>NC_054471.1:11626036-12356167 GCF_017639515.1 Carcharodon carcharias
ATGTGGTTAAATACAAAGAAAATCTCTCTGTCTACACTGTCCCCATTAAACACTCCCAGGATAGGTACAGCATGGGGTTAGATACAGAGTAAAGCTCCCTCTACACTGTCCCCATCAAACACTCCCAGGACAGGTACATCACGGGGTTAGATACAGAATAAAGTTCCCTCTACACCGTCCCCATCAAACACTCCCAGGACAGGTACAGCACAGGCTTAGATACAGAGTAAAGCTCCCTCTACACTGTTCCCATCAAACACTCCCAGGACAGGTACAGCACGGGGTTAGATACAGAGAAAATCTCTCTCTCTACACTGTCCCCATCAAACACTCCCAGGACAGGTACAGCACGGGGTTAGATACAGAGTAAAGCTCCCTCTGCACTATCCACATTAAACACTCCCAGGACAGGTACAGCACGGGGTTAGATACAGAATAAAGCTCCCTCTGCGCTGTCCCCATCAAACCCTCGGAGGACAGGTACAGCACAGGGTTAGATACAGAGTCAAGCTCACTCTACACTATCCCCATCAAAGACTCCCAGGACAAGTACAGCACAGGGTTAGATACAGAGTAAAGCTTCCTCTGTGCTGTCCCTATCAAACACTCCCAGGACAGGTACAGCACAGGGTTAGATATAGAGTAAAGCTCCTGCTACACTGTCCCTATCAAACACTCCAGGACAGGTACAGCATGGGGTTAGATACAGAGTAAAGCTCCCTCTACACTGTCCCTATCAAACACTCCCAGGACAGGTACAGCACAGGCTTAGATACAGAGTAAAGCTCCCTCTACACTGTTCCCATCAAACACTCCAGGGCAGATACAACACGGGGTTAGATACAGAGTAAAGCTCCCTCTACACTGTCCCCATCAAACACTCCCAGGACAGGTACAGCACGGGGTTAGATACAGAGTAAAGCTCCCTCTACACTGTTCCCATCAAACACTCCCAGGACAGGTACAGCACGGGGTTAGATACAGAGTAAATCTCTCTCTCTACACTGTCCCCATCAAACACTCCCAGGACAGGTACAGCACGGGGTTAGATACAGAGTAAAGCTCCCTCTGCACTATCCACATTAAACACTCCCAGGACAGGTACAGCACAGGGTTAGATACAGAATAAAGCTCCCTCTGCGCTGTCCCCATCAAACCCTCGGAGGACAGGTACAGCACAGGGTTAGATACAGAGTCAAGCTCACTCTACACTATCCCCATCAAAGACTCCCAGGACAAGTACAGCACAGGGTTAGATACAGAGTAAAGCTTCCTCTGTGCTGTCCCTATCAAACACTCCCAGGACAGGTACAGCACAGGGTTAGATATAGAGTAAAGCTCCTGCTACACTGTCCCTATCAAACACACCCAGGGCAGGTACAGCACAGGGTTAGATACAGAGAAAATCTCTCTCTCGACACTGTCCCCATCAAACACTCCCAGGACAGGTACAGCATGTGGTTAGATACAGAGAAAATCTCTCTCTCGACACTGTCCCCATCAAACACTCCCAGGACAGGTACAGCATGTGGTTAGATACAGAGAAAATCTCTGTCTCTACACTGTCCCCATTAAACACTCCCAGGACAGGTACTGCACGGGGTTAGATACTGAGTAAAGCTCCCTCTACACTGTCCCCATCAAACACTCCCAGGACAGGTACAGCACGGGGTTAGATACAGAGTAAGACTCCCTGTACTCTGTCCCCATCAAGCACTCCCAGGACAGGTACAGCACAGGGTTAGATACAGAGTAAAGCTCCCTCTGCGCTGTCCCCATCAAACATTCCCAGGACAGGTACAGCATGGGGTTAGATACAGAGTAAAGCTCCTGCTACACTGTCCCTATCAAACACTCCCAGGACAGGTACAGCATGGGGTTAGATACAGAGTAAAGCTCCTGCTACACTGTTCCCATCAAACACTCCCAGGACAGGTACAGCACGAGGTTAGATACAGAGTAAAGCTCCCTCTACACCATCCCCATCAAACACTCCCAGGACAGGTACAGCACAGGGTTAGATACAGAATAAAGCTCCCTCTACACTGTTCCCATCAAACACTCCCAGGACAGGTACAGCACGGGGTTAGATACAGAGTAAAGCTCACTCTACACTGTCCCTATCAAACACTCCCAGGACAGGTACAGCACGGGCTTAGATACGGAGTAAAGGTCCCTCTACACTGTCCCCATCAAACACTCGCAGGACAGGTACAGCACGGGGTTAGATACAGAGTAAAACACCCTCTATGCTGTTCCCATCAAACACTCCAGGACAGGTACAGCACGGGCTTAGATACAGAGTAAAGCTCCCTCTACACTGTTCCCATCAAACACTCCAGGGCAGATACAACACGGTGTTAGATATAGAGTAAAACTCCATGTACACTGTCCCCATCAAACACTCCCAGGACAGGTACAGCACGGGGTTAGATACAGAGCAAAGCTCCCTCTACACTGTCCCCATCAAACACTCCCAGGGCAGGTACAGCACGGGGTTAGATACAAAGAAAATCTCTCTCTCTACACTGTCCCCAACAAACACTCCCAGGACAGGTACAACACGGGATTAAGTACAGAATAAAGCTCCCTCTGCGCTGTCCCCATCAAACACTCCCAGGACAGGTACAGCACGGGGTTCGATACGGAGTAAAGCTCCCTCTATACTGTCCCCATCAAGCACTCCCAGGACAGGTACAGCACGAGGTTAGATACAGAGTAAAGCTCCCTCTATGCTGTCCCCATCAAACACTCCCAGGACAGGTACAGCACGGGGTTAGATACAGAGTAAAGCTCCCTCTACACTGTCCCCATCAAACACTCCCAGGACAGGTACATCACGGGGTTAGATACAGAATAAAGTTCCCTCTACACCGTCCCCATCAAACACTCCCAGGACAGGTACAGCACAGGCTTAGATACAGAGTAAAGCTCCCTCTACACTGTTCCCATCAAACACTCCCAGGACAGGTACAGCACGGGGTTAGAGACAGAGAAAATCTCTCTCTCTACACTGTCCCCATCAAACACTCCCAGGACAGGTACAGCACGGGGTTAGATACAGAGTAAAGCTCCCTCTGCACTATCCACATTAAACACTCCCAGGACAGGTACAGCACAGGGTTAGATACAGAATAAAGCTCCCTCTGCGCTGTCCCCATCAAACCCTCGGAGGACAGGTACAGCACAGGATTAGATACAGAGTCAAGCTCACTCTACACTATCTCCATCAAAGACTCCCAGGACAAGTACAGCACAGGGTTAGATACAGAGTAAAGCTTCCTCTGTGCTGTCCCTATCAAACACTCCCAGGACAGGTACAGCACAGGGTTAGATATAGAGTAAAGCTCCTGCTACACTGTCCCTATCAAACACACCCAGGGCAGGTACAGCACAGGGTTAGATACAGAGAAAATCTCTCTCTCGACACTGTCCCCATCAAACACTCCCAGGACAGGTACAGCATGTGGTTAGATACAGAGAAAATCTCTGTCTCTACACTGTCCCCATTAAACACTCCCAGGACAGGTACTGCACGGGGTTAGATACTGAGTAAAGCTCCCTCTACACTGTCCCCATCAAACACTCCCAGGACAGGTACAGCACGGGGTTAGATACAGAGTAAGACTCCCTGTACTCTGTCCCCATCAAGCACTCCCAGGACAGGTACAGCACGGGGTTAGGTACAGAGTAAAGCTCCCTCTACACCGTCCCCATCAAACACTCCCAGGACAGGTACAGCACGAGGTTAGATACAGAGTAAAGCTCCCTCTGCGCTGTCCCCATCAAACATTCCCAGGACAGGTACAGCATGGGGTTAGATACAGAGTAAAGCTCCTGCTACACTGTCCCTATCAAACACTCCCAGGACAGGTACAGCATGGGGTTAGATACAGAGTAAAGCTCCTGCTACACTGTTCCCATCAAACACTCCCAGGACAGGTACAGCACGAGGTTAGATACAGAGTAAAGCTCCCTCTACACCATCCCCATCAAACACTCCCAGGACAGGTACAGCACAGGGTTAGATACAGAATAAAGCGCCCTCTACACTGTCCCTATCAAACACTCCCAGGACAGGTACAGCACGGGCTTAGATACGGAGTAAAGGTCCCTCTACACTGTCCCCATCAAACACTCGCAGGACAGGTACAGCACGGGGTTAGATACAGAGTAAAACTCCCTCTATGCTGTTCCCATCAAACACTCCAGGACAGGTACAGCACGGGCTTAGATACAGAGTAAAGCTCCCTCTACACTGTTCCCATCAAACACTCCAGGGCAGATACAACACGGTGTTAGATATAGAGTAAAACTCCATGTACACTGTCCCCATCAAACACTCCCAGGACAGGTACAGCACGGGGTTAGATACAGAGCAAAGCTCCCTCTACACTGTCCCCATCAAACACTCCCAGGGCAGGTACAGCACGGGGTTAGATACAAAGAAAATCTCTCTCTCTACACTGTCCCCAACAAACACTCCCAGGACAGGTACAACACGGGATTAAGTACAGAATAAAGCTCCCTCTGCGCTGTCCCCATCAAACACTCCCAGGACAGGTACAGCAGGGGGTTCGATACGGAGTAAAGCTCCCTCTATACTGTCCCCATCAAGCACTCCCAGGACAGGTACAGCACGAGGTTAGATACAGAGTAAAGCTCCCTCTATGCTGTCCCCATCAAACACTCCCAGGGCAGTTACAGCACGGGGTTAGATACAGAGTAAAGCTACCTCTACACTGTTCCCATCAAACACTCCCAGGACAGGTACAGCACGGGGTTAGATACAGAGTAAAGCTCCCTCTACACTGTCCCCATCAAACACTCCCAGGACAGGTACAGCACGGGGTTAGATACAGAGCAAATCTCCCTGTACACTGTCCCCATCAAACACTCCCAGGACAGGTACAGCACGGGGTTAGATACAGAGTAAAGCTCCCTCTACACTGTCCCCATCAAACACTCCCAGGACAGGTACATCACGGGGTTAGATACAGAATAAAGTTCCCTCTACACCGTCCCCATCAAACACTCCCAGGACAGGTACAGCACAGGCTTAGATACAGAGTAAAGCTCCCTCTACACTGTTCCCATCAAACACTCCCAGGACAGGTACAGCACGGGGTTAGATACAGAGAAAATCTCTCTCTCTACACTGTCCCCATCAAACACTCCCAGGACAGGTACAGCACGGGGTTAGATACAGAGTAAAGCTCCCTCTGCACTATCCACATTAAACACTCCCAGGACAGGTACAGCACAGGGTTAGATACAGAATAAAGCTCCCTCTGCGCTGTCCCCATCAAACCCTCGGAGGACAGGTACAGCACAGGGTTAGATACAGAGTCAAGCTCACTCTACACTATCCCCATCAAAGACTCCCAGGACAAGTACAGCACAGGGTTAGATACAGAGTAAAGCTTCCTCTGTGCTGTCCCTATCAAACACTCCCAGGACAGGTACAGCACAGGGTTAGATATAGAGTAAAGCTCCTGCTACACTGTCCCTATCAAACACACCCAGGGCAGGTACAGCACAGGGTTAGATACAGAGAAAATCTCTCTCTCGACACTGTCCCCATCAAACACTCCCAGGACAGGTACAGCATGTGGTTAGATACAGAGAAAATCTCTGTCTCTACACTGTCCCCATTAAACACTCCCAGGACAGGTACTGCACGGGGTTAGATACTGAGTAAAGCTCCCTCTACACTGTCCCCATCAAACACTCCCAGGACAGGTACAGCACGGGGTTAGATACAGAGTAAGACTCCCTGTACTCTGTCCCCATCAAGCACTCCCAGGACAGGTACAGCACAGGGTTAGATACAGAGTAAAGCTCCCTCTGCGCTGTCCCCATCAAACATTCCCAGGACAGGTACAGCATGGGGTTAGATACAGAGTAAAGCTCCTGCTACACTGTCCCTATCAAACACTCCCAGGACAGGTACAGCATGGGGTTAGATACAGAGTAAAGCTCCTGCTACACTGTTCCCATCAAACACTCCCAGGACAGGTACAGCACGAGGTTAGATACAGAGTAAAGCTCCCTCTACACCATCCCCATCAAACACTCCCAGGACAGGTACAGCACAGGGTTAGATACAGAATAAAGCGCCCTCTACACTGTCCCTATCAAACACTCCCAGGACAGGTACAGCACGGGCTTAGATACGGAGTAAAGGTCCCTCTACACTGTCCCCATCAAACACTCGCAGGACAGGTACAGCACGGGGTTAGATACAGAGTAAAACTCCCTCTATGCTGTTCCCATCAAACACTCCAGGACAGGTACAGCACGGGCTTAGATACAGAGTAAAGCTCCCTCTACACTGTTCCCATCAAACACTCCAGGGCAGATACAACACGGTGTTAGATATAGAGTAAAACTCCATGTACACTGTCCCCATCAAACACTCCCAGGACAGGTACAGCACGGGGTTAGATACAGAGCAAAGCTCCCTCTACACTGTCCCCATCAAACACTCCCAGAACAGGTACAGCACGGGGTTAGATACAAAGAAAATCTCTCTCTCTACACTGTCCCCAACAAACACTCCCAGGACAGGTACAACACGGGATTAAGTACAGAATAAAGCTCCCTCTGCGCTGTCCCCATCAAACACTCCCAGGACAAGTACAGCAGGGGGTTAGATACAGAGTAAAACTCCCTCTACACTGTTCCCATCAAGCACTCCCAGGACAGGTACAGCACGGGGTTAGATACAGAATAAAGCTCCCTCTGCGCTTTCCTCATCAAACACTCCCAGGACAGGTACAGCACAGGGTTAGATATAGAGTTAATCTCCTGCTACACTGTCCCTATGAAACACTCCCAGGACAGGTACAGCATGTGGTTAGATACAGAGAAAATCTCTCTCTCTACACTGTCCCTATCAAACAGTCCCAGGACAGGTACAGCATGGGATTAGATACAGAATAAAGCTCCCTCTGTGCTGTCCCCATCAAACACTCGCAGGACAGGTACAGCACGGGGTTAGATACAGAGTAAAACTCCCTCTACACGGTCCACATCAAACACTCCCAGGGGAGGTACAGCATGTGGTTAGATAGAGAGTAAAGCTCCCTCTGTGACATCCCCATCAAACACTCCCAGAACAGGTACAGCACAGGGTTAGATACAGAGTAAAGCTCCCTCTACACTATCCCCATTAAACACTCCCAGGACAGGTACAGCACAGGGTTAGATACAGAATAAAGCGCCCTGTACACTGTCCCCATCAAACACTCACAGGACAGGTACAGCACGGGGTTAGATACAGAGTAAAACTCCCTCTACACTGTCCACATCAAACACTCCCAGGGCAGGTACAGCATGTGGTTAGATACAGAGAAAATCTCTCTTTCTACACTGTCCCCATCAAACACTCCCAGGACAGGTACAGCATGTGGTTAGATACAGAGAAAATCTCTCTCTCTACACTGTCCCCATTAAACACTCCCAGGTCAGGTACAGCACGGGGTTAGATACAGAGTAAAGCTACCTCTACACTGTCCCCATCAAACACTCCCTGCACAGGCACAGCACGGGGTTAGATACAGAGCAAATCTCCCTCTACACTGTCCCCATCAAACACTCCCAGGACAGGTACAGCACAGGGTTAGATACAGAATAAAGCTCCCTCTGCACTATCCCCATTAAACACTCCCAGGACAGGTACAGCACCGGGTTAGATACAGAGTAAAGCTCCCTCTACACTGTCCCCATCAAACACTCCCAGGACAGGTACAGCACGGGGTTAGATACAGAGTAAAGCTCCTCTACACTGTCCCCATCAAACACTCCCAGGACAGGTACAGCACGGGGTTCGATACAGAGTAAAGCTCCCTCTACACTGTCCCCATCAAACACTCCCAGGACAGGTACAGCACGGGGTTCGATACAGAGTAAAGCTCCCTCTACACTGTCCCCATCAAACACTCCCAGGACAGCTACAGCATGGGGTTAGATACAGATTAAAGCTACCTCAACACGGTCCCCATTAAACACTCCCTGGATAGGTACAGCTCAGTTTTAGGTACAGAGTAAAGTTCCCTCTACACTGTCCCCATCAAACACTCACAGGGCAGGTACAGCGCAGGGTTAGATACAGAGTAAAGCTCCCTCTACACTGTCCCCATCAAACACTCCCAGGACAGGTACAGCACGGGGTTAGATACAGAGTAAAGCTCCCTCTACACTGTCCCTATCAAGCACTCCCAGGACAGGTACAGCACGGGGTTAGATACAGAGTAAAGCTCCCTCTACACTGTCCCTATCAAGCACTCCCAGGACAGGTACAGCACAGGGTTAGATACAGAGTAAAGCTCCCTCTACACTGTCCCTATCAAACACTCCCAGGACAGGTACAGCACAGGGTTAGATATAGAGTTAATCTCCTGCTACACTGTCCCTATGAAACACTCCCAGGACAGGTACAGCATGTGGTTAGATACAGAGAAAATCTCTCTCTCTACACTGTCCCTATCAAACAGTCCCAGGACAGGTACAGCATGGGATTAGATACAGAATAAAGCTCCCTCTGCGCTGTCCCCATCAAACACTCGCAGGACAGGTACAGCACGGGGTTAGATACAGAGTAAAGCTCCCTCTACACTGTCCCCATCAAACACTCCCAGGGCAGGTACAGCACGGGGTTAGATACAGAGTAAAACTCCCTCTACACGGTCCACATCAAACACTCCCAGGGGAGGTACAGCATGTGGTTAGATAGAGAGTAAAGCTCCCTCTGTGACATCCCCATCAAACACTCCCAGGACAGGTACAGCACAGGTTTAGATACAGAGTAAATCTCCCTCTACACCATCCCCATCAAACACTCCCAGGACAGGTACAGCATGGGGTTAGATACAGAGTAAAGCTCCCTCTACACTGTTCCCATCAGACACTCCAGGGCAGCTACAACACGGGGTTAGATATAGAGTAAAACTCCCTGTACACTGTCCCTAGCAAACACTCCCAGGACAGGTACAGCATGTGGTTAGATACAAAGAAAATCTCTCTCTCTACACTGTCCCCATCAAACACTCCCAGGACAGGTACAGCACAGGCTTAGATCCAGAGTAAAGCTCCCTCTATACTGTCCCTATCAAACACTCCCAGGACAGGTACAGCACGGGGTTAGATACAGAATAAAACTCCCTCTACACTGTCCACATCAAACTCTCCCAGGGCAGGTACAGAACGGGGTTTGATACAGAGCCAAGCTTCCTCTACACTGTCCCCATCAAACACTCGCAGGGCAGGTACAGCACAGGGTTCGATATTGAGTAAAGCTCCTGCTCCACTGTCCCTATCAAACACTTCCAGGACAGGTACAGCATGTGGTTAGATACAAAGAAAATCTCTCTCTCTACACTGTCCCCCTCAAACACTCCCAGGACAGGTACAGCATGTGGTTAGATACAAAGAACATCTCTCTCTCTACACTGTCCCCCACAAACACTCCCAGGACAGGTACAGCACGGGATTAGATACAGAATAAAGCTCCCTCTGCGCTGTCCCCATCAAACACTCCCAGGACTGGTACAGCACGGGATTAGATACAGAGTAAAGGTCCCACTGCACTATCACCATTAAACACTCCCAGGACAGGTACAGCACAGGGTTAGATACAGAATAAAACGCCCTCTTCACTGTCCACATCAAACACTCCCAGGACAGGTACAGCACGGGGTTAGATACAGAGTAAAACTCCCTCTACACTGTCCACATCAAACACTCCCAGGACAGGTACAGCATGTGGTTAGATAGAGAGTAAAGCTCCCTCTGTGACATCCCCATCAAACACTCCCAGAACAGGTACAGCACAGGGTTAGATACAGAGAAAATCTCTCTCTCTACACTGTCCCCATTAAACACTCCCAGGACAGGTACAACACAGGGTTTGTTACAGAGTAAAGCTCCCTCTACACTGTCCCCATCAAACACTCCCAGGACAGGTACAGCACAGGGTTAGATACAGAATAAAGCTCCCTCTACACTGTCCCCATCAAACACTCCCAGGACAGGTACAGCACAGGCTTAGATCCAGAGTAAAGCTCCCTCTATACTGTCCCTATCAAACACTCCCAGGACAGGTACAGCACGGGGTTAGATACAGAATAAAACTCCCTCTACACTGTCCACATCAAACTCTCCCAGGGCAGGTACAGAACGGGGTTTGATACAGAGCCAAGCTTCCTCTACACTGTCCCCATCAAACACTCGCAGGGCAGGTACAGCACAGGGTTCGATATTGAGTAAAGCTCCTGCTCCACTGTCCCTATCAAACACTTCCAGGACAGGTACAGCATGTGGTTAGATACAAAGAAAATCTCTCTCTCTACACTGTCCCCCTCAAACACTCCCAGGACAGGTACAGCATGTGGTTAGATACAAAGAACATCTCTCTCTCTACACTGTCCCCCACAAACACTCCCAGGACAGGTACAGCACGGGATTAGATACAGAATAAAGCTCCCTCTGCGCTGTCCCCATCAAACACTCCCAGGACAGGTACAGCACGGGATTAGATACAGAGTAAAGGTCCCACTGCACTATCACCATTAAACACTCCCAGGACAGGTACAGCACAGGGTTAGATACAGAATAAAACGCCCTCTTCACTGTCCACATCAAACACTCCCAGGACAGGTACAGCACGGGGTTAGATACAGAGTAAAACTCCCTCTACACTGTCCACATCAAACACTCCCAGGACAGGTACAGCATGTGGTTAGATAGAGAGTAAAGCTCCCTCTGTGACATCCCCATCAAACACTCCCAGAACAGGTACAGCACAGGGTTAGATACAGAGAAAATCTCTCTCTCTACACTGTCCCCATTAAACACTCCCAGGACAGGTACAACACAGGGTTTGTTACAGAGTAAAGCTCCCTCTACACTGTCCCTATCAAACACTCCCTGGATAGGTACAGCACAGGGTTAGATACGGAGTAAAGGTCCCTCTACACTGTCCCCATCAAACACTCCCAGGGCAGGTAAAGCACAGTGTTAGATACAGAGTAAAGCTCCCTCTACACTGTTCCCATCAAACACTCCCAGGACAGCTACAGCACAGGGTTAGATACAGAGTAAAGCTCCCTCTACACTGTCCCTATCAAACACTCCCAGGACAGGTACAACACGGGGTTAGATACAGAGTAAAGCTCCCTCTACACTGTTCCCATCAAACACTCCAGGACAGGTACAGCACAGGTTTAGATTCAGAGGAAAACTCCCTCTACGCTGTCCCGATCAAACACTCGCAGTGCTGGTACAGCACGGGGTTGGATACAGAGCAAAGGTCCCTGTACACTGGCCCCATCAGCACTCCTAGCACAGCTGCAGCACGGGCTTAGATACAGAGTAAAGCTTCCTCTGCACTGTCCCCATCAAACACTCCCAGGACAAGTACAGCACAGGGTTAGATACAGAATAAAGCTCCCTCTACACAGTCCCCATTAAACACTCCCAGGACAGGTACAGCATGTGGTTAGATACATAGAAAATCTCTCTCTCTACACTGTCCCCAACAAACACTCCCAGGACAGGTACAGCACGGGATTAGATACAGAATAAAGCTCCCTCTACACTGACCCCATCAAACACTCCCACGACAGGTACAGCACGGGGTTAGATACAGAGCAAATCTCCCTCTACACTGTCCCTATCAAACACTCCCAGGACAGGTACAGCACAGGGTTAGATACAGAGTAAAGCTCCTCTACACCATCCCCATTAAACACTCCCAGGACAGGTACAGCATGGGGTTAGATACAGAATAAAACTCCCTCTACACTGTCCACATCAAACTCTCCCAGGGCAGGTACAGAACGGGGTTAGATACAGAGTAAAGCTCTCTCTGTGACATGCCCATTAAACACTCCCAGGACAGGTACAGCACAGGGTTAGATACAGAGTAAAGCTCCCCCTACACTGTTCCCATCTAACACTCCCAGGACAGGTACAGCACAGGGTTAGATACAGAGTAAAGCTCCTCTACACCATCCCCATTAAACACTCCCAGGACAGGTACAGCACGGTGTTAGATACAGAGTAGAGCTCCCCCTACACTGTTCCCATCTAACACTCCCTGGACAGTTACAACACGGGGTTAGATACAGAGTAAAACTCCCTCTATAATGTTCCCATCAAACACTCCAGGGCAGGTACAGCACGGGCTTAGATACAGAGTAAAGCTCCCTCTACACTGTTCCCATCAAACACTCCAGGGCAGCTACAACACGGGGTTAGATACAGAGTAAAGCTCCCTGTACACTGTCCCCATCAAGCACTCCCAGGACAGGTACAGCACGGGGTTAGATACAGAGCAAAGCTTCCTCTACACTGTCCCCATCAAACACTCCCAGGACAGGTACAGCACGGGGTTAGATACAGAGTAAATCTCCCTCTACACTGTCCCCATCATACACTCCCAGGACAGGTACAGCACGGGGTTAGATACAGAGCAAAGCTTCCTCTACACTGTCCCCATCAAACACTCCCAGGACAGGTACAGCACGGGGTTAGATACAGAGTAAAGCTCCCTCTACACTGTCCCCATCAAACACTCCCAGGACAGGTACAGCACGGGGTTAGATACAGAGTAAAGCTCCCTGTACACTGTCCCCATCAAGCACTCCCAGGACAGGTACAGCACGGGGTTAGATACAGAGTAAATCTCCCTCTACACTGTCACCATCAAACACTCCCAGGACAGGTACAGCACGGGGTTAGATACAGAGTAAAGCTCCCTCTACACTGTCCCCATCAAGCACTCCCAGGACAGGTACAGCACGGGGTTAGATACAGAGTAAAGCTTCCTCTACACTGTCCCCGTCAAACACTCGCAGGGCAGGTACAGCACAGGGTTCGATATTGAGTAAAGCTCCTGCTCCACTGTCCCTATCAAACACTCCCAGGACAGGTACAGCATGTGGTTAGATACAAAGAACATCTCTCTCTCTACACTGTCCCCAACAAACACTCCCAGGACAGGTACAGCACGGGGTTAGATACAGAGTAAAGCTCCATCTACACTGTCCACATCAAACACTCCCAGGACAGGTACAGCACGGGGTTAGATACAGAGTAAAGCTCCCTGTACACTGTTCCCATCAAACACTCCCAGGACAGGTACAGCACAGGGTTAGATACAGAGTAAATCTCCCTCTACACTGTCCCCATGAAACATTCCCAGGACAGGTACAGCACGGGGTTAGATACAGAGTAAAGCTCCCTCTACACTGTCCCCATCAAACACTCCCAGGACAGGTACAGCACGGGGTTAGATACAGAGTAAAGCTCCCTCTACACTGTCCCCGTGAAACACTCCCAGGACAGGTACAGCACGGGGTTAGATACAGAGTAAAGCTCCCTCTACACTGTTCCCATCAAACACTCCCAGGACAGGTACAGCACGGGGTTAGATACAGAGTAAAGCTCCCTCTACACTGTTCCCATCAAACACTCCAGGGCAGATACAACACGGGGTTAGATACAGAGTAAAACTCCATGTACACTGTTCCCATCAAACACTCCCAGGACAGGTACAGCACGGGGTTAGATACAGAGTAAAGCTCACTCTACACTGTTCCCATCAAACACTCCCAGGACAGGTACAGCACGGGGTTAGATACAGAGTAAAGCTCCCTCTGCGCTGTCCCCATCAAACACTCACAGGACAGGTACAGCACGGGGTTAGATAGAGAGTAATGCTCCCTCTGTGACATCCCCATTAAACACTCCCAGGACAGGTACAGCATTTGGTTAGATACAAAGAATATCTCTCTCTCTACACTGTCCCCATCAAACACTCCCAGGACAGGTACAGCATGTGGTTAGATACAGAGAAAATCTCTCTCTCTACACTGTCCCCAACAAACACTCCCAGGACAGGTACAACACGGGATTAAATACAGAATAAAGCTCCCTCTGCGCTGTCCCCATCAAACATTCCCAGGCCAGGTACAGCAGGGGGTTAGATACAGAGTAAAACTCCCTCTACACTGTCCACATCAAACACTCCCAGGACAGGTACAGCACAGGGTTAGATACAGAGTAAATCTCCCTCTACACTGTCCCCATCAAACACTCCCAGAACAGGTACAGCACAGGGTTAGATACAGAGTAAAGCTCACTCTACACTATCCCCATCAAACACTCCCAGAACAGGTACAGCACAGGGTTAGATACAGAGTAAAGCTCCTCTACACCGTCCCCATTAAACACTTCCAGGACAGGTACAGCACGGGGTTAGATACAGAGTAAAGCTCCCTCTACACTGTTCCCATCAAACACTCCCAGGACAGGTACAGCACGGGGTTAGATACAGAGTAAAGCTCCTCTACACCGTCCCCATTAAACACTTCCAGGACAGGTACAACACGGGGTTAGTTACAGAGTAAATCTCCATGTACACTGTTCCCATCAAGCACTCCCAGGACAGGTACAGCACGGGGTTAGATACAGAGTAAAGCTCCCTCTGCGCTTTCCCCATCAAACACTCCCAGGACAGGTACAGCACGGGGTTAGATATAGAGTTAAACTCCTGCTACACTGTCCCTATGAAACACTCCCAGGACAGGTACAGCATGTGGTTAGATACAGAGAAAATCTCTCTCTCTACACTGTCCCTATCAAACACTCCCAGGACAGGTACAGCATGGGATTAGATACAGAATAAAGCTCCCTCTGCGCTGTCCCCATCAAACACTCGCAGGACAGATACAGCACGGGGTTAGATACAGAGTAAAACTCCCTCTACACGGTCCACATCAAACACTCCCAGGGGAGGTACAGCATGTGGTTAGATAGAGAGTAAAGCTCCCTCTGTGACATCCCCATCAAACACTCCCAGAACAGGTACAGCACAGGGTTAGATACAGAGTAAAGCTCCCTCTACACTGTTCCCATCAAACACTCCAGGGCAGCTACAACACGGGGTTAGATATAGAGTAAAACTCCCTGTACACTGTCCCTATGAAACACTCCCAGGACAGGTACAGCATGTGGTTAGATACAAAGAAAATCTCTCTCTCTACACTGTCCCCATCAAACACTCCCAGGACAGGTACAGCACGGGATTAAGTACAGAATAAAGCTCCCTCTGCGCTGTCCCCATCAAACACTCCCAGGACAAGTACAGCAGGGGGTTAGATACAGAGTAAAGCTCACTCTACACTATCCCCATCAAACACTCCCAGAACAGGTACAGCACAGGGTTAGATACAGAGTAAAACTCCCTCTACACGGTCCACATCAAACACTCCCAGGGGAGGTACAGCATGTGGTTAGATAGAGAGTAAAGCTCCCTCTGTGACATCCCCATCAAACACTCCCAGAACAGGTACAGCACAGGGTTAGATACAGAGTAAAGCTCCCTCTACACTATCCCCATTAAACACTCCCAGGACAGGTACAGCACAGGGTTAGATACAGAATAAAGCGCCCTGTACACTGTCCCCATCAAACACTCGCAGGACAGGTACAGCACGGGGTTAGATACAGAGTAAAACTCCCTCTACACTGTCCACATCAAACACTCCCAGGGCAGGTACAGCATGTGGTTAGATACAGAGAAAATCTCTCTTTCTACACTGTCCCCATCAAACACTCCCAGGACAGGTACAGCATGTGGTTAGATACAGAGAAAATCTCTCTCTCTACACTGTCCCCATTAAACACTCCCAGGTCAGGTACAGCACGGGGTTAGATACAGAGTAAAGCTACCTCTACACTGTCCCCATCAAACACTCCCTGCACAGGCACAGCACGGGGTTAGATACAGAGCAAATCTCCCTCTACACTGTCCCCATCAAACACTCCCAGGACAGGTACAGCACAGGGTTAGATACAGAATAAAGCTCCCTCTACACTGTCCCCATCAAACACTCCCAGGACAGGTACAGCACAGGCTTAGATCCAGAGTAAAGCTCCCTCTATACTGTCCCTATCAAACACTCCCAGGACAGGTACAGCACGGGGTTAGATACAGAGTAAATCTCCCTCTACACTGTCCCTATCAAACACTCCCAGGACAGGTACAGCACAAGGTTAGATACAGAGTAAAGCTGCCTCTACACTGTCCCCATCAAACACTCCCAGGACAGGTACTGCACAGGGTTAGATACAGAATAAAGCTCCCTCTACACTGTCCCCTTCAAACACTCCCAGGACAGGTACAGCACAGGGTTAGATACAGAGTAAAGCTCCCTCTACACTGTTCCCATCAAACACTCCCAGGACAGGTACAGCATGTGGTTAGATACAAAGAAAATCTCTCTCTCTACACTGTCCCCAACAAACACTCCCAGGACAGGTACAGCACGAGGTTAGATACAGAGTAAAGCTCCCTCTACACTGTCCCTATCAAACACTCCCAGGACAGGTACAGCACGGGGTTAGATACAGAGTAAAGCTCCCTCTGCACTATCCCCATTAAACACTTCCAGGACAGGTACAGCACAGGGTTAGATACAGAGCAAATCTCCCTCTACACTGTCCCCATCAAACACTCCCAGGACAGGTACAGCACAGGGTTAGATACAGAGCAAATCTCCCTCTACACCGTCCCCATCAAACACTCCCAGGACAGGTACAGCACGGGGTTAGATACAGAGCAAATCTCCCTCTACACCGTCCCCATCAAACACTCCCAGGACAGGTACAGCACAGGGTTAGATACAGAGCAAATCTCCCTCTACACCGTCCCCATCAAACACTCCCAGGACAGGTACAGCACGGGGTTAGATACAGAGTAAATCTCCCTCTACACTGTCCCCATCAAACACTCCCAGGACAGGTACAGCACAAGTTTAGATACAGAGTAAAGCTCCCTCTACACTGTCCCCATCAAACACTCACAGGGCAGGTACAGCTCAGTGTTAGATACAGAATAAAGCTCCCTCTACACTGTTCCCATCAAACACTCCCAGGACAGGTACAGCACGGGGTTAGATACAGAGTAAAGCTCCCTCTACACTGTCCCCATCAAACACTCCCAGGACAGGTACAGCACGGGGTTAGATACAGAGTAAAGCTCCCTCTACACTGTTCCAATCAAACACTCCCAGGACAGGTACAGCATGGGGTTAGATACCGAGTAAAGCTCCCTCTACACCGTCCCCATCAAACACTCCAGGGCAGGTACAGCACAGGGTTAGATACAGAGTAAAGCTCCCTCTACACTGTCCCCATCAAACACTCCAGTGCAGCTACAACACGGGGTTAGATATAGAGTAAAACTGCCTGTACACTGTCCCCATCAAGCACTCCCAGGGCAGGTACAGCACGGGGTTAGATACAGAGCAAAGCTTCCTCTACACTGTCCCCATCAAACACTCCCAGGACAGGTACAGCATGTGGTTAGATACAAAGAAAATCTCTCTCTCTACACTGTCCCCAAGAAACACTCCCAGGACAGGTACAGCACGGGATTAGATATAGAATAAAGCTCCCTCTGCGCTGTCCCCATCAAACACTCCCAGGACAGGTACAGCACAGGGTTAGATACAGAATAAAGCGCCCTCTACACTGTCCCCATCAAACACTCGCAGGACAGGTACAGCACGGTGTTAGATACAGAGTAAAACGCCCTCTACACTGTCCACATCAAACACTCTCACGGCAGGTACAGCACGGGGTTCGATACAGAGTAAAGCTCCCTCTGTGACATCCCCATTAAACACTCCCAGGACAGGTACAACACAGGGTTTGTTACAGAGTAAAGCTCCCTCTACACTGTCCCCATTGAACACTCCCAGGACAGGTACAGCACGGGGTTAGATACAGAGTAAAGCTCCCTCTGCCCCGTCCCCATCAAACACTCCCAGGACAGGTACAGCACGAGGTGAGATACAGAGTAAAGCCCCCTCTACACTGTCCCCATCAAACACTCCCAGGGCAGGTATAGCACAGTGTTAGATACAGAGTAAAGCTCCTCTACACTGTCCCCATCAAACACTCCCAGGACAGGTACAACACGGGGTTAGATACAGAGTAAAGCTCCCTCTACACTGTTCCCATCTAACACTCCCAGGACAGGTACAGCACGTGGTTAGATACAGAGTAAAGCTCCCTCTACACTGTTCCCATCAAACACTCCCAGGACAGGTACAGCACAGGTTTAGATTCAGAGGAAAACTCCCTCTACGCTGTCCCCATCAAACACTCGCAGTGCTGGTACAGCACGGGGTTGGATACAGAGCAAAGGTCCCTGTACACTGGCCCCATCAGCACTCCTAGCACAGCTGCAGCACGGGCTTAGATACAGAGTAAAGCTTCCTCTGCACTGTCCCCATCAAACACTCCCAGGACAAGTACAGCACAGGGTTAGATACAGAATAAAGCTCCCTCTACACAGTCCCCATTAAACACTCCCAGGACAGGTACAGCATGTGGTTAGATACATAGAAAATCTCTCTCTCTACACTGTCCCCAAGAAACACTCCCAAGACAGGTACAACACGGGATTAGATATAGAATAAAGCTCCCTCTGCGCTGTCCACATCAAACACTCCCAGGACAGGTACAGCACGGGGTTCGATACAGAGTAAAGCTCCCTCTGTGACATCCCCATTAAACATTCCCAGGACAGGTGCAGCACCGGGTTAGATACAGAATAAAGCTCCCTCTGCGCTGTCCCCATCAAACACTCCCAGGACAGGTGCAGCACAGGGTTAGATACAGAGTAAAGCTCACTCTACACTATCCCCATCAAACACTCCCAGAACAGGTACAGCACAGGGTTAGATACAGAGTAAAGCTCCTCTACACAGTCCTCATTAAACACTCCCAGGGAGTGTACAGCATGTGGTTAGATACAAAGAATATCTCTCTCTCTACACTGTCCCCATCAAACACTCCCAGGACAGGTACAGCATGTGGTTAGATACAGAGAAAATCTTTCTCTCTACACTGTCCCCATCAAACACTCCCAGTACAGGTACAGCACGGTGTTAGATACAGAGTAAAACGCCCTCTACACTGTCCACATCAAATACTCCCAGGGCAGGTACAGCACGGGGTTAGATACAGAGTGAAGCTCCCTCTGTGACATCCCCATTAAACACTCCCAGGACAGGTGCAGCACAGGGTTAGATACAGAATAAAGCTCCCTCTGCGCTGTCCCCATCGAACACTCCCAGGACAGGTACAGCACAGGGTTAGATACAGAGTAAAGCTGACTCTACACTATCCCCATCAAACACTCCCAGAACAGGTACAGCACAGGGTTAGATACAGAGTAAAGCTCCTCTACACATTCCCGATTAAACACTCCCAGGACTGGTACAGCACGGGGTTAGATACAGAGTAAAGCTCCTCTACACTGTCCTCATTAAACAATCCCAGGACGTGTACAGCATGTGGTTAGATACAAAGAATATCTCTCTCTCTACACTGTCCCCATCAAACACTCCCAGAACAGGTACAGCACGGGATTAGATACAGAGTAAAGATCCACTACACTGTCCCCATCAAACACTCCCAGGACAGGTACAGCATGTGGTTAGATACAGAGAAAATCTCTCTCTCTACACTGTCCCCATCAAACACTCCCAGGATAGGTACAGCACGGTGTTAGATACAGAGTAAAGCTCCTGCAACACTGTCCCTATCAAACACTCCCAGGACAGGTACAGCATGTGGTTAGATACAAAGAATATCTCTCTCTCTACACTGTCCCCATCAAACACTCCCAGGACAGGTACAGCACAGGGTTAGATACAGAGTAAAGCTCCCTCTACACTGTCCCCATCAAACACTCCCAGGACAGGTACAGCACGGGGTTCGATACAGAGCAAATCTCCCTCTACGCTGTTCCCATCAAACACTCCCAGGACAGGTACAGCACGGGGTTAGATACAGAATAAAGCTCCCTCTACACCGTCCCCATCAAACACTCCCAGGACAGGTACAGCACGGGGTTAGATACAGAATAAAGCTCCCTCTACACTATCCCCATTAAACACTCCCAGGACAGGTACAGCACAGGGTTAGATACAGAATAAAGCGCCCTCTACACTGTCCCCATCAAACACTCCCAGGACAGGTACAGCACGGGGTGAGATACAGAGTAAACCTCCCTCTACACTGTCCCCATCAAACACTCCCAGGGCAGGTACAGCATGTGGTTAGATACAGAGAAAATCTCTCTTTCTATACTGCCCCCATCAAACACTCACAGGACAGGTACAGCATGGGGTTAGATACAGAGTAAAGCTGCCTCTACACTGTCCTCATCAAACACTCCCAGGACAGGTACAGCACAGGGTTAGATACAGAGTAAAGCTCCCTCTACACTGTCCCCATCAAACACTCCCAGGACAGGTACAGCACGGGGTTAGATACAGAGTAAAGCTCCCTCTACACTGTCCCCATCAAACACTCCCAGGACAGGTACAGCACAGGGTTAGATACAGAGAAAATCTCTCTTTCTATACTGCCCCCATCAAACACTCCCAAGGCAGGTACAGCGCATTGTTAGATACAGAGTTAAGCTCCCTCTACGCTGTTCCCATTAAACACTCCCAGGACAGGTACAACACGGGGTTAGATACAGAGTAAAACTCCCTCTATACTGTTCCCATCAAACACTCCAGGGCAGGTACAGCGCGGGCTTAGATACAGAGTAAAGCTCCCTCTACACTGTTCCCATCAGACACTCCAGGGCAGCTACAACACGGGGTTAGATATAGAGTAAAGCTCCCTGTGCACTGTCCCCATCAAGCACTCCCAGGACAGGTACAACACGGGGTTAGATACAGAGTAAAGCTCCCTTTACACTGTCCCCATCAAACACTCCCCGGGCAGGTACAGCACAGGGTTAGATACCGAGTAAAGCTCCCTCTACACTGTCCCCATTAAACACTCCCAGGACAGGTAAAGCACGGGGTTAGATACAGAGTAAAGCTCCCTGTACACTGTTCCCATCAAACACTCCAGGGCAGGTACAGCACGGGGTTAGATACAGAGTAAAGCTCCCTCTGCGCTTTCCCTTTCAAACACTCCCAGGACAGGTACAGCACAGGGTTAGATACAGAGTAAATCTCTCTTTCTATACTGCCCCCATCAAACACTCCCAGGACAGGTACAGCACAGGCTTAGATCCAGAGTAAAGCTCCCTCTATACTGTCCCTATCAAACACTCCCAGGACAGGTACAGCACTAGGTTAGATACAGAGTAAAGCTGCCTCTACACTGTCCCCATCAAACACTCACAGGGCAGGTACAGCACAGTGTTCGATACAGAATAAAGCTCCCTCTACAATGTTCCCATCAAACACTCCCAGGACAGGTACAGCATGTGGTTAGATACAAAGAAAATCTCTCTCTCTACGCTGTCCCCAACAAACACTCCCAGGACAGGTACAACACGGGATTAAATACAGAATAAAGCTCCCTCTGCGCTGTCCCCATCAAACACTCACAGGGCAGGTACAGCACAGGGTTAGATACAGAGTAAAACTCCCTCTACACTGTCCCCATCAAACACTCCCAGGGCAGGTACAGCACAGGGTTAGATACAGAGTAAAACTCCCTCTACACTGTCCACATCAAACACTCCCAGGGCAGGTACAGCACGGGGTTAGATAGAGAGTAATGCTCCCTCTGTGACATGCCCATTAAATACTCCCAGGACAGGTGCAGCACAGGGTTAGATACAGAATAAAGCTCCCTCTGCGCTGTCCCTATCAAACACTCCCAGGACAGGTACAGCACAGGGTTAGATACAGACTAAAGCTCACTCTACACCATCCCCATTAAACACTCCCAGGACAGGTACAGCATGGGGTTAGATACAGAGTAAAACTGCCTCTACACTGTCCACACCAAACTCTCCCAGGGCAGGTACAGCACGGGGTTAGATACAGAGTAAAGCTCCCTCTGTGACATGCCCATTAAACACTCCCAGGACTGGTGCAGCACAGGGTTAGATACAGAGTAAAGCTCCCTCTGCGCTGTCCCTATCAAACACTCCCAGGACAGGTACAGCACGGGGTTAGATACAGAGTAAAGCTCCATGTACACTGTTCCCATCAAACACTCCCAGGACAGGTACAGCACAGGGTTAGATACAGAGTAAAGCTCCCTCTACACTGTTCCCATCTAACACTCCCAGGACAGTTACAACACGGGGTTAGATACAGAGTAAAACTCCCTCTATACTGTTCCCATCAAACACTCCAGGGCAGGTACAGCACGGGCTTAGATACAGAGTAAAGCTCTCTCTACACTGTTCCCATCAAACACTCCAGGGCAGCTACAACACGGGGTTAGATATAGAGTAAAGCTCCCTGTACACTGTCCCCATCAAGCACTCCCAGGACAGGTACAGCACGGGGTTAGATACAGAGCAAAGCTTCCTCTACACTGTCCCCATCAAACACTCCCAGGGCAGGTACAGCACAGGGTTCGATATTGAGTAAAGCTCCTGCTACACTGTCCCTATCAAACACTCCCAGGACAGGTACAGCATGTGGTTAGATACAAAGAAAATCTCTCTCTCTACACTGTCCCCCTCAAACACTCCCAGGACAGGTACAGCATGTGGTTAGATACAAAGAAAATCTCTCTCTCTACACTGTCCCCAACAAACACTCCCAGGACAGGTACAGCACGTGATTAGATACAGAATAAAGCTCCCTCTGCGCTGTCCCCATCAAACACTCCCAGGACAGGTACAGCACGGGATTAGATACAGAATAAAGCTCCCTCTGCACTATCACCATTAAACACTCCCAGGACAGGTACAGCACAGGGTTAGATACAGAATAAAACACCCTCTTCCCTGTCCACATCAAACACTCGCAGGACAGGTACAGCACGGGGTTAGATACAGAGTAAAACTCCCTCTACACTGTCCCCATCAAACACTCCCAGGACAGGTACAGCACGGGGTTAGATACAGAGTAAAGCTCCCTCTACACTGTTCCCATCTAACACTCCCAGGACAGGTACAGCACGGGGTTAGATACAGAGTAAAACTCCCTCTACGCTGTTCCCATCAAACACTCCAGGACAGGTACAGCACAGGTTTAGATACAGAGTAAAGCTCCCTCTACACTGTCATCATCAAACACTCGCAGGGCAGGTACAGCTCAGTGTTAGATACAGAGTAAAGCTCCCTCTACCCTGTTCCCATCAAACACTCCCAGGACAGGTACAGCACAGGGTCAGATACAGAGCTAATCTCCCTCTACACTGTCCGCATCAAACACTCCCAGGACAGGTACAGCACAGGGTCAGATACAGAGCTAATCTCCCTCTACACTGTCCGCATCAAACACTCCCAGGACAGGTTGAGCACGGTGTTAGATACAGAATAAAGCCCCCTCTACACTGTCCCCATCAAACACTCCCAGGACAGGTACAGCACGGGGTTAGATACAGAGTAAAGCTCCCTCTACACTGTCCCCATCAAACACTCCCAGGACAGGTACAGCTCAGTGTTAGATACAGAGTAAAGCTCCCTCTACACTGTCCCCATCAAACACTCCCAGGACAGGTACAGCACGGGGTTAGATACAGAGTAAAGCTCCCTCTACACTGTTCCCATCAAACACTCGCAGGACAGGTACAACACGGGGTTAGATACAGAGTAAAACTCCCTCTATGCTGTTCCCATCAAACACTCCAGGACAGGTACAGCACGGGGTTAGATACAGAGTAAAGCTCCCTCTACACTGTTCCCATCAAACACTCCAGGGCAGATACAACACGGGGTTAGATACAGAGTAAAGCTCCCTCTACACTGTTCCCATCAAACACTCGCAGGACAGGTACAACACGGGGTTAGATACAGAGCAAAGCTTCCTCTACGCTGTTCCCATTAAACACTCCCAGGACAGGTACAACACGGGGTTAGATACAGAGTAAAACTCCCTCTATACTGTTCCCATCAAACACTCCAGGGCAGGTACAGCGCGGGCTTAGATACAGAGTAAAGCTCCCTCTACACTGTTCCCATCAGACACTCCAGGGCAGCTACAACACGGGGTTAGATATAGAGTAAAGCTCCCTGTGCACTGTCCCCATCAAGCACTCCCAGGACAGGTACAACACGGGGTTAGAAACAGAGCAAAGCTTCCTCTACACTGTCCCCATCAAACACTCCCCGGGCAGGTACAGCACAGGGTTAGATACCGAGTAAAGCTCCTCTACACCGTCCCCATTAAACACTCCCAGGACAGGTAAAGCACGGGGTTAGATACAGAGTAAAGCTCCCTGTACACTGTTCCCATCAAGCACTCCCAGGACAGGTACAGCACGTGGTTAGATACAGAGTAAAGCTCCCTCTGCGCTTTCCCTTTCAAACACTCCCAGGACAGGTACAGCACAGGGTTAGATATAGAGTTAATCTCCTGCTACACTGTCCCTATGAAACACTCCCAGGACAGGTACAGCATGTGGTTAGATACAGAGAAAATCTCTCTCTCTACACTGTCCCCATCAAACACTCGCAGGACAGGTACAGCACGGGGTTAGATACAGAGTAAAACTCCCTCTACACGGTCCACATCAAACACTCCCAGGGGAGGTACAGCATGTGGTTAGATAGAGAGTAAAGCTCCCTCTGTGACATCCCCATCAAACACTCCCAGAACAGGTACAGCACAGGGTTAGATACAGAGTAAAGCTCCCTCTACACTATCCCCATTAAACACTCCCAGGACAGGAACAGCACAGGGTTAGATACAGAGTAAAGCTTCCTCTACACTGTCCCCATCAAACACTCCCAGGACAGGTACAGCACGGGGTTAGATACAGAGTAAATCTCCCTCTACACTGTCCCCATCAAACACTCCCAGGACAGGTACAGCATGTGGTTAGATACAAAGAAAATCTCTCTCTCTACACTGTCTCCAACAAACACTCCCAGGACAGGTACAACACAGGGTTTGTTACAGAGTAAAGCTCCCTCTACACTGTCCCCATCAAACACTCCCAGGACAGGTACAGCACGGGGTTAGATACAGAGTAAAGCTCCCTCTACACTGTCCCCATCAAACACTCCCAGGACAGGTACAGCACGGGGTTAGATACAGAGTAAAACTCCCTCTACACTGTCCCCATCAAACACTCCCAGGGCAGGTACAGCTCAGTGTTAGATACAGAATAAAGCTCCCTCTACACTGTCCCCATCAAACACTCACAGGGCAGGTACAACACAGTGTTCGATACAGAATAAAGCTCCCTCTACACTGTTCCCATCAAACACTCCCAGGACAGGTACAGCACGGGGTTAGATACAGAGTAAAGCTCCCTCTACACTGTCCCCATCAAACACTCCCAGGGCAGGTACAGCACAGGGTTAGATACAGAGTAAAGCTCCCTCTACACTGTTCCCATCAAACACTCCAGTGCAGCTACAACACGGGGTTAGATATAGAGTAAAACTGCCTGTACACTGTCCCCATCAAACACTCCCAGGGCAGGTACAGCACGGGGTTAGATACAGAGCAAAGCTTCCTCTACACTGTCCCCATCAAACACTCCCAGGACAGGTACAGCATGTGGTTAGATACAAAGAAAATCTCTCTCTCTACACTGTCCCCAAGAAACACTCCCAGGACAGGTACAGCACGGGATTAGATATAGAATAAAGCTCCCTCTGCGCTGTCCCCATCAAACACTCCCAGGACAGGTACAGCACAGGGTTAGATACAGAATAAAGCGCCCTCTACACTGTCCCCATCAAACACTCGCAGGACAGGTACAGCACGGTGTTAGATACAGAGTAAAACGCCCTCTACACTGTCCACATCAAACACTCTCACGGCAGGTACAGCACGGGGTTCGATACAGAGTAAAGCTCCCTCTGTGACATCCCCATTAAACACTCCCAGGACAGGTACAACACAGGGTTTGTTACAGAGTAAAGCTCCCTCTGCCCCGTCCCCATCAAACACTCCCAGGACAGGTACAGCACGAGGTGAGATACAGAGTAAAGCCCCCTCTACACTGTCCCCATCAAACACTCCCAGGGCAGGTATAGCACAGTGTTAGATACAGAGTAAAGCTCCTCTACACTGTCCCCATCAAACACTCCCAGGACAGGTACAGCACGGGGTTAGATACAGAGTAAAGCTCCCTCTACACTGTTCCCATCAAACACTCGCAGGACAGGTACAACACGGGGTTAGATACAGAGTAAAACTCCCTCTACACTGTTCCCATCAAACACTCACAGGACAGGTACAACACGGGGTTAGATACAGAGTAAAACTCCCTCTACACTGTTCCCATCAAACACTCCAGGACAGGTACAGCACGGGGTTAGATACAGAGTAAAGCTCCCTCTACACTGTTCCCATCAGACACTCCAGGGCAGCTACAACACGGGGTTAGATATAGAGTAAAGCTCCCTGTGCACTGTCCCCATCAAGCACTCCCAGGACAGGTACAACACGGGGTTAGAAACAGAGCAAAGCTTCCTCTACACTGTCCCCATCAAACACTCCCCGGGCAGGTACAGCACAGGGTTAGATACCGAGTAAAGCTCCTCTACACCGTCCCCATTAAACACTCCCAGGACAGGTAAAGCACGGGGTTAGATACAGAGTAAAGCTCCCTGTACACTGTTCCCATCAAGCACTCCCAGGACAGGTACAGCACGTGGTTAGATACAGAGTAAAGCTCCCTCTGCGCTTTCCCTTTCAAACACTCCCAGGACAGGTACAGCACAGGGTTAGATATAGAGTTAATCTCCTGCTACACTGTCCCTATGAAACACTCCCAGGACAGGTACAGCATGTGGTTAGATACAGAGAAAATCTCTCTCTCTACACTGTCCCCATCAAACACTCGCAGGACAGGTACAGCACGGGGTTAGATACAGAGTAAAACTCCCTCCTTACGGTCCACATCAAACACTCCCAGGGGAGGTACAGCATGTGGTTAGATAGAGAGTAAAGCTCCCTCTGTGACATCCCCATCAAACACTCCCAGAACAGGTACAGCACAGGGTTAGATACAGAGTAAAGCTCCCTCTACACTATCCCCATTAAACACTCCCAGGACAGGTACAGCACAGGGTTAGATACAGAATAAAGCGCCCTGTACACTGTCCCCATCAAACACTCGCAGGACAGGTACAGCACGGGGTTAGATACAGAGTAAAACTCCCTCTACACTGTCCACATCAAACACTCCCAGGGCAGGTACAGCATGTGGTTAGATACAGAGAAAATCTCTCTTTCTACACTGTCCCCATCAAACACTCCCAGGACAGGTACAGCATGTGGTTAGATACAGAGAAAATCTCTCTCTCTACACTGTCCCCATTAAACACTCCCAGGTCAGGTACAGCACGGGGTTAGATACAGAGTAAAGCTACCTCTACACTGTCCCCATCAAACACTCCCTGCACAGGCACAGCACGGGGTTAGATACAGAGCAAATCTCCCTCTACACTGTTCCCATCAAACACTCCCAGGACAGGTACAGCACGGGGTTAGATACAGATTAAAGCCCCCTCTACACTGTCCCCATCAAACACTCCCAGGACAGGTACAGCACAGGCTTAGATCCAGAGTAAAGCTCCCTCTATACTGTCCCTATCAAACACTCCCAGGACAGGTACAGCACAAGGTTAGATACAGAGTAAAGCTGCCTCTACACTGTCCCCCTCAAACACTCACAGGGCAGGTACAGCTCAGTGTTAGATACAGAGTAAAGCTCCCTCTACACTGTCCCCATCAAACACTCACAGGGCAGGTACTGCACAGTGTTCGATACAGAATAAAGCTCCCTCTACACTGTTCCCATCAAACACTCCCAGGACAGGAACAGCACAGGGTTAGATACAGAGTAAAGCTTCCTCTACACTGTCCCCATCAAACACTCCCAGGACAGGTACAGCACGGGGTTAGATACAGAGTAAATCTCCCTCTACACTGTCCCCATCAAACACTCCCAGGACAGGTACAGCATGTGGTTAGATACAAAGAAAATCTCTCTCTCTACACTGTCCCCAACAAACACTCCCAGGACAGGTACAACACAGGGTTTGTTACAGAGTAAAGCTCCCTCTACACTGTCCCCATCAAACACTCCCAGGACAGGTACAGCACGGGGTTAGATACAGAGTAAAGCTCCCTCTACACTGTCCCCATCAAACACTCCCAGGACAGGTACAGCACTGAGTTAGATACAGAGTAAATCTCCCTCTACACTGTCCCCATCAAACACTCACAGGACAGGTACAACACGGGGTTAGATACAGAGTAAAGCTCCCTCTACACTGTCCCCATCAAACACTCCCAGGGCAGGTACAGCTCAGTGTTAGATACAGAATAAAGCTCCCTCTACACTGTCCCCATCAAACACTCACAGGGCAGGTACAACACAGTGTTCGATACAGAATAAAGCTCCCTCTACACTGTTCCCATCAAACACTCCCAGGACAGGTACAGCACGGGGTTAGATACAGAGTAAAGCTCCCTCTACACTGTCCCCATCAAACACTCCCAGGGCAGGTACAGCACAGGGTTAGATACAGAGTAAAGCTCCCTCTACACTGTTCCCATCAAACACTCCAGTGCAGCTACAACACGGGGTTAGATATAGAGTAAAACTGCCTGTACACTGTCCCCATCAAGCACTCCCAGGGCAGGTACAGCACGGGGTTAGATACAGAGCAAAGCTTCCTCTACACTGTCCCCATCAAGCACTCCCAGGACAGGTACAGCACGGGGTTAGATACAGAGTAAAGCTCCCTCTACACTGTCTCCATCAAACACTCCCAGGACAGGTACAGCATGTGGTTAGATACAAAGAAAATCTCTCTCTCTACACTGTCCCCAAGAAACACTCCCAGGACAGGTACAGCACGGGATTAGATATAGAATAAAGCTCCCTCTGCGCTGTCCCCATCAAACACTCCCAGGACAGGTACAGCACAGGGTTAGATACAGAATAAAGCGCCCTCTACACTGTCCCCATCAAACACTCGCAGGACAGGTACAGCACGGTGTTAGATACAGAGTAAAACGCCCTCTACACTGTCCACATCAAACACTCTCACGGCAGGTACAGCACGGGGTTCGATACAGAGTAAAGCTCCCTCTGTGACATCCCCATTAAACACTCCCAGGACAGGTACAACACAGGGTTTGTTACAGAGTAAAGCTCCCTCTGCCCCGTCCCCATCAAACACTCCCAGGACAGGTACAGCACGAGGTGAGATACAGAGTAAAGCCCCCTCTACACTGTCCCCATCAAACACTCCCAGGGCAGGTATAGCACAGTGTTAGATACAGAGTAAAGCTCCTCTACACTGTCCCCATCAAACACTCCCAGGACAGCTACAGCACGGGGTTAGATACAGAGTAAAGCTCCCTCTACACTGTTCCCATCTAACACTCCCAGGACAGGTACAGCACGTGGTTAGATACAGAGTAAAGCTCCCTCTACACTGTTCCCATCAAACACTCCCAGGACAGGTACAGCACAGGTTTAGATTCAGAGGAAAACTCCCTCTACGCTGTCCCCATCAAACACTCGCAGTGCTGGTACAGCACGGGGTTGGATACAGAGCAAAGGTCCCTGTACACTGGCCCCATCAGCACTCCTAGCACAGCTGCAGCACGGGCTTAGATACAGAGTAAAGCTTCCTCTGCACTGTCCCCATCAAACACTCCCAGGACAAGTACAGCACGGGGTTAGATACAGAGTAAAGCTCCCTCTGTGACATCCCCATTAAACATTCCCAGGACAGGTGCAGCACCGGGTTAGATACAGAGTAAAGCTCCCTCTGCGCTGTCCCCATCAAACACTCCCAGGACAGGTACAGCACGGGGTTAGATACAGAGTAAAGCTTCCTCTACACTGTCCCCATCAAACACTCCCAGGACAGGTGCAGCACCGGGTTAGATACAGAGTAAAGCTCCCTCTGCGCTGTCCCCATCAAACACTCCCAGGACAGGTACAGCACGTGGTTAGATACATAGAAAATCTCTCTCTCTACACTGTCCCCAAGAAACACTCCCAAGACAGGTACAACACGGGATTAGATATAGAATAAAGCTCCCTCTGCGCTGTCCACATCAAACACTCCCAGGACAGGTACAGCACGAGGTTAGATACAGAGTAAAGCTCACTCTACACTATCCCCATCAAACACTCCCAGAACAGGTAGAGCACAGGGTTAGATACAGAGTAAAGCTCCTCTACACAGTCCTCATTAAACACTCCCAGGGAGTGTACAGCATGTGGTTAGATACAAAGAATATCTCTCTCTCTACACTGCACCCATCAAACACTCCCAGGACAGGTACAGCACGGGATTAGATACAGAGTAAAGCTCCACTACACTGTCCCCATCAAACACTCCCAGTACAGGTACAGCACGGTGTTAGATACAGAGTAAAACGCCCTCTACACTGTCCACATCAAATACTCCCAGGGCAGGTACAGCACGGGGTTAGATACAGAGTGAAGCTCCCTCTGTGACATCCCCATTAAACACTCCCAGGACAGGTGCAGCACAGGGTTAGATACAGAATAAAGCTCCCTCTGCGCTGTCCCCATCGAACACTCCCAGGACAGGTACAGCACAGGGTTAGATACAGAGTAAAGCTGACTCTACACTATCCCCATCAAACACTCCCAGAACAGGTACAGCACAGGGTTAGATACAGAGTAAAGCTCCTCTACACATTCCCGATTAAACACTCCCAGGACTGGTACAGCACGGGTTAGATACAGAGTAAAGCTCCTCTACACTGTCCTCATTAAACACTCCCAGGACGTGTACAGCATGTGGTTAGATACAAAGAATATCTCTCTCTCTACACTGTCCCCATCAAACACTCCCAGAACAGGTACAGCACGGGATTAGATACAGAGTAAAGATCCACTACAAACTGTCCCCATCAAACACTCCCAGGACAGGTACAGCATGTGGTTAGATACAGAGAAAATCTCTCTCTCTACACTGTCCCCATCAAACACTCCCAGGATAGGTACAGCACGGTGTTAGATACAGAGTAAAGCTCCTGCAACACTGTCCCTATCAAACACTCCCAGGACAGGTACAGCATGTGGTTAGATACAAAGAATATCTCTCTCTCTACACTGTCCCCATCAAACACTCCCAGGACAGGTACAGCACAGGGTTAGATACAGAGTAAAGCTCCCTCTACACTGTCCCCATCAAACACTCCCAGGACAGGTACAGCACGGGGTTCGATACAGAGCAAATCTCCCTCTACGCTGTTCCCATCAAACACTCCCAGGACAGGTACACACGGGGTTCGATACAGAGCAAATCTCCCTCTACGCTGTTCCCATCAAACACTCCCAGGACAGGTACAGCACGGGGTTAGATACAGAATAAAGCTCCCTCTACACCGTCCCCATCAAACACTCCCAGGACAGGTACAGCACGGGGTTAGATACAGAATAAAGCTCCCTCTACACTATCCCCATTAAACACTCCCAGGACAGGTACAGCACAGGGTTAGATACAGAATAAAGCGCCCTCTACACTGTCCCCATCAAACACTCCCAGGACAGGTACAGCACGGGGTGAGATACAGAGTAAACCTCCCTCTACACTGTCCACATCAAACACTCCCAGGGCAGGTACAGCATGTGGTTAGATACAGAGAAAATCTCTCTTTCTATACTGCCCCCATCAAACACTCCCAGGACAGGTACAGCATGTGGTTAGATACAGAGTAAATCTCCCCCTACACTGTCCCCATCAAACACTCCCAGGACAGGTACAGCATGGGGTTAGATACAGAGTAAAGCTGCCTCTACACTGTCCTCATCAAACACTCCCAGGACAGGTACAGCACAGGGTTAGATACAGAGTAAAGCTCCCTCTACACTGTCCCCATCAAACACTCCCAGGACAGGTACAGCACGGGGTTAGATACAGAGTAAAGCTCCCTCTACACTGTCCCCATCAAACACTCCCAGGACAGGTACAGCACGGGGTTAGATACAGAGTAAAGCTCCCTCTACACTGTCCCCATCAAACACTCCCAGGACAGGTACAGCACGGGGTTAGATACAGAGTAAAGCTCCCTCTACACTGTTCCCATCAAACACTCCCAGGGCAGGTACAGCGCATTGTTAGATACAGAGTTAAGCTCCCTCTACGCTGTTCCCATTAAACACTCCCAGGACAGGTACAACACGGGGTTAGATACAGAGTAAAACTCCCTCTATACTGTTCCCATCAAACACTCCAGGGCAGGTACAGCGCGGGCTTAGATACAGAGTAAAGCTCCCTCTACACTGTTCCCATCAGACACTCCAGGGCAGCTACAACACGGGGTTAGATATAGAGTAAAGCTCCCTGTGCACTGTCCCCATCAAGCACTCCCAGGACAGGTACAACACGGGGTTAGATACAGAGTAAAGCTCCCTCTACACTGTCCCCATCAAACACTCCCCGGGCAGGTACAGCACAGGGTTAGATACCGAGTAAAGCTCCCTCTACACTGTCCCCATTAAACACTCCCAGGACAGGTAAAGCACAGGGTTAGATACAGAGTAAAGCTCCCTGTACACTGTTCCCATCAAGCACTCCCAGGACAGGTACAGCACGTGGTTAGATACAGAGTAAAGCTCCCTCTGCGCTTTCCCTTTCAAACACTCCCAGGACAGGTACAGCACAGGGTTAGATATAGAGTTAATCTCCTGCTACACTGTCCCTATGAAACACTCCCAGGACAGGTACAGCATGTGGTTAGATACAGAGAAAATCTCTCTCTCTACACTGTCCCCATCAAACACTCGCAGGACAGGTACAGCACGGGGTTAGATACAGAGTAAAACTCCCTCTACACGGTCCACATCAAACACTCCCAGGGGAGGTACAGCATGTGATTCGATAGAGAGTAAAGCTCCCTCTGTGACATCCCTATCAAACACTCCCAGAACAGGTACAGCACAGGGTTAGATACAGAATAAAGCTCCCTCTACACTGTCCCCATTAAACACTCCCAGGACAGGTACAGCACAGGGTTAGATACAGAATAAAGCGCCCTCTACACTGTCCCCATCAAACACTCCCAGGACAGGTACAGCACGGGGTGAGGTACAGAGTAAACCTCCCTCTACACTGTCCACATCAAACACTCCCAGGGCAGGTACAGCATGTGGTTAGATACAGAGAAAATCTCTCTTTCTATACTGCCCCCATCAAACACTCCCAGGACAGGTACAGCACAGGCTTAGATCCAGAGTAAAGCTCCCTCTATACTGTCCCTATCAAACACTCCCAGGACAGGTACAGCACTAGGTTAGATACAGAGTAAAGCTGCCTCTACACTGTCCCCATCAAACACTCACAGGGCAGGTACAGCACAGTGTTCGATACAGAATAAAGCTCCCTCTACAATGTTCCCATCAAACACTCCCAGGACAGGTACAGCATGTGGTTAGATACAAAGAAAATCTCTCTCTCTACGCTGTCCCCAACAAACACTCCCAAGACAGGTACAACACGGGATTAAATACAGAATAAAGCTCCCTCTGCGCTGTCCCCATCAAACACTCACAGGGCAGGTACAGCACAGGGTTAGATACAGAGTAAAACTCCCTCTACACTGTCCCCATCAAACACTCCCAGGGCAGGTACAGCACAGGGTTAGATACAGAGTAAAACTCCCTCTACACTGTCCACATCAAACACTCCCAGGGCAGGTACAGCACGGGGTTAGATAGAGAGTAATGCTCCCTCTGTGACATGCCCATTAAATACTCCCAGGACAGGTGCAGCACAGGGTTAGATACAGAATAAAGCTCCCTCTGCGCTGTCCCTATCAAACACTCCCAGGACAGGTACAGCACAGGGTTAGATACAGAGTAAAGCTCACTCTACACCATCCCCATTAAACACTCCCAGGACAGGTACAGCATGGGGTTAGATACAGAGTAAAACTCCCTCTACACTGTCCCCATCAAACACTCCCAGGACAGGTACAGCACGGGGTTAGATACAGAGTAAAGCTCCCTCTACACTGTTCCCATCAAACACTCGCAGGACGGGTACAACACGGGGTTAGATACAGAGTAAAACTCCCTCTATGCTGTTCCCATCAAACACTCCAGGACAGGTACAGCACGGGGTTAGATACAGAGTAAAGCTCCCTCTACACTGTTCCCATCAGCACTCCAGGGCAGATACAACACGGGGTTAGATACAGAGTAAATCTCCCTCTACACTGTCCCCATCAAACACTCCCAGGACAGGTACAGCACGGGGTTAGATACAGAGTAAAGCTTCCTCTACACTGTCCCCATCAAACACTCCCAGGGCAGGTACAGCACGAGGTTAGATACAGAGTAAAGCTCTCTCTACACTGTCCCCATCAAACACTCGCAGGACAGGTACAGCACGGGGTTAGATACAGAGTAAAACTCCCTCTACACGGTCCACATCAAACACTCCCAGGGGAGGTACAGCATGTGGTTAGATAGAGAGTAAAGCTCCCTCTGTGACATCCCCATCAAACACTCCCAGAACAGGTACAGCACAGGGTTAGATACAGAGTAAAGCTCCCTCTACACTATCCCCATTAAACACTCCCAGGACAGGTACAGCACAGGGTTAGATACAGAATAAAGCGCCCTGTACACTGTCCCCATCAAACACTCGCAGGACAGGTACAGCACGGGGTTAGATACAGAGTAAAACTCCCTCTACACTGTCCACATCAAACACTCCCAGGGCAGGTACAGCATGTGGTTAGATACAGAGAAAATCTCTCTTTCTACACTGTCCCCATCAAACACTCCCAGGACAGGTACAGCATGTGGTTAGATACAGAGAAAATCTCTCTCTCTACACTGTCCCCATTAAACACTCCCAGGTCAGGTACAGCACGGGGTTAGATACAGAGTAAAGCTACCTCTACACTGTCCCCATCAAACACTCCCTGCACAGGCACAGCACGGGGTTAGATACAGAGCAAATCTCCCTCTACACTGTTCCCATCAAACACTCCCAGGACAGGTACAGCACGGGGTTAGATACAGAATAAAGCCCCCTCTACACTGTCCCCATCAAACACTCCCAGGACAGGTACAGCACAGGCTTAGATCCAGAGTAAAGCTCCCTCTATACTGTCCCTATCAAACACTCCCAGGACAGGTACAGCACAAGGTTAGATACAGAGTAAAGCTGCCTCTACACTGTCCCCCTCAAACACTCACAGGGCAGGTACAGCTCAGTGTTAGATACAGAGTAAAGCTCCCTCTACACTGTCCCCATCAAACACTCACAGGGCAGGTACTGCACAGTGTTCGATACAGAATAAAGCTCCCTCTACACTGTTCCCATCAAACACTCCCAGGACAGGAACAGCACAGGGTCAGATACAGAGTAAATCTCCCTCTACACTGTCCACATCAAACACTCCCAGGACAGGAACAGCACAGGGTTAGATACAGAGTAAAGCTTCCTCTACACTGTCCCCATCAAACACTCCCAGGACAGGTACAGCACGGGGTTAGATACAGAGTAAATCTCCCTCTACACTGTCCCCATCAAACACTCCCAGGACAGGTACAGCATGTGGTTAGATACAAAGAAAATCTCTCTCTCTACACTGTCCCCAACAAACACTCCCAGGACAGGTACAACACAGGGTTTGTTACAGAGTAAAGCTCCCTCTACACTGTCCCCATCAAACACTCCCAGGACAGGTACAGCACGGGGTTAGATACAGAGTAAAGCTCCCTCTACACTGTCCCCATCAAACACTCCCAGGACAGGTACAGCACGGGGTTAGATACAGAGTAAAACTCCCTCTACACTGTCCCCATCAAACACTCACAGGACAGGTACAACACGGGGTTAGATACAGAGTAAAGCTCCCTCTACACTGTCCCCATCAAACACTCCCAGGGCAGGTACAGCTCAGTGTTAGATACAGAATAAAGCTCCCTCTACACTGTCCCCATCAAACACTCACAGGGCAGGTACAACACAGTGTTCGATACAGAATAAAGCTCCCTCTACACTGTTCCCATCAAACACTCCCAGGACAGGTACAGCACGGGGTTAGATACAGAGTAAAGCTTCCTCTACACTGTCCCCATCAAACACTCGCAGGGCAGGTACAGCACAGGGTTAGATACAGAGTAAAGCTCCCTCTACACTGTTCCCATCAAACACTCCAGTGCAGCTACAACACGGGGTTAGATATAGAGTAAAACTGCCTGTACACTGTCCCCATCAAGCACTCCCAGGGCAGGTACAGCACGGGGTTAGATACAGAGCAAAGCTTCCTCTACACTGTCCCCATCAAACACTCCCAGGACAGGTACAGCATGTGGTTAGATACAAAGAAAATCTCTCTCTCTACACTGTCCCCAAGAAACACTCCCAGGACAGGTACAGCACGGGATTAGATATAGAATAAAGCTCCCTCTGCGCTGTCCCCATCAAACACTCCCAGGACAGGTACAGCACAGGGTTAGATACAGAATAAAGCGCCCTCTACACTGTCCCCATCAAACACTCGCAGGACAGGTACAGCACGGTGTTAGATACAGAGTAAAACGCCCTCTACACTGTCCACATCAAACACTCTCACGGCAGGTACAGCACGGGGTTCGATACAGAGTAAAGCTCCCTCTGTGACATCCCCATTAAACACTCCCAGGACAGGTACAACACAGGGTTTGTTACAGAGTAAAGCTCCCTCTGCCCCGTCCCCATCAAACACTCCCAGGACAGGTACAGCACGAGGTGAGATACAGAGTAAAGCCCCCTCTACACTGTCCCCATCAAACACTCCCAGGGCAGGTATAGCACAGTGTTAGATACAGAGTAAAGCTCCTCTACACTGTCCCCATCAAACACTCCCAGGACAGCTACAGCACGGGGTTAGATACAGAGTAAAGCTCCCTCTACACTGTTCCCATCTAACACTCCCAGGACAGGTACAGCACGTGGTTAGATACAGAGTAAAGCTCCCTCTACACTGTTCCCATCAAACACTCCCAGGACAGGTACAGCACAGGTTTAGATTCAGAGGAAAACTCCCTCTACGCTGTCCCCATCAAACACTCGCAGTGCTGGTACAGCACGGGGTTGGATACAGAGCAAAGGTCCCTGTACACTGGCCCCATCAGCACTCCTAGCACAGCTGCAGCACGGGCTTAGATACAGAGTAAAGCTTCCTCTGCACTGTCCCCATCAAACACTCCCAGGACAAGTACAGCACAGGGTTAGATACAGAATAAAGCTCCCTCTACACAGTCCCCATTAAACACTCCCAGGACAGGTACAGCATGTGGTTAGATACATAGAAAATCTCTCTCTCTACACTGTCCCCAAGAAACACTCCCAAGACAGGTACAACACGGGATTAGATATAGAATAAAGCTCCCTCTGCGCTGTCCACATCAAACACTCCCAGGACAGGTACAGCACGAGGTTAGATACAGAGTAAAGCTCCCTCTGTGACATCCCCATTAAACATTCCCAGGACAGGTGCAGCACCGGGTTAGATACAGAGTAAAGCTCCCTCTGCGCTGTCCCCATCAAACACTCCCAGGACAGGTACAGCACGTGGTTAGATACATAGAAAATCTCTCTCTCTACACTGTCCCCAAGAAACACTCCCAAGACAGGTACAACACGGGATTAGATATAGAATAAAGCTCCCTCTGCGCTGTCCACATCAAACACTCCCAGGACAGGTACAGCACGAGGTTAGATACAGAGTAAAGCTCACTCTACACTATCCCCATCAAACACTCCCAGGACAGGTAGAGCACAGGGTTAGATACAGAGTAAAGCTCCTCTACACAGTCCTCATTAAACACTCCCAGGGAGTGTACAGCATGTGGTTAGATACAAAGAATATCTCTCTCTCTACACTGCACCCATCAAACACTCCCAGAACAGGTACAGCACGGGATTAGATACAGAGTAAAGCTCCACTACACTGTCCCCATCAAACACTCCCAGGACAGGTACAGCATGTGGTTAGATACAGAGAAAATCTTTCTCTCTACACTGTCCCCATCAAACACTCCCAGTACAGGTACAGCACGGTGTTAGATACAGAGTAAAACGCCCTCTACACTGTCCACATCAAATACTCCCAGGGCAGGTACAGCACGGGGTTAGATACAGAGTGAAGCTCCCTCTGTGACATCCCCATTAAACACTCCCAGGACAGGTGCAGCACAGGGTTAGATACAGAATAAAGCTCCCTCTGCGCTGTCCCCATCGAACACTCCCAGGACAGGTACAGCACAGGGTTAGATACAGAGTAAAGCTGACTCTACACTATCCCCATCAAACACTCCCAGAACAGGTACAGCACAGGGTTAGATACAGAGTAAAGCTCCTCTACACATTCCCGATTAAACACTCCCAGGACTGGTACAGCACGGGGTTAGATACAGAGTAAAGCTCCTCTACACTGTCCTCATTAAACACTCCCAGGACGTGTACAGCATGTGGTTAGATACAAAGAATATCTCTCTCTCTACACTGTCCCCATCAAACACTCCCAGAACAGGTACAGCACGGGATTAGATACAGAGTAAAGATCCACTACACTGTCCCCATCAAACACTCCCAGGACAGGTACAGCACGGGGTTAGATACAGAGTAAAGCTCCCTCTACACTGTTCCCATCAAACACTCCCAGGGCAGGTACAGCGCATTGTTAGATACAGAGTTAAGCTCCCTCTACGCTGTTCCCATTAAACACTCCCAGGACAGGTACAACACGGGGTTAGATACAGAGTAAAACTCCCTCTATACTGTTCCCATCAAACACTCCAGGGCAGGTACAGCGCGGGCTTAGATACAGAGTAAAGCTCCCTCTACACTGTTCCCATCAGACACTCCAGGGCAGCTACAACACGGGGTTAGATATAGAGTAAAGCTCCCTGTGCACTGTCCCCATCAAGCACTCCCAGGACAGGTACAACACGGGGTTAGATACAGAGTAAAGCTCCCTCTACACTGTCCCCATCAAACACTCCCCGGGCAGGTACAGCACAGGGTTAGATACCGAGTAAAGCTCCCTCTACACTGTCCCCATCAAACACTCCCAGGACAGGTAAAGCACAGGGTTAGATACAGAGTAAAGCTCCCTGTACACTGTTCCCATCAAGCACTCCCAGGACAGGTACAGCACGTGGTTAGATACAGAGTAAAGCTCCCTCTGCGCTTTCCCTTTCAAACACTCCCAGGACAGGTACAGCACAGGGTTAGATATAGAGTTAATCTCCTGCTACACTGTCCCTATGAAACACTCCCAGGACAGGTACAGCATGTGGTTAGATACAGAGAAAATCTCTCTCTCTACACTGTCCCCATCAAACACTCGCAGGACAGGTACAGCACAGGGTTAGATACAGAGTAAAACTCCCTCTACACGGTCCACATCAAACACTCCCAGGGGAGGTACAGCATGTGATTCGATAGAGAGTAAAGCTCCCTCTGTGACATCCCCATCAAACACTCCCAGAACAGGTACAGCACAGGGTTAGATACAGAATAAAGCTCCCTCTACACTATCCCCATTAAACACTCCCAGGACAGGTACAGCACAGGGTTAGATACAGAATAAAGCGCCCTCTACACTGTCCCCATCAAACACTCTCACGGCAGGTACAGCACGGGGTTCGATACAGAGTAAAGCTCCCTCTGTGACATCCCCATTAAACACTCCCAGGACAGGTACAACACAGGGTTTGTTACAGAGTAAAGCTCCCTCTGCCCCGTCCCCATCAAACACTCCCAGGACAGGTACAACACGGGGTTAGATACAGAGTAAAACTCCCTCTATACTGTTCCCATCAAACACTCCAGGGCAGGTACAGCGCGGGCTTAGATACAGAGTAAAGCTCCCTCTACACTGTTCCCATCAGACACTCCAGGGCAGCTACAACACGGGGTTAGATATAGAGTAAAGCTCCCTGTGCACTGTCCCCATCAAGCACTCCCAGGACAGGTACAACACGGGGTTAGATACAGAGTAAAGCTCCCTCTACACTGTCCCCATCAAACACTCCCCGGGCAGGTACAGCACAGGGTTAGATACCGAGTAAAGCTCCCTCTACACTGTCCCCATTAAACACTCCCAGGACAGGTAAAGCACGGGGTTAGATACAGAGTAAAGTTCCCTCTACACTGTTCCCATCAAACACTCCCAGGACAGGTACAGCACAGGGTTAGATACAGAGTAAAGCTCCCTCTACGCTGTTCCCATCAAACACTCCCAGGACAGGTAAAGCACAGGGTTAGATACAGAGTAAAGCTCCCTGTACACTGTTCCCATCAAGCACTCCCAGGACAGGTACAGCACGTGGTTAGATACAGAGTAAAGCTCCCTCTGCGCTTTCCCTTTCAAACACTCCCAGGACAGGTACAGCACAGGGTTAGATATAGAGTAAAGCTCCCTCTACACTGTCCCCATCAAACACTCCCAGGACAGGTACAGCATGTGGTTAGATACAGAGTAAAGCTCCCTCTACACCGTCCCCATCAAACACTCCCAGGACAGGTACAGCACGGGGTTAGATACAGAGTAAAACTCCCTCTACACTGTCCCCATCAAACACTCCCAGGACAGGTACAGCATGTGGTTAGATACAGAGAAAATCTCTCTCTCTACACTGTCCCCATCAAACACTCGCAGGACAGGTACAGCACGGGGTTAGATACAGAGTAAAACTCCCTCTACACGGTCCACATCAAACACTCCCAGGGGAGGTACAGCATGTGATTCGATAGAGAGTAAAGCTCCCTCTGTGACATCCCTATCAAACACTCCCAGAACAGGTACAGCACAGGGTTAGATACAGAATAAAGCTCCCTCTACACTATCCCCATTAAACACTCCCAGGACAGGTACAGCACAGGGTTAGATACAGAATAAAGCGCCCTCTACACTGTCCCCATCAAACACTCCCAGGACAGGTACAGCACGGGGTGAGGTACAGAGTAAACCTCCCTCTACACTGTCCACATCAAACACTCCCAGGGCAGGTACAGCATGTGGTTAGATACAGAGAAAATCTCTCTTTCTATACTGCCCCCATCAAACACTCCCAGGACAGGTACAGCACAGGCTTAGATCCAGAGTAAAGCTCCCTCTATACTGTCCCTATCAAACACTCCCAGGACAGGTACAGCACTAGGTTAGATACAGAGTAAAGCTGCCTCTACACTGTCCCCATCAAACACTCACAGGGCAGGTACAGCACAGTGTTCGATACAGAATAAAGCTCCCTCTACAATGTTCCCATCAAACACTCCCAGGACAGGTACAGCATGTGGTTAGATACAAAGAAAATCTCTCTCTCTACGCTGTCCCCAACAAACACTCCCAAGACAGGTACAACACGGGATTAAATACAGAATAAAGCTCCCTCTGCGCTGTCCCCATCAAACACTCACAGGGCAGGTACAGCACAGGGTTAGATACAGAGTAAAACTCCCTCTACACTGTCCCCATCAAACACTCCCAGGGCAGGTACAGCACAGGGTTAGATACAGAGTAAAACTCCCTCTACACTGTCCACATCAAACACTCCCAGGGCAGGTACAGCACGGGGTTAGATAGAGAGTAATGCTCCCTCTGTGACATGCCCATTAAATACTCCCAGGACAGGTGCAGCACAGGGTTAGATACAGAATAAAGCTCCCTCTGCGCTGTCCCTATCAAACACTCCCAGGACAGGTACAGCACAGGGTTAGATACAGAGTAAAGCTCACTCTACACCATCCCCATTAAACACTCCCAGGACAGGTACAGCATGGGGTTAGATACAGAGTAAAGCTCCCTCTACACTGTCCCCATCAAACACTCCCAGGACAGGTACAGCACGGGGTTAGATACAGAGTAAAGCTCCCTCTACACTGTTCCCATCAAACACTCGCAGGACGGGTACAACACGGGGTTAGATACAGAGTAAAACTCCCTCTATGCTGTTCCCATCAAACACTCCAGGACAGGTACAGCACGGGGTTAGATACAGAGTAAAGCTCCCTCTACACTGTTCCCATCAAACACTCCAGGGCAGATACAACACGGGGTTAGATACAGAGTAAATCTCCCTCTACACTGTCCCCATCAAACACTCCCAGGACAGGTACAGCACGAGGTTAGATACAGAGTAAAGCTTCCTCTACACTGTCCCCATCAAACACTCCCAGGGCAGGTACAGCACGAGGTTAGATACAGAGTAAAGCTCTCTCTACACTGTTCCCATCAAACACTCCCAGGACAGGTACAGCACGGGGTTAGATACAGAGTAAAGCCCCCTCTACACTGTCCCCATCAAACACTCCCAGGGCAGGTACAGCACGAGGTTAGATACAGAGTAAAGCTCTCTCTACACTGTTCCCATCAAACACTCCCAGGACAGGTACAGCACGTGGTTAGATACAGAGTAAAGCTCCCTCTGCGCTTTCCCTTTCAAACACTCCCAGGACAGGTACAGCACGGGGTTAGATATAGAGTTAATCTCCTGCTACACTGTCCCTATGAAACACTCCCAGGACAGGTACAGCATGTGGTTAGATACAGAGAAAATCTCTCTCTCTACACTGTCCCCATCAAACACTCGCAGGACAGGTACAGCACGGGGTTAGATACAGAGTAAAACTCCCTCTACACGGTCCACATCAAACACTCCCAGGGGAGGTACAGCATGTGATTCGATAGAGAGTAAAGCTCCCTCTGTGACATCCCTATCAAACACTCCCAGAACAGGTACAGCACAGGGTTAGATACAGAATAAAGCTCCCTCTACACTATCCCCATTAAACACTCCCAGGACAGGTACAGCACAGGGTTAGATACAGAATAAAGCGCCCTCTACACTGTCCCCATCAAACACTCCCAGGACAGGTACAGCACGGGGTGAGGTACAGAGTAAACCTCCCTCTACACTGTCCACATCAAACACTCCCAGGGCAGGTACAGCATGTGGTTAGATACAGAGAAAATCTCTCTTTCTATACTGCCCCCATCAAACACTCCCAGGACAGGTACAGCACAGGCTTAGATCCAGAGTAAAGCTCCCTCTATACTGTCCCTATCAAACACTCCCAGGACAGGTACAGCACTAGGTTAGATACAGAGTAAAGCTGCCTCTACACTGTCCCCATCAAACACTCACAGGGCAGGTACAGCACAGTGTTCGATACAGAATAAAGCTCCCTCTACAATGTTCCCATCAAACACTCCCAGGACAGGTACAGCATGTGGTTAGATACAAAGAAAATCTCTCTCTCTACGCTGTCCCCAACAAACACTCCCAAGACAGGTACAACACGGGATTAAATACAGAATAAAGCTCCCTCTGCGCTGTCCCCATCAAACACTCACAGGGCAGGTACAGCACAGGGTTAGATACAGAGTAAAACTCCCTCTACACTGTCCCCATCAAACACTCCCAGGGCAGGTACAGCACAGGGTTAGATACAGAGTAAAACTCCCTCTACACTGTCCACATCAAACACTCCCAGGGCAGGTACAGCACGGGGTTAGATAGAGAGTAATGCTCCCTCTGTGACATGCCCATTAAATACTCCCAGGACAGGTGCAGCACAGGGTTAGATACAGAATAAAGCTCCCTCTGCGCTGTCCCTATCAAACACTCCCAGGACAGGTACAGCACAGGGTTAGATACAGAGTAAAGCTCACTCTACACCATCCCCATTAAACACTCCCAGGACAGGTACAGCATGGGGTTAGATACAGAGTAAAGCTCCCTCTACACTGTCCCCATCAAACACTCCCAGGACAGGTACAGCACGGGGTTAGATACAGAGTAAAGCTCCCTCTACACTGTTCCCATCAAACACTCGCAGGACGGGTACAACACGGGGTTAGATACAGAGTAAAACTCCCTCTATGCTGTTCCCATCAAACACTCCAGGACAGGTACAGCACGGGGTTAGATACAGAGTAAAGCTCCCTCTACACTGTTCCCATCAAACACTCCAGGGCAGATACAACACGGGGTTAGATACAGAGTAAATCTCCCTCTACACTGTCCCCATCAAACACTCCCAGGACAGGTACAGCACGAGGTTAGATACAGAGTAAAGCTTCCTCTACACTGTCCCCATCAAACACTCCCAGGGCAGGTACAGCACGAGGTTAGATACAGAGTAAAGCTCTCTCTACACTGTTCCCATCAAACACTCCCAGGACAGGTACAGCACGGGGTTAGATACAGAGTAAAGCCCCCTCTACACTGTCCCCATCAAACACTCCCAGGGCAGGTACAGCACGAGGTTAGATACAGAGTAAAGCTCTCTCTACACTGTTCCCATCAAACACTCCCAGGACAGGTACAGCATAGGGTTAGATATAGAGTAAAGCTCCTGCTACACTGTCCCTATCAAACACTCCCAGGACAGGTACAGCATGTGGTTAGATACAAAGAATATCTCTCTCTCTACACTGTCCCCAACAAACACTCCCAGGACAGGTACAGCACGGGATTAGATACAGAATGAAGCTCCCTTTGCACTATCACCATTAAACACTCCCAGGACAGGTACAGCACAGGGCTAGACACAGAATAAAGCACCCTCTACACTGTCCCCATCAAACACTCGCAGGACAGCTACAGCACAGGGTTAGATACAGAGTAAAGCTCCCTCTACACTGTCCCCATCAAACACTCCAGGGCAGGTACAACACGGGGTTAAATACCGAGTAAAACTCCCTGTACACTGTTCCCATCAAGCACTCCCAGGACAGGTACGGCACGGGGTTAGATACAGAGTAAAGCTCCCTCTGCGCTTTCCCCATCAAACACTCCCAGGACAGGTACAGCACAGGGTTAGATATAGAGTTAAGCTCCTGCTACCCCGTCCCTATCAAACACTCCCAGGACAGGTACAGCATGTGGTTAGTTACAGAGTAAATCTCTCTCTCTACACTGTCCCTATCAAACACTCCCAGGACAGGTACAGCACGGGATTAGATACAGAATAAAGCTCCCTCTGCGCTGTCCCCATCAAACACTCCCAGGACAGGTACAGCACAGGGTTAGATACAGAGTAAATCTCCCTCTGCGCTATCCCCGTTAAACACTCCCAGGACAGGTACAGCATGGGATTAGATACAGAGTAAATCTCCCTGTGCACTATCCCCATCAAACACTTGCAGGACAGTTACAGCACGGGGTTAGATACAGAGTAAAACTCCCTCTACACTGTTCCCATCAAACACTCCCAGGACAGGTACAGCACAGGGTTAGATATAGAGTAAAGCTCCTGCTACCTTGTCCCTATAAAACACTCCCAGGACGTGTACAGCATGTGGTTAGATACAAAGAATATCTCTCTCTCTACACTGTCCCGATCAAACACTCCCAGAACAGGTACAGCACGGGATTAGATACAGAGTAAAGCTCCACTACACTGTCCCCATCAAACACTCCCAGGACAGGTACAGCATGTGGTTAGATACAGAGAAAATCTCTCTCTCTACACTGTCCCCATCAAATACTCCCAGGATAGGTACAGCACGGTGTTAGATACAGAGTAAAGCTCCACTACACTGTCCCCATCAAACACTCCCAGGACTGGTACAGCACAGGGTTAGATACAGAATAAAGCGCCCTGTACACTGTCCCCATCAAACACTCGCAGGACAGGTACAGCACGGGGTTAGATACAGAGTAAAACTCCCTCTACACTGTCCACATCAAACACTCCCAGGGCAGGTACAGCATGTGGTTAGATACAGAGAAAATCTCTCTTTCTACACTGTCCCCATCAAACACTCCCAGGACAGTTACAGCATGTGGTTAGATACAGAGAAAATCTCTCTCTCTACACTGTCCCCATTAAACACTCCCAGGTCAGGTACAGCACGGGGTTAGATAGAGAGTAAAGCTACCTCTGCACTGTCCCCATCAAACACTCCCAGGACAGGTACAGCACGGTTTTAGATACAGAGCAAATCTCCCTCTACACTGTCCCCATCAAACACTCCCAGGGCAGGTACAGCACGCGGTTAGATACAGAATAAAGCTCCCTCTACACCGTCCCCATCAAACACTCCCAGGACAGGTACAGCACGGGGTTAGATACAGAGTAAATCTCCCTCTGCGCTATCCCCGTTAAACACTCCCAGGACAGGTACAGCATGGGATTAGATACAGAGTAAATCTCCCTGTGCACTATCCCCATCAAACACTTGCAGGACAGTTACAGCACGGGGTTAGATACAGAGTAAAACTCCCTCTACACTGTTCCCATCAAACACTCCCAGGACAGGTACAGCACAGGGTTAGATATAGAGTAAAGCTCCTGCTACCCTGTCCCTATAAAACACTCCCAGGACGTGTACAGCATGTGGTTAGATACAAAGAATATCTCTCTCTCTACACTGTCCCGATCAAACACTCCCAGAACAGGTACAGCACGGGATTAGATACAGAGTAAAGCTCCACTACACTGTCCCCATCAAACACTCCCAGGACAGGTACAGCATGTGGTTAGATACAGAGAAAATCTCTCTCTCTACACTGTCCCCATCAAATACTCCCAGGATAGGTACAGCACGGTGTTAGATACAGAGTAAAGCTCCACTACACTGTCCCCATCAAACACTCCCAGGACTGGTACAGCACAGGGTTAGATACAGAATAAAGCGCCCTGTACAATGTCCCCATCAAACACTCGCAGGACAGGTACAGCACGGGGTTAGATACAGAGTAAAACTCCCTCTACACTGTCCACATCAAACACTCCCAGGGCAGGTACAGCATGTGGTTAGATACAGAGAAAATCTCTCTTTCTACACTGTCCCCATCAAACACTCCCAGGACAGTTACAGCATGTGGTTAGATACAGAGAAAATCTCTCTCTCTACACTGTCCCCATTAAACACTCCCAGGTCAGGTACAGCACGGGGTTAGATAGAGAGTAAAGCTACCTCTGCACTGTCCCCATCAAACACTCCCAGGACAGGTACAGCACGGTTTTAGATACAGAGCAAATCTCCCTCTACACTGTCCCCATCAAACACTCCCAGGGCAGGTACAGCACGCGGTTAGATACAGAATAAAGCTCCCTCTACACCGTCCCCATCAAACACTCCCAGGACAGGTACAGCACGGGGTTAGATACAGAGTAAAGCTCCCTCTACACTGTCCCCATCAAACACTCCCAGGGCAGGTACAGCACAGTGTTAGATACAGAGTAAAGCTCCCTCTACCCTGTTCCCATCAAACACTCCTGGGCAGGTACAACACGGGGTTGAATACCGAGTAAAATTCCCTGTGCACTGTTCCTATCAAGCACTCCCAGGACAGGTACAGCACGGGGTTAGATACAGAGTAAAGCTCCCTCTGCGCTTTCCCCATCAAACACTCCCAGGACAGGTACAGCATGTGGTTAGATACAAAGAAAATCTCTCTCTCTACACTGTCCCTAACAAACACTCCCAGGACAGGTACAGCACGGGGTTAGATACAGAGTAAAGCTCCCTCTGTGCTGTCCCCATCAAACACTCCCAGGACAGGTACAGCACGGGATTAGATACAGAGTAAAGCTCCCTCTGTGCTGTCCCCATCAAACACTCCCAGGACAGGTACAGCACGGGATTAGATACAGAATAAAGCTCCCTCTGTGCTGTCCCCATCAAACACTCTCAGGACAGGTACAGCACGGGGTTAGATACGGAGTAAAGCTCCCTCTACACTGTCCCTATCAAACACTCCCAGGGCAGGTACAGCACAAGGTTAGATACAGAGTAAAGCTCCCTCTACACTGTCCCCATCAAACACTCACAGGGCAGGTACAGCACGGGGTTAGATACAGAGTAAAGCTTCCTCTACACTGTCCCCATCAAACACTCCCAAGGCAGGTACAGCATAGGGTTAGATACAGAGTAAAACTCCCTCTACACTATCCACATCAAACACTCCCAGGACTGGTACAGCACAGGGTTAGATACAGAGTAAAACTCCCTCTACACTGTCCCCATCAAACACTCCCAGGGCAGGTACAGCACGGGGTTAGATAGAGAGTAATGCTCCCTCTGTGACATGCCCATTAAATACTCCCAGGACAGGTGCAGCACAGGGTTAGATACAGAATAAAGCTCCTCTACACTGTCCCCATCAAACACTCCCAGGACAGGTACAGCACAGGGTTAGATACAGAATAAAGCTCCCTCTGCGCTGTCCCTATCAAACCCTCCCAGGACAGGTACAGCACAGGGTTAGATACAGAATAAAGCTCCCTCTGCGCTGTCCCTATCAAACCCTCCCAGGACAGGTACAGCACAGGGTTAGATACAGAGTAAAGCTCACTCTACACCATCCCCATTAAACACTCCCAGGACAGGTACAGCATGGGGTTAGATACAGAGTAAAACTCCCTCTACACTGTCCACATCAAACTCTCCCAGGGCAGGTACAGCACGGGGTTAGATACAGAGTAAAGCTCCCTCTGTGACATCCCCATCAAACACTCCCAGAACAGGTACAGCACAGGGTTAGATACAGAGAAAATCTCTCCCTCTACACTGTTCCCATTAAACACTCCCAGGACAGGTACAGCACAGGGTTAGATACAGAGAAAATCTCTCTCTCTACACTGTCCCTATCAAACACTCCCTGGACAGGTACAGCACGGGGTTAGATACAGAGTAAAGCTCCCTCTACTCTGTCCCCATCAAACACTCCCAGGACAGGTACAGCACAGGGTTAGATACAGAGTAAAGCTCCCTCTACACTGTTCCCATCAAACACTCCCAGAACAGGTACAGCACGAGGTTAGATACAGAGTAAAGCTCCCTCTACACTGTTCCCATCAAACACTCCCAGGACAGGTACAGCACGGGGTTAGATACAGAGTAAAGCTCCCTCTACACTGTTCCCATCTAACACTCCCAGGACAGGTACAGCACGGGGTTAGATACAGAGTAAAACTCCCTCTACGCTGTTCCCATCAAACACTCCAGGACAGGTACAGCACAGGTTTAGATACAGAGTAAAGCTCCCTCTACACTGTCATCATCAAACACTCGCAGGGCAGGTACAGCACAGTGTTAGATACAGAGTAAAGCTCCCTCTACCCTGTTCCCATCAAACACTCCCAGGACAGGTACAGCACAGGGTCAGATACAGAGCTAATCTCCCTCTACACTGTCCGCATCAAACACTCCCAGGACAGGTTGAGCACGGTGTTAGATACAGAATAATGCCCCCTCTACACTGTCCCCATCAAACACTCCCAGGGCAGGTACAGCACGGGGTTAGATACGGAGTAAAGCTCCCTCTACACTGTCCCCATCAAACACTCCCAGGACAGGTACAGCACGGGGTTAGATACAGAGTAAAGCTCCCTCTACACTGTTCCCATCAAACACTCGCAGGACAGGTACAACACGGGGTTAGATACAGAGTAAAACTCCCTCTACACTGTTCCCATCAAACACTCACAGGACAGGTACAACACGGGGTTAGATACAGAGTAAAACTCCCTCTACACTGTTCCCATCAAACACTCCAGGACAGGTACAGCACGGGGTTAGATACAGAGTAAAGCTCCCTCTACACTGTTCCCATCAAACACTCCAGGGCAGATACAACACGGGGTTAGATATAGAGTAAAACTCCATGTACACTGTCCCCATCAAACACTCCCAGGACAGGTACAGCACGGGGTTAGATACAGAGCAAAGCTTCCTCTACACTGTCCCCGTCAAACACTCCCAGGACAGGTACAGCATAGGGTTAGATATAGAGTAAAGCTCCTGCTACACTGTCCCCATCAAACACTCCCAGGACAGGTACAGCATGTGGTTAGATACAAAGAATATCTCTCTCTCTACACTGTCCCCATCAAACACTCCCAGGACAGGTACAGCACGGGGTTAGATACAGAGTAAAACTCCCTCTACACTGTTCCCATCAAACACTCCCAGGACAGGTACAGCATGTGGTTAGATACAAAGAATATCTCTCTCTCTACACTGTCCCCAACAAACACTCCCAGGACAGGTACAGCACGGGGTTAAATACAGAGCAAAGCTTCCTCTACACTGTCCCTATCAAACACTCCCAGGACAGGTACAGCATGTGGTTAGATACAAAGAATATCTCTCTCTCTACACTGTCCCCAACAAACACTCCCAGGACAGGTACAGCACGGGATTAGATACAGAATGAAGCTCCCTTTGCACTATCACCATTAAACACTCCCAGGACAGGTACAGCACAGGGCTAGACACAGAATAAAGCACCCTCTACACTGTCCCCATCAAACACTCGCAGGACAGGTACAGCACAGGGTTAGATACAGAGTAAAGCTCCCTCTACACTGTCCCCATCAAACACTGACGGGGCAGGTACAGCACGGGGTTAGATACAGAGTAAAGCTCCCTCTACACTGTTCCCATCAAACACTCCAGGGCAGGTACAACACGGGGTTAAATACCGAGTAAAACTCCCTGTACACTGTTCCCATCAAGCACTCCCAGGACAGGTACGGCACGGGGTTAGATACAGAGTAAAGCTCCCTCTGCGCTTTCCCCATCAAACACTCCCAGGACAGGTACAGCACAGGGTTAGATATAGAGTTAAGCTCCTGCTACCCCGTCCCTATCAAACACTCCCAGGACAGGTACAGCATGTGGTTAGTTACAGAGTAAATCTCTCTCTCTACACTGTCCCCATCAAACACTCCCAGGACAGGTACAGCACGGTGTTAGATCCAGAGTAAAGCTCCCTCTCCACTGTCCCTATCAAACACTCCCAGGACAGGTACAGCTCAGTGTTAGATACAGAGTAAAGCTCCCTCTGCGCTGTCCCCATCAAACACTCCCAGGACAGGTACAGCACGGGGTTAGATACAGAGTAAAGCTCCCTCTCCACTGTCCCTATCAAACACTCCCAGGACAGGTACAGCTCAGTGTTAGATACAGAGTAAAGCTCCCTCTATACTGTCCCCATCAAACACTCCCAGGGCAGGTACAGCACGAGGTTAGATCCAGAGTAAAGCTCCCTCTCCACTGTCCCTATCAAACACTCCCAGGGCAGTTACAGCTCAGTGTTAGATACAGAGTAAAGCTCCCTCTACACTGTCCCCATCAAACACTCCCAGGACAGGTACAGCACGAGGTTAGATACAGAGTAAAGCTCCTGCTACACTGTCCCTATCAAACACTCCCAGGACAGCTACAGCACGAGTTTAGATACAGAGTAAAGCTCCCTCTACAAGTTCCCAATTACTCACTCCCTGGGCAGTTGCATCACGGGGTTAGCTACAGAATGACGTTTTTTCTGACTCCCAAGAATTAAGTCCCTGAGTTTTGACCCTGCATTGAGAGTGAACCTGTGTGTACTTATTTTCCAGTGTTTAGTCCCTGCCAGGCAACCGTGCTGGCGTTGTACCAGGACAATTCATTGGTCGAGGAGGTGCAGGAGAGGCAGCGATGCTGCGTCATTCTGGACCGAACCAACTTCTACTGTGAGCAGGGAGGGCAGAGCCCTGACCAGGGATATTTCATCCGACAGGGTCATCAGGCAAGTTCACATAAATCAATGATTGTTGGATCAGTGAGTGTGTCAGTGTGCAGTTTTAACAAATTCCCATTCACAATGATACTCCAAATTTCAGGCGCCTGATCATGGAGCACTGTTCACCCCTGCACTGGAATGTCCTGATTCATACACCAGTTTAACATGCCCTCACTACTGCCCCTCCGCCAGTGCAGCACTCCCTTGGTATGGACCCTCTGACTGTGCAGCACTCCCTCTATACAGATCCTCTGACAGTGCAGCATTCTCTCTATACTGACCCTGTGACAGCGTAGCATTCCCTCAGTAGTGACCCTCTGCCAGGGCATGCTCCCTCAGTGCTGACCTTTGACAGTGCAGCGCTCTCTCAGTACTGACTCTCTGACAGTGCAGTGCTGTCTCAGTGCTGTCCCTCTGACAGTGCAGTGCTCCCTCAGTACTGATTCTCTGACAGTGCAGCGCTCCCTCAGTACTGACTCTGACAGTGCAGCACTCCCTCAGTACTGACCCTCTGACAGTGCAGCGCTCTTTCAGTACTGACTCTGACAGTGCAGCACTCCCTCAGTACTGACTCTCTGACAGTGCAGCGCTCTCTCAGTACTGACTCTGACAGTGCAGCGCACTCTCAGTGCTGACTCTGACAGTGCAGCGCTCCCTCAGTACTGACTCTCTGACAGTGCAGCGCTCTCTCAGTACTGACTCTGACAGTGCAGCACTCCCTCAGTACTGACTCTCTGATAATGCAGCGCTCCCTCAATTCTGACTCTCTGACAGTGCAGCGCTCCCTCAGCACTGACTCTGACAGTGCAGCGCTCCCTCAGCGCTGACTCTCTGACAGTGCAGCGCTCCCTCAGCACTGACTCTTTGACAGTGCAGCGCTCTCTCAGCACTGACCTCCAGCAGTGCAGCACTTCCCTGGTGCATACGCTCCCACAGCGCAGCGCTCCCTCAGTGCTGACCCTCTGTCAGTGCAGTGCTCCTTCAGTAATGCCCTCCAGCGGTGCAGCGCTTCCTCAGTACTCACCCTCCAACACTGCAGAGCTCCCTCAGTGCAAACTCTCCAACAGTGTGCCATTCCCTCAGTAGTGCTCACACACTGATGGCCTGAATTACCTTGACTGTGAGGGGAGAGGGCAGCACTGAGCTGTATTCCTTGACTCACATGTTGGGTCAGGCAGGGGAAGAGCTTTGGGATGGAGGAGTGGTGAACTGGCTGTGGGAGGGGACTGGTTGGGCAGGCCTCCATCACCTCAATAACCAAAAACTGAAGCCAGTAACTGAAGCGGCCTCTTGGCTTCTAGCATGAGTAGAAGATTGGCTGTCTGGCAGGAGGCAGAGAGTGGGGATAAGGGGGTCCTTCTCAGGATGGCGGCCAGTGACTAGTGGAGTTCCGCAGGGGTCAGTGTTGGGACCACAACTTATCACTTTATACGTTAATGATCTAGATGAAGGAACTGAGGGCATCCTGGCTAAGTTTGCAGATGATACAAAGATAGGTGGAAGGACAGGAGGTATTGAGGAGGCGGGGAGGCTGCAGAAGGATTTGGACAGGTTAGGAGAATGGGCAAAGAAGTGGCAGATGGAATACAATATGGGGAAATGTGAGGTCATGCACTTTGGTAGGAAGAATAGAGGCATAGACTATTTTCTAAATGGGGAGAGAATTCAGAAATCTGGAGTGCAAAGGGACTTGGGAGTTCTAGTCCAGGATTCTCTTAAGGTTAACTTGCAGGTTGAGTCGGTAGTTAGGAAGGCAAATGTAATGTTGGCATTTATTTCGAGAGGACTAGAATATAAAAGCAGGGATGTGCTGCTGAGGCTTTTTAAGGCTCTGGTCAGACCACATTTAGAATATTGTGAGCAATTTTGGGCCCCGTACTTCAGGAAGGATGTTCTGGCCCTGGAGAGGGTCCAGAGGAGGTTCACAAGAACGATCCCAGGAATGAAAGGCTTAACATATGAGGAACATTTGAGGACTCTGGGTCTATACTCGATGGAGTTTAGAAGGATGAGGGGGGATCTGATTGAAACTTACAGAATACTGAAAGGCCTGGATAGTGTGGACATGGGGAAGATGTTTCCATTAGTAGGGGAGACTAGGACCTGAGGGCACAGCCTCAGAGTAAAGGGAAGACCTTTTAGAGCAGAGATGAGGAGAAACTTCTTTAGCCAGAGAGTGGTGAATCTATGGAACTCATTGCCACAGAAGGCTGTGGAGGTCAGGTCATTGAGTGTACTTAAGATTGAGATAGATAGGTTCTTGATTGGTAAGGGGATCAAAGGTTACGGGGAGAAGGCGGGAGAATGGGGTTGAGAAACTTATCAGCCATGATTGAATGGCAGAGCAGACTCGATGGGCTGAATGGCCTTATTTCTGCTCCTGTGTCTTATGGTCTTATGGCTCCATTCTGATTTTCCTCAGGATGTTCTGCTCCCAGTTGAGAATGTGCAGACAGCGGGAGGGTTTGTGATTCACACCGTCTGTGTCCCGGAATCATTACACGTTGGAGACAGACTCGACCTGTTTGTGGATGAGGTAATTTGCTTCTTATGGAACGGGTTGCTGGGTAGTTGCGGCACTTATACCTGCATTGTAGGCTGGAACTATCACAGCAGATGTTTCGGGTGATCGTTTTGTAATGCTGTCCTGTAACAGGTCTGTGTTTTGTGGGAGCTTTCCTTGTTTCATTTTTGATAGAACTATGCTATTATTGCTCTGTGATGCTGTTCTCTGGTATTTGTTGCTTGCCAGGCCTGTCGTCTTGCCTGCATGGTAAAACACACAGCCACTCACCTGCTGAACTTTGCCCTGCGCTGTGTGCTGGGTCATCACGCTGAACAGAAAGGCTCACACGTCACAGCCGAGAGACTGCGTTTTGATTACAGTATCAAGGTAGGAATCGCTTTCACTTTCCCTGCTGTCTGTGGCTAATCCTGTGCTGTGCCTGACAGTGCATCCCTTCACAACACCATCTGAGCGGCCAGTCTTCGTGTAGACTTCCTGGAATCAGTGATCTCAGCCCGGAGAGAGAGAGAAACAACAGCATTGCCCCCCTCCCTGTTCCCTTTATCAATTTGTTCCATTGAGTAGTGCAGTTTTCCCAACACCCAATCTGTCAGTCCAGTCTGCCCTGAGCTCCCTGATCTCTGAAGCTGTGGGAATCTTTGCTGAACACAGGATTGGAATCAGATGGCATAGCTCCTGGCCCACCCTAACCCAAGAAAGCCTACTCATCAAGGCCCCTGGAGCTGCATCCCTCCAGAGCGTCTGCCCCCACCACACACCAATCACCCAGGGCCCCTCAAACTCCAGCACAAACCCCCAGGGCCCCACAAACTGCACAAACCCCCAGGGCCCCTCAAACTGCACAAACTCCCAGGGCCCCTCAAACTGCACAAACATCCAGGGCCCCTCAAACTGCACAAACCACCAGGATCCCTCAAACTCCTGCACAAACCCCTAGGGTCCCTCAAACTCCTGTACAAACCCCCAGGGCCCCTCAAACTCCTGAACAAACCCCCAGGGCCCCTCAAACTCCTGATCAAACCCCCAGAGCCCCTCAAAGTCCTGCACAAACCCACAGGGCCCCTCAAACTCCTGCACAAACCCCCAGGGTCCCTCAAACTGCACAAACCCCCAGGATCCCTCAAACTGCACAAACCCCCAGGGTCCCTCAAACTGCACAAACCCCCAGGGTCCCTCAAACTCCTGCACAAACCCCCAGGGTCCCTCAAATTGCCCTCAAACTGCACAAACCCCCAGGGTCCCTCAAACTCCTGCACAAACCCCCAGAGCCCCTCAAACTCCTGCACAAACCCCCAGGGCCCCTCAAACTCCTGCACAAACCCCCAGGGTCCCTCAAACTGCACAAACCCCCAGGGTCCCTCAAACTGCACAAACCCCCAGGGCCCCTCAAACTCCTGCACAAACCCCCAGGGTCCCTCAAACTGCACAAACCCCCAGGGTCCCTCAAACTCCTGCACAAACCCCCAGGGCCCCTCAAACTGCACAAACCCCCAGGATCCCTCCAACTCCTGCAAAAACCCGTAAGGTCCCTCAAACTCCTGCACAAACCCCCAGGGCCCCTCAAACTCCTGCACAAACCCCCAGGGCCCCTCAAAATGCACAAACCCCCAGGGCCCCTCAAACTCCTGCACAAACCCTCAGGGCCCCTCAAACTGCTGTACAAACCCCCAGGGTTCCTGAAACTGCACAAACCCCCAGGGTCCCTCAAACTACTGCACAAACCCCCAGGACACCTCAAACTCCTGCACAAACCCCCAGGGCCCCTCAAACTCCTGCACAAACTCCCAGGGCCCCTGAAACTCCTGCACAAACCGCCAGGGTCACTCAAACGCCTGCAAAAACCACCAGAGCCCCTCAAACTCCTGCACAAACCCCCAGGGCTCCTCAAACTCCTGATCAAACCCCCAGAGCCCCTCAAACTCCTGCACAAACCCACAGGGCCCCTCAAAGTCCTGCACAAACCCCCAGGGTCCCTCAAACTGCACAAACCCCCAGGGTCCCTCAAACTGCACAAACCCCCAGGGTCCCTCAAACTGCACAAACCCCCAGGGTACCTCAAACTCCTGCACAAACCCCCAGGGCCCCTCAAACTCCTGCACAAACCCCCAGGGCCCCTCAAACTCCTGTACAAACCCCCAGGGCCCCTCAAACTCCTGCACAAAACCCCAGGATCCCTCAAACTCCTGCACAAACCCCAAGGGTCCCTCAAACTCCTGCACCAACCACCAGGGCCCCTCAAACTGCACGAACCCCCAGGGCCCCTCAAACTCCTGTACACACCCCCAGGGTCCCTCAAACTCCTGCACAAACCCCCAGGGTCCCTCAAACTGCACAAACCCCCAGGGACCCTGAAACTCCTGCACAAACCCCCAGGGACCCTGAAACTCCTGCACAAACCCCCAGGGTCCCTCAAACAGCACAAACCCCCAGGGCCCCTCAAACTCCTGCACAAACTACCGGGGTCCCTCAAGCACCTGCACAAAACCCCAGGGCCCCTCCAACTCCTGCACAAACCCCCAGGGCCCCTCAAACTCCTGCACAAACCCCCAGGGTCCCTTAAACTGCACAAACCCCCAGGGTCCCTCAAACTCCTGCACAAATCCCGAGGGCCCCTCCAACTCCTGCACAAACCCCCAGAGTCCCTCAAACTCCTGCACCCACCCCCAGGCCCCCTCAAAATGCACAAACCCCCAGGGCCCCTCAAACTCCTGCACAAACCCCCAGGGTCCCTGAAACTCCTGCACAAACCCCAAGGGTTCCTCAAATTCCTGCACCAACCCCCAGGGCCCCTCAAACTGCACAAACTCCCAAGGCCCCTCAAACTCCTGCACAAACCACCAGGGTCCCTCAAACTCCTGCACAAACCCCCAGGGCCCCTCCAACTCCTGCACAAACCCCCAGGGCCCCTCAAACTCCTGCACAAACCACCAGGGTCCCTCAAACTGCACAAACCCCCAGGGTCCCTCAAACTCCTGCACAAACCCCGAGGGCCCCTCCAACTCCTGCACAAACCCCCAGGGTCCCTCAAACTCTTGCACCAACCCCCAGGGCCCCTCAAACTCCTGCACAAACCCCCAGGGTCCCTCAAACTCCTGCACAAACCCCCAGGGTCCCTCAAACTGCACAAACCCCCAGGGCCCCTCAAACTCCTGCACAAACCCCCAAGGCCCCTACAACACCTGCACAAACCCCCAGGGTCCCTCAAACTCCTGCACCAAACCCCAGGGCCCCTCAAACTGCACAAACCCCCAGGACCCCTCAAACTACTGCACAAAACCCCAAGGGTCCCTCAAAATCCTGCACAAACCCCCAGGGTCCCTGAAACTCCTGCACAAACCCCCAGGGTCCCTCAAACTGCACAAACCCCCAGGGTCCCTCCAACTCCTGCACAAACCGCCAGGGTCCCTCAAACTCCTGCACCAACCCCCAGGGCCCCTCAAACTGCACAAATCCCCAGGGTCCCTCAAACTCCTGCACAAACCCCCAGGGCCCCTCAAACTCCTGCACAAACCCACAGGGCCCCTCAAACTCCTGCACAAACCACCAGGGCCCCTCAAACTCCTGCACAAACCACCAGGGCCCCTCAAACTGCACAAACCCCCAGGGTCCCTAAAACTGCACAAACCCCCAAGGCCCCTCCAACTCCTGCACAAACCCCCAGGGCCCCTCAAACTCCTGCACAAACCCCCAGGATCCCTCAAACTCCTGCACAAACCCCAGGGCCCCTCAAACTCCTGCATAAACCCCCAGGGCCCCTCAAAACCCTGCACAAACCCCCAGAGCCCCTGAAACCCCTGCACAAACCACCAGAGCCCCTCAAACTGCACAGACCCCCAGGGTCCCTCAAACTGCACAAACCCCCAGGATCGCTCAAACTCCTGCACAAACCCCCAGGGCCCCTCAAACTCCTGCACAAACCCCCAGGGTCCCTCAAACTGCACAAACCCCCAGGGTCAATCAAACTGCACAAACCCCCAGGACCCCTCAAACTCCTGCACAAACCCCCAGGGCCCCTCAAACTGCACAAACCCCCAGGGCCCCTCAAACTGCACAAACCCCCAGGGCCCCTCAAACTGCAATAACCCCCAGAGCCCCTCCAAACTCCTGTACAGACCCCCAGGGCCCCTCAAACTCCTGTACAAACTTCCAGGGTCCCTCAAACTACACAAACCCCCAGGGCCCCTCAAACTGCACAAACCCCCAGGATCCCTCATGCTGCACAAACCCCCAGGGTCCCTCAAACTGCACAAACTCCCAGGGTCTCTCAAACTCCTGCACAAACCCCCAGGGCCCCTCAAACTCCTGCACCAACCCCCAGGGTCCCTCAAACTGCACAAACCCCCAGGGTCTCTCAAACTCCTGCACAAACCCCCAGGGCCCCTCAAACTCCTGCACCAACCCCCAGGGTCCCTCAAACTGCACAAATCCCCAGGGTCCCTCAAACTGCACAAACCCCCAGGGCCCCTCAAACTGCACAAACCCCCAGGGGCCCTCAAACTCCTGTACAAACCCCCAGGGCCCCTCATACTCCTGCACAAACCTCCAGGGTCCCTCAAACTGCACAAACTCCCAGGGCCCCTCAAACTCCTGCACTAATCCCCAGGGCCCCTCAAACTACACAAATGCCCAGGGCCCCTCAAATTACACAAACCCCCAGGGTCCCTCAAACTGCACAAACCCCCAGGGCCCATCAACCTCCTGCACACACGCCCAGGTCCCCTCAACCTCCTGCACGAACCCCCAGGATCCCTCAAACTGCACAAACCCCCAGCGCCCCTCAAACTCCTGTACAAAACCCCAGGGTCCCTCAAACTCCTGCACAAACCCCCATGGCCCCTCAAACTGCACAAACCCCCAGGGTCCCTCAAACTGCACAAACCCCCAGGGCCCCTCAAACTGCAATAACCCCCAGGGCCCTCCAAACTCCTGTACAGACCCCCAGGGTCCCTCAAACTCCTGCACAAACCCCAAGGGTCCCTCAAACTCCTGCACCAACCACCAGGGCCCCTCAAACTGCACGAACCCCCAGGGCCCCTCAAACTCCTGTACACACCCCCAGGGTCCCTCAAACTCCTGCACAAACCCCCAGGGTCCCTCAAAGTGCACAAACCCCCAGGGTCCCTCCAACTCCTGCACAAACCCCCAGGGTCCCTCAAACTGCACAAACACCCAGAGCCCCTCAAACTCCTGCACAAACCCCCAGGGCCCCTCAAACTCCTGCACAAACCCCCAGGGCCCCTCAAACTCCTGTACAAACCTCCAGGGCCCCTCAAACTCCTGCACAAAACCCCAGGATCCCTCAAACTCCTGCACAAACCCCAAGGGTCCCTCAAACTCCTGCACCAACCACCAGGGCCCCTCAAACTGCACGAACCCCCAGGGCCCCTCAAACTCCTGTACACACCCCCAGGGTCCCTCAAACTCCTGCACAAACCCCCAGGGTCCCTCAAACTGCACAAACCCCCAGGGACCCTGAAACTCCTGCACAAACCCCCAGGGACCCTGAAACTCCTGCACAAACCCCCAGGGTCCCTCAAACAGCACAAACCCCCAGGGCCCCTCAAACTCCTGCACAAACTACCGGGGTCCCTCAAGCACCTGCACAAAACCCCAGGGCCCCTCCAACTCCTGCACAAACCCCCAGGGCCCCTCAAACTCCTGCACAAACCCCCAGGGTCCCTTAAACTGCACAAACCCCCAGGGTCCCTCAAACTCCTGCACAAATCCCGAGGGCCCCTCCAACTCCTGCACAAACCCCCAGAGTCCCTCAAACTCCTGCACCCACCCCCAGGGCCCCTCAAAATGCACAAACCCCCAGGGCCCCTCAAACTCCTGCACAAACCCCCAGGGTCCCTGAAACTCCTGCACAAACCCCAAGGGTTCCTCAAACTCCTGCACCAACCCCCAGGGCCCCTCAAACTGCACAAACTCCCAAGGCCCCTCAAACTCCTGCACAAACCACCAGGGTCCCTCAAACTCCTGCACAAACCCCCAGGGCGCCTCCAACTCCTGCACAAACCCCCAGGGCCCCTCAAACTCCTGCACAAACCACCAGGGTCCCTCAAACTGCACAAACCCCCAGGGTCCCTCAAACTCCTGCACAAACCCCGAGGGCCCCTCCAACTCCTGCACAAACCCCCAGGGTCCCTCAAACTCTTGCACCAACCCCCAGGGCCCCTCAAACTCCTGCACAAACCCCCAGGGTCCCTCAAACTCCTGCACAAACCCCCAGGGTCCCTCAAACTGCACAAACCCCCAGGGCCCCTCAAACTCCTGCACAAACCCCCAAGGCCCCTACAACACCTGCACAAACCCCCAGGGTCCCTCAAACTCCTGCACCAAACCCCAGGGCCCCTCAAACTGCACAAACCCCCAGGACCCCTCAAACTCCTGCACAAAACCCCAAGGGTCCCTCAAAATCCTGCACAAACCCCCAGGGTCCCTCAAACTCCTGCACAAACCCCCAGGACCCCTCAAAGTCCTGTACAAACCCCCAGGGCTCCTCAAACTGCACAAACCCCCAGGGCCCCTCAAACTCCTGCACAAACCCCCAGGGCCCCTCAAACTGCACAAACCCCCAGGGTCCCTCAAACTCCTGCACAAACCCCCAGGGTCCCTCAAACTGCACAAACCCCCAGGGTCCCTCCAACTCCTGCACAAACCGCCAGGGTCCCTCAAACTCCTGCACCAACCCCCAGGGTCCCTCAAACTGCACAAATCCCCAGGGTCCCTCAAACTCCTGCACAAACCCCCAGGGCCCCTCAAACTCCTGCACAAACCCCCAGGGCCCCTCAAACTCCTGCACAAACCCCCAGGACCCCTCAAACTCCTGCACAAACCACCAGGGCCCCTCAAACTGCACAAACCCCCAGGGTCCCTCAAACTGCACAAACCCCCAAGGCCCCTCCAACTCCTGCACAAACCCCCAGGGCCCCTCAAACTCCTGCACAAACCCCCAGGATCCCTCAAACTCCTGCACAAACCCCAGGGCCCCTCAAACTCCTGCATAAACCCCCAGGGCCCCTCAAAACCCTGCACAAACCCCCAGAGCCCCTGAAACTCCTGCACAAACCCCCAGAGCCCCTCAAACTGCACAAACCCCCAGGGTCCCTCAAACTGCACAAACCCCCAGGGTCGCTCAAACTCCTGCACAAACCCCCAGGGCCCCTCAAACTCCTACACAAACCCCCAGGGCCCCTCAAACTCCTGCACAAACCCCCAGGGTCCCTCAAACTGCACAAACCCCCAGGGTCCATCAAACTGCACAAACCCCCAGGACCCCTCAAACTCCTGCACAAACCCCCAGGGCCCCTCAAACTGCACAAACCCCCAGGGCCCCTCAAACTGCACAAACCCCCAGGGCCCCTCAAACTGCAATAACCCCCAGAGCCCCTCCAAACTCCTGTACAGACCCCCAGGGCCCCTCAAACTCCTGTACAAACCCCCAGGGTCCCTCAAACTACACAAACCCCCAGGGCCCCTCAAACTGCACAAACCCCCAGGATCCCTCATGCTGCACAAACCCCCAGGGTCCCTCAAACTGCACAAACTCCCAGGGTCTCTCAAACTCCTGCACAAACCCCCAGGGCCCCTCAAACTCCTGCACCAACCCCCAGGGTCCCTCAAACTGCACAAACCCCCAGGGTCTCTCAAACTCCTGCACAAACCCCCAGGGCCCCTCAAACTCCTGCACCAACCCCCAGGGTCCCTCAAACTGCACAAATCCCCAGGGTCCCTCAAACTGCACAAACCCCCAGGGCCCCTCAAACTGCACAAACCCCCAGGGGCCCTCAAACTCCTGTACAAACCCCCAGGGCCCCTCATACTCCTGCACAAACCTCCAGGGTCCCTCAAACTGCACAAACTCCCAGGGCCCCTCAAACTCCTGCACTAATCCCCAGGGCACCTCAAACTACACATATGCCCAGGGCCCCTCAAACTACACAAACCCCCAGGGTCCCTCAAACTGCACAAACCCCCAGGGCCCATCAACCTCCTGCACACACGCCCAGGTCCCCTCAACCTCCTGCACGAACCCCCAGGATCCCTCAAACTGCACAAACCCCCAGCGCCCCTCAAACTCCTGTACAAAACCCCAGGGTCCCTCAAACTCCTGCACAAACCCCCATGGCCCCTCAAACTGCACAATCCCCCAGGGTCCCTCAAACTCCTGCACAAACCCCCAGGGCCCCTCAAACTGCAAAAACCCCCAGGGCTCTTCAAGCTCCTGTACAGACCCCCAGGGTCCCTCAAACTCCTGCACAAACCCCAAGGGTCCCTCAAACTCCTGCACCAACCACCAGGGCCCCTCAAACTGCACGAACCCCCAGGGCCCCTCAAACTCCTGTACACACCCCCAGGGTCCCTCAAACTCCTGCACAAACCCCCAGGGTCCCTCAAAGTGCACAAACCCCCAGGGTCCATCCAACTCCTGCACAAACCGCCAGGGTCCCTCAAACTCCTGCACCAACCCCCAGGGCCCCTCAAACTGCACAAATCCCCAGGGTCCCTCAAACTCCTGCACAAACCCCCAGGGCCCCTCAAACTCCTGCACAAACCCCCAGGGCCCCTCAAACTCCTGCACAAACCCCCAGGGCCCCTCAAGCTCCTGCACAAACCCCCAGGGCCCCTCAAAACCCTGCACAAACCCCCAGAGCCGCTGAAACTCCTGCACAAACCCCCAGAGCCCCTCAAACTGCACAAACCCCCAGGGTCCCTCAAACTGCACAAACCCCCAGGGTCGCTCAAACTCCTGCACAAACCCCCAGGGCCCCTCAAACTCCTGCACAAACCCCCAGGGTCCCTCAAACTGCACAAACCCCCAGGGTCCATCAAACTGCACAAACCCCCAGGACCCCTCAAAGTCCTGCACAAACCCCCAGGGCCCCTCAAACTGCACAAACCCCATGGCCCCTCAAACTGCACAAACCCCCAGGACCCCTCAAACACCTGCACAAACCCCCAGGGCCCCTCAAACTCCTGCACAAACCCCCAGGGCCCCTCAACCTCCTGTACAAACCCCCAGGGTCCCTCAAACTGCACAAACCCCCCAGGACCCTTCAAGCTGCACAAACCTCGAGGACCCCTCAAACTCCTGCACAAACCCCCAGGGCCCCTCAAACTCCTGCACAAACCCCAAGGGCCCCTCAAACTCCTGCACAAACCCCCAGGGCCCCTCAAACTCCTGCACAAACCCCAAGGGTCCCTCAAACTCCTGCACCAACCCTTAGGGCCCCTCAAACTGCACAAATCCCCAGGGTCCCTCAAACTGCACAAACCCCCAGGGCCCCTCAAACTCTTGCACAAACCCCCAGGGCCCCTCAAACTCCTGCTCAAACCCCCAGGGCCCCTCAAGCTCCTGCACAAACCCCCAGGGCCCCTCAAACTGCACAAACCCCCAGGGTCCCTCAAACTGCACAAACCCCCAGGGCCCCTCCAACTCCTGCACAAACCCCCAGGGACCCTCAAACTCCTGCACAAACCCCCAGGGTCCCTCAAACTGCACAAACCCCCAGCGTCCCGCAAACTGCACAAACCCCCAGGGCCCCTCAAACTGCACAAACCCCCAGGGCCCCTCAAACTCCTGCACAAACCCCCAGGATCCCTCAAACTCCTGTACAAACCCCCAGGGCCCCTCAAACTCCTGCACAAACCCCCAGGGCCCCTCAAAACCCTGCACAAACCCCCAGAGCCCATGAAACTCCTGCACAAACCCCCAGAGCCCCTCAAACTGCACAAACCCCCAGGGTACCTCAAACTGCACAAACCCCCAGGGCCCCTCAAACTCCTGCATAAACCCCCAAGGACCCTCAAACTGCACAAACCCCCAGGGTCCATCAAACTGCACAAACCCCCAGGACCCCTCAAACTCCTGCACAAACCCCCAGGGCCCCTCAAACTGCACAAACCCCATGGCCCCTCAAACTGCACAAACCCCCAGGACCCCTCAAACACCTGCACAAACCCCCACGGCCCCTCAAACTCCTGCACAAACCCCCAGGGTCCCTCAAACTCCTGCACAAACCCCCAGCGTCCCTCAATCTCCTGTGCAAACCCCCAGGGCCCCTCAAACTGCACAAACCCCAGGGTCCCTCAAACTGCACAAACCCCCAGGGTCCCTCAAACTCCTGCACCAACCCCCAAGGCCCCTCAAACTGCACAAATCCCCAGGGCCCCTCAAACTCCTGCACAAACCCCCAGGGTCCCTCAAATTCCTGCACAAACCCCCAGGGCCCCTCAAGCTGCACAGACCCCCAGGGTCCCTCAAACCCCTGCACAAACCCCCAAGGCCCCTCAAACTGCACAAACTCCCAAGGCCTCTCAACCTGCACAAACCCCCAGGGTCCCACAAACTCCTGCACAAACCCCCAGAGCCCCTCAAACTCCTGCACAAATCCCCAGGGCCCCTCAAACTCCTGCACAAACCCCCAGGGTCCCTCAAACTCCTGCACAAACTCCCAGGGCCCCTGAAACTCCTGCACAAACCGCCAGGGTCACTCAAACGCCTGCAAAAACCACCAGAGCCCCTCAAACCCCTGCACAAACCCCCAGGGCTCCTCAAACTCCTGATCAAACCCCCAGAGCTCCTCAAACTCCTGCACAAACCCCCAGGGTCCCTCAAACTCCTGCACAAACCCCCAGGGTCCCTCAAACTGCACAAACCCCCAGGGTCCCTCAAACTGCACAAACCCCCAGGGTCCCTCAAACTGCACAAACCCCCAGAGCCCCTCAAACTCCTGCACAAACCCCCAGGGCCCCTCAAACTCCTGCACAAACCCCCAGGGCCCCTCAAACTCCTGCACAAACCCCAAGGGTCCCTCAAACTCCTGCACCAACCACCAGGGCCCCTCAAACTGCACGAACCCCCAGGGCCCCTCAAACTCCTGTACACACCCCCAGGGTCCCTCAAACTCCTGCACAAACCCCCAGGGTCCCTCAAACTGCACAAACCCCCAGGGACCCTGAAACTCCTGCACAAACCCCCAGGGACCCTGAAACTCCTGCACAAACCCCCAGGGTCCCTCAAACAGCACAAACCCCCAGGGCCCCTCAAACTCCTGCACAAACTACCGGGGTCCCTCAAGCACCTGCACAAAACCCCAGGGCCCCTCCAACTCCTGCACAAACCCCCAGGGACCCTCAAACTCCTGTACAAACCCCCAGGGCCCCTCAAACTCCTGAACAAACCCCCAGGGCCCCTCAAACTCCTGATCAAACCCCCAGAGCCCCTCAAAGTCCTGCACAAACCCACAGGGCCCCTCAAACTCCTGCACAAACCCCCAGGGTCCCTCAAACTGCACAAACCCCAAGGATCCCTCAAACTGCACAAACCCCCAGGGTCCCTCAAACTGCACAAACCCCCAGAGCCCCTCAAACTCCTGCACAAACCCCCAGGGTCCCTCAAACTGCTGCACAAACCCCCAGGGTCCCTCAAACTCCTGCACAAACCCCCAGAGCCCCTCAAACTCCTGCACAAACCCCCAGGGCCCCTCAAACTCCTGCACAAACCCCCAGGGTCCCTCAAACTGCACAAACCCCCAGGGTCCCTCAAACTGCACAAACCCCCAGGGCCCCTCAAACTCCTGCACAAACCCCCAGGGTCCCTCAAACTGCACAAACCCCCAGGGTCCCTCAAACTCCTGCACAAACCCCCAGGGTCCCTCCAACTCCTGCACAAACCCCCAGGATCCCTCCAACTCCTGCAAAAACCCGTAAGGTCCCTCAAACTCCTGCACAAACCCCCAGGGCCCCTCAAACTCCTGCACAAACCCCCAGGGCCCCTCAAAATGCACAAACCCCCAGGGCTCCTCAAACTCCTGCAAAAACCCCCAGGGCCCCTCAAACTCCTGCACAAACCCCCAGGGTCCCTCAAACTACTGCACAAACCCCCAGGGTCCCTCAAACTACTGCACAAACCCCCAGGACACCTCAAACTCCTGCACAAACCCCCAGGGCCCCTCAAACTCCTGCACAAACTCCCAGGGCCCCTGAAACTCCTGCACAAACCGCCAGGGTCACTCAAACGCCTGCAAAAACCACCAGAGCCCCTCAAACTCCTGCACAAACCCCCAGGGCTCCTCAAACTCCTGATCAAACCCCCAGAGCCCCTCAAACTCCTGCACAAACCCCCAGGGCCCCTCAAACTGCACAAACCCCCAGGGTCCCTCAAACTGCACAAACCCCCAGGGTCCCTCAAACTGCACAAACCCCCAGGGTCCCTCAAACTGCACAAACCCCCAGGGTCCCTCAAACTCCTGCACAAACCCCCAGGGCCCCTCAAACTCCTGCACAAACCCCCAGGGTCCCTCAAACTCCTGTACAAACCTCCAGGGCCCCTCAAACTCCTGCACAAAACCCCAGGATCCCTCAAACTCCTGCACAAACCCCAAGGGTCCCTCAAACTCCTGCACCAACCACCAGGGCCCCTCAAACTGCACGAACCCCCAGGGCCCCTCAAACTCCTGTATAAACCACCAGGGTCCCTCAAACTCCTGCACAAACCCCCAGGGTCCCTCAAACTGCACAAACCCCCAGGGCCCCTCAAACTCCTGCACAAACCCCCAGGGTCCCTGAAACTCCTGCACAAACCCCCAGGGTCCCTCAAACAGCACAAACCCCCAGGGCCCCTCAAACTCCTGCACAAACTACCGGGGTCCCTCAAGCACCTGCACAAAACCCCAGGGCCCCTCCAACTCCTGCACAAACCCCCAGGGCCCCTCAAACTCCTGCACAAACCCCCAGGGTCCCTTAAACTGCACAAACCCCCAGGGTCCCTCAAACTCCTGCACAAATCCCGAGGGCCCCTCCAACTCCTGCACAAACCCCCAGAGTCCCTCAAACTCCTGCACCCACCTCCAGGCCCCCTCAAAATGCACAAACCCCCAGGGCCCCTCAAACTCCTGCACAAACCCCCAGGGTCCCTGAAACTCCTGCACAAACCCCAAGGGTTCCTCAAATTCCTGCACCAACCCCCAGGGCCCCTCAAACTGCACAAACTCCCAAGGCCCCTCAAACTCCTGCACAAACCACCAGGGTCCCTCAAACTCCTGCACAAACCCCCAGGGCCCCTCCAACTCCTGCACAAACCCCCAGGGCCCCTCAAACTCCTGCACAAACCACCAGGGTCCCTCAAACTGCACAAACCCCCAGGGTCCCTCAAACTCCTGCACAAACCCCGAGGGCCCCTCCAACTCCTGCACAAACCCCCAGGGTCCCTCAAACTCTTGCACCAACCCCCAGGGCCCCTCAAACTCCTGCACAAACCCCCAGGGTCCCTCAAACTCCTGCACAAACCCCCAGGGTCCCTCAAACTGCACAAACCCCCAGGGCCCCTCAAACTCCTGCACAAACCCCCAAGGCCCCTACAACACCTGCACAAACCCCCAGGGTCCCTCAAACTCCTGCACCAAACCCCAGGGCCCCTCAAACTGCACAAACCCCCAGGACCCCTCAAACTACTGCACAAAACCCCAAGGGTCCCTCAAAATCCTGCACAAACCCCCAGGGTCCCTGAAACTCCTGCACAAACCCCCAGGGTCCCTCAAACTGCACAAACCCCCAGGGTCCCTCCAACTCCTGCACAAACCGCCAGGGTCCCTCAAACTCCTGCACCAACCCCCAGGGCCCCTCAAACTGCACAAATCCCCAGGGTCCCTCAAACTCCTGCACAAACCCCCAGGGCCCCTCAAACTCCTGCACAAACCCACAGGGCCCCTCAAACTCCTGCACAAACCACCAGGGCCCCTCAAACTCCTGCACAAACCACCAGGGCCCCTCAAACTGCACAAACCCCCAGGGTCCCTAAAACTGCACAAACCCCCAAGGCCCCTCCAACTCCTGCACAAACCCCCAGGGCCCCTCAAACTCCTGCACAAACCCCCAGGATCCCTCAAACTCCTGCACAAACCCCAGGGCCCCTCAAACTCCTGCATAAACCCCCAGGGCCCCTCAAAACCCTGCACAAACCCCCAGAGCCCCTGAAACCCCTGCACAAACCACCAGAGCCCCTCAAACTGCACAGACCCCCAGGGTCCCTCAAACTGCACAAACCCCCAGGATCGCTCAAACTCCTGCACAAACCCCCAGGGCCCCTCAAACTCCTGCACAAACCCCCAGGGTCCCTCAAACTGCACAAACCCCCAGGGTCCATCAAACTGCACAAACCCCCAGGACCCCTCAAACTCCTGCACAAACCCCCAGGGCCCCTCAAACTGCACAAACCCCCAGGGCCCCTCAAACTGCACAAACCCCCAGGGCCCCTCAAACTGCAATAACCCCCAGAGCCCCTCCAAACTCCTGTACAGACCCCCAGGGCCCCTCAAACTCCTGTACAAACTTCCAGGGTCCCTCAAACTACACAAACCCCCAGGGCCCCTCAAACTGCACAAACCCCCAGGATCCCTCATGCTGCACAAACCCCCAGGGTCCCTCAAACTGCACAAACTCCCAGGGTCTCTCAAACTCCTGCACAAACCCCCAGGGCCCCTCAAACTCCTGCACCAACCCCCAGGGTCCCTCAAACTGCACAAACCCCCAGGGTCTCTCAAACTCCTGCACAAACCCCCAGGGCCCCTCAAACTCCTGCACAAACCCCCAGGGTCCCTCAAACTGCACAAATCCCCAGGGTCCCTCAAACTGCACAAACCCCCAGGGCCCCTCAAACTGCACAAACCCCCAGGGCCCCTCAAACTCCTGTACAAACCCCCAGGGCCCCTCATACTCCTGCACAAACCTCCAGGGTCCCTCAAACTGCACAAACTCCCAGGGCCCCTCAAACTCCTGCACTAATCCCCAGGGCCCCTCAAACTACACAAATGCCCAGGGCCCCTCAAATTACACAAACCCCCAGGGTCCCTCAAACTGCACAAACCCCCAGGGCCCATCAACCTCCTGCACACACGCCCAGGTCCCCTCAACCTCCTGCACGAACCCCCAGGATCCCTCAAACTGCACAAACCCCCAGCGCCCCTCAAACTCCTGTACAAAACCCCAGGGTCCCTCAAACTCCTGCACAAACCCCCATGGCCCCTCAAACTGCACAAACTCCCAGGGTCCCTCAAACTGCACAAACCCCCAGGGCCCCTCAAACTGCAATAACCCCCAGGGCCCTCCAAACTCCTGTACAGACCCCCAGGGTCCCTCAAACTCCTGCACAAACCCCAAGGGTCCCTCAAACTCCTGCACCAACCACCAGGGCCCCTCAAACTGCACGAACCCCCAGGGCCCCTCAAACTCCTGTACACACCCCCAGGGTCCCTCAAACTCCTGCACAAACCCCCAGGGTCCCTCAAAGTGCACAAACCCCCAGGGTCCCTCCAACTCCTGCACAAACCCCCAGGGTCCCTCAAACTGCACAAACACCCAGAGCCCCTCAAACTCCTGCACAAACCCCCAGGGCCCCTCAAACTCCTGCACAAACCCCCAGGGCCCCTCAAACTCCTGTACAAACCTCCAGGGCCCCTCAAACTCCTGCACAAAACCCCAGGATCCCTCAAACTCCTGCACAAACCCCAAGGGTCCCTCAAACTCCTGCACCAACCACCAGGGCCCCTCAAACTGCACGAACCCCCAGGGCCCCTCAAACTCCTGTACACACCCCCAGGGTCCCTCAAACTCCTGCACAAACCCCCAGGGTCCCTCAAACTGCACAAACCCCCAGGGACCCTGAAACTCCTGCACAAACCCCCAGGGACCCTGAAACTCCTGCACAAACCCCCAGGGTCCCTCAAACAGCACAAACCCCCAGGGCCCCTCAAACTCCTGCACAAACTACCGGGGTCCCTCAAGCACCTGCACAAAACCCCAGGGCCCCTCCAACTCCTGCACAAACCCCCAGGGCCCCTCAAACTCCTGCACAAACCCCCAGGGTCCCTTAAACTGCACAAACCCCCAGGGTCCCTCAAACTCCTGCACAAATCCCGAGGGCCCCTCCAACTCCTGCACAAACCCCCAGAGTCCCTCAAACTCCTGCACCCACCCCCAGGGCCCCTCAAAATGCACAAACCCCCAGGGCCCCTCAAACTCCTGCACAAACCCCCAGGGTCCCTGAAACTCCTGCACAAACCCCAAGGGTTCCTCAAACTCCTGCACCAACCCCCAGGGCCCCTCAAACTGCACAAACTCCCAAGGCCCCTCAAACTCCTGCACAAACCACCAGGGTCCCTCAAACTCCTGCACAAACCCCCAGGGCTCCTCCAACTCCTGCACAAACCCCCAGGGCCCCTCAAACTCCTGCACAAACCACCAGGGTCCCTCAAACTGCACAAACCCCCAGGGTCCCTCAAACTCCTGCACAAACCCCGAGGGCCCCTCCAACTCCTGCACAAACCCCCAGGGTCCCTCAAACTCTTGCACCAACCCCCAGGGCCCCTCAAACTCCTGCACAAACCCCCAGGGTCCCTCAAACTCCTGCACAAACCCCCAGGGTCCCTCAAACTGCACAAACCCCCAGGGCCCCTCAAACTCCTGCACAAACCCCCAAGGCCCCTACAACACCTGCACAAACCCCCAGGGTCCCTCAAACTCCTGCACCAAACCCCAGGGCCCCTCAAACTGCACAAACCCCCAGGACCCCTCAAACTCCTGCACAAAACCCCAAGGGTCCCTCAAAATCCTGCACAAACCCCCAGGGTCCCTCAAACTCCTGCACAAACCCCCAGGACCCCTCAAACTCTTGTTCAAGCCCCCAGGGCCCCTCAAACTGCACAAACCCCCAGGGCCCCTCAAACTCCTGCACAAACCCCCAGGGCCCCTCAAACTGCACAAACCCCCAGGGTCCCTGAAACTCCTGCACAAACCCCCAGGGTCCCTCAAACTGCACAAACCCCCAGGGTCCCTCCAACTCCTGCACAAACCCCCAGGGTCCCTCAAACTCCTGCACCAACCCCCAGGGCCCCTCAAACTGCACAAATCCCCAGGGTCCCTCAAACTCCTGCACAAACCCCCAGGGCCCCTCAAACTCCTGCACAAACCCACAGGGCCCCTCAAACTCCTGCACAAACCACCAGGGCCCCTCAAACTCCTGCACAAACCACCAGGGCCCCTCAAACTGCACAAACCCCCAGGGTCCCTCAAACTGCACAAACCCCCAAGGCCCCTCCAACTCCTGCACAAACCCCCAGGGCCCCTCAAACTCCTGCACAAACCCCCAGGATCCCTCAAACTCCTGCACAAACCCCAGGGCCCCTCAAACTCCTGCATAAACCCCCAGGGCCCCTCAAAACCCTGCACAAACCCCCAGAGCCCCTGAAACTCCTGCACAAACCCCCAGAGCCCCTCAAACTGCACAAACCCCCAGGGTCCCTCAAACTGCACAAACCCCCAGGGTCGCTCAAACTCCTGCACAAACCCCCAGGGCCCCTCAAACTCCTGCACAAACCCCCAGGGCCCCTCAAACTCCTGCACAAACCCCCAGGGTCCCTCAAACTGCACAAACCCCCAGGGTCCATCAAACTGCACAAACCCCCAGGACCCCTCAAACTCCTGCACAAACCCCCAGGGCCCCTCAAACTGCACAAACCCCCAGGGCCCCTCAAACTGCACAAACCCCCAGGGCCCCTCAAACTGCAATAACCCCCAGAGCCCCTCCAAACTCCTGTACAGACCCCCAGGGCCCCTCAAACTCCTGTACAAACCCCCAGGGTCCCTCATGCTGCACAAACCCCCAGGGTCCCTCAAACTGCACAAACCCCCAGGATCCCTCAAACTGCACAAACCCCCAGGGTCCCTCAAACTGCACAAACTCCCAGGGTCCCTGAAACTCCTGCACAAACCCCCAGGGCCCCTCAAACTCCTGCACAAACCCCCAGGGTCCCTCAAACTGCACAAACCCCCAGGTTCTCTCAAACTCCTGCACAAACCCCCAGGGCCCCTCAAACTCCTGCACAAACCCCCAGGGTCCCTCAAACTGCACAAATCCCCAGGGTCCCTCAAACTGCACAAACCCCCAGGGTCCCTCAAACTGCACAAACCCCCAGGGGCCCTCAAACTCCTGTACAAACCCCCAGGGCCCCTCATACTCCTGCACAAACCTCCAGGGTCCCTCAAACTGCACAAACTCCCAGGGCCCCTCAAACTCCTGCACTAATCCCCAGGGCACCTCAAACTACACATATGCCCAGGGCCCCTCAAACTACACAAACCCCCAGGGTCCCTCAAACTGCACAAACCCCCAGGGCCCATCAACCTCCTGCACACACGCCCAGGTCCCCTCAACCTCCTGCACGAACCCCCAGGATCCCTCAAACTGCACAAACCCCCAGCGCCCCTCAAACTCCTGTACAAAACCCCAGGGTCCCTCAAACTCCTGCACAAACCCCCATGGCCCCTCAAACTGCACAAACTCCCAGGGTCCCTCAAACTGCACAAACCCCCAGGGCCCCTCAAACTGCAAAAACCCCCAGGGCTCTTCAAGCTCCTGTACAGACCCCCAGGGTCCCTCAAACTGCACAAACCCCAAGGGTCTCTCAAACTCCTGCACCAACCCCCAGGGTCCCTCAACCTGCACGAACCCCCAGGGCCCCTCAAACTCCTGTACACACCCCCATGGTCCCTCAAACTCCTGCACAAACCCCCAGGGTCCCTCAAAGTGCACAAACCCCCAGGGTCCATCCAACTCCTGCACAAACCGCCAGGGTCCCTCAAACTCCTGCACAAACCCCCAGGGCCCCTCAAACTGCACAAACCCCCAGGGTCCCTCAAACTCCTGCACAAACCCCCAGGGCCCCTCAAACTCCTGCACAAACCCCCAGGGCCCCTCAAACTCCTGCACAAACCCCCAGGGCCCCTCAAACTCCTGCACAAACCCCCAGGGCCCCTCAAAACCCTGCACAAACCCCCAGAGCCCCTGAAACTCCTGCACAAACCCCCAGAGCCCCTCAAACTGCACAAACCCCCAGGGTCCCTCAAACTGCACAAACCCCCAGGGTCGCTCAAACTCCTGCACAAACCCCCAGGGCCCCTCAAACTCCTGCACAAACCCCCAGGGTCCCTCAAACTGCACAAACCCCCAGGGCCCTCAAACTGCACAAACCCCCAGGGACCCCTCAAAGCCCAAAGTCCCTCAAACTGCACAAACCCCCAGGTCCCTCAAACCTGCACAAACCCCCAGGGCCCTCAAACTGCACAAACACCCAGGGCCCCTCAAACCTGCACAAACCCCCAGGGCCCCTCAAACACTGCACAAACCCCAGGGCCCTCTCAACTGCACAAACCCCCAGGGCCCTCAACTGCACAAACCCCAGGGTCCCCCAAACTCCTGCACAACCCCAGGGCCCTCAAAATCCTGCACAAACCCCCAGGCCCTCAACTCCTGTACAAACCCAGGGTCCCTCAAACTGGACAAACCCCCAGGGCCCCTCAAACTGCACAAGCCCCCAGGGCCCCTCAGACTGCAGAAACCCCCAGGGTCCCTCAAACTGCACAAACCCCCAGGGTCGCTCAAACTCCTGCACAAACCCCCAGGGCCCCTCAAACTCCTGCACAATCCCCCAGGGTCCCTCAAACTGCACAAACCCCCAGGGCCCCTCAAACTGCACAAACCCCCAGGGCCATCAAACTGCACAAACCCCCAGGGCCCCTCAAACTGCACAAACCCCCAGGGCCCCTCAAACTGCACAAACCCCCAGGGCCCCTCAAACTCCTGCACAAACCCCCAGGGCCCATCAAACTGCACAAACCCCCAGGGTCCCTCAAACTGCACAAACCCCCAGGACCCCTCAAACTGCACAAACTCCCAGGGTACCTCAAACTCCTGCACAAACCCCCAGGGCCCCTCAAACTGCACAAAGCCCCAGGACCCCTCAAACTACACAAACACCCAGTGTCCCTCAAACTCTGCACAAACCCCCAGGGCCCCTCAAACTGGACAAACCCCCAGGGCCCCCCAAACTGCACAAAACGCCAGGGTCCCTCAAACTCCTGCCCAAACCCCCAGGGTCCCTCAAACTCCTGCACAAACCCCCAGGGTCCCTCAAACTCCTGCACAAACCCCCAGGGCCTCTCAAACTCCTGCACAAACCCCCAGGGTCCCTCAAAATCCTGTGCAAAACCCAGGGCCCCTCAAACTCTTGCACAAACCCCCAGGGTCCCTCAAACTCCTGCACAAACCCCCAGGATCCCTCAAACTCCTGCACAAACCCCCAGGGCCCCTCAAACTCCTGCACAAACCCCCAGGGTCCCTCAAAATCCTGTGCAAAACCCAGGGCCCCTCAAACTCTTGCACAAACCCCCAGGGTCCCTCAAACTCCTGCACAAACCCCCAGGGTCCCTCAAACTCCTGCACAAACCCCCAGGACCCCTCAAATTGCACAAACCCCTAGGGCCCCTCAAACTGCACAAACCCCCAGATCCCCTCAAACTGCACAAACCCCCAGGGCCCTTCAAACTCCTGCACAAACCCCCAGGGCCCCTCAAACTGCACAAACCCCCAGGGCCCCTCAAACTGCACAAACCCCCAGGGCCTCTCAAACTGTACAAACCCCCCAGGGCCCCTCAAACTGCACAAACCCCCAGGGCCCCTCAAACTGCACAAACCCCCCAGGGCCCCTCAAAATGCACAAACCCCCCAGGGCCTCTCAAACTGCAGAAACCCCCAGTGCCCCTCAAACTGCACAAACCCCCAGGGCCCTTCAAACTCCTGCACAAACCCCCAGGGCCCCTCAAACTGCACAAACCCCCCAGGGCCCCTCAAAATGCACAAACCCCCCAGGGCCTCTCAAACTGCAGAAACCCCCAGTGCCCCTCAAAAACTGCACAAACCCCTAGGGCCCCTCAAACTGCACAAACCCCCATGGCCCCTCAAACTGCACAAACCCCCAGGGTCCCTCCAGCTGCACAAACCCCCAGGGCCCCTCAAACTGCACAAACCCCCAGATCCCCTCAAACTGCACAAACCCCCAGGGCCCCTCAAACTCCTGCACAAACCCCCAGGGTCCCTCAAACTACACAAACCCCCAGGGTCCCTCAAACTTCACAAACCCCCAGATCCCCTCAAACTGCACAAACCCCCAGGGCCCCTCAAACTCCTGCACAAACCCCCAGGGCCCCTCAAACTGCCCAAACCCCCAGGGCCCCTCAAACTGCACAAACCCCCAGGGCCCCTCAAACTGCATAAACCCCCAGATCCCCTCAAACTGCACAAACCCCCAGGGCCCCTCACACTGCACAAACTCCCAGGGTACCTCAAACTCCTGCTCAAACCCCCAGGGCCCCTCAAACTGCACAAACCCCCAGGGTCCTTCAAACTCCTGCACAGACACCCAGGACCCCTCAAACTGCACAAACACCCAGGGTCCCTCAAACGCCTGCACAAACCCCCAGGGTCCCTCCAACTGCACAAACCCCCAGGATCCCTCAAACTCCTGCACAAACCCCCAGGGCCCCTCAAACTCCTGCACAAACCCCCAGGGTCCCTCAAAATCCTGTGCAAAACCCAGGGCCCCTCAAACTCTTGCACAAACCCCCAGGGTCCCTCAAACTCCTGCACAAACCCCCAGGGTCCCTCAAACTCCTGCACAAACCCCCAGGACCCCTCAAATTGCACAAACCCCTAGGGCCCCTCAAACTGCACAAACCCCCAGATCCCCTCAAACTGCACAAACCCCCAGGGCCCTTCAAACTCCTGCACAAACCCCCAGGGCCCCTCAAACTGCACAAACCCCCAGGGCCCCTCAAACTGCACAAACCCCCAGGGCCTCTCAAACTGTACAAACCCCCCAGGGCCCCTCAAACTGCACAAACCCCCAGGGCCCCTCAAACTGCACAAACCCCCCAGGGCCCCTCAAACTGCACAAACCCCCCAGGGCCCCTCAAAATGCACAAACCCCCCAGGGCCTCTCAAACTGCAGAAACCCCCAGTGCCCCTCAAACTGCACAAACCCCCAGGGCCCTTCAAACTCCTGCACAAACCCCCAGGGCCCCTCAAACTGCACAAACCCCCAGGGCCCCTCAAACTGCACAAACCCCCAGGGCCTCTCAAACTGTACAAACCCCCCAGGGCCCCTCAAACTGCACAAACCCCCCAGGGCCCCTCAAAATGCACAAACCCCCCAGGGCCTCTCAAACTGCAGAAACCCCCAGTGCCCCTCAAACTGCACAAACCCCTAGGGCCCCTCAAACTGCACAAACCCCCATGGCCCCTCAAACTGCACAAACCCCCAGGGTCCCTCCAGCTGCACAAACCCCCAGGGCCCCTCAAACTGCACAAACCCCCAGATCCCCTCAAACTGCACAAACCCCCAGGGCCCCTCAAACTCCTGCACAAACCCCCAGGGTCCCTCAAACTACACAAACCCCCAGGGTCCCTCAAACTTCACAAACCCCCAGATCCCCTCAAACTGCACAAACCCCCAGGGCCCCTCAAACTCCTGCACAAACCCCCAGGGCCCCTCAAACTGCCCAAACCCCCAGGGCCCCTCAAACTGCACAAACCCCCAGGGCCCCTCAAACTGCATAAACCCCCAGATCCCCTCAAACTGCACAAACCCCCAGGGCCCCTCACACTGCACAAACTCCCAGGGTACCTCAAACTCCTGCTCAAACCCCCAGGGCCCCTCAAACTGCACAAACCCCCAGGGTCCTTCAAACTCCTGCACAGACACCCAGGACCCCTCAAACTGCACAAACACCCAGGACCCCTCAAACTGCACAAACACCCAGGGTCCCTCAAACGCCTGCACAAACCCCCAGGGTCCCTCAAACTGCAGAAACACCCAGTGCCCCTCAAACTGCACAAATCCCCAGGGCCCCTCAAACTGCACAAACCCCCAGGGCCCGTCAAACTGCACAAACCCCCATGGCCCCTCAAACTGCAGAAACCCCCAGGGCCCCTCAAACTCCTGCACAAACCCCCAGGGTCCATCAAACTCCTGCACAAACCCTCAGGGCCCCTCAAACTCCTGCACAAACCCCCAGGGCCCCTCAAACTCCTGTACAAAACCCCAGGGTCCCTCAAACTGGACAAACCCCCAGGGCCCCTCAAACTGCACAAGCCCCCAGGGCCCCTCAGACTGCAGAAACCCCCAGGGTCCCTCAAACTGCACAAACCCCCAGGGTCGCTCAAACTCCTGCACAAACCCCCAGGGCCCCTCAAACTCCTGCACAAACCCCCAGGGCCCCTCAAACTCCTGCACAAGCCCCCAGGGTCCCTCAAACTGCAGAAACACCCAGTGCCCCTCAAACTGCACAAACCCCCAGGGCCCCTCAAACTGCACAAACACCCAGGGCCCCTCAAACTGCACCAACCCCCAGGGCCCCTCAAACTGCACAAACCCCCAGGGCCCCTCAAACTGCACAAACCCCCAGGGTCCCTCAAACTGCACAAACCCCCAGGGCCCCTCAAACTGCACAAACCCCCAGACCCCCTCTAACTGCACAAACCCCCAGGGCCCCTCAAACTCCTGCACAAACCCCCAGGGCCCCTCAAACTGCACAAACCCCCAGGACCCCTCAAACTCCTGCACAAACCCCCAGGGTCCCTCAAACTCCTGCACAAACCCCCAGGGTCCCTCAAACTGCACAAACCCCCAGGGTCCCTCAAACTGCACAAACCCCCAGATCCCCTCAAACTGCACAAACCCCCAGGGCCCCTCAAACTCCTGCACAAACCCCCAGGGCCCCTCAAACTGCCCAAACCCCCAGAGCCCCTCAAACTGCACAAACCCCCAGGGCCGCTCAAACTGCATAAACCCCCAGATCCCCTCAAACTGCACAAACCCCCAGGGCCCCTCACACTGCACAAACTCCCAGGGTACCTCAACCTCCTGCACAAACCCCCAGGGCCCCTCAAACTGCACAAACCCCCAGGGTCCCTCAAACTCCTGCACAAACCCCCAGGGCCTCTCAAACTGCACAAACTCCCAGGGTACCTCAAACTCCTGCACAAACACCCAGGACCCCTCAAACTACACAAACACCCAGGGTCCCTCAAACTCCTGCCCAAACCTACGGGTCCCTCAAACTCCTGTACAAACCCCCAGCGTCCCTCAAACTCCTGCACAAACCTCCAGGGTCCCTCAAACACCTTCACAAACCCCCAGGGTCCCTCAAACTCCTCTACAAACCCCCAGGGCCCCTCAAACTCCTGCACAAATCCCCAGGGTCCGTTAAAATCCTGCACAAATCCCCAGAGTCCCTCAAACTCCTGTACAAACCCCCAGGGTCCCTCAAACTCCTGCACAAACCCCCAGGGTCCCTCAAACTGCACAAACCCCCAGGGTCTTTCAAACTACTGTACAATACCCCAGGGTCCCTCAAACTCCTGCACAAACCCCCAGGGCCCCTCAAACTCCTGTACAAACCCCCAGGGTCCCTCAAACTCCTGCACAAACCCCCAGGGTCCCACAAACTGCACAGACCCTCAAGGCCCCTCAAACTGCACAAACCCCCAGCGCCCTCAAACTGCACAAACCCCCAGGGCCCCTCAAACTCCTGCACAAATCCCCAGGGTCCCTAAAACTCCTGTACAAACCCCCAGGGCCCCTCAAACTCCTGTACAAACCACCAGAGTCCCTCAAACTCCTGCACAAAGCCCCATGGCCCTTCAAACTGCACAAACCCCCAGGGTCCCTCAAACTCCACAAACCGCCAGGGCCCCTCAAACTCCTGCACAAACCCCAGTGTCCCTCAAACTCCTGCACAAACCCCCAGGGTCCCTCAAACTGCTGCACAAACCCCCAGAGCCCCTCAAACTCCTGCACAAACCACTAGTGTCCCTCAAACTGCACAAACCCCCTGGGTCCCTCAAACTGCCCAAACCCCCAGGGTCCCTCAAACTGCACATACCCCCAGGGTCCCTCAAACTGCACAAACCCCCAGGGTCCCTCAAACTGCATGAACCCCCAGGGTCCCTCAAACTGCACGAACCCCCAGGGTCCCTCAAACTGCACGAACCCCCAGGGTCCCTCAAACTGCACAAACCCCCAGGGTCCCTCAAACTGCACAAACCCCCTGGGTCCCTCAAACTCCTGCACAAACCCCCAGGGTCCCTCAAACTGCACAAACTCCCAAGGCCCCTCAAACTGCACAAACCCCCAGGGCCCCTCAAACTCCTGTACAAACCCCCAGAGTCCCTCAAACTGCACAAACCCCCAGGGCCTCTCAAACTCCTGCACAAACCCCCAGGGCCCTTCAAACTGCTCAAACCCCCAGGGCCCCTCAAACTCCTGCACAAATCCCCAGGACCCCTCAAACTGCACAAACCCCCAGGTTCCCTCGAACTGCACAAAACCCCAGGACCCCTCAAACTGCACAAACTCCCAGGGTCCCTCAAACTCCTGCACAAACCCCCAGGACCCCTCAAACTCCACAAACCCCCAGGGTCCCTCCAACTCCTGCACAAACCCTCAGGGTCCCTCAAACTCCTGCCCAAACCCCCAGGGTCCCTCAAACTCCTGCCCAAACCCCCAGGGTCCCTCAAACGCCTGCACAAACCCCCAGGGTCCCTCAAATTCCTGCACCAACCCCCAGAGTCCCTCAAACTCCTGTACAAACCCCCAGGGTCCCTTAAACCCCTGCACAAACCCCCAGGGCCCCTCAAACTGCACAAACCCCCAGGGCCCCTCAAACTGCACAAAATCCCAGGGCCCCTCAAACTGCACAAACCCCCAGGGCCCCTCAAACTCCTGCACAAATCCCCAGGACCCCTCAAACAGCACAAACCCCCAGGTTCCCTCGAACTGCACAAAGCCCCAGGACCCCTCAAACTGCACAAACTCCCAGGGTCCCTCAAACTCCTGCACAAACCCCCAGGACCCCTCAAACTCCACACACCCCCAGGGTCCCTCCAACTCCTGCACAAACCCCCAGGGTCCCTCAAACTCCTGCACAAACCCCCAGGGTCCCTCAAACTCCTGCCCAAACCCCCAGGGTCCCTCAAACTCCTCTACAAACCCCCAGGGCCCCTCAAACTCCTGCACAAACCCCCAGGGTCCCTCAAATTCCTGCACAAACCCCCAGGGTCCCTCAAACTCCTGCACAAACCCCCATGGCCCCTCAAACTCCTGCACAAACCCCCAGGGTCCCTCAAACTCCTGTACAAACACCCAGGGTCCCTCAAACTCCTCTACAAACCTCCAGGGCCCCTCAAACAACTGTACAAACCCCCAGGGCCCCTCAAACTCCTGCACAAACCCCCAGGGTCCCTCAAACTCCTGTACAAACCCCCAGGGTCCCTCAAACTCCTGCACAAACCCCCAGGGCCCCTCAAACTGCACAAACCCCCAGGGCCCCTCAAACTGCACAAACCCCCAGGGCCCCTCAAACTGCACAAACCCCCAGGGTCCATCAAACTCCTGCACAAATCCCCAGGACCCCTCAAACAGCACAAACCCCCAGGTTCCCTCGAACTGCACAAAGCCCCAGGACCCCTCAAACTGCACAAACTCCCAGGGTCCCTCAAACTCCTGCACAAACCCCCAGGACCCCTCAAACTGCACAAACCCCCAGGGTCCCTCCAACTCATGCACAAACCCCCAGGGTCCCTCAAACTCCTGCCCAAACCCCCAGGGTCCCTCAAACTCCTGCCCAAACCCCCAGGGTCCCTCAAACTCCTCTACAAACCCCCAGGGTCCCTCAAACTCCTGCACAAACCCCCAGGGTCCCTCAAATTCCTGCACCAACCCCCAGAGTCCCTCAAACTCCTGTGCAAACCCCCAGGGTCCCTTAAACCCCTGCACAAACCCCCAGGGCCCCTCAAACTGCACAAACCCCCAGGGCCCCTCAAACTGCACAAACCCCCAGGGCCCCTCAAACTCCTGCACAAATCCCCAGGACCCCTCAAACAGCACAAACCCCCAGGTTCCCTCGAACTGCACAAAGCCCCAGGACCCCTCAAACTGCACAAACTCCCAGGGTCCCTCAAACTCCTGCACAAACCCCCATGGCCCCTGAAACTGCACAAACCCCCAGGGTCCCTCAAACTCCTGCCCAAACCCCCAGGGACCCTCAAACTCCTGAACAAACCCCCAGGGTCCCTCAAACTGCACAAGCCCCCAGGGTACCTCAAACTCCTGCACAAACCCCCAGGGTCCCTCAAACTCCTGCTCAAACCCCCAGGGCCCCTCAAACTGCTGTACAAACCCCCAGGGCCCCTCAAACTCCTGCACAAACCCGCAGGGCCCCTCAAACTCCTGTACAAACCCCCAGGGCCCCTCAAACTGCACAGACCCCCAGGGTCCCTCAAACTGCACAAACCCCCAGGGCCCCTCATTCTGCACAAACCCCCAGGGCCCCTCAAACTGCGCAAACCCCCAGGGCCCCTCAAACTGCACAAACCCCCAGGGCCCCTCAAACTGCACAAACCCCCAGTGCCCATCATACTCCTGCACAAACCCCCAGGGTCCCTCAAACTCCTGCACAAACCGCCAGGGTCCCTCAAACTGCACAAGCCCCCAGGTACCCTCGAACTCCTGCACGAACCCCCAGGGTCCCTCAAACTGCAGGAACCCCCAGGGTCCCTCAAACTGCACAAACATCCACGGTCCCTCAAACTCCTGCACAAACCCGCAGGGCCCCTCCAACTCCTCCACAAAGCCCCAGGGCCCCTCAAACTCCTGTACAAACCCCCAGCGCCCCTCAAACCCCTGCACAAGCCCCCAGAGCCCCTCAAACTCCTGCACAAACCCCCAGGGCCCCTCAAACTGCACAATCACCCAGAGCCCCTCAAACTCCTGCACAAACCCCCAGAGCCCCTCAATCTCCTGCACAAACCCCCAGAGCCCCGCAATCTCCTGCAGAAACCCCCAGGATCCCTAACACTGCACAAACCCCCAGAGCCCCTCAAACTCCTGCACAAACCCCCAGGGCCCCTGAAACTGCACAAACCCCCAGGGTCCCTCAAACTCCTGCACAAACCCCCAGGGTCCCTCAAACTCCTGCACAAACCCCCAGAGCCCCTCAAACTCCTGCACAAACCCCCGGGGTCCCTCAAACTGCACAAACCCCCAGGGCCCCTCAAACTGCAGAAACCCCCAGGGCCCCTCAAACTGCACAAACCCCCAGGGCCCCTCAAACTGCACAAAACCCCAGGGTCCCTCAAACTGCACAAACCCCCAGATCCCCTCAAACTGCACAAACCCCCAGGGCCCCTCAAACTCCTGCACAAACCCCCAGGGCCCCTCAAACTGCACAAACCCCCAGGACCCCTCAAACACCTGCACAAACGCCCAGGGCCCCTCAAACTGCACAAACCCCCACTGTCCGTCAAACTGCACAAACCCCCAAATCCCCTCAAACTGCACAAACCCCCAGGGCCCCTCAAACTCCCGCACAAACCCCCAGGGCACCTCAAACTGCACAAACCGCCAGGGCCCCTCAAACTGCATAAACCCCCAGATCCCCTCAAACTGCACAAACCCCCAGGACCCCTCAAACTGCACAAACACCCAGGATACCTCAAACTCCTGCACAAACCCCCAGGGCCCCTCAAACAGCACCAACCCCCACGGCCGCTCAAACTGCACAAACCCCCAGGGTCCCTCAAACTCCTGCACAAACCCCCAGGGCCCCTCAAACTGCACAAACCCCCACTGTCCCGCAAACTGCACAAACCCCCAGATCCCCTCAAACTGCACAAACCCCCAGGGCCCCTCAAACTCCTGCACAAACCCCCAGCGCCCCTCAAACTGCACGAACCCCCAGGGCCCCTCAAACTGCACAAACCCCCAGGGCCCCTCAAACTGCATAAACCCCCAGATCCCCTCAAACTGCACAAACCCCCAGGGCCCCTCAAACTGCACAAACCCCGAGGACCGCTCAAACTGCACAAACACCCAGGATACCTCAAACTCCTGCACAAACCCCCAGGGCCCCTCAAACAGCACAAACCCCCAGGGCCCCTCAAACTGCACAAACCCCCAGGGTCCCTCAAACTCCTGCACAAACCCCCAGGGCCCCTCAAACTGCACAAACCCCCAGGGTCCCTCAAACTGCACAAACCCCCAGGACCCCTCAAACTGCACAAACTCCCAGGATACCTCAAACTCCTGCACAAACACCCAGGACCCCTCAAACTACACAAACACCCAGGGTCCCTCAAACTCCTGCCCAAACCCCCAGGGTCCCTCAAACCCCTGTACAAACCCCCAGGGCCCCTCAAACTCCTGCACAAATCCCCAGGGTCCCTCAAAATCCTGCACAAATCCCCAGAGTCCCTCAAACTCCTGTACAAACCCCCAGGGTCCCTCAAACTCCTGCACAAACCCCCAGGGTCCCTCAAACTGCACAGAACCCCAAGGCCCCTCAAACTGCACAAACCCCCAGGGTCTTTCAAACTACTGTACAAACCCCCAGGGTCCCTCAAACTCCTGCACAAACACCCAGGGCCCCTCAAACTGCACAAACCCCCAGGGCCCCTCAAACTGCACAAACCCCCAGTGCCCATCATACTCCTGCACAAACCCCCAGGGTCCCTCAAACTCCTGCACAAACCGCCAGGGTCCCTCAAACTGCACAAGCCCCCAGGTACCCTCGAACTCCTGCACGAACCCCCAGGGTCCCTCAAACTGCAGGAACCCCCAGGGTCCCTCAAACTGCACAAACATCCACGGTCCCTCAAACTCCTGCACAAACCCGCAGGGCCCCTCCAACTCCTCCACAAAGCCCCAGGGCCCCTCCAACTCCTGCACAAACCCCCAGGGCCCCTCAAACTCCTGTACAAACCCCCAGCGCCCCTCAAACCCCTGCACAAGCCCCCAGAGCCCCTCAAACTCCTGCACAAACCCCCAGGGTCCCTCAAACTGCACAATCACCCAGAGCCCCTCAAACTCCTGCACAAACCCCCAGAGCCCCTCAATCTCCTGCACAAACCCACAGAGCCCCGCAATCTCCTGCAGAAACCCCCAGGATCCCTAACACTGCACAAACCCCCAGAGCCCCTCAAACTCCTGCACAAACCCCCAGGGCCCCTGAAACTGCACAAACCCCCAGGGTCCCTCAAACTCCTGCACAAACCCACAGGGTCCCTCAAACTCCTGCACAAACCCCCAGAGCCCCTCAAACTCCTGCACAAACCCCAAGGGTCCCTCAAACTGCACAAACCCCCAGGGGCCCTCAAACTGCAGAAACCCCCAGGGCCCCTCAAACTGCACAAACCCCCAGGGCCCCTCAAACTGCACAAAACCCCAGGGTCCCTCAAACTGCACAAACCCCCAGATCCCCTCAAACTGCACAAACCCCCAGGGCCCCTCAAACTCCTGCACAAACCCCCAGGGCCCCTCAAACTGCACAAACCCCCAGATCCCCTCAAACTGCACAAACCCCCAGGGCCCCTCAAACTCCTGCACAAACCCCCAGGGCCCCTCAAACTGCACGAACCCCCAGGGCCCCTCAAACTGCACAAACCCCCAGGGCCCCTCAAACTGCATAAACCCCCAGATCCCCTCAAACTGCACAAACCCCCAGGGCCCCTCAAACTGCACAAACCCCGAGGACCGCTCAAACTGCACAAACACCCAGGATACCTCAAACTCCTGCACAAACCCCCAGGGCCCCTCAAACAGCACAAACCCCCAGGGCCCCTCAAACTGCACAAACCCCCAGGGTCCCTCAAACTCCTGCACAAACCCCCAGGGCCCCTCAAACTGCACAAACCCCCAGGGTCCCTCAAACTGCACAAACCCCCAGGACCCCTCAAACTGCACAAACTCCCAGGATACCTCAAACTCCTGCACAAACACCCAGGACCCCTCAAACTACACAAACACCCAGGGTCCCTCAAACTCCTGCCCAAACCCCCAGGGTCCCTCAAACTCCTGTACAAACCCCCAGGGTCCCTCAAACTCCTGCACAAACCCCCAGGGTCCCTCACACACCTGCACAAACCCCCAGGGTCCCTCAAACCCCTGTACAAACACCCAGGGCCCCTCAAACTCCTGCACAAAACCCCAGGGCCCCTCAAATTCATGCACAAAACCCCAGTGTCCCTCAAACTCCTGCACAAACCCCCAGGGTCCCTCAAACTCCTGCACAAACCCCCAGGGTCCCTCAAACTGCACAGAACCCCAAGGCCCCTCAAACTGCACAAACCCCCAGGGTCTTTCAAACTACTGTACAAACCCCCAGGGTCCCTCAAACTCCTGCACAAACACCCAGGGCCCCTCAAACTGCACAAACCCCCAGGGCCCCTCAAACTGCACAAACCCCCAGTGCCCATCATACTCCTGCACAAACCCCCAGGGTCCCTCAAACTCCTGCACAAACCGCCAGGGTCCCTCAAACTGCACAAGCCCCCAGGTTCCCTCGAACTCCTGCACGAACCCCCAGGGTCCCTCAAACTGCAGGAACCCCCAGGGTCCCTCAAACTGCACAAACATCCACGGTCCCTCAAACTCCTGCACAAACCCGCAGGGCCCCTCCAATTCCTCCACAAAGCCCCAGGGCCCCTCCAACTCCTGCACAAACCCCCAGGGCCCCTCAAACTCCTGTACAAACCCCCAGCGCCCCTCAAACCCCTGCACAAGCCCCCAGAGCCCCTCAAACTCCTGCACAAACCCCCAGGGCCCCTCAAACTGCACAATCACCCAGAGCCCCTCAAACTCCTGCACAAACCCCCAGTGCCCCTCAATCTCCTGCACAAACCCCCAGAGCCCCGCAATCTCCTGCAGAAACCCCCAGGATCCCTAACACTGCACAAACCCCCAGAGCCCCTCAAACTCCTGCACAAACCCCCAGGGCCCCTGAAACTGCACAAACCCCCAGGGTCCCTCAAACTCCTGCACAAACCCCCAGGGTCCCTCAAACTCCTGCACAAACCCCCAGAGCCCCTCAAACTCCTGCACAAACCCCAAGGGTCCCTCAAACTGCACAAACCCCCAGGGCCCCTCAAACTGCAGAAACCCCCAGGGCCCCTCAAACTGCACAAACCCCCAGATCCCCTCAAACTGCACAAACCCCCAGGACCCCTCAAACACCTGCACAAACCCCCAGGGCCCCTCAAACTGCACAAACCCCCACTGTCCGTCAAACTGCACAAACCCCCAGATCCCCTCAAACTGCACAAACCCCCAGGGCCCCTCAAACTCCCGCACAAACCCCCAGGGCACCTCAAACTGCACAAACCGCCAGGGCCCCTCAAACTGCATAAACCCCCAGATCCCCTCAAACTGCACAAACCCCCAGGACCCCTCAAACTGCACAACCCCCCAGGGTCCCTCAAACTGCACAAACCCCCAGGGCCCCTCACAGCTCCTGCACAAACCACTAGTGTCCCTCAAACTGCACAAACCCCCTGGGTCCCTCAAACTGCCCAAACCCCCAGGGTCCCTCAAACTGCACATACCCCCAGGGTCCCTCAAACTGCACAAACCCCCAGGGTCCCTCAAACTGCATGAACCCCCAGGGTCCCTCAAACTGCACGAACCCCCAGGGTCCCTCAAACTGCACGAACCCCCAGGGTCCCTCAAACTGCACAAACCCCCAGGGTCCCTCAAACTGCACAAACCCCCAGGGCTCCTCAAACTCCTGCACAAACCCCCAGGGTCCCTCAAACTGCACAAACTCCCAAGGCCCCTCAAACTGCACAAACCCCCAGGGCCCCTCAAACTCCTGTACAAACCCCCAGAGTCCCTCAAACTGCACAAACCCCCAGGGCCTCTCAAACTCCTGCACAAACCCCCAGGGCCCTTCAAACTGCTCAAACCCCCAGGGCCCCTCAAACTCCTGCACAAATCCCCAGGACCCCTCAAACAGCACAAACCCCCAGGTTCCCTCGAACTGCACAAAACCCCAGGACCCCTCAAACTGCACAAACTCCCAGGGTCCCTCAAACTCCTGCACAAACCCCCAGGACCCCTCAAACTCCACAAACCCCCAGGGTCCCTCCAACTCCTGCACAAACCCTCAGGGTCCCTCAAACTCCTGCCCAAACCCCCAGGGTCCCTCAAACTCCTGCCCAAACCCCCAGGGTCCCTCAAACGCCTGCACAAACCCCCAGGGTCCCTCAAATTCCTGCACCAACCCCCAGAGTCCCTCAAACTCCTGTACAAACCCCCAGGGTCCCTTAAACCCCTGCACAAACCCCCAGGGCCCCTCAAACTGCACAAACCCCCAGGCCCCCTCAAACTGCACAAAATCCCAGGGCCCCTCAAACTGCACAAACCCCCAGGGCCCCTCAAACTCCTGCACAAATCCCCAGGACCCCTCAAACAGCACAAACCCCCAGGTTCCCTCGAACTGCACAAAGCCCCAGGACCCCTCAAACTGCACAAACTCCCAGGGTCCCTCAAACTCCTGCACAAACCCCCAGGACCCCTCAAACTCCACACACCCCCAGGGTCCCTCCAACTCCTGCACAAACCCCCAGGGTCCCTCAAACTCCTGCCCAAACCCCCAGGGTCCCTCAAACTCCTGCCCAAACCCCCAGGGTCCCTCAAACTCCTCTACAAACCCCCAGGGTCCCTCAAACTCCTGCACAAACCCCCAGGGTCCCTCAAATTCCTGCACCAACCCCCATGGCCCCTCAAACTCCTGCACAAACCCCCATGGCCCCTCAAACTCCTGCACAAACCCCCAGGGTCCCTCAAACTCCTGTACAAACACCCAGGGTCCCTCAAACTCCTCTACAAACCTCCAGGGCCCCTCAAACAACTGTACAAACCCCCAGGGCCCCTCAAACTCCTGCACAAACCCCCAGGGTCCCTCAAACTCCTGTACAAACCCCCAGGGTCCCTTAAACCCCTGCACAAACCCCCAGGGCCCCTCAAACTGCACAAACCCTCTGGGCCCCTCAAACTGCAGAAACCCCCAGGGCCCCTCAAACTGCACAAACCCCCAGGGCCCATCAAACTCCTGCACAAACCCCCAGGACCCCTCAAACTGCACAAACCCCCAGGTTCCCTCGAACTGCACAAAGCCCCAGGACCCCTCAAACTGCACAAACTCCCAGGGTCCCTCAAACTCCTGCACAAACCCCCAGGACCCCTCAAACTGCACAAACCCCCAGGGTCCCTCCAACTCTTGCACAAACCCCCAGGGTCCCTCAAACTCCTGCCCAAACCCCCAGGGTCCCTCAAACTCCTGCCCAAACCCCCAGGGTCCCTCAAACTCCTCTACAAACCCCCAGGGTCCCTCAAACTCCTGCACAAACCCCCAGGGTCCCTCAAATTCCTGCACCAACCCCCAGAGTCCCTCAAACTCCTGTGCAAACCCCCAGGGTCCCTTAAACCCCTGCACAAACCCCCAGGGCCCCTCAAACTGCACAAACCCCCAGGGCCCCTCAAACTGCACAAACCCCCAGGGCCCCTCAAACTCCTGCACAAATCCCCAGGACCCCTCAAACAGCACAAACCCCCAGGTTTCCTCGAACTGCACAAAGCCCCAGGACCCCTCAAACTGCACAAACTCCCAGGGTCCCTCAAACTCCTGCACAAACCCCCATGGCCCCTGAAACTGCACAAACCCCCAGGGTCCCTCAAACTCCTGCCCAAACCCCCAGGGACCCTCAAACTCCTGAACAAACCCCCAGGGTCCCTCAAACTGCACAAGCCCCCAGGGTACCTCAAACTCCTGCACAAACCCCCAGGGTCCCTCAAACTCCTGCTCAAACCCCCAGGGCCCCTCAAACTGCTGTACAAACCCCCAGGGCCCCTCAAACTCCTGCACAAACCCCGCAGGGCCCCTCAAACTCCTGTACAAACCCCCAGGGCCCCTCAAACTGCACAGACCCCCAGGGTCCCTCAAACTGCACAAACCCCCAGGGCCCCTCATTCTGCACAAACCCCCAGGGCCCCTCAAACTGCGCAAACCCCCAGGGCCCCTCAAACTGCACAAACCCCCAGGGCCCCTCAAACTGCACAAACCCCCAGTGCCCATCATACTCCTGCACAAACCCCCAGGGTCCCTCAAACTCCTGCACAAACCGCCAGGGTCCCTCAAACTGCACAAGCCCCCAGGTACCCTCGAACTCCTGCACGAACCCCCAGGGTCCCTCAAACTGCAGGAACCCCCAGGGTCCCTCAAACTGCACAAACATCCACGGTCCCTCAAACTCCTGCACAAACCCGCAGGGCCCTCCAACTCCTCCACAAAGCCCCAGGGCCCCTCAAACTCCTGTACAAACCCCCAGCGCCCCTCAAACCCCTGCACAAGCCCCCAGAGCCCCTCAAACTCCTGCACAAACCCCCAGGGCCCCTCAAACTGCACAATCACCCAGAGCCCCTCAAACTCCTGCACAAACCCCCAGAGCCCCTCAATCTCCTGCACAAACCCCCAGAGCCCCGCAATCTCCTGCAGAAACCCCCAGGATCCCTAACACTGCACAAACCCCCAGAGCCCCTCAAACTCCTGCACAAACCCCCAGGGCCCCTGAAACTGCACAAACCCCCAGGGTCCCTCAAACTCCTGCACAAACCCCCAGGGTCCCTCAAACTCCTGCACAAACCCCCAGAGCCCCTCAAACTCCTGCACAAACCCCCGGGGTCCCTCAAACTGCACAAACCCCCAGGGCCCCTCAAACTGCAGAAACCCCCAGGGCCCCTCAAACTGCACAAACCCCCAGGGCCCCTCAAACTGCACAAAACCCCAGGGTCCCTCAAACTGCACAAACCCCCAGATCCCCTCAAACTGCACAAACCCCCAGGGCCCCTCAAACTCCTGCACAAACCCCCAGGGCCCCTCAAACTGCACAAACCCCCAGGACCCCTCAAACACCTGCACAAACCCCCAGGGCCCCTCAAACTGCACAAACCCCCACTGTCCGTCAAACTGCACAAACCCCCAGATCCCCTCAAACTGCACAAACCCCCAGGGCCCCTCAAACTCCCGCACAAACCCCCAGGGCACCTCAAACTGCACAAACCGCCAGGGCCCCTCAAACTGCATAAACCCCCAGATCCCCTCAAACTGCACAAACCCCCAGGACCCCTCAAACTGCACAAACACCCAGGATACCTCAAACTCCTGCACAAACCCCCAGGGCCCCTCAAACAGCACCAACCCCCACGGCCGCTCAAACTGCACAAACCCCCAGGGTCCCTCAAACTCCTGCACAAACCCCCAGGGCCCCTCAAACTGCACAAACCCCCACTGTCCCGCAAACTGCACAAACCCCCAGATCCCCTCAAACTGCACAAACCCCCAGGGCCCCTCAAACTCCTGCACAAACCCCCAGGGCCCCTCAAACTGCACGAACCCCCAGGGCCCCTCAAACTGCACAAACCCCCAGGACCCCTCAAACTCCTCTACAAACCTCCAGTGCCCCTCAAACTCCTGTACAAACCCCCAGGGCCCCTCAAACTCCTGCACAAACCCCCAGGGTCCCTCAAACTCCTGTACAAACCCCCAGGGTCCCTCAAACTCCTGCACAAACCCACAGGGTCCCTCGAACTGCACAAACCCCCAGGGCCCCTCAAACTGCACAAGCCCCCAGATCCCCTCAAACTGCACAAACCCCCAGGGCCCCTCAAACTCCTGCACAAACCCCCAGGGCCCCTCAAACTGCACAAACCCCCAGGGCTCCTCAAACTGCACAAAACCCCAGGGCCCCTCAAACTGCACAAACCCCCAGGGCCCCTCAAACTCCTGCACAAATCCCCAGGAACCCTCAAACAGCACAAGCCCCCAGGGTCCCTCGAACTGCACAAAGCCCCAGGACCCCTGAATCTGCACAAACTCCCAGGGTCCCTCAAACTCCTGCACAAACCCCCAGGACCCCTCAAACTGCACAAACCCCCAGGGTCCCTCCAACTCCTGCACAAACCCCCAGGGTCCCTCAAACTCCTGCCCAAACCCCCAGGGTCCCTCAAACTCCTGCCCAAACCCCCAGGATCCCTCAAACTCCTGTACAAACCCCCATGGCCCCTCAAACTCCTGCACACACCCCCAGGGTCCCTCAAACTCCTGCACAAACACCCAGGGTCCCTCAAACTCCTCTCCAAACCTTCAGGGCCCCTCAAACAACTGTACAAACCCCCAGGGCCCCTCAAACTCCTGCACAAACCAACCAGGGTCCCTCAAACTCCTGTACAAACCCCCAGGTTCCCTTAAACCCCTGCACAAACCCACAGGGTCCCTCAAACTGCACAAAACCCCAGGGCCCCTCAAACTGCACAAGCCCCCAGATCCCCTCAAACTGCACAAACCCCCAGGGCCCCTCAAACTCCTGCACAAACCCCCAGGGCCCCTCAAACTGCACAAACCCCCAGGGCCCCTCAAACTACACAAACCCCCAGGGCCCCTCAAACTGCACAAACCCCCAGGTCCCCTCAAACTCCTGCACAAATCCCCAGGACCCCTCAAACAGCACAAACCCCCAGGTTCCCTCGAACTGCACAAAGCCCCAGGACCCCTCAAACTGCACAAACTCCCAGGGTCCCTCAAACTCCTGCACAAACCCCCAGGACCCCTCAAACTGCACAAACCCCCAGGGTCCCTCCAACTCCTGCACAAACCCCCAGGGTCCCTCAAACTCCTGCCCAAACCCCCAGGGTCCCTCAAACTCCTGCACAAACACCCAGGGTCCCTCAAACTCTTCTACAAACCCCCAGGGTCCCTCAAACTCCTGCACAAACCCCCAGGGTCCCTCAAACTCCTGCACAAACCCCCAGAGTCCCTCAAACTCCTGTACAAACCCCCAGGGTCCCTCAAACTCCTGCACAAACCCCCAGGGTCCCTCAAACTGCACAAACCCTCAGGGCCCTCAAACTGCACAAACCTCCAGGGCCCCTCAAACTCCAGCACAAACACCCAGGGTCCCTCAAACTCCTGTATAAAACCCCAGGGCCCCTCAAACTCCTGCACAAACCCCCAGGGTCCCTCAAACTCCTGCACAAACCCCCAGAGCCCGTCAAACTCCTGCACAAACCCCCAGGGCCCCTCAAACTGCACAAACCCCCATGGCCCCTCAAACTGCACAAACCCCCAGGGTCCCTCAAACTCCTGCACAAACCCCCAGGGTCCCTCAAACTCCTGCACAAACCCCCAGTGTCCCTAAAACTCCTGTACAAACCCCCAGGACCCCTCAAACTCCTGCACAAAACCCCATGGTCCCTCAAACTCCTGCACAAACCCCCAGAGCCCGTCAAACTCCTGCACAAACCCCCAGGGCCCCTCAAACTGCATAAACCCCCAGGTCCCCTCAAACTGCACAAACCCCCAGGGCCCCTCAAACTGCACAAACCCCCCAGGGCCCCTCAAACGGCACAAACCCCCCAAGGCCCCTCAAACTGCACAAACCCCCCAGGGCCCCTCAAACTGCATAAACCCCCAGATCCCCTCAAACTGCACAGACCCCCAGGGCCCCTCAAACTGCACAATGTCCCCGGGTACCTCAAACTCCTGCACAAACCCCCAGGACCCCTCAAACTGCACAAACCCCCAGGGCCCCTCAAACTGCATAAACCCCCAGATCCCCTCAAACTGCACAAACCCCCAGGGCCCCTCAAGCTGCACAAACCCCCAGGGCCCCTCAAGCTGCACAAACCCCCAGGGCCCCTCAAACTGCACAAACCCCCAGGGCCCCTCAAACTACACAAACCCCCAGATCCCCTCAAAATGCATGAACCCCCAGATCCCCTCAAACTGCACAAACCCCGAGGGCCCCTCAAACTCCTGCACAAACTTCCAGGGTCCCTCAAACTTCACAAACCCGCAGGGTCCCTCAGACTGCACAAACCCCCAGGACCCCTCAAACTGCACAAACTCCCAGGGTACCTCAAACTCCTGCACAAACCCCCAGGACCCCTCAAACTCCTCTACAAACCTCCAGTGCCCCTCAAACTCCTGTACAAACCCCCAGGGCCCCTCAAACTCCTGCACAAACCCCCAGGGTCCCTCAAACTCCTGTACAAACCCCCAGGGTCCCTCAAACTCCTGCACAAACCCACAGGGTCCCTCAAACTGCACAAACCCCCAGGGCCCCTCAAACTGCACAAGCCCCCAGATCCCCTCAAACTGCACAAACCCCCAGGGCCCCTCAAACTCCTGCACAAACCCCCAGGGCCCCTCAAACTGCACAAACCCCCAGGGCTCCTCAAACTGCACAAAACCCCAGGGCCCCTCAAACTGCACAAACCCCCAGGGCCCCTCAAACTCCTGCACAAAACCCCAGGGCCCCTCAAACAGCACAAGCCCCCAGGGTCCCTCGAACTGCACAAAGCCCCAGGACCCCTGAATCTGCACAAACTCCCAGGGTCCCTCAAACTCCTGCACAAACCCCCAGGACCCCTCAAACTGCACAAACCCCCAGGGTCCCTCCAACTCCTGCACAAACCCCCAGGGTCCCTCAAACTCCTGCCCAAACCCCCAGGGTCCCTCAAACTCCTGCCCAAACCCCCAGGATCCCTCAAACTCCTGTACAAACCCCCATGGCCCCTCAAACTCCTGCACACACCCCCAGGGTCCCTCAAACTCCTGCACAAACACCCAGGGTCCCTCAAACTCCTCTCCAAACCTCCAGGGCCCCTCAAACAACTGTACAAACCCCCAGGGCCCCTCAAACTCCTGCACAAACCAACCAGGGTCCCTCAAACTCCTGCACAAACCCGCAGGGCCCCTCCAATTCCTCCACAAAGCCCCAGGGCCCCTCCAACTCCTGCACAAACCCCCAGGGCCCCTCAAACTCCTGTACAAACCCCCAGCGCCCCTCAAACCCCTGCACAAGCCCCCAGAGCCCCTCAAACTCCTGCACAAACCCCCAGGGCCCCTCAAACTGCACAATCACCCAGAGCCCCTCAAACTCCTGCACAAACCCCCAGAGCCCCTCAATCTCCTGCACAAACCCCCAGAGCCCCGCAATCTCCTGCAGAAACCCCCAGGATCCCTAACACTGCACAAACCCCCAGAGCCCCTCAAACTCCTGCACAAACCCCCAGGGCCCCTGAAACTGCACAAACCCCCAGGGTCCCTCAAACTCCTGCACAAACCCCCAGGGTCCCTCAAACTCCTGCACAAACCCCCAGAGCCCCTCAAACTCCTGCACAAACCCCAAGGGTCCCTCAAACTGCACAAACCCCCAGGGCCCCTCAAACTGCAGAAACCCCCAGGGCCCCTCAAACTGCACAAACCCCCAGGGCCCCTCAAACTGCACAAACCCCCAGGGCCCCTCAAACTGCACAAAACCCCAGGGTCCCTCAAACTGCACAAACCCCCAGATCCCCTCAAACTGCACAAACCCCCAGGGCCCCTCAAACTCCTGCACAAACCCCCAGGGCCCCTCAAACTGCACAAACCCCCAGGACCCCTCAAACACCTGCACAAACCCCCAGGGCCCCTCAAACTGCACACACCCCCACTGTCCGTCAAACTGCACAAACCCCCAGATCCCCTCAAACTGCACAAACCCCCAGGGCCCCTCAAACTCCCGCACAAACCCCCAGGGCACCTCAAACTGCACAAACCGCCAGGGCCCCTCAAACTGCATAAACCCCCAGATCCCCTCAAACTGCACAAACCCCCAGGGCCCCTTAAACTGCACAAACCCCGAGGACCCCTCAAACTGCACAAACACCCAGGATACCTCAAACTCCTGCACAAACCCCCAGGGCCTCTCAAACAGCACCAACCCCCACGGCCGCTCAAACTGCACAAACCCCCAGGGTCCCTCAAACTCCTGCACAAACCCCCAGGGCCCCACAAACTGCACAAACCCCCACTGTCCCGCAAACTGCACAAACCCCCAGATCCCCTCAAACTGCACAAACCCCCAGGGCCCCTCAAACTCCTGCACAAACCCCCAGGGCCCCTCAAACTGCACGAACCCCCAGGGCCCCTCAAACTGCATAAACCCCCAGATCCCCTCAAACTGCACAAACCCCCAGGGCCCCTCAAACTGCACAAACCCCGAGGACCGCTCAAACTGCACAAACACCCAGGATACCTCAAACTCCTGCACAAACCCCCAGGGCCCCTCAAACAGCACAAACCCCCAGGGCCCCTCAAACTGCACAAACCCCCAGGGTCCCTCAAACTCCTGCACAAACCCCCAGGGCCCCTCAAACTGCACAAACCCCCAGGGTCCCTCAAACTCCTGCACAAACCCCCAGGACCCCTCAAACTGCACAAACCCCCAGGGTCCCTCCAACTCCTGCACAAACCCCCAGGGTCCCTCAAACTCCTGCCCAAACCCCCAGGGTCCCTCAAACTCCTGCCCAAACCCCCAGGATCCCTCAAACTCCTGTACAAACCCCCATGGCCCCTCAAACTCCTGCACACACCCCCAGGGTCCCTCAAACTCCTGCACAAACACCCAGGGTCCCTCAAACTCCTCTCCAAACCTCCAGGGCCCCTCAAACAACTGTACAAACCCCCAGGGCCCCTCAAACTCCTGCACAAACCAACCAGGGTCCCTCAAACTCCTGTACAAACCCCCAGGTTCCCTTAAACCCCTGCACAAACCCACAGGGTCCCTCAAACTGCACAAAACCCCAGGGCCCCTCAAACTGCACAAGCCCCCAGATCCCCTCAAACTGCACAAACCCCCAGGGCCCCTCAAACTCCTGCACAAACCCCCAGGGCCCCTCAAACTGCACAAACCCCCAGGGCCCCTCAAACTACACAAACCCCCAGGGCCCCTCAAACTACACAAACCCCCAGGTCCCCTCAAACTCCTGCACAAATCCCCAGGACCCCTAAAACAGCACAAACCCCCAGGTTCCCTCGAACTGCACAAAGCCCCAGGACCCCTCAAACTGCACAAACTCCCAGGGTCCCTCAAACTCCTGCACAAACCCCCAGGACCCCTCAAACTGCACAAACCCCCGGGGTCCCTCCAACTCCTGCACAAACCCCCAGGGTCCCTCAAACTCCTGCACAAACACCCAGGGTCCCTCAAACTGCACAAACCCTCAGGGCCCTCAAACTGCACAAACCTCCAGGGCCCCTCAAACTCCAGCACAAACACCCAGTGTCCCTCAAACTCCTGTATAAAACCCCAGGGCCCCTCAAACTCCTGCACAAACCCCCAGGGTCCCTCAAACTGCTGCACAAACCCCAGAGCCCCTCAAACTCCTGCACAAACCCCCAGGGTCCCTCAAACTCCTGTACAAACCCCCAGGGACCCTCAAACTCCTGCACAAACCCCCAGGGTCCCTCAAACTCCTTCACAAACCCCCAGAGCCCCTCAAACTCCTGCACAACCCCCCAGGGCCCCTCAAACTGCACAAACCCCCAGGGCCCCTCAAACTGCACATCCCCCAGGGCCCCTCAAACTGCACAAACCCGCAGGGCCCCTCAAACTCCTGCACAAACCCCCAGGGCCCCTCAAACTGCACAAACCCCCAGGGCCCTTCAAACTGCACGAACCACCAGGGCCCCTCAAACTGCACAAACCCCCAGGGCCCCTCAAACTCCTGCACAAATCCCCAGGACCCCTCAAACTGCACAAACCCCCAGGGCCCCTCAAACTGCACAAACCCCCAGGGTCCCTCAAACTGCACAAACCCCCAGGGTCCCTCAAACTGCACAAACCCCCAGGACCCCTCAAACTGCACAAACCCCCAGGGTCCCTCAAACTCCTGCACAAACCCCCGGGCCCCTCAAACTGCACGAACCCCCAGGACCCCTCAAACTGCACAAACCCCCAGGGTCCCTCCAACTCCTGCACAAACCCCAGGGTCCCTCAAACTCCTGCACAAACACCCAGGGTCCCTCAAACTGCACAAACCCTCAGGGCCCTCAAACTGCACAAACCTCCAGGGCCCCTCAAACTCCAGCACAAACACCCAGGGTCCCTCAAACGCCTGTATAAAACCCCAGGGCCCCTCAAACTCCTGCACAAACCCCCAGGGTCCCTCAAACTGCTGCACAAACCCCAGAGCCCCTCAAACTCCTGCACAAACCCCCAGGGTCCCTCAAACTCCTGTACAAACCCCCAGGACCCTCAAACTCCTGCACAAACCCCCAGGGTCCCTCAAACTCCTTCACAAACCCCCAGAGCCCCTCAAACTCCTGCACAAACCCCCAGGGCCCCTCAAACTGCACAATCCCCCAGGGCCCCTCAAACTGCACAAACCCCCAGGGCCCCTCAAACTCCTGCACAAACCCCCAGGGCCCCTCAAACTGCACAAACCCCCAGGGCCCTTCAAACTGCACGAACCACCAGGGCCCCTCAAACTGCACAAACCCCCAGGGCCCCTCAAACTCCTGCACAAATCCCCAGGACCCCTCAAACTGCACAAACCCCCAGGGCCCCTCAAACTGCACAAACCCCCAGGGTCCCTCAAACTGCACAAACCCCCAGGGTCCCTCAAACTGCACAAACCCCCAGGACCCCTCAAACTGCACAAACCCCCAGGGTCCCTCAAACTCCTGCACAAACCCCCGGGCCCCTCAAACCGCACGAACCCCCAGGGCCCCTCAAACTGCACAAACCCCCAGAGCCCCTCAAACTCCTTCAAAGAACCCCAGGGTCCCTCAAACTCCTGCACAAACCCTCAGGGCCCCTCAAACTCCAGCACAAACCCCCAGGCCCTCTCAAACTCCTGCACAAACCCCCAGGGTCCCTCAGACTGCACAAACCCCCAGGGTCCCTCAAACTCCCGCACAAACCCCCAGGGTACCTCAAACTGCTGCTCAAACCCTCAGGGCCCCTCAAACTCCTGTCCACCCCCCTGGGCCCCTCAAACTCCTGCCCACCCCGCAGTGCCCCTCAAACTCCTGTACAAACCCCCAGGGCCCCTCAAACTGCACAAACCCCCAGGGCCCCTCAAACTGCACAAACCCCCAGGGCCCCTCAAACTGCACAATCCCCCAGGGCCCCTCAAACTCCTGTACAAACTCCCAGGGTCCCTCAAACTCCTGCACAAACTCCCAGGGTCCCTCAAACTGCACAAGCCCCCACGGTCCCTCAAACTCCTGCACAAACCCCCAGGGTCCCTCAAACTGCACAAACCCCCAGGGCCCCACAATCTCCTGTACATACCCCCATGGTCCCTCAAACTCCTGTACAAACCCCCAGGGCCCCTCAAACTCCTGTACAAACCCCCAGGGCCCATGAAACTCCTGCACAAACCCCCTGGGCCCCTCAAACTCCTGCACAAACCCGCAGGGTCCCTCAACCTCCTGCACAAACCCCCACGGCCCCTCAAACTGCACCAACCCCCAGGGCCTCTCAAACTCCTGCACAAACCCCCAGGGCCCCTCAAACTGCACAAACCCCCAGGGCCCCTCAAACTCCTGCACAAACCCCCAGTGTCTCTCAAACTGCACAAAGCCCCAGGGTCCCTCAAACTCCTGCACAATCCTCCAGGGCCCCTCAAACTGCACAAACCCCCAGGGCCCCTCAAACTGCATAAACCCCCAGATCCCCTCAAACTGCACAAACCCTCAGGGCCCCTCACACTGCACAAACTCCCAGGGTACCTCAAACTCCTGCACAAACCCCAGGACCCCTCAAACTACGCAAACACCCAGGGTCCCTCAAACTCCTGCCCAAACCCCCAGGGCCCCTCAAACTCCTGCACAAACCCCCAGGGCCCCTCAAACTGCACAAACCCCCAGGGTCCCTCAAACTGCACAAACCCCCAGGGTCCCTCAAACTGCACAAACCCCCAGGGTCCCTCAAACTGCACAAACCCCCAGGGCCCCTCAAACTCCTGCACAAACCCCCAGGGTCCCTCAAACTCCTGTACAAACCCCCAGGGCCTCTCAAACTCCTGTACAAACCCCCAGGGTCCCTCAAACTGCACAAACCCCCAGGGCCCCTCAAACTCCTGCACAAACCCCCAGGGTTCCTCAAACACCTGCACAAACACCCAGGGCCCCTCAAACTCTTGTATAAACCCCCAGGGTCCCTCAAACTCATGCTCAAACCCCCAGGGTCCCTCAAGCTGCACAGACCCCCAGGGTCCCTCAAACTCCTGCACAAACCCCCAGGGTCCCTCAAACTCCTGCACAAACCCCCAGGGCCCCTCAAACTGCATAAGCCCCCAGGTCCCCTTAAACTGCACAAACCCCCAGGGCCCTCAAACTGCACAAACCCCCAGGGCCCCTCAAACTCCTGCACAAACCCCCATGGCCCCTCAAACTGCACAAACCCCCAGGGTCCCTCAAACTCCTGTACAAACCCCCAGGACCCCTCAAACTCCTGCACAAAACCCCAGGGTCCCTCAAACTCCTGCACAAACCCCCAGAGCCCGTCAAACTCCTGCACAAACCCCCAGGGCCCCTCAAACTGCACAAACCCCCAGGTCCCCTCAAACTGCACAAACCCCCAGGGCCCCTCAAACTGCACAAACCCCCCAGGGCCCCTCAAACTGCACAAACCCCCCAAGGCCCCTCAAACTGCACAAACCCCCCAGGGCCCCTCAAACTGCATAAACCCCCAGATCCCCTCAAACTGCACAAACCCCCAGGGCCTCTCAAACTCCACAATGTCCCCGGGTACCTCAAACTCCTGCACAAACCCCCAGGACCCCTCAAACTGCACAAACCCCCAGGGCACCTCAAACTGCACAAACCCCCAGGGCCCCTCAAGCTGCACAAACCCCCAGGGCCCCTCAAGCTGCACAAACCCCCAGGGCCCCTCAAGCTGCACAAACCCCCAGGGCCCCTCAAACTGCACAAACCCCCAGATCCCCTCAAACTGCATGAACCCCCAGATCCCCTCAAACTGCACAAACCCCGAGGGCCCCTCAAACTCCTGCACAAACTTCCAGGGTCCCTCAAACTCCTGCACAAACCCCCAGGACCCCTCAAACTGCACAAACCCCCAGGGTCCCTCCAACTCCTGCACAAACCCCCAGGGTCCCTCAAACTCCTGCCCAAACCCCCAGGGTCCCTCAAACTCCTGCCCAAACCCACAGGATCCCTCAAACTCCTGTACAAACCCCCATGGCCCCTCAAACTCCTGCACACACCCCCAGGGTCCCTCAAACTCCTGCACAAACACCCAGGGTCCCTCAAACTCCTCTCCAAACCTCCAGGGCCCCTCAAACAACTGTACAAACCCCCAGGGCCCCTCAAACTCCTGCACAAACCAACCAGGGTCCCTCAAACTCCTGTACAAACCCCCAGGTTCCCTTAAACCCCTGCACAAACCCACAGGGTCCCTCAAACTGCACAAAACCCCAGGGCCCCTCAAACTGCACAAGCCCCCAGATCCCCTCAAACTGCACAAACCCCCAGGGCCCCTCAAACTCCTGCACAAACCCCCAGGGCCCCTCAAACTGCACAAACCCCCAGGGCCCCTCAAACTACACAAACCCCCAGGGCCCCTCAAACTACACAAACCCCCAGGTCCCCTCAAACTCCTGCACAAATCCCCAGGACCCCTCAAACAGCACAAACCCCCAGGTTCCCTCGAACTGCACAAAGCCCCAGGACCCCTCAAACTGCACAAACTCCCAGGGTCCCTCAAACTCCTGCACAAACCCCCAGGGCCCCTCAAACTGCACAAACCCCCAGGGTCCCTCAAACTCCTGCACAAACCCCCAGGGTCCCTCAAACTCCTGCACAAACCCCCAGGGTCCCTCAAACTGCACAAACCCTCAGGGCCCTCAAACTGCACAAACCTCCAGGGCCCCTCAAACTCCAGCACAAACACCCAGGGTCCCTCAAACTCCTGTATAAAACCCCAGGGCCCCTCAAACTCCTGCACAAACCCCCAGGGTCCCTCAAACTGCTGCACAAACCCCAGAGCCCCTCAAACTCCTGCACAAACCCCCAGGGTCCCTCAAACTCCTGTACAAACCCCCAGGGACCCTCAAACTCCTGCACAAACCCCCAGGGTCCCTCAAACTCCTGCACAAACCCCCAGAGCCCCTCAAACTCCTGCACAACCCCCCAGGGCCCCTCAAACTGCACAAACCCCCAGGGCCCCTCAAACTGCACAAACCCCCAGGGCCCCTCAAACTGCACAAACCCGCAGGGCCCCTCAAACTCCTGCACAAACCCCCAGGGCCCCTCAAACTGCACAAACCCCCAGGGCCCCTCAAACTGCACAAACCACCAGGGCCCCTCAAACTGCACAAACCCCCAGGGCCCCTCAAACTCCTGCACAAATCCCCAGGACCCCTCAAACTGCACAAACCCCCAGGGCCCCTCAAACTGCACAAACCCCCAGGGTCCCTCAAACTGCACAAACCCCCAGGGTCCCTCAAACTGCACAAACCCCCAGGACCCCTCAAACTGCACAAACCCCCAGGGTCCCTCCAACTCCTGCACAAACCCCCAGGGTCCCTCAAACTCCTGCACAAACACCCAGGGTCCCTCAAACTGCACAAACCCTCAGGGCCCTCAAACTGCACAAACCTCCAGGGCCCCTCAAACTCCAGCACAAACACCCAGGGTCCCTCAAACTCCTGTATAAAACCCCAGGGCCCCTCAAACTCCTGCACAAACCCCCAGGGTCCCTCAAACTGCTGCACAAACCCCAGAGCCCCTCAAACTCCTGCACAAACCCCCAGGGTCCCTCAAACTCCTGCAGAGACCCCCAGGGCCCCTCAAACTCCTGCACAAACCCCCAGGGTCCCTCAAACTCCTGCACAAACCCCCAGAGCCCCTCAAACTCCTGCACAAACCCCCAGGGCCCCTCAAACTGCACAAACCCCCAGGGCCCCTCAAACTGCACAAACCCCCAGGGCCCCTCAAACTCCTGCACAAACCCCCAGGGCCCCTCAAACTGCACAAACCCCCAGGGCCCTTCAAACTGCACGAACCACCAGGGCCCCTCAAACTGCACAAACCCCCAGGGCCCCTCAAACTCCTGCACAAATCCCCAGGACCCCTCAAACTGCACAAACCCCCAGGGCCCCTCAAACTGCACAAACCCCCAGGGTCCCTCAAACTGCACAAACCCCCAGGGTCCCTTAAACTGCACAAACCCCCAGGACCCCTCAAACTGCACAAACCCCCAGGGTCCCTCAAACTCCTGCACAAACCCCCGGGCCCCTCAAACTGCACGAACCCCCAGGGCCCCTCAAACTGCACAAACCCCCAGAGCCCCTCAAACTCCTTCAAAGAACCCCAGGGTCCCTCAAACTCCTGCACAAACCCTCAGGGCCCCTCAAACTCCAGCACAAACCCCCAGGCCCTCTCAAACTCCTGCACAAACCCCCAGGGTCCCTCAGACTGCACAAACCCCCAGGGTCCCTCAAACTCCTGCACAAACCCCCAGGGTACCTCAAACTGCTGCTCAAACCCCCAGGGCCCCTCAAACTCCTGTCCACCCCCCTGGGCCCCTCAAACTCCTGCCCACCCCGCAGTGCCCCTCAAACTCCTGTACAAACCCCCAGGGCCCCTCAAACTGCACAAACCCCCAGGGCCCCTCAAACTGCACAAACCCCCAGGGCCCCTCAAACTGCACAATCCCCCAGGGCCCCTCAAACTCCTGTACAAACTCCCAGGGTCCCTCAAACTCCTGCACAAACTCCCAGGGTCCCTCAAACTGCACAAGCCCCCACGGTCCCTCAAACTCCTGCACAAACCCCCAGGGTCCCTCAAACTGCACAAACCCCCAGGGCCCCACAATCTCCTGTACATACCCCCATGGTCCCTCAAACTCCTGTACAAACCCCCAGGGCCCCTCAAACTCCTGTACAAACCCCCAGGGCCCATCAAACTCCTGCACAAACCCCCTGGGCCCCTCAAACTCCTGCACAAACCCGCAGGGTCCCTCAACCTCCTGCACAAACCCCCACGGCCCCTCAAACTGCACCAACCCCCAGGGCCTCTCAAACTCCTGCACAAACCCCCAGGGCCCCTCAAACTGCACAAACCCCCAGGGCCCCTCAAACTCCTGCACAAACCCCCAGTGTCTCTCAAACTGCACAAAGCCCCAGGGTCCCTCAAACTCCTGCACAATCCTCCAGGGCCCCTCAAACTGCACAAACCCCCAGGGCCCCTCAAACTGCATAAACCCCCAGATCCCCTCAAACTGCACAAACCCTCAGGGCCCCTCACACTGCACAAACTCCCAGGGTACCTCAAACTCCTGCACAAACCCCAGGACCCCTCAAACTACGCAAACACCCAGGGTCCCTCAAACTCCTGCCCAAACCCCCAGGGCCCCTCAAACTCCTGTACAAACCCCCAGGGCCCCTCAAACTGCACAAACCCCCAGGGTCCCTCAAACTGCACAAACCCCCAGGGTCACTCAAACTGCACAAACCCCCAGTGCCCTCAAACTGCACAAACCCCCAGGGCCCCTCAAACTCCTGCACAAACCCCCAGGGTCCCTCAAACTCCTGTACAAACCCCCAGGGCCTCTCAAACTCCTGTACAAACCACCAGGGTCCCTCAATCTCCTGCACAAACCCCCAGGGCCCCTCAAACTCCTGCACAATCCCCCAGGGTCCCTCAAACTCCTGCACAAACCCCCAGGGCCCCTCAAACTCTTGCACAAAACCCCAGGGTCCCTCAAACTCTTGCACAAACCCCCAGGGTCCCTCAAACTCCTGCACAAACCCCCAGGGTCCCTCAAACTCCTGTACAAACCCCCAGGGTCCCTCAAACTCCTGCACAAACCCACAGGGTCCCTCAAACTGCATAAGCCCCCAGGTCCCCTTAAACTGCACAAACCCCCAGGGCCCTCAAACTGCACAAACCCCCAGGGCCCCTCAAACTCCTGCACAAACCCCCATGGCCCCGCAAACTGCACAAACCCCCAGGGTCCCTCAAACTCCTGTACAAACCCCCAGGACCCCTCAAACTCCTGCACAAAACCCCAGGGTCCCTCAAACTCCTGCACAAACCCCCAGAGCCCGTCAAACTCCTGCACAAACCCCCAGGGCCCCTCAAACTGCACAAACCCCCAGGTCCCCTCAAACTGCACAAACCCCCAGGGCCCCTCAAACTGCACAAACCCCCCAGGGCCCCTCAAACTGCACAAACCCCCCAAGGCCCCTCCAACTGCACAAACCCCCCAGGGCCCCTCAAACTGCATAAACCCCCAGATCCCCTCAAACTGCACAGACCCCCAGGGCCCCTCAAACTGCACAATGTCCCCGGGTACCTCAAACTCCTGCACAAACCCCCAGGACCCCTCAAACTGCACAAACCCCCAGGGCACCTCAAACTGCACAAACCCCCAGGGCCCCTCAAGCTGCACAAACCCCCAGGGCCCCTCAAGCTGCACAAACCCCCAGGGCCCCTCAAGCTGCACAAACCCCCAGGGCCCCTCAAACTGCACAAACCCCCAGATCCCCTCAAACTGCATGAACCCCCAGATCCCCTCAAACTGCACAAACCCCGAGGGCCCCTCAAACTCCTGCACAAACTTCCAGGGTCCCTCAAACTTCACAAACCCGCAGGGTCCCTCAGACTGCACAAACCCCCAGGACCCCTCAAACTGCACAAACTCCCAGGGTACCTCAAACTCCTGCACAAACCCCCAGGACCCCTCAAACTCCTCTACAAACCTCCAGTGCCCCTCAAACTCCTGTACAAACCCCCAGGGCCCCTCAAACTCCTGCACAAACCCCCAGGGTCCCTCAAACTCCTGTACAAACCCCCAGGGTCCCTCAAACTCCTGCACAAACCCACAGGGTCCCTCGAACTGCACAAACCCCCAGGGCCCCTCAAACTGCACAAGCCCCCAGATCCCCTCAAACTGCACAAACCCCCAGGGCCCCTCAAACTCCTGCACAAACCCCCAGGCCCCTCAAACTGCACAAACCCCCAGGGCTCCTCAAACAGCACAAAACCCCAGGGCCCCTCAAACTGCACAAACCCCCAGGGCCCCTCAAACTCCTGCACAAATCCCCAGGAACCCTCAAACAGCACAAGCCCCCAGGGTCCCTCGAACTGCACAAAGCCCCAGGACCCCTGAATCTGCACAAACTCCCAGGGTCCCTCAAACTCCTGCACAAACCCCCAGGACCCCTCAAACTGCACAAACCCCCAGGGTCCCTCCAACTCCTGCACAAACCCCCAGAGTCCCTCAAACTCCTGCCCAAACCCCCAGGGTCCCTCAAACTCCTGCCCAAACCCCCAGGGTCCCTCAAACTCCTGTACAAACCCCCATGGCCCCTCAAACTCCTGCACACACCCCCAGGGTCCCTCAAACCCCTGCACAAACACCCAGGGTCCCTCAAACTCCTCTCCAAACCTCCAGGGCCGCTCAAACAACTGTACAAACCCCCAGGGCCCCTCAAACTCATGCACAAACCAACCAGGGTCCCTCAAACTCCTGTACAAACCCCCAGGTTCCCTTAAACCCCTGCACAAACCCACAGGGTCCCTCAAACTGCACAAACCCCCAGGGCCCCTCAAACTGCACAAGCCCCCAGATCCCCTCAAACTGCACAAACCCCCAGGGCCCCTCAAACTCCTGCACAAACCCCCAGGGCCCCTCAAACTGCACAAACCCCCAGGGCCCCTCAAACTGCAAAAACCCCCAGGGCCCCTCAAACTGCACAAACCCCCAGGTCCCCTCAAACTCCTGCACAAAGCCCCAGGACCCCTCAAACAGCACAAACCCCCAGGTTCCCTCGAACTGCACAAACCCCCAGGACCCCTCAAACTGCACAAACCCCCAGGGTCCCTCCAACTCCTGCACAAACCCCCAGGGTCCCTCCAACTCCTGCACAAACCCCCAGGGTCCCTCAAACTCCTGCCCAAACCCCCAGGGTCCCTCAAACTCCTGCACAAACACCCAGGGTCCCTCAAACTCTTCTACAAACCCCCAGGGTCCCTCAAACTCCTGCACAAACCCCCAGGGTCCCTCAAAATCCTGCACAAACCCCCAGAGTCCCTCAAACCCCTGTACAAACCCCCAGGGTCCCTCAAACTCCTGCACAAACCCCCAGGGTCCCTCAAACTGCACAAACCCTCAGGGCCCTCAAACTGCACAAACCTCCAGGGCCCCTCAAACTCCAGCACAAACACCCAGGGTCCCTCAAACTCCTGTATAAAACCCCAGGGCCCCTCAAACTCCTGCACAAACCCCCAGGGTCCCTCAAACTGCTGCACAAACCCCCAGAGCCCCTCAAACTCCTGCACAAACCCCCAGGGCCCCTCAAACTCCTGCACAAACCCTCAGGGCACCTCAAACTCCTGCACAAACCCCCAGGGCCCCTCAAACTCCTGCACAAACCCCCAGGGTCCCTCAAACTCCTGCACAAACCCCCAGGGCCCCTCAAACTCTTGCACAAACCCCCAGGGTCCCTCAAACTCCTGCACAAACCCCCAGGGCCCCTCAAACTCCTGTACAAACCCCCAGGGCCCCTCAAGCTGCACAGACCCCCAGGGTCCCTCAAACTGCACAAACCCCCAGGGCCCCTCAAACTGCACAAACCCCCAGGGCCCCTCAAACTCCTGTACAAACTCCCAGGGTCCCTCAAACTCCTGCACAAACTCCCAGGGTCCCTCAAACTGCACAAGCCCCCACGGTCCCTCAAACTCCTGCACAAACCCCCAGGGTCCCTCAAACTGCAGAAACCCCCAGGGTCCCTCAAACTGCACAAACCCCCAGGGCCCCTCAATCTCCTGTACATACCCCCATGGTCCCTCAAACTCCTGTAAAAACCCCCAGGGCCCCTCAAACTCCTGTACAAACCCCCAGGGCCCATCAAACTCCTGCACAAACCCCCTGGGCCCCTCAAACTCCTGCACAAACCCGCAGGGTCCCTCAACCTCCTGCACAAACCCCCACGGCCCCTCAAACTGCACCAACCCCCAGGGCCCCTCAAACTCCTGCACAAACCCCCAGGGCCCCTCAAACTGCACAAACCCCCAGGGCCCCTCAAACTCCTGCACAAACCCCCAGTGTCTCTCAAACTGCACAAAGCCCCAGGGTCCCTCAAACTCCTGCACAATCCTCCAGGGCCCCTCAAACTGCACAAACCCCCAGGGCCCCTCAAACTGCATAAACCCCCAGATCCCCTCAAACTGCACAAACCCTCAGGGCCCCTCACACTGCACAAACTCCCAGGGTACCTCAAACTCCTGCACAAACCCCAGGACCCCTCAAACTACGCAAACACCCAGGGTCCCTCAAACTCCTGCCCAAACCCCCAGGGCCCCTCAAACTCCTGCCCAAACCCCCAGGGCCCCTCAAACTCCTGTACAAACCCCCAGTGCCCTCAAACTGCACAAACCCCCAGGGCCCCTCAAACTCCTGCACAAACCCCCAGGGTCCCTCAAACTCCTGTACAAACCCCCAGGGCCTCTCAAACTCCTGTACAAACCACCAGGGTCCCTCAATCTCCTGCACAAACCCCCAGGGCCCCTCAAACTCCTGCACAAACCCCCAGGTTCCCTCAAACTCCTGCACAAACCCCCAGGGCCCCTCAAACTCTTGCACAAACCCCCAGGGTCCCTCAAACTCTTGCACAAACCCCCAGGGTCCCTCAAACTCCTGCACAAACCCCCAGGGTCCCTCAAACTCCTGTACAAACCCCCAGGGTCCCTCAAACTCCTGCACAAACCCACAGGGTCCCTCAAACTGCACAAAACCCCAGGGCCCCTCAAACTGCACAAGCCCCCAGGTCCCCTTAAACTGCACAAACCCCCAGGGCCCCTCAAACTGCACAGACACCCAAGGCCCCTCAAACTGCACAAACCCCCAGGGCCCTCAAACTGCACAAACCCCCAGGGCCCCTCAAACTCCTGCACAAACCCCCATGGCCCCTCAAACTGCACAAACCCCCAGGGTCCCTCAAACTCCTGCACAAACCCCCAGGGTCCCTCAAACTCCTGCACAAAACCCCAGTGTCCCTAAAACTCCTGTACAAACCCCCAGGACCCCTCAAACTCCTGCACAAAACCCCAGGGTCCCTCAAACTCCTGCACAAACCCCCAGAGCCCGTCAAACTCCTGCACAAACCCCGAGGGCCCCTCAAACTGCACAAACCCCCAGGTCCCCTCAAACTGCACAAACCCCCAGGGCCCCTCAAACTGCACAAACCCCCCAGGGCCCCTCAAACTGCACAAACCCCCCAAGGCCCCTCAAACTGCACAAACCCCCCAGGGCCCCTCAAACTGCATAAACCCCCAGATCCCCTCAAACTGCACAGACCCCCAGGGCCCCTCAAACTGCACAATGTCCCCGGGTACCTCAAACTCCTGCACAAACCCCCAGGACCCCTCAAACTGCAAAAACCCCCAGGGCCCCTCAAACTGCATAAACCCCCAGATCCCCTCAAACTGCACAAACCCCCAGGGCCCCTCAAAGCTGCACAAACCCCCAGGGCCCCTCAAGCCTGCACAAACCCCCAGGGCCCCTCAAACTGCACAAACCCCCAGGGCCCCTCAAACTGCACAAACCCCCAGATCCCCTCAAAATGCATGAACCCCCAGATCCCCTCAAACTGCACAAACCCCGAGGGCCCCTCAAACTCCTGCACAAACTCCAGGGTCCCTCAAACTTCACAAACCCCAGGGTCCCTCAGACTGCACAAACCCCCAGGTCCCCTCAAACTGCACAAACTCCCAGGGTACCTCAAACTCCTGCACAAACCCCCAGGACCCCTCAAACTCCTCTACAAACCTCCAGTGCCCCTCAAACTCCTGTACAAACCCCCAGGGCCCCTCAAACTCCTGCACAAACCCCCAGGGTCCCTCAAACTCCTGTACAAACCCGCAGGGTCCCTCAAACTCCTGCACAAACCCACAGGGTCCCTCGAACTGCACAAACCCCCAGGGCCCCTCAAACTGCACAAGCCCCCAGATCCCCTCAAACTGCACAAACCCCCAGGGCCCCTCAAACTCCTGCACAAACCCCCAGGGCCCCTCAAACTGCACAAACCCCCAGGGTTCCTCAAACTCCTGCACAAACCCCCAGGGTCCCTCAAACTGCACAAACCCCCAGGGCCCCTCAAACTGCACAAACCCCCAGGGCCCCTCAAACTGCACAATCCCCCAGGGCCCCTCAAACTCCTGCACAAACCCCCAGGGTCCCTCAAACTCCTGCACAAACACTCAGGGCACCTCAAACTCCTGCACAAACCCGCAGGGTCCCTCAACCTCCTGCACAAACCCCCACGGCCCCTCAAACTGCACCAACCCCCAGGGCCTCTCAAACTCCTGCACAAACCCCCAGGGCCCCTCAAACTGCACAAACCCCCAGGGCCCCTCAAACTCCTGCACAAACCCCCAGTGTCTCTCAAACTGCACAAAGCCCCAGGGTCCCTCAAACTCCTGCACAATCCTCCAGGGCCCCTCAAACTGCACAAACCCCCAGGGCCCCTCAAACTGCATAAACCCCCAGATCCCCTCAAACTGCACAAACCCTCAGGGCCCCTCACACTGCACAAACTCCCAGGGTACCTCAAACTCCTGCACAAACCCCAGGACCCCTCAAACTACGCAAACACCCAGGGTCCCTCAAACTCCTGTACAAACCCCCAGGGCCCCTCAAACTCCTGTACAAACCCCCAGGGTCCCTCAAACTGCACAAACCCCCAGGGTCCCTCAAACTGCACAAACCCCCAGGGTCACTCAAACTGCACAAACCCCCAGTGCCCTCAAACTGCACAAACCCCCAGGGCCCCTCAAACTCCTGCACAAACCCCCAGGGTCCCTCAAACTCCTGTACAAACCCCCAGGGCCTCTCAAACTCCTGTACAAACCACCAGGGTCCCTCAATCTCCTGCACAAACCCCCAGGGCCCCTCAAACTCCTGCACAATCCCCCAGGGTCCCTCAAACTCCTGCACAAACCCCCAGGGCCCCTCAAACTCTTGCACAAACCCCCAGGGTCCCTCAAACTCTTGCACAAACCCCCAGGGTCCCTCAAACTCCTGCACAAACCCCCAGGGTCCCTCAAACTCCTGTACAAACCCCCAGGGTCCCTCAAACTCCTGCACAAACCCACAGGGTCCCTCAAACTGCATAAGCCCCCAGGTCCCCTTAAACTGCACAAACCCCCAGGGCCCTCAAACTGCACAAACCCCCAGGGCCCCTCAAACTCCTGCACAAACCCCCATGGCCCCTCAAACTGCACAAACCCCCAGGGTCCCTCAAACTCCTGTACAAACCCCCAGGACCCCTCAAACTCCTGCACAAAACCCCAGGGTCCCTCAAACTCCTGCACAAACCCCCAGAGCCCGTCAAACTCCTGCACAAACCCCCAGGGCCCCTCAAACTGCACAAACCCCCAGGTCCCCTCAAACTGCACAAACCCCCAGGGCCCCTCAAACTGCACAAACCCCCCAGGGCCCCTCAAACTGCACAAACCCCCCAAGGCCCCTCAAACTGCACAAACCCCCCAGGGCCCCTCAAACTGCATAAACCCCCAGATCCCCTCAAACTGCACAGACCCCCAGGGCCCCTCAAACTGCACAATGTCCCCGGGTACCTCAAACTCCTGCACAAACCCCCAGGACCCCTCAAACTGCACAAACCCCCAGGGCACCTCAAACTGCACAAACCCCCAGGGCCCCTCAAGCTGCACAAACCCCCAGGGCCCCTCAAGCTGCACAAACCCCCAGGGCCCCTCAAGCTGCACAAACCCCCAGGGCCCCTCAAACTGCACAAACCCCCAGATCCCCTCAAACTGCATGAACCCCCAGATCCCCTCAAACTGCACAAACCCCGAGGGCCCCTCAAACTCCTGCACAAACTTCCAGGGTCCCTCAAACTCCTGCACAAACCCCCAGGACCCCTCAAACTGCACAAACCCCCAGGGTCCCTCCAACTCCTGCACAAACCCCCAGGGTCCCTCAAACTCCTGCCCAAACCCCCAGGGTCCCTCAAACTCCTGCCCAAACCCACAGGATCCCTCAAACTCCTGTACAAACCCCCATGGCCCCTCAAACTCCTGCACACACCCCCAGGGTCCCTCAAACTCCTGCACAAACACCCAGGGTCCCTCAAACTCCTCTCCAAACCTCCAGGGCCCCTCAAACAACTGTACAAACCCCCAGGGCCCCTCAAACTCCTGCACAAACCAACCAGGGTCCCTCAAACTCCTGTACAAACCCCCAGGTTCCCTTAAACCCCTGCACAAACCCACAGGGTCCCTCAAACTGCACAAAACCCCAGGGCCCCTCAAACTGCACAAGCCCCCAGATCCCCTCAAACTGCACAAACCCCCAGGGCCCCTCAAACTCCTGCACAAACCCCCAGGGCCCCTCAAACTGCACAAACCCCCAGGGCCCCTCAAACTACACAAACCCCCAGGGCCCCTCAAACTACACAAACCCCCAGGTCCCCTCAAACTCCTGCACAAATCCCCAGGACCCCTCAAACAGCACAAACCCCCAGGTTCCCTCGAACTGCACAAAGCCCCAGGACCCCTCAAACTGCACAAACTCCCAGGGTCCCTCAAACTCCTGCACAAACCCCCAGGACCCCTCAAACTGCACAAACCCCCAGGGTCCCTCCAACTCCTGCACAAACCCCCAGGGTCCCTCAAACTCCTGCACAAACACCCAGGGTCCCTCAAACTGCACAAACCCTCAGGGCCCTCAAACTGCACAAACCTCCAGGGCCCCTCAAACTCCAGCACAAACACCCAGGGTCCCTCAAACTCCTGTATAAAACCCCAGGGCCCCTCAAACTCCTGCACAAACCCCCAGGGTCCCTCAAACTGCTGCACAAACCCCAGAGCCCCTCAAACTCCTGCACAAACCCCCAGGGTCCCTCAAACTCCTGTACAAACCCCCAGGGACCCTCAAACTCCTGCACAAACCCCCAGGGTCCCTCAAACTCCTTCACAAACCCCCAGAGCCCCTCAAACTCCAGCACAACCCCCCACGCCCCCTCAAACTGCACAAACCCCCAGGGCCCCTCAAACTGCACAAACCCCCAGGGCCCCTCAAACTGCACAAACCCGCAGGGCCCCTCAAACTCCTGCACAAACCCCCAGGGCCCCTCAAACTGCACAAACCCCCAGGGCCCTTCAAACTGCACGAACCACCAGGGCCCCTCAAACTGCACAAACCCCCAGGGCCCCTCAAACTCCTGCACAAATCCCCAGGACCCCTCAAACTGCACAAACCCCCAGGGCCCCTCAAACTGCACAAACCCCCAGGGTCCCTCAAACTGCACAAACCCCCAGGGTCCCTCAAACTGCACAAACCCCCAGGACCCCTCAAACTGCACAAACCCCCAGGGTCCCTCAAACTCCTGCACAAACCCCCGGGCCCCTCAAACTGCACGAACCCCCAGGACCCCTCAAACTGCACAAACCCCCAGGGTCCCTCCAACTCCTGCACAAACCCCCAGGGTCCCTCAAACTCCTGCACAAACACCCAGGGTCCCTCAAACTGCACAAACCCTCAGGGCCCTCAAACTGCACAAACCTCCAGGGCCCCTCAAACTCCAGCACAAACACCCAGGGTCCCTCAAACTCCTGTATAAAACCCCAGGGCCCATCAAACTCCTGCACAAACCCCCAGGGTCCCTCAAACTGCTGCACAAACCCCAGAGCCCCTCAAACTCCTGCACAAACCCCCAGGGTCCCTCAAACTCCTGTAGAAACCCCCAGGGACCCTCAAACTCCTGCACAAACCCCCAGGGTCCCTCAAACTCCTTCACAAACCCCCAGAGCCCCTCAAACTCCTGCACAAACCCCCAGGGCCCCTCAAACTGCACAAACCCCCAGGGCCCCTCAAACTGCACAAACCCGCAGGGCCCCTCAAACTCCTGCACAAACCCCCAGGGCCCCTCAAACTGCACAAACCCCCAGGGCCCTTCAAACTGCACGAACCACCAGGGCCCCTCAAACTGCACAAACCCCCAGGGCCCCTCAAACTCCTGCACAAATCCCCAGGACCCCTCAAACTGCACAAACCCCCAGGGCCCCTCAAACTGCACAAACCCCCAGGGTCCCTCAAACTGCACAAACCCCCAGGGTCCCTCAAACTGCACAAACCCCCAGGGCCCCTCAAACTGCACAAACCCCCAGGGTCCCTCAAACTCCTGCACAAACCCCCGGGCCCCTCAAACTGCACGAACCCCCAGGGCCCCTCAAACTGCACAAACCCCCAGAGCCCCTCAAACTCCTTCAAAGAACCCCAGGGTCCCTCAAACTCCTGCACAAACCCTCAGGGCCCCTCAAACTCCAGCACAAACCCCCAGGCCCTCTCAAACTCCTGCACAAACCCCCAGGGTCCCTCAGACTGCACAAACCCCCAGGGTCCCTCAAACTCCTGCACAAACCCCCAGGGTACCTCAAACTGCTGCTCAAACCCCCAGGGCCCCTCAAACTCCTGTCCACCCCCCTGGGCCCCTCAAACTCCTGCCCACCCCGCAGTGCCCCTCAAACTCCTGTACAAACCCCCAGGGCCCCTCAAACTGCACAAACCCCCAGGGCCCCTCAAACTGCACAAACCCCCAGGGCCCCTCAAACTGCACAATCCCCCAGGGCCCCTCAAACTCCTGTACAAACACCCAGAGTCCCTCAAACTCCTGCACAAACTCCCAGGGTCCCTCAAACTGCACAAGCCCCCACGGTCCCTCAAACTCCTGCACAAACCCCCAGGGTCCCTCAAACTGCACAAACCCCCAGGGCCCCACAATCTCCTGTACATACCCCCATGGTCCCTCAAACTCCTGTACAAACCCCCAGGGCCCCTCAAACTCCTGTACAAACCCCCAGGGCCCATCAAACTCCTGCACAAACCCCCTGGGCCCCTCAAACTCCTGCACAAACCCGCAGGGTCCCTCAACCTCCTGCACAAACCCCCACGGCCCCTCAAACTGCACCAACCCCCAGGGCCTCTCAAACTCCTGCACAAACCCCCAGGGCCCCTCAAACTGCACAAACCCCCAGGGCCCCTCAAACTCCTGCACAAACCCCCAGTGTCTCTCAAACTGCACAAAGCCCCAGGGTCCCTCAAACTCCTGCACAATCCTCCAGGGCCCCTCAAACTGCACAAACCCCCAGGGCCCCTCAAACTGCATAAACCCCCAGATCCCCTCAAACTGCACAAACCCTCAGGGCCCCTCACACTGCACAAACTCCCAGGGTACCTCAAACTCCTGCACAAACCCCAGGACCCCTCAAACTACGCAAACACCCAGGGTCCCTCAAACTCCTGCCCAAACCCCCAGGGCCCCTCAAACTCCTGTACAAACCCCCAGGGCCCCTCAAACTGCACAAACCCCCAGGGTCCCTCAAACTGCACAAACCCCCAGGGTCACTCAAACTGCACAAACCCCCAGTGCCCTCAAACTGCACAAACCCCCAGGGCCCCTCAAACTCCTGCACAAACCCCCAGGGTCCCTCAAACTCCTGTACAAACCCCCAGGGCCTCTCAAACTCCTGTACAAACCACCAGGGTCCCTCAATCTCCTGCACAAACCCCCAGGGCCCCTCAAACTCCTGCACAATCCCCCAGGGTCCCTCAAACTCCTGCACAAACCCCCAGGGCCCCTCAAACTCTTGCACAAAACCCCAGGGTCCCTCAAACTCTTGCACAAACCCCCAGGGTCCCTCAAACTCCTGCACAAACCCCCAGGGTCCCTCAAACTCCTGTACAAACCCCCAGGGTCCCTCAAACTCCTGCACAAACCCACAGGGTCCCTCAAACTGCATAAGCCCCCAGGTCCCCTTAAACTGCACAAACCCCCAGGGCCCTCAAACTGCACAAACCCCCAGGGCCCCTCAAACTCCTGCACAAACCCCCATGGCCCCGCAAACTGCACAAACCCCCAGGGTCCCTCAAACTCCTGTACAAACCCCCAGGACCCCTCAAACTCCTGCACAAAACCCCAGGGTCCCTCAAACTCCTGCACAAACCCCCAGAGCCCGTCAAACTCCTGCACAAACCCCCAGGGCCCCTCAAACTGCACAAACCCCCAGGTCCCCTCAAACTGCACAAACCCCCAGGGCCCCTCAAACTGCACAAACCCCCCAGGGCCCCTCAAACTGCACAAACCCCCCAAGGCCCCTCCAACTGCACAAACCCCCCAGGGCCCCTCAAACTGCATAAACCCCCAGATCCCCTCAAACTGCACAGACCCCCAGGGCCCCTCAAACTGCACAATGTCCCCGGGTACCTCAAACTCCTGCACAAACCCCCAGGACCCCTCAAACTGCACAAACCCCCAGGGCACCTCAAACTGCACAAACCCCCAGGGCCCCTCAAGCTGCACAAACCCCCAGGGCCCCTCAAGCTGCACAAACCCCCAGGGCCCCTCAAGCTGCACAAACCCCCAGGGCCCCTCAAACTGCACAAACCCCCAGATCCCCTCAAACTGCATGAACCCCCAGATCCCCTCAAACTGCACAAACCCCGAGGGCCCCTCAAACTCCTGCACAAACTTCCAGGGTCCCTCAAACTTCACAAACCCGCAGGGTCCCTCAGACTGCACAAACCCCCAGGACCCCTCAAACTGCACAAACTCCCAGGGTACCTCAAACTCCTGCACAAACCCCCAGGACCCCTCAAACTCCTCTACAAACCTCCAGTGCCCCTCAAACTCCTGTACAAACCCCCAGGGCCCCTCAAACTCCTGCACAAACCCCCAGGGTCCCTCAAACTCCTGTACAAACCCCCAGGGTCCCTCAAACTCCTGCACAAACCCACAGGGTCCCTCGAACTGCACAAACCCCCAGGGCCCCTCAAACTGCACAAGCCCCCAGATCCCCTCAAACTGCACAAACCCCCAGGGCCCCTCAAACTCCTGCACAAACCCCCAGGCCCCTCAAACTGCACAAACCCCCAGGGCTCCTCAAACAGCACAAAACCCCAGGGCCCCTCAAACTGCACAAACCCCCAGGGCCCCTCAAACTCCTGCACAAATCCCCAGGAACCCTCAAACAGCACAAGCCCCCAGGGTCCCTCGAACTGCACAAAGCCTCAGGACCCCTGAATCTGCACAAACTCCCAGGGTCCCTCAAACTCCTGCACAAACCCCCAGGACCCCTCAAACTGCACAAACCCCCAGGGTCCCTCCAACTCCTGCACAAACCCCCAGAGTCCCTCAAACTCCTGCCCAAACCCCCAGGGTCCCTCAAACTCCTGCCCAAACCCCCAGGGTCCCTCAAACTCCTGTACAAACCCCCATGGCCCCTCAAACTCCTGCACACACCCCCAGGGTCCCTCAAACCCCTGCACAAACACCCAGGGTCCCTCAAACTCCTCTCCAAACCTCCAGGGCCGCTCAAACAACTGTACAAACCCCCAGGGCCCCTCAAACTCATGCACAAACCAACCAGGGTCCCTCAAACTCCTGTACAAACCCCCAGGTTCCCTTAAACCCCTGCACAAACCCACAGGGTCCCTCAAACTGCACAAACCCCCAGGGCCCCTCAAACTGCACAAGCCCCCAGATCCCCTCAAACTGCACAAACCCCCAGGGCCCCTCAAACTCCTGCACAAACCCCCAGGGCCCCTCAAACTGCACAAACCCCCAGGGCCCCTCAAACTGCAAAAACCCCCAGGGCCCCTCAAACTGCACAAACCCCCAGGTCCCCTCAAACTCCTGCACAAAGCCCCAGGACCCCTCAAACAGCACAAACCCCCAGGTTCCCTCGAACTGCACAAACCCCCAGGACCCCTCAAACTGCACAAACCCCCAGGGTCCCTCCAACTCCTGCACAAACCCCCAGGGTCCCTCCAACTCCTGCACAAACCCCCAGGGTCCCTCAAACTCCTGCCCAAACCCCCAGGGTCCCTCAAACTCCTGCACAAACACCCAGGGTCCCTCAAACTCTTCTACAAACCCCCAGGGTCCCTCAAACTCCTGCACAAACCCCCAGGGTCCCTCAAAATCCTGCACAAACCCCCAGAGTCCCTCAAACCCCTGTACAAACCCCCAGGGTCCCTCAAACTCCTGCACAAACCCCCAGGGTCCCTCAAACTGCACAAACCCTCAGGGCCCTCAAACTGCACAAACCTCCAGGGCCCCTCAAACTCCAGCACAAACACCCAGGGTCCCTCAAACTCCTGTATAAAACCCCAGGGCCCCTCAAACTCCTGCACAAACCCCCAGGGTCCCTCAAACTGCTGCACAAACCCCCAGAGCCCCTCAAACTCCTGCACAAACCCCCAGGGCCCCTCAAACTCCTGCACAAACCCTCAGGGCACCTCAAACTCCTGCACAAACCCCCAGGGCCCCTCAAACTCCTGCACAAACCCCCAGGGTCCCTCAAACTCCTGCACAAACCCCCAGGGCCCCTCAAACTCTTGCACAAACCCCCAGGGTCCCTCAAACTCCTGCACAAACCCCCAGGGCCCCTCAAACTCCTGTACAAACCCCCAGGGCCCCTCAAGCTGCACAGACCCCCAGGGTCCCTCAAACTGCACAAACCCCCAGGGCCCCTCAAACTGCACAAACCCCCAGGGCCCCTCAAACTCCTGTACAAACTCCCAGGGTCCCTCAAACTCCTGCACAAACTCCCAGGGTCCCTCAAACTGCACAAGCCCCCACGGTCCCTCAAACTCCTGCACAAACCCCCAGGGTCCCTCAAACTGCAGAAACCCCCAGGGTCCCTCAAACTGCACAAACCCCCAGGGCCCCTCAATCTCCTGTACATACCCCCATGGTCCCTCAAACTCCTGTAAAAACCCCCAGGGCCCCTCAAACTCCTGTACAAACCCCCAGGGCCCATCAAACTCCTGCACAAACCCCCTGGGCCCCTCAAACTCCTGCACAAACCCGCAGGGTCCCTCAACCTCCTGCACAAACCCCCACGGCCCCTCAAACTGCACCAACCCCCAGGGCCCCTCAAACTCCTGCACAAACCCCCAGGGCCCCTCAAACTGCACAAACCCCCAGGGCCCCTCAAACTCCTGCACAAACCCCCAGTGTCTCTCAAACTGCACAAAGCCCCAGGGTCCCTCAAACTCCTGCACAATCCTCCAGGGCCCCTCAAACTGCACAAACCCCCAGGGCCCCTCAAACTGCATAAACCCCCAGATCCCCTCAAACTGCACAAACCCTCAGGGCCCCTCACACTGCACAAACTCCCAGGGTACCTCAAACTCCTGCACAAACCCCAGGACCCCTCAAACTACGCAAACACCCAGGGTCCCTCAAACTCCTGCCCAAACCCCCAGGGCCCCTCAAACTCCTGCCCAAACCCCCAGGGCCCCTCAAACTCCTGTACAAACCCCCAGTGCCCTCAAACTGCACAAACCCCCAGGGCCCCTCAAACTCCTGCACAAACCCCCAGGGTCCCTCAAACTCCTGTACAAACCCCCAGGGCCTCTCAAACTCCTGTACAAACCCCCAGGGTCCCGCAAACTGCACAAACCCCCAGGGCCCCTCAAACTCCTGCACAAAGCCCCAGGGTTCCTCAAACACCTGCACAAACACCCAGGGCCCCTCAAACTCTTGTATAAACCCCCAGGGTCCCTCAAACTCATGCTCAAACCCCCAAGGCCCCTCAAACTGCACAAACCCCCAGGGCATCTCAAACTCCTGCACAAACCCCCAGGGCCCCTCAAACTGCACAAACCCCCAGGGCCCCTCAAACTGCACAAAACCCCAGGGCCCCTCAAACTGCACAAGCCCCCAGGTCCCCTTAAACTGCACAAACCCCCAGGGCCCCTCAAACTGCACAGACACCCAAGGCCCCTCAAACTGCACAAACCCCCAGGGCCCTCAAACTGCACAAACCCCCAGGGCCCCTCAAACTCCTGCACAAACCCCCAGGGCCCCTCAAACTGCACAAACCCCCAGGGTCCCTCAAACTCCTGCACAAACCCCCAGGGTCCCTCAAACTCCTGCACAAACCCCCAGTGTCCCTAAAACTCCTGTACAAACCCCCAGGACCCCTCAAACTCCTGCACAAAACCCCAGGGTCCCTCAAACTCCTGCACAAACCCCCAGAGCCCGTCAAACTCCTGCACAAACCCCGAGGGCCCCTCAAACTGCACAAACCCCCAGGTCCCCTCAAACTGCACAAACCCCCAGGGCCCCTCAAACTGCACAAACCCCCCAGGGCCCCTCAAACTGCACAAACCCCCCAAGGCCCCTCAAACTGCACAAACCCCCCAGGGCCCCTCAAACTGCATAAACCCCCAGATCCCCTCAAACTGCACAGACCCCCAGGGCCCCTCAAACTGCACAATGTCCCCGGGTACCTCAAACTCCTGCACAAACCCCCAGGACCCCTCAAACTGCAAAAACCCCCAGGGCCCCTCAAACTGCATAAACCCCCAGATCCCCTCAAACTGCACAAACCCCCAGGGCCCCTCAAGCTGCACAAACCCCCAGGGCCCCTCAAGCTGCACAAACCCCCAGGGCCCCTCAAACTGCACAAACCCCCAGGGCCCCTCAAACTGCACAAACCCCCAGATCCCCTCAAAATGCATGAACCCCCAGATCCCCTCAAACTGCACAAACCCCGAGGGCCCCTCAAACTCCTGCACAAACACCCAGGGTCCCTCAAACTTCACAAACCCGCAGGGTCCCTCAGACTGCACAAACCCCCAGGACCCCTCAAACTGCACAAACTCCCAGGGTACCTCAAACTCCTGCACAAACCCCCAGGACCCCTCAAACTCCTCTACAAACCTCCAGTGCCCCTCAAACTCCTGTACAAACCCCCAGGGCCCCTCAAACTCCTGCACAAACCCCCAGGGTCCCTCAAACTCCTGTACAAACCCCCAGGGTCCCTCAAACTCCTGCACAAACCCCCAGGGTCCCTCAAACTGCACAAACCCCCAGGGCCCCTCAAACTGCACAAGCCCCCAGATCCCCTCAAACTGCACAAACCCCCAGGGCCCCTCAAACTCCTGCACAAACCCCCAGGGCCCCTCAAACTGCACAAACCCCCAGGGTCCCTCAAACTCCTGCACAAACCCCCAGGGTCCCTCAAACTGCACAAACCCCCAGGGCCCCTCAAACTGCACAAACCCCCAGGGCCCCTCAAACTGCACAAACCCCCAGGGCCCCTCAAACTCCTGCACAAACCCCCAGGGTCCCTCAAACTCCTGCACAAACCCCCAGGGCCCCTCAAACTCCTGCACAAACCCCAAGGGCCCCTCAAACTCCTGCACAAACCCCCAGGGTCCCTCAAACTCCTCTACAGACACCCAGGGCCCCTCAAACTCCTGCACAAACCCCCAGGGTCCCTCAAACTCCTGCACAAACCCCCAGGGTCCCTCAAACTCCTGCACAAACCCCCAGGGTCCCTCAAAGTGCACAAACCCCCAGGGCCCCTCAAACTCCTGTGCAAACCCCCAGGGCCCTCAAACTGCACAAACCCCCAGGGCCCCTCAGACTCCTGCACAAACCCCCAGGGTCCCTCAAACTCCTGTACAAACCCCCAGGGTCCCTCAAACTGCACAAAGCCCCAGGGTCCCTCAAACTCCTGCACAATCCCCCAGGGTCCCTCAAACTGCACAAACCCCCAGGGCTCCTCAAACTGCACAAACCCCCAGGGCCCCTCAAACTGCACAAACCCCCAGGGCCCCTCAAACTCCACAATCCCCCAGGGCCCCTCAAACTCCTGCACAAACCCCCAGGGTCCCTCAAGCTCCTGCACAAACCCTCAGGGCACCTCAAACTCCTGCACAAACCCCCAGGGCCCCTCAAACTCCTGCACAAACCCCCAGGGTCCCTCAAACTCCTGCACAAACCCCCAGGGCCGCTCAATCTCTTGCACAAACCCCCAGGGTCCCTCAAACTCCTGCACAAACCCCCAGGGTCCCTCAAACTCCTGTACAAACCCCCAGGGTCCCTCAAACTGTACAATGCCCCAGGGCCCCTCAAACTCCTGTGTAAACCCCCAGTGCCCTCAAACTGCACAAACCCCCAGGGCCCCTCAGACTCCTGCACAAACCCCCAGGGTCCCTCAAACTCCTGTACAAACCCCCAGGGACCCTCAAACTCCTGCACAAACCCCCAGGGTCCCTCAAACTTCTTCACAAACCCCCAGAGCCCCTCAAACTCCTGCACAACCCCCCAGGGCCCCTCAAACTGCACAAACCCCCAGGGCCCCTCAAACTGCACAAACCCCCAGGGCCCCTCAAACTGCACAAACCCGCAGGGCCCCTCAAACTCCTGCACAAACCCCCAGGGCCCCTCAAACTGCACAAACCCCCAGGGCCCTTCAAACTGCACGAACCACCAGGGCCCCTCAAACTGCACAAACCCCCAGGGCCCCTCAAACTCCTGCACAAATCCCCAGGACCCCTCAAACTGCACAAACCGCCAGGGCCCCTCAAACTGCACAAACCCCCAGGGTCCCTCAAACTGCACAAACCCCCAGGGTCCCTCAAACTGCACAAACCCCCAGGACCCCTCAAACTGCACAAACCCCCAGGGTCCCTCAAACTCCTGCACAAACCCCCGGGCCCCTCAAACTGCACGAACCCCCAGGGCCCCTCAAACTGCACAAACCCCCAGAGCCCCTCAAACTCCTTCAAAGACCCCCAGGGTCCCTCAAACTCCTGCACAAACCCTCAGGGCCCCTCAAACTCCAGCACAAACCCCCAGGCCCTCTCAAACTCCTGCACAAACCCCCAGGATCCCTCAGACTGCACAAACCCCCAGGGTCCCTCAAACTCCTGCACAAACCCCCAGGGTACCTCAAACTGCTGCTCAAACCCCCAGGGCCCCTCAAACTCCTGTACAAACCCCCTGGGCCCCTCAAACTCCTGCCCACCCCGCAGTGCCCCTCAAACTCCTGTGCAAACCCCCAGGGCCCCTCAAGCTGCACAGACCCCCAGGGTCCCTCAAACTGCACAAACCCCCAGGGCCCCTCAAACTGCACAAACCCCCAGGGCCCCTCAAACTCCTGTACAAACTCCCAGGGTCCCTCAAACTCCTGCACAAACTCCCAGGGTCCCTCAAACTGCACAAGCCCCCACGGTCCCTCAAACTCCTGCACAAACCCCCAGGGCCCCTCAAACTGCACAAACCCCCAGGGTCCCTCAAACTGCACAAACCCCCAGGGTCACTCAAACTGCACAAACCCCCAGCGCCCTCAAACTGCACAAACCCCCAGGGCCCCTCAAACTCCTGCACAAACCCCCAGGGTCCCTCAAACTCCTGTACAAACCCCCAGGGCCTCTCAAACTCCTGTACAAACCACCAGGGTCCCTCAATCTCCTGCACAAACCCCCAGGGCCCCTCAAACTCCTGCACAAACCCCCAGGGTCCCTCAAACTCCTGCACAAACCCCCAGGGCCCCTCAAACTCTTGCACAAACCCCCAGGGTCCCTCAAACTCTTGCACAAACCCCCAGGGTCCCTCAAACTCCTGCACAAACCCCCAGGGTCCCTCAAACTCCTGTACAAACCCCCAGGGTCCCTCAAACTCCTGCACAAACCCACAGGGTCCCTCAAACTGCACAAAACCCCAGGGCCCCTCAAACTGCACAAGCCCCCAGGTCCCCTTAAACTGCACAAACCCTCAGGGCCCCTCAAACTGCACAGACACCCAAGGCCCCTCAAACTGCACAAACCCCCAGGGCCCTCAAACTGCACAAACCCCCAGGGCCCCTCAAACTCCTGCACAAACCCCCATGGCCCCTCAAACTCCTGCACAAACCCCCAGGGTCCCTCAAAATCCTGTGCAAACCCCCAGGGCCCCTCAAACTCTTGCACAACCCCCCAGGGTCCCACAAACTCCTGCACAGACCCCCAGTGTCCCTCAAACTCCTGTACAAACCCCCAGGACCCCTCAAACTCCTGCACAAACCCCCAGGGCCCCTCAAACTGCACAAACCCCCAGGGCCCCTCAAACTGCACAAACCCCCCAGGGCCCCTCGAACTGCACAAACCCCCAGTGCCCCTCAAACTGCACAAACCCCCAGGGTCCCTCAAACTCCTGCACCAACCCCCAGGGCCCCTCAAGCTGCACAAACCACCAGGGCCCCTCAAGCTGCACAAACCCCCAGGGCCCCTCAAACTTCTGCACAAACCCCCAGATCCCCTCAAACTCCACAAACCCCCAGGGCCCCTCAACTCCTGCACCAACCACCAGGGGACCCTCAAACTGCACAAACCCCCAGGGCCCCTCTAACTGCACAAACCCCCAGATCCCCTCAAACTGCACAATCCCTCAGGGCCCCTCAAACTACACAAACACCCAGGGTCCCTCAAACTCCTGCCCAAACCCCCAGGGTCCCACAAACTCCTGTACAAACCCCCAGGGCCCCTCAAACTGCACAAACCCCCAGGGTCCCTCAAACTCCTGCACAAACCCCCAGGGTCCCTCAAACTCCTGCACAAACCCTCAGGGCCCCTCAAACTCCTGCACAAACCCTCAGGGCCCCTCAAACACCTGCCCAAACCCCCAGGGTCCCTCAAACTGCAATAACCCCCAGGGCCCCTCAAACTGCACAAACCCCCAGGTCCCCTCAAACTCCTGCACAAACCCCCAAGGCCCCTCAAACTGCACAAACCCCCAGGGTCCCTCAAACTGCACAAACCCCCAGGGCCCCTCAAACTGCACAAACCCCCAGGGTCCCTCAAACTGCACAAACCCGCAGGATCCCTCAACCTCCTGCACAAACCCCCAGGGTCCCTCAAACTGCACAAACCCCCAGGGCCCCTCAAACTGCACAAACCCCCAGGGCCCCTCAAACTGCACAATCCCCCAGGGCCCCTCAAACTCCTGCGCAAACCCCCAGGGTCCCTCCAACTCCTGCACAAACCCTCAGGGCACCTCAAACTCCTGCACAAACCCCCAGGGTCCCTCAAACTCCTGTACAAACCCCCAGGGTCCCTCAAACTGTACAATGCCCCAGGGCCCCTCAAACTCCTGTGCAAACCCCCAGGGCCCTCAAACTGCACAAACCCCCAGGGCCCCTCAGACTCCTGCACAAACCCCCAGGGTCCCTCAAACTCCTGTACAAACCCCCAGGGTCCCTCAAACTGCACAAAGCCCCAGGGTCCCTCAAACTCCTGCACAATCCCCCAGGGTCCCTCAAACTGCACAAACCCCCAGGGCTCCTCAAACTGCACAAACCCCCAGGGCCCCTCAAACTGCACAAACCCCCAGGGCCCCTCAAACTCCACAATCCCCCAGGGCCCTTCAAACTCCTGCACAAACCCCCAGGGTCCCTCAAGCTCCTGCACAAACCCTCAGGGCACCTCAAACTCCTGCACAAACCCCCAGGGCCCCTCAAACTCCTGCACAAACCCCCAGGGTCCCTCAAACTCCTGCACAAACCCCCAGGGCCGCTCAATCTCTTGCACAAACCCCCAGGGTCCCTCAAACTCCTGCACAAACCCCCAGGGTCCCTCAAACTCCTGTACAAACCCCCAGGGTCCCTCAAACTGTACAATGCCCCAGGGCCCCTCAAACTCCTGTGTAAACCCCCAGTGCCCTCAAACTGCACAAACCCCCAGGGCCCCTCAGACTCCTGCACAAACCCCCAGGGTCCCTCAAACTCCTGTACAAACGCCCAGGGACCCTCAAACTCCTGCACAAACCCCCAGGGTCCCTCAAACTTCTTCACAAACCCCCAGAGCCCCTCAAACTCCTGCACAACCCCCCAGGGCCCCTCAAACTGCACAAACCCCCAGGGCCCCTCAAACTGCACAAACCCCCAGGGCCCCTCAAACTGCACAAACCCGCAGGGCCCCTCAAACTCCTGCACAAACCCCCAGGGCCCCTCAAACTGCACAAACCCCCAGGGCCCTTCAAACTGCACGAACCACCAGGGCCCCTCAAACTGCACAAACCCCCAGGGCCCCTCAAACTCCTGCACAAATCCCCAGGACCCCTCAAACTGCACAAACCGCCAGGGCCCCTCAAACTGCACAAACCCCCAGGGTCCCTCAAACTGCACAAACCCCCAGGACCCCTCAAACTGCACAAACCCCCAGGGTCCCTCAAACTCCTGCACAAACCCCCGGGCCCCTCAAACTGCACGAACCCCCAGGGCCCCTCAAACTGCACAAACCCCCAGAGCCCCTCAAACTCCTTCAAAGACCCCCAGGGTCCCTCAAACTCCTGCACAAACCCTCAGGGCCCCTCAAACTCCAGCACAAACCCCCAGGCCCTCTCAAACTCCTGCACAAACCCCCAGGATCCCTCAGACTGCACAAACCCCCAGGGTCCCTCAAACTCCTGCACAAACCCCCAGGGTACCTCAAACTGCTGCTCAAACCCCCAGGGCCCCTCAAACTCCTGTACAAACCCCCTGGGCCCCTCAAACTCCTGCCCACCCCGCAGGGCCCCTCAAACTCCTGTGCAAACCCCCAGGGCCCCTCAAGCTGCACAGACCCCCAGGGTCCCTCAAACTGCACAAACCCCCAGGGCCCCTCAAACTGCACAAACCCCCAGGGCCCCTCAAACTCCTGTACAAACTCCCAGGGTCCCTCAAACTCCTGCACAAACTCCCAGGGTCCCTCAAACTGCACAAGCCCCCACGGTCCCTCAAACTCCTGCACAAACCCCCAGGGCCCCTCAAACTGCACAAACCCCCAGGGTCCCTCAAACTGCACAAACCCCCAGGGTCACTCAAACTGCACAAACCCCCAGTGCCCTCAAACTGCACAAACCCCCAGGGCCCCTCAAACTCCTGCACAAACCCCCAGGGTCCCTCAAACTCCTGTACAAACCCCCAGGGCCTCTCAAACTCCTGTACAAACCACCAGGGTCCCTCAATCTCCTGCACAAACCCCCAGGGCCCCTCAAACACCTGCACAAACCCCCAGGGTCCCTCAAACTCCTGCACAAACCCCCAGGGCCCCTCAAACTCTTGCACAAACCCCCAGGGTCCCTCAAACTCTTGCACAAACCCCCAGGGTCCCTCAAACTCCTGCACAAACCCCCAGGGTCCCTCAAACTCCTGTACAAACCCCCAGGGTCCCTCAAACTCCTGCACAAACCCACAGGGTCCCTCAAACTGCACAAAACCCCAGGGCCCCTCAAACTGCACAAGCCCCCAGGTCCCCTTAAACTGCACAAACCCCCAGGGCCCCTCAAACTGCACAGACACCCAAGGCCCCTCAAACTGCACAAACCCCCAGGGCCCCTCAAACTCCTGTACAAACCCCCAGGACCCCTCAAACTCCTGCACAATCCCTCAGGGCCCCTCAAACTGCACAAACCCCCAGGGTCCCTCAAACTCCTGCACAAACCCCCAGGGTCCCTCAAACTCCTGCACAAACCCCCAGTGTCCCTCAAACTCCTGCACAAAACCCCAGGGTCCCTCAAACTCCTGCACAAACCCCCAGAGCCCGTCAAACTCCTGCACAAACCCCCAGGGCCCCTCAAACTGCACAAACCCCCAGGTCCCCTCAAACTGCACAAACCCCCAGGGCCCCTCAAACTGCACAAACCCCCCAGGGCCCCTCAAACTGCACAAACCCCCCAAGGCCCCTCAAACTGCACAAACCCCCCAGGGCCCCTCAAACTGCATAAACCCCCAGATCCCCTCAAACTGCACAGACCCCCAGGGCCCCTCAAACTGCACAATGTCCCCGGGTACCTCAAACTCCTGCACAAACCCCCAGGACCCCTCAAACTGCACAAACCCCCAGGGCCCCTCAAACTGCATAAACCCCCAGATCCCCTCAAACTGCACAAACCCCCAGGGCCCCTCAAGCTGCACAAACCCCCAGGGCCCCTCAAGCTGCACAAACCCCCAGGGCCCCTCAAACTGCACAAACCCCCAGGGCCCCTCAAACTGCACAAACCCCCAGATCCCCTCAAAATGCATGAACCCCCAGATCCCCTCAAACTGCACAAACCCCGAGGGCCCCTCAAACTCCTGCACAAACTTCCAGGGTCCCTCAAACTTCACAAACCCGCAGGGTCCCTCAGACTGCACAAACCCCCAGGACCCCTCAAACTGCACAAACTCCCAGGGTACCTCAAACTCCTGCACAAACCCCCAGGACCCCTCAAACTCCTCTACAAACCTCCAGTGCCCCTCAAACTCCTGTACAAACCCCCAGGGCCCCTCAAACTCCTGCACAAACCCCCAGGGTCCCTCAAACTCCTGTACAAACCCCCAGGGTCCCTCAAACTCCTGCACAAACCCACAGGGTCCCTCGAACTGCACAAACCCCCAGGGCCCCTCAAACTGCACAAGCCCCCAGATCCCCTCAAACTGCACAAACCCCCAGGGCCCCTCAAACTCCTGCACAAACCCCCAGGGCCCCTCAAACTGCACAAACCCCCAGGGTCCTTCAAACTCCTGCACAAACCCCCAGGGTCCCTCAAACTGCACAAACCCCCAGGGCCCCTCAAACTGCACAAACCCCCAGGGCCCCTCAAACTGCACAATCCCCCAGGGCCCCTCAAACTCCTGCACAAACCCCCAGGGTCCCTCAAACTCCTGCACAAACCCTCAGGGCACCTCAAACTCCTGCACAAACCCCAAGGGCCCCTCAAACTCCTGCACAAACCCCCAGGGTCCCTCAAACTCCTTCACAAACCCCCAGGGCCCCTCAAACTCTTGCACAAACCCCCAGGGTCCCTCAAACTCCTGCACAAACCCCCAGGGTCCCTCAAACTCCTGTACAAACCCCCAGGGTCCCTCAAACTGTACAATGCCCCAGGGCCCCTCAAACTCCTGTGCAAACCCCCAGGGCCCTCAAACTGCACAAACCCCCAGGGCCCCTCAGACTCCTGCACAAACCCCCAGGGTCCCTCAAACTCCTGTACAAACCCCCAGGGTCCCTCAAACTGCACAAAGCCCCAGGGTCCCTCAAACTCCTGCACAATCCCCCAGGGTCCCTCAAACTGCACAAACCCCCAGGGCCCCTCAAACTGCACAAACCCCCTGGGCCCCTCAAACTGCACAAACCCCCAGGGCCCCTCAAACTCCACAATCCCCCAGGGCCCCTCAAACTCCTGCACAAACCCCCAGGGTCCCTCAAACTCCTGCACAAACCCTCAGGGCCCCTCAAACTCCTGCACAAACCCCCAGGGCCCCTCAAACTCCTGCACAAACCCCCAGGGTCCCTCAAACTCCTGCACAAACCCCCAGGGCCGCTCAATCTCTTGCACAAACCCCCAGGGTCCCTCAAACTCCTGCACAAACCCCCAGGGTCCCTCAAACTCCTGTACAAACCCCCAGGGTCCCTCAAACTGTACAATGCCCCAGGGCCCCTCAAACTCCTGTGTAAACCCCCAGTGCCCTCAAACTGCACAAACCCCCAGGGCCCCTCAGACTCCTGCACAAACCCCCAGGGTCCCTCAAACTCCTGTACAAACCCCCAGGGACCCTCAAACTCCTGCACAAACCCCCAGGGTCCCTCAAACTTCTTCACAAACCCCCAGAGCCCCTCAAACTCCTGCACAACCCCCCAGGGCCCCTCAAACTGCACAAACCCCCAGGGCCCCTCAAACTCCTGCACAAACCCCCAGGGCCCCTCAAACTGCACAAACCCCCAGGGCCCTTCAAACTGCACGAACCACCAGGGCCCCTCAAACTGCACAAACCCCCAGGGCCCCTCAAACTCCTGCACAAATCCCCAGGACCCCTCAAACTGCACAAACCGCCAGCGCCCCTCAAACTGCACAAACCCCCAGGGTCCCTCAAACTGCACAAACCCCCAGGGTCCCTCAAACTGCACAAACCCCCAGGACCCCTCAAACTGCACAAACCCCCAGGGTCCCTCAAACTCCTGCACAAACCCCCGGGCCCCTCAAACTGCACGAACCCCCAGGGCCCCTCAAACTGCACAAACCCCCAGAGCCCCTCAAACTCCTTCAAAGACCCCCAGGGTCCCTCAAACTCCTGCACAAACCCTCAGGGCCCCTCAAACTCCAGCACAAACCCCCAGGCCCTCTCAAACTCCTGCACAAACCCCCAGGATCCCTCAGACTGCACAAACCCCCAGGGTCCCTCAAACTCCTGCACAAACCCCCAGGGTACCTCAAACTGCTGCTCAAACCCCCAGGGCCCCTCAAACTCCTGTACAAACCCCCTGGGCCCCTCAAACTCCTGCCCACCCCGCAGGGCCCCTCAAACTCCTGTGCAAACCCCCAGGGCCCCTCAAGCTGCACAGACCCCCAGGGTCCCTCAAACTGCACAAACCCCCAGGGCCCCTCAAACTGCACAAACCCCCAGGGCCCCTCAAACTCCTGTACAAACTCCCAGGGTCCCTCAAACTCCTGCACAAACTCCCAGGGTCCCTCAAACTGCACAAGCCCCCACGGTCCCTCAAACTCCTGCAGAAACCCCCAGGGTCCCTCAAACTGCACAAACCCCCAGGGCCCCTCAATCTCCTGTACATACCCCCATGGTCCCTCAAACTCCTGTAAAAACCCCCAGGGCCCCTCAAACTCCTGTACAAACCCCCAGGGCCCATCAAACTCCTGCACAAACCCCCTGGGCCCCTCAAACTCCTGCACAAACCCGCAGGGTCCCTCAACCTCCTGCACAAACCACCACGGCCCCTCAAACTGCACCAACCCCCAGGGCCCCTCAAACTCCTGCACAAACCCCCAGGGCCCCTCAAACTGCACAAACCCCCAGGGCCCCTCAAACTCCTGCACAAACCCCCAGTGTCTCTCAAACTGCACAAAGCCCCAGGGTCCCTCAAACTCCTGCACAATCCTCCAGGGCCCCTCAAACTGCACAAACCCCCAGGGCCCCTCAAACTGCATAAACCCCCAGATCCCCTCAAACTGCACAAACCCTCAGGGCCCCTCACACTGCACAAACTCCCAGGGTACCTCAAACTCCTGCACAAACCCCAGGACCCCTCAAACTACGCAAACACCCAGGGTCCCTCAAACTCCTGCCCAAACCCCCAGGGCCCCTCAAACTCCTGTACAAACCCCCAGGGCCCCTCAAACTGCACAAACCCCCAGTGCCCTCAAACTGCACAAACCCCCAGGGTCACTCAAACTGCACAAACCCCCAGTGCCCTCAAACTGCACAAACCCCCAGGGCCCCTCAAACTCCTGCACAAACCCCCAGGGTCCCTCAAACTCCTGTACAAACCCCCAGGGCCTCTCAAACTCCTGTACAAACCACCAGGGTCCCTCAATCTCCTGCACAAACCCCCAGGGCCCCTCAAACTGCACAAACCCCCAGGGTCCCTCAAACTGCACAAACCCCCAGGGTCACTCAAACTGCACAAACCCCCAGTGCCCTCAAACTGCACAAACCCCCAGGGCCCCTCAAACTCCTGCACAAACCCCCAGGGTCCCTCAAACTCCTGTACAAACCCCCAGGGCCCCTCAAACTCTTGCACAACCCCCCAGGGTCCATCAAGCTCCTGCACAACCCCCCAGGGTCCCACAAACTCCTGCACAGACCCCCAGTGTCCCTCAAACTCCTGTACAAACCCCCAGGACCCCTCAAACTCCTGCACAAACCCCCAGGGCCCCTCAAACTGCACAAACCCCCAGGGCCCCTCAAACTGCACAAACCCCCCAGGGCCCCTCAAACTGCACAAACCCCCAGTGCCCCTCAAACTGCACAAACCCCCAGGGTCTCTCAAACTCCTGCACCAACCCCCAGGGCCCCTCAAGCTGCACAAACCACCAGGGCCCCTCAAACTTCTGCACAAACCCCCAGATCCCCTCAAACTCCACAAACCCCCAGGGCCCCTCAACTCCTGCACAAACCACCAGGGCCCCTCAAACTGCACAAACCCCCAGGGCCCCTCTAACTGCACAAACCCCCAGATCCCCTCAAACTGCACAATCCCTCAGGGCCCCTCAAACTACACAAACACCCAGGGTCCCTCAAACTCCTGCCCAAACCCCCAGGGTCCCTCAAACTCCTGTACAAACCCCCAGGGCCCCTCAAACTGCACAAACCCCCAGGGTCCCTCAAACTCCTGCACAAACCCCCAGGGTCCCTCAAACTCCTGCACAAACCCTCAGGGCCCCTCAAACTCCTGCACAAACCCTCAAGGCCCCTCAAACACCTGCCCAAACCCCCAGGGTCCCTCAAACACCTGTACAAACCCCCAGGGTCCCTCAAACTGCAATAACCCCCAGGGCCCCTCAAACTGCACAAACCCCCAGGTCCCCTCAAACTCCTGCACAAACCCCCAGGGACCCTCAAACTGCACAAACCCCCAGGGTCCCTCAAACTGCACAAACCCCCAGGGTCCCTCAAACTGCACAAACCCCCAGGGTTCCTCAAACTCCTGCACAAACCCCCAGGGTCCCTCAAACTGCACAAACCCCCAGGGCCCCTCAAACTGCACAAACCCCCAGGGCCCCTCAAACTGCACAAACCCCCAGGGCCCCTCAAACTGCACAATCCCCCAGGGCCCCTCAAACTCCTGCACAAACCCCCAGGGTCCCTCCAACTCCTACACAAACCCTCAGGGCACCTCAAACTCCTGCACAAACCCCAAGGGCCCCTCAAGCTCCTGCACAAACCCCCAGGGTCCCTCAAACTCCTTCACAAACCCCCAGGGACCCTCAAACTCTTGCACAAACCCCCAGGGTCCCTCAAACTCCTGCACAAACCCCCAGTGTCCCTCAAACTCCTGTACAAACCCCCAGGGTCCCTCAAACTGTACAATGCCCCAGGGCCCCTCAAACTCCTGTGCAAACCCCCAGGGCCCTCAAACTGCACAAACCCCCAGGGCCCCTCAGACTCCTGCACAAACCCCCAGGGTCCCTCAAACTCCTGTACAAACCCCCAGGGTCCCTCAAACTCCTGCACAAACCCCCAGGGTCCCTCAAACTCCTTCACAAACCCCCAGAGCCCCTCAAACTCCTGCACAACCCCCCAGGGCCCCTCAAACTGCACAAACCCCCAGGGCCCCTGAAACTGCACAAACCCGCAGGGCCCCTCAAACTGCACAAACCCCCAGGGTCCCTCCAACTGCACAAAGCCCCAGGGCCCCTCAAACTGCACAAACCCCCAGGGCCCCTCAAACTGCACAAACCCCCAGGGCCCCTCAAACTGCACAATCCCCCAGGGCCCCTCAAACTCCTGCACAAACCCTCAGGGCCCCTCAAACTCCTGCACAAACCCTCAGGGCACCTCAAACTCCTGCACAAACCCCCAGGGCCCCTCAAACTCCTGCACAAACCCCCAGGGTCCCTCAAACTCCTGCACAAACCCCCAGGGCCCCTCAATCTCTTGCACAAACCCCCAGGGTCCCTCAAACTCCTGCACAAACCCCCAGGGTCCCTTAAACTCCTGTACAAACCCCCAGGGTCCCTCAAACTGTACAATGCCCCAGGGCCCCTCAAACTCCTGTACAAACCCCCAGGGTCCCTCAAACTCCTTCACAAACCCCCAGAGCCCCTCAAACTCCTGCACAACCCCCCAGGGCCCCTCAAACTGCACAAACCCCCAGGGCCCCTCAATCTGCACAAACCCCCAGGGCCCCTCAAACTGCACAAACCCCCAGGGCCCCTCAAGCTCCTGCACAAACCCCCAGGGCCCCTCAAACTGCACAAACCCCCAGGGTCCCTCAAACTGCACAAACCCCCAGGACCCCTCAAACTGCACAAACCCCCAGGGTCCCTCAAACTCCTGCACAAACCCCCGGGCCCCTCAAACTGCACGAACCCCCAGGGCCCCTCAAACTGCACAAACCCCCAGAGCCCCTCAAACTCCTTCAAAGACCCCCAGGGTCCCTCAAACTCCTGCACAAACCCTCAGGGCCCCTCAAACTCCAGCACAAACAGCCAGGCCCTCTCAAACTCCTGCACAAACCCCCAGGGTCCCTCAGACTGCACAAACCCCCAGGGTCCCTCAAACTCCTGCACAAACCCCCAGGGTACCTCAAACTGCTGCTCAAACCCCCAGGGCCCCTCAAACTCCTGTACAAACCCCCTGGGCCCCTCAAACTCCTGCCCACCCCGCAGGGCCCCTCAAACTCCTGTACAAACCCCCAGGGCCCCTCAAGCTGCACAGACCCCCAGGGTCCCTCAAACTGCACAATCCCCCAGGGCCCCTCAAACTCCTGCACAAACCCCCAGGGTCCCTCAAACTCCTGCACAAACCCTCAGGGCACCTCAAACTCCTGCACAAACCCCCAGGGCCCCTCAAACTCCTGCACAAACCCCCAGGGTCCCTCAAACTCCTGCACAAACCCCCAGGGCCCCTCAATCTCTTGCACAAACCCCCAGGGTCCCTCAAACTCCTGCACAAACCCCCAGGGTCCCTCAAACTCCTGTACAAACCCCCAGGGTCCCTCAAACTGTACAATGCCCCAGGGCCCCTCAAACTCCTGTACAAACCCCCAGGGTCCCTCAAACTCCTGCACAAACCCCCAGGGTCCCTCAAACTCCTTCACAAACCCCCAGAGCCCCTCAAACTCCTGCACAACCCCCCAGGGCCCCTCAAACTGCACAAACCCCCAGGGCCCCTCAATCTGCACAAACCCCCAGGGCCCCTCAAACTGCACAAACCCGCAGGGCCCCTCAAGCTCCTGCACAAACCCCCAGGGCCCCTCAAACTGCACAAACCCCCAGGGCCCTTCAAACTGCACGAACCACCAGGGCCCCTCAAACTGCACAAACCCCCAGGGCCCCTCAAACTCCTGCACAAATCCCCAGGACCCCTCAAACTGCACAAACCCCCAGGGCCCCTCAAACTGCACAAACCCCCAGGGTCCCTCAAACTGCACAAACCCCCAGGGTCCCTCAAACTGCACAAACCCCCAGGACCCCTCAAACTGCACAAACCCCCAGGGTCCCTCAAACTCCTGCACAAACCCCCGGGCCCCTCAAACTGCACGAACCCCCAGGGCCCCTCAAACTGCACAAACCCCCAGAGCCCCTCAAACTCCTTCAAAGACCCCCAGGGTCCCTCAAACTCCTGCACAAACCCTCAGGGCCCCTCAAACTCCAGCACAAACCCCCAGGCCCTCTCAAACTCCTGCACAAACCCCCAGGGTCCCTCAGACTGCACAAACCCCCAGGGTCCCTCAAACTCCTGCACAAACCCCCAGGGTACCTCAAACTGCTGCTCAAACCCCCAGGGCCCCTCAAACTCCTGTACAAACCCCCTGGGCCCCTCAAACTCCTGCCCACCCCGCAGGGCCCCTCAAACTCCTGTACGAACCCCCAGGGCCCCTCAAGCTGCACAGACCCCCAGGGTCCCTCAAACTGCACAAACCCCCAGGCCCCCTCAAACTGCACAAACCCCCAGGGCCCCTCAAACTGCACAAACCCCCAGGGCCCCTCAAACTGCACAATCCCCCAGGGCCCCTCAAACTCCTGCACAAACCCCCAGGGTCCCTCAAACTCCTGCACAAACCCTCAGGGCACCTCAAACTCCTGCACAAACCCCCAGGGCCCCTCAAACTCCTGCACAAACCCCCAAGGTCCCTCAAACTCCTGCACAAACCCCCAGGGCCCCTCAATCTCTTGCACAAACCCCCAGGGTCCCTCAAACTCCTGCACAAACCCCCAGGGTCCCTCAAACTCCTGTACAAACCCCCAGGGTCCCTCAAACTGTACAATGCCCCAAGGCCCCTCAAACTCCTGTGTAAACCCCCAGGGTACCTCAAACTGCTGCTCAAACCCCCAGGGCCCCTATAACTCCTGTACAAACCCCCTGGGCCCCTCAAACTCCTGCCCACCCCGCAGGGCCCCTCAAACTCCTGCACAAACCCCCAGGGCCCCTCAAGCTGCACAGACCCCCAGGGTCCCTCAAACTGCACAAACCCCCAGGGCCCCTCAAACTGCACAAACCCCCACGGCCCCTCAAACTGCACAAACCCCCAGGGCCCCTCAAACTGCACAATCCCCCAGGGCCCCTCAAACTCCTGTGTAAACCCCCAGGGCCCTCAAACTGCACAAACCCCCAGGGCCCCTCAGACTCCTGCACAAACCCCCAGGGTCCCTCAAACTCCTGTACAAACCCCCAGGGCCCCTCAAACTCCTGCACAAACCCCCAGGGTCCCTCAAACTCCTTCACAAACCCCCAGAGCCCCTCAAACTCCTGCACAACCCCCCAGGGCCCCTCAAACTGCCCAAACCCCCAGGGCCCCTCAAACTGCACAAACCCCCAGGGCCCCTCAAACTGCACAAACCCGCAGGGCCCCTCAAACTCCTGCACAAACCCCCAGGGCCCCTCAAACTGCACAAACCCCCAGGGCCCTTCAAACTGCACGAACCACCAGGGCCCCTCAAACTGCACAAACCCCCAGGGCCCCTCAAACTCCTGCACAAATCCCCAGGACCCCTCAAACTGCACAAACCCCCAGGGCCCCTCAAACTGCACAAACCCCCAGGGTCCCTCAAACTGCACAAACCCCCAGGACCCCTCAAACTGCCCAAACCCCCAGGGTCCCTCAAACTCCTGCACAAACCCCCGGGCCCCTCAAACTGCACGAACCCCTAGGGCCCCTCAAACTGCACAAACCCCCAGGGCCCCTCAAACTCCTGTACAAACTCCTAGGGTCCCTCAAACTCCTGCACAAACTCCCAGGGTCCCTCAAACTGCACAAGCCCCCACGGTCCCTCAAACACCTGCACAAACCCCCAGGGTCCCTCAAACTGCAGAAACCCCCAGGGTCCCTCACACTGCACAAACCCCCAGGGCCCCTCAATCTCCTGTACATACCCCCATGGTCCCTCAAACTCCTGTACAAACCCCCAGGGCCCCTCAAACTCCTGTACAAACCCCCAGGGCCCATCAAACTCCTGCACAAACCCCCTGGGCCCCTCAAACTCCTGCACAAACCCGCAGGGTCCCTCAAGCTCCTGCACAAACCCCCACGGCCCCTCAAACTGCACCAACCCCCAGGGCCCCTCAAACTCCTGCACACACCCCCAGGGCCCCTCAAACTGCACAAACCCCCAGGGCCCCTCAAACTCCTGCACAAACCCCCAGTGTCTCTCAAACTGCACAATGCCCCAGGGTCCCTCAAACTCCTGCACAATCCTCCAGGGCCCCTCAAACTGGACAAACCCCCAGGGCCCCTCAAACTCCTGCACAAACCCCCAGGGCCCCTCTAACTCCTGCACAAACCCCCAGGGCCCCTCAAACTCCTTTGCTCCTCTATCCTACCTAGACTCGCACCTTCCAAGTAATGTGTGTCCCCCCCAAAGTTGTACACTCACATTGTTCTGTGTTGAACTTCACTTACCAATGATTGCCCATTCTGTAAGTTTATTAATGTTGTCCTTTAATTTGTTGCAGCATTGACCATTTCCCCCACACCCCCCCACCAATTTGGTGTCACCGCAAATTCAGAGCTTACGTTTTTGATTCCAAAGTCCAAATCTTTAATGTAAGTTCTCACCTTTTGCCACTTTGAATAACTATCCTTTACTCCCACTCTCTCCTTTCTGTCTTGAAGCCAGCTGGCAATTCCTTCTGCAACTTGCCCCCTGACTCCACAGTCTATTATGAGGCACCTTGTCAAAGGCTTTTTGAAATTCCAGACATATTACATCTTCTGCCTGTTCATTGTCTGCTCTCCCTGTTATCTCCTCACCAGATTCAAGCAGGTTGGTTAAGCAAGAGTTTCCCTTTTAAAATCCATGCTAACTATTCACTTTTTTGTTTCCCATTTCTAGATTTTCTTCTGTTCTCTCCTTTAATAAGGATTCCATTAGTTTTCCCAGGAGTGGTGTTGAGCTGACTGTCTAACACTCTCTGAACATGTTCTGTCTCCCTTCTTAAGTATAGGAATTATATTTGCTATCCACCAGTCCTCTGACCCTGCACATTTTTCTAATGAATTATTAAACCTTTGTACCAATGTCTGTGCTATCCCTTCCCTAGACTCTTTTAAAATACATGGAAGCAATCCATCCAGACCAAAGGCTTCATCCTCTCTGAGTTTGTTTAGTTTATTCAATATATGCCATTTTGTTATTTTAAATGCACAGATATCATTATTCATCTTATCATTCAATGTCATGTGTAATGGTTCTATCTCACTGGTAAATATCAAAGTGAAATAATTATTTGACATTTCTGCAATCTCTTTATCATTATCTGTTTATATTATCCTTAATGGTCCTATTCCCATCACAGCCTTTTTATTGATCTGTCTGTAAAATATTTTACTGGTTTATGTTCCTTGATAATTCAATATCCTATTTTCTCTTTAATTTCATCTTGTTTTTTTACTTGTCTCCTAATCTCTTGGTATTTTCTCTTATTGTGGACTTGTCTGCTGTCTGTAGCCTATTTAGTATTGCTGAAAAAAGAAGCACGTTGTTTAAGCTTTTTTGTCTTACACTGGTCAGGACATGCATTGCACCTTTTTAAAATTAAACAAAACCCTGAGGGACAACAGCCCCCCTGGTACTTTCTCCATGGCAACATTCAACCAATCAGAGTTGGCTTGCCAACTGTTCTGATCCCGGCTGATGTTCCTACTGGACAAGTCAGATCCCGGGCCGGAACCCGGCTTGATAGATTCTAATTTTTTATTTAGAACTGGGGAGGGTAGCTACTGAACAGAGTCACAGGAGTCAGCTGCTGAACTTTTAACTGTTAGAATCATATCTCTCAACACGGAAGTTTCCTTTTACAAAATGGAAGGATTTGGCATGATCTGGACATGTGGATGCTAACCTTGGGATTTTTTTATTAAAGAAAATCATAAATTCACCTTGGAACTGTGAACAAGCAGGCCTCCTCCAATAAATCACCTGACCTGTATGGCACTTAAGAAGAAGTTGTTTGTTTGTGTTGAGTTGCACAGGACTTTGATTAATGAAGTTGGGAGACAAAAAAGGCAAGCACATGGGAGAGTGAAAAACTTCAGTTGTGAAGCTGCTTGTTTTGAAGGCAGTCTTGTTGGAAGACAAGCTGAGAAAGGAAGGCTACTTCTCTCTACCTTGCCTGAAATTGTGTGTGGCCAGAGGAGCCTCATCTGAGTGTAACTGGTCTGCATTTGGAGCTGCAAAACTGGACAATTGATGGGAACTTCCAGGCATCTTCTGGGATCAGTGGCCCATCTGCACATGAGAGAACTCCAGGTCGACAGCGTTGAGACCCTGCGGACTTTGCCCATTATTTTATAACCCTCATCCTTCAAAGCCCATCTCTGCAGAGAGACTATCTGTTTGCCTGTGTATGTCTGTGCTGGGAGAATTCTTTAGGAAGAGACAGATAGTTATATTGCCCGGTTACAATTGTGTGCTAACCAGTCCTTGCAACTTGTTAAAAGAAGTTTTGTTTAATATAAATTAATCATTCTGAGTTTTTGAAAGAAGCCTGGTCAGAATCTCTTTTTTCGGGGTACGAGAGGTATATTTGCACAATTGGCCATTTTGGTGTAAAAGTTAAAGATTTAAATTAATGGTACAGGTTGCGGAGTTGTGAGGCTTGATAATTCGCTCCCATCCCAGCCATAACAGAATGTTTTCAGCAGTTCACAAGAGTCTATAAGTTTGTCCGCACAACAAGCTCACCCACCTACCCTCAAGCTAATGGGAGACCAACAAAGGAGTAAGGATGGTAAGGGCTTTGTTGAAAATAAGTGATGATGGCAACTTTGCACTGTTGAGTTAATGTTCCACACCGCTCCATGCTCTAAATGAAGCTAGACCCAGATTTACCCTTTTAACCCACAAATAGAAAAAAATAAATTAAACTTAAAGCTCCACCTTATTCCTAACACATGCAATTAACTCTGGTTCCTACCACTAAGTACTCAGCACACTTTCTCTCTTGCAGTATGAATTGTTGATCCCGATGAAATTTTGCATTCCAGCATCTGTCCTGATGAGTGCAAGACAAAAAGCTTTGACAGGATGTCTATTTTATTGAACAGTATTTAGATCCTGTACTACTGTTTCTGTACAACTATTTAAATGCCCCATTCCTAACCCTCAATTATTCCCTTATGCCTTTTTTGATCAATGAAGTCTCACTTGTGTTTAGTTTGTTCTTTACTTTTATTGGAATATATTTGTCCTGCGCTCTGAACACTGTTTTAAATGTTGCCTATCGTTGTTCTACATTGTTGTTTTCCAATATTGTTGCCCATTTTATTTTCACAAATCTTATTTTCAGTCACTCAAAATCATGTTTTTCCCATAGGTTCTATTCCAGCTTAATATCTTGTTTCTGATATGGTTCTGATCCCGTTTAACCTGTTGCTTCTGATAGGATTCTGATCCAGTTTAACATGTTGTTTCTGATGGGATTCTGATCCAGTTAAACGTGTTGTTTCTGATGGGATTCTGATCCAGTAAAACCTGTTGTTTCTGATGGGATTCTGATCCAGTTTAACGTGTTGTTTCTGATAGGAATCTGATCCAGTTTAACGTGTTGTTTCTGATGGGATTCTGATCCAGTTTAACCTGTTGCTTCTGATAGGATTCTGATCCAGTTTAACGTGTTGTTTCTGATGGGATTCTGATCCAGTTAAACGTGTTGTTTCTGATGGGATTCTGATCCAGTAAAACCTGTTGTTTCTGATGGGATTCTGATCCAGTTTAACGTGTTGTTTCTGATGGGATTCTGATCCATTTTAACGTGTTGTTTCTGATGGGATTCTGATCCAGTTTAACGTGTTGTTTCTGATGGGATTTGATCCAGTTTAACGTGTTGTTTCTGATGGGATTTGATCCAGTTTAACGTGTTGTTTCTGATGGGATTCTGATCCAGTTTAACGTGTTGTTTCTGATGGGATTCTGATCCAGTTTAACGTGTTGTTTCTGATGGGATTCTGATCCAGTTTAACCTGTTGTTTCGGGTGGGATTCTGATCCAGTATAACCAGTTGTTTCGGATGGGATTCTGATCCAGTTTAACGTGTTGTTTCTGATGGTATTTGATCCAGTTTAACGTGTTGTTTCTGATGGGATTCTGATCCAGTTTAACGTGTTGTTTCTGATGGGATTCTGATCCAGTTTAACGTGTTGTTTCTGATGGGATTCTGATCCAGTTTAACCTGTTGTTTCTGATGGGATTCTGATCCATTTTAACGTGTTGTTTCTGATGGGATTCTGATCCAGTTTAACGTGTTGTTTCTGATGGGATTCTGATCTAGTATAACCAGTTGTTTCGGATGGGATTCTGAACCAGTTTAACCTGTTGTTTCGGGTGGGATTCTGATCCAGTTTAACCTGTTGTTTCTGATGGGATTCTGATCCATTTTAACGTGTTGTTTCTGATGGGATTCTGATCCAGTTTAACGTGTTGTTTCTGATGGGATTCTGATCTAGTATAACCAGTTGTTTCGGATGGGATTCTGAACCAGTTTAACCTGTTGTTTCGGGTGGGATTCTGATCCAGTATAACCAGTTGTTTCGGATGGGATTCTGATCCAGTTTAATGTGTTGTTTCCGATGGGATTCTGATCCAGTTTAACGTGTTGTTTCTGATGGGATTCTGATCCAGTTTAACGTGTTGTTTCTGATGGGATTCTGATCCATTTTAACGTGTTGTTTCTGATGGGATTCTGATCCAGTTTAACGTGTTGTCTCTGTATTACAGGTTCCAGTCACTGGGCAGCAGCTGGAGAAAGTGGAAGAGATTGTGCGAGATTTGATTCGAAGTGATGAGGTTGTGTACACAGCAGAGATCCCTTTAAATCAGGTCAACCACATCACTGGGCTCAGGACAGTCGATGAGGTACCAGCACCAAGAGCGCCTTGTACTTCCTGTCAGACTCCCCGTCCTCCCAGTTTCACAGTGCAGCACACTCTCAGCACCGGCCCTCCCTCATTAGTGACCCCACCTCGAGACCTACCGCGCGGCAGCTGCACTCACTCAGGACCGACCCTCTGACAATGCTGCACTCCATCCCTCCCTCAGCTGATGAATCAGTGCTCCTCCATGTTCAACACCACTCGGAGGAAGCACTGAGGGTGGCAAGGGCACAGAATGTACTCTGCTCGGTAGCACCACTGCAGACTGAGCTGGCTGAGCCCTAAAGGACATAGCTGCTAGACTGGGTCTGCAACATGTGCTGAGGGAACTAACAAGAGGGGAAACGTACTTGACCTCATCCTCACCAACTTGCCTGCTGCAGATGCATCTGTCCATGACAGTCTCGGTAGGAGTGACCACCACACAGTCGTTGTGGAGGTGAAGTCCCACCTTCAGATTGAAGATACCCTCCATCTTGTTGTGTGGCACTACCACTGTGCTCAATGGGATAGATTTTGAACAGATCTAGCAACTCAAGACTGGGCATCCATGAGGCACTGTGGGCCATCAGCAGCAGCAGAATTGTACTCAAACACAATCTGTAACATCATGGCCCAGCATATCCCCCACTCTACCATTACCATCAAGCCAGGGGATCAACCCCGGTTCAATGAAGAATACAGGAGGGCATGCCAGGAGCAGCACCAGGCATACCTAAAAATGTGGTGTCAACCTGGTGAAGCTATAACACAGCATTAGCAGAAAGTGATAGACAGAGCTAAGCGATCCCATAACCAACGAATCAGATCTAAGCTCTGGAGGCCTACCATATCCAGTCGTGAATGGTGGTGGACAGTTAAACAACTTACTGGAGGAGACTGCACAAATATCCCCATCCTCAGTGATGGGGGAGCCCAGCACATCAGTGCAAAAGGTAAGGTTGAAGTATTTGCTACAATCTTCAACCAGAAGTGCCGAGTGGTTGATCCATCTCGGCCTCCTCCTGAGGTCCCAGCATCACAGATGCCAGTCTCCAGCCAATTCGATTCATTCCATGTGATATCAAGAAACAGCTGAAGGCACTGGATACTGCTAAGGCTATGGGCCCTGACAATATTCCAGCAATAGTACTGAAGACTTGTGCTCCAGAACTTGCAGTGCTCCTAGCTAAGCTGTCCCGGTACAGCTATAACGCTTGCATCTACCCAACAATGTGCAAAATTGCCCAGCTTTGTTCTGTACACAAGGTACAGGACAAATCCAACCCAGCCAATTACTGCTGCATCAGTCTACTCTCGATCATCAGTAAAGTGATGGAAGGAGTCATCAATAATGATATCAAGTGGCACTTGCTTAGCAATAACCTGCTCACTGATGCCCAGTTTGGGTTCTGTCTGGGCCACTCAGCTCCTGATCTCATTACGGCCTTGGTTCAAATATGGACTAAAGGACTGAACTCCAGAGGTGAGGTGAGAGTGACAGCATTGGACATCAAGGCAGCATTGGACCGAGTGTCAAAGGAGCCCCAGCAAAACTGGAGTTGCTGGGTATTGGGGAAAACTCTCCACTGGTTGGAGTCATACCTAGCACAAAGGAACATGATTGTGGTTGCTGGAGATCAGTCATCTTAGTTCCAGGCATTACTGCAAGAGTTCCTCAGGGTGGTGTCCTAGGCCCAACCATCTCCAGCTGCTTCATCAATAAGCTTCCTTCCATCATAAGGACAGAAGTGGGGAGGTTCGCTGATGATTGCACAATGATCAGCACCATTTGTGACTCCTCAGATACTGAAGCAGTCCATGTCCAAATATAGCAAGACCTGGACAATATCCAGGCTTGGGCTAACAAGTAGCAAGTAACATTTGTACCACACAAATGCTGCCAATGACCAACTCCAACAAGAGAGAATCTAACCTTCATGCTTTGACATTCGATGGCATTACCATCACTGAATCTCCTGCTATCGACATCCTGAGGTTTACCATTGACCAGAAACTGAACTGGGCTAACGATATAAATTCTGTGGCTATATGAGCAGGTCAGAGGCTAGGAATCCTGTGGCAAGTAACTCACTCCCTGACTCCCCAAAGTCTGACCATCATCTACAAGGCACAAGCCAGGAATATGGAATACTCTCCACTTGCTTGGATGAGCACAGCTCCAGTAGCACTCAAGAAGCTTGACACCATCCAGGACAAAGCAGCCCACTTGATTGACACCCCATCCACAAACATTCACTCCCTCCGCCACTGACACATTGTAGCAGCAGTGTTTACCATCTACAAGATGCACTGCAGGGACTCACCAAGCCTCCAGAGACAGCACCTTCCAAACCCACGACCACAACCATCTAGGTGGACAAGGAAAGCAGACAAATGGGAACATCACCACCTGGAAGTTCCCCTCCAAGCCATGCACCATCCTGACTTGGAAATATGTCGCCATTCCTTCACTATCGCTGGATCAAAATCTTGGAACTCCCTTCCTAACAACACTGTGGGTGTACCTACACCACATGGACTGCAGCGGTGCAAGAAGGCAGCTCACCACCACCTTCTCAAGGGCAAATAGTGATGGGCAATAAATGCTGGTCTAGCCAGTGATGCTCACATCCCATGAATGAATAAAGCAAAACTCTCTCAGTACTGAACTGGAGCAGCTAAATGGTGTCCATTGATGATCAGAAAGAGGATTCCCATATGATTGTCCCCCTCCATTGCCCCAGTACTGATTCCACTTGTTACTGCCTATCTTCTGCCCCAGTCAGACCAAGTCACCTGCCCCCTAGTAACTACTAACAGCAGAGCAGAGGATTGGTCTGGACTTTGGCATGAGCTGGAATGGAGGATGAATGGCTGAGGACATATGAAATGCACCTCAACATTTGGAGACTTGGAAAGATGCTATTATTTAGGCCCTTGATCATTCTGTAAGCAGAAGTTGTTGGATTTGCTGCATTTGTACTAAGAGCTACCTCATTTTTTTTTGTGTCAGATATATCCAGATTATGTGCGTGTGGTGTCAGTCGGGGTGCCTGTTGAACAGTTACTGCATTCAGATAACAAACAACGTACTTCTGTGGAACTCTGCTGTGGGACGTGAGTAACCAGTTCTGACTGGAGGGAGCTTTACTCTGTATCTAACCCCGTGCTGTACCTGTCCTGGGAGTGTTTGATGGGGACAGTGTAGAGGGAGCTTTACTCTGTATCTAACCCCGTGCTGTACCTGCCCTGGGAGTGTTTGATGGGAACAGTGTAGAGGGAGCTTTACTCTGTATCTAACCCCGTGCTGTACCTGTCCTGGGAGTGTTTGATGGGGACAGTGTAGAGGGGGCTTTACTCTGTATCTAACCCCGTGCTGTACCTGTCCTGGGAGTGTTTGATGGGAACAGTGTGGAGGGAGCTTTACTCTGTATCTAACCCCGTGCTGTTCCTGTCCTGGGAGTGTTTGATGGGGACAGTGAAGAGGGAGCTTTACTCCATATCTAACCCCGTGCTGTACCTGTCCTGGGAGTGTTTGATGGGGACGGTGTAGAGGGAGATTTACGCTGTATCTAACCCCGTGCTGTACCTGCCCTGGGAGTGTTTGATGGGAACAGTGTAGAGGGAGCTTTACTCTGTATCTAACCCTGTGCTGTACCTGTCCTGGGAGTGTTTGATGGGGACAGTGTAGAGGGAGCTTTACTCTGTAACAAACCCTGTGTTGTACCTGTCCTGGGAGTGTTTGATGGGGACAGTGTAGAGGGAGCTTTACTCTGTATCTAACCCTATGCTGTACCTGTCCTGGGAGTGTTTGATGGGGACAGTGTAGAGGGAGCTTTACTCTGTATCTAACCCTGTGCTGTACCTGTCCTGGGAGTGTTTGATAGGGACAATGTAGAGGGAGCTTTATTCTGTCTCTAACCCTATGCTGCACCTGTCCTGGGAGTGTTTAATGGGAACAGTGTACATGGAGTTTTACTCTATATCTAACCCCGTGTTGTATCTGCCCTGGAGTGTTTGATGGGAACAGTGTAGAGGGAGCTTTACTCTGTATCTAACCCCGTGCTGTACCTGTCCTGGGAGTGTTTGATGGGGACAGTGTAGAGGGAGCTTTACTCTGTATCTAACCCCGTGCTGTACCTGTCCTGGGAGTGTTTGATGTGGACAGTGTAGAGGGAGCTTTACTCTGTATCTAACCCCGTGCTGTAACTGTCCTGGGAGTGTTTGATGTGGACAGTGAAGAGGGCGTTTTATTCTGTATCTAACCCTGTGCTGTACCTGTCCTGGGAGTGTTTAATGGTGATAGTGCAGTGGGAGCTTTATTCTGTATCTAATCCCGTGTTGTACCTGTCCTGGGAGTGTTTGTTGGGGACAGTGTAGAGAGAGAGATGTTCTTTGTATCTAACCACATGCTGTACCTGTCCTGGGAGTGTTTGATAGGGACAGTGGAGCAGGAGCTTTACTCAATATCGAACCCTGTGCTGTACCTGCCCTGCGAGTGTTTGATGGGGACAGTGTAGAGGAAGCTTTACTCTGTATCTAACCCCGTGCTGTACCTGTCCTGGGAGTGTTTGATGGGGACAGTGTAGAGGGAGATTTACTCTGTATCTAACCCCGTGCTGTACCTGTCCTGGGAGTGTTTGATGGGAACAGTGTAGAGGGAGCTTTACTCTGTATCTAACCCCGTGCTGTACCTGTCCTGGGAGTGTTTGATGGGGACAGTGTAGAGGGAGCTTTACTCTGTATCTAACCCCGTGTTGTAGCTGCCCTGGAGTGTTTGATGGGAACAGTGTAGAGAGAGCTTTACTCTGTATCTAACCCCGTGCTGTACCTGTCCTGGGAGTGTTTGATGGGGACAGTGTAGAGGGAGATTTACTCTGTATCTAACCCCGTGCTATACCTGTCCTGGGAGTGTTTGATGGGAACAGTGTAGAGGGAGCTTTACTCTGTATCTAACCCCGTGCTGTACCTGTCCTGGGAGTGTTTGATGGGGACAGTGTAGAGGGAGCTTTACTCTGTATCTAACCCTGTGCTGTACCTGTCCTGGGAGTGTTTAATGGGAACAGTGTAGCAGGAGCTTTACTCTGTATCTAACCCCGTGCTGTACCTGTCCTGGGAGTGTTTGATGGGAACAGTGTAGCAGGAGCTTTACTCTGTATCTAACCCCGTGCTGTACCTGTCCTGGGAGTGTTTGATGGGGGACAGTGTAGAGGGAGATTTACTCCATATCTAACCCTGTGCTGTACCTGTCCTGGGAGTGTTTGATGGGGGACAGTGTAGAGGGAGATTTACTCCATATCTAACCCTGTGCTGTACCTGTCCTGGGAGTGTTTGATGGGGACAGTGTAGAGGGAGCTTTATTCTGTATCTAACCCCATGCTGTACCTGTCCTGGGAGTGTTTGATGGGGACACTTTAGAAGGGAGATTTACTTTCAAATCCTGTCCTCACTGTCTTCTTGCAGGCATTTGCTGCGGACGGGTCTGATCGGGGACCTGGCGATTGTATCAGAGAGGCAGCTGGGGAAGGGCATCAGCAGAATAGTGGCTGTGACAGGAGAGGAGGCCAAAGAGGTGAGAGTCTAGAGCGAGGTCCCTGCTGGAGTAAATACAGTGAGGACGTGAGAGTCCCTTATGGAGTCTCACTGAGGTTCAAAGCTGTACACTAACAGGAGTGACTGACAAAGCCAAGTAATGTGTTAAAACAGCAATCTTATTAAATATTCAATAATGATCATTGTGATAATAATAGTGATATATCAGTTATAATTAATAATTTAACTGGAGAAAGATAACTTTATTGAAAGGAGAAACTACTGTATAAGAAAAGAACTTCCATAGTAGACATTCTTTATGACAGGTACATACCATATTACGGATACATACTATATGACAGGTACATACTATATGACAGGTACATACTATATTACGGATGCGTGCTAAATGACATGTACATACTATATTACAGATACATGCTATATGACAGGTGCGCGCTGCACGACAGGTGCATGCTATATTACAATTGCTAATCTCAAATTGGTCTGTTCACAACAGCTCCCCAAAATGATAAGCTCACCTTGGTTGTTAAATCACCAAGTGTCTGAATACACGTGTGGGCACTTTGGTCAGTCAGTTGTTCCCTTCCATAGTCTGGAGTGGTTGACTAATCCACTTTGGCTGCAGCAGCGAATCCTGGAAGCAGTTTCCCTTTAAGCCAAATTTCTGGCTCCATTCCAGCCCTTCAAGGCTTTCTTGAAACAAGTGTCTTGGTAAATATGAGCCCTTATCAAATTCTTCTCTCAGGCACTACAAGGCTTTGCAGACTTCACAATGTTCAGGCTGTTTATGCATCTTTTGACGGTGTTTCCCATCTGCTATCAATCAGGTTGTCTGCGCATCAATCAGACTCCATCTCCTGATTCCACACCATAGTTGACCACCCCACGTGTAAGGCTATTCATTGCCCTGGCTTGTAGTTTAAGGATCATCAAATGCAGTAAGAAAAAGAACTTCTGATAAACAGAAGGCAACTTTAATTTAGTCATCTAGCTTGAAAAGAGAAAACAAAGATGTAGACCAAATATCAGCTGTGAATGGCCAGTATGAGAAACAAGGTCTTGGGGAAGTGGTTAATATCACTACTGATTACTATTGAGTAATTATTTGAAGCACAGTCATGCCTAGGCTTAAATCAATGCCTACAAAGTAAGATTCAATCAAGGTTCATTTAAAAATCAAAACTGAAGCAGAAATAAAATTACAAAAATTAGTGATTGAGGGCCTGCAACCCCATCTTTAAAATTCTTTCACAGGATGTGGCTGTCTTACAAGTCATAGGCATTTAATGCCTATCCCTAAATGCTCTTGTGAAGGTAGTGGTGAGCTGCCTACATGAACTGCTGCAGTCCATATGGCGTAGGTACACCTACAGTGCTGTTAGGGATGGAGTTCCAGGATTTTGACCCAGCGACGGTGAAGGAACGGCGATATATTTCCAAGTCAGGATGGTGAATGACTTGAATGGAAACTTCCAGGTGGCCGTGTTCCCATGTGCCTGTTAGGTGGAGAGGTCATGGGTTTGGAAGGTGCTGTCTATGGAGCCTTGGTGAATTCCTGCAGTTCATCTTGTAGATCGTACACACTGCTGCTACTGTGCGTCGGTGGTGGAGGGAGTGAATGTTTGTGGATGGGGTGCCAATCAAGTGGGCTGTTTTGTCCTGAACGGTGTCAAGCTTCTTGAGTGTTGTTGGAGCTGTGCTTATCCAGGTAAGTAGGGAGTATTCCATCACACTCCTGACTTCTGTCTTGTAAATGGAAACATAGGACGTATCCGGGTGCCTGGTAACCCTGTGATCAGGGGCAGAATGCCTGACACAATTATACATCTGTATCCCATGTTCACCACCCTCCCTCAATTTCTGCTTCCTCGTGCCCCCACTACTTCCAACCCAGGTGAGTTGTGAAGGGGTGAGCCAGTTCCCAAACTTAAATTCAGCAACCCAAGGGAAGGAGGGAATGGCTGGTGGAAGGCGTGCTGCCTTTTATTAAATACTTGACAGTGAAATTTGGTGACTCTCTTTAAGGGAGAACCTCAGCAGGAAAGTGTTTATATAAAATCAAAGATATATGGATTATTCATGCAGACAGTGAGGGATGATTAGTCAGAGGCAGTAGATGCTGACCACATTTCAGGTCCCCTAGCAGAATCCCCCCTTTATACAGAGCAGTATTCTGGCAGGGAATCTGTTTCTGCACCCCTCTCACTAAGCTAACATTCAGCCTGAGGGAGTGCTGCACTGCCAGAGGTGTTGCCTTTTGGATGACATCTATCTGTGTTCTCAGGTCAAAGTAAAAGACCCCATGTTAATAAAGCTTCTTCAACAGCACCTCCCAAAACTCTTATCACGTCGACGAACAAGGGCATCAGACACATGGGAACACCACCACCTGCAACTTCCTTCAAAGCCACTCCCCATCCTGACTTGGAAATATATCACCATTCCTTCACTGCTGCTGGGTCAAAATCCTGGAACTCCCTTTCTAACAGCACTGTGGGTGAAACCACACCACATGAAGGTGGTTCACCACCTTCTCAAGGGCAATTACGGATAGGCAATAAATAAGATAAGAATGGTAGGGTAGGCCATTCAGCCCCTTGAGTCCAGTCTGCCATTCAATAAGATCATGGCTGATGTGATCATGGCCTTAATTCCACTTTCCTGCCTGCACCCTATAACTCTTGACTCCCTTGGAGATCAAAAATCTGTCTAACTCAGCCTTGAATATATTCAATGACCCAGCCTCCACTGCTGACTGTGGAAGAGAATTCCAAAGAGTAATGACCCTCTGAGAGAAGAAATTTTTTCTCATCTCTGTATTAAATGAGAGATCCCTTACATTGAAACTGTGCCCCTAGCTCTAGAGGCTCCCACGAGATGAAACATCCTCTCAGTATCTATCCTGTCAAGCTGCCTCAGAATCTTAAGTTGCAATAAGATCTCCTTTCAATCTTCTAAAATCCGATGAGTACAGGCCCAACCTTTCCCATAAGACAACTGCTTCATCCCAGGAATCAGCCTAGTGAATCTTCTCTGAACTGCATCCAATACAAGTACATGCCTCCTTGAGTAAGGAGTCCAAAACTGTACATAGTGATCTCACCAATGCCCTGAAGAATTGTAGCAAAACTTCCCCGCTTTTAAAGTCCATCCCCCTCGCAATAAAAGCCAACATTCTATTTGCCTTCCTCATCACTTGCTGTACCTACATGCTGACATTTTGAGATTCATATACAAGGACACCCAGATCCCTCTGTATTGCAGCATTCTGCAGTCTCTCTCCATTTAAATAATATTCTGCTTTTCTCCTCTTCCCACCAATGTGATCAATGTTTTCCCACATTTTATTCCATCTGCCAAATTTTTGCGCACTCACTTAACCTATCTTTATCCCTTTGCAGACTCTTTGTATCCGCCTACAACTTGCTTTCTTACCTATCTTTGTATTGTAGGAAAATTTGGCTACAGTACAATCAGTTCCTTCATCCAAGTCATTATTATTGATCATAAATAGTTGAGGCCCCAGCACCAATCCCTGTGGCACTCCACTAGTTACAGTTTGCAAACCTGAAAATTACCCATTTAACCTGACTCTTACATTAGCGAATTCGCTATCCGTGCTAATATCTCAGATCCCAACACCTTGGAGCTGAAGCCCAAGATCAGCCATGATCATAAGGATTGGCAGAGCCGGCTTGAAGGGCTGTTTAATCTTCTTCTGCCCCTATCTCTTGTGTTCTTACGTATTTGGATTTCCAAAGGAACTACATCTACTGGTTCCCCTTTATCTACCCTGTGTTTCACCCTCAAAGAGCTCGAATAAATTTGTCAAACACAATTTCCCTTTCGCAAAACCATGCTGACTCTGCCTGATTGTATTATGATTTTCTAAATGTCCTGTAAATACCTCCTGAGTAATGGATTCTGACATTTTCCCAATGACAGATGTTAGACTAACTGGCCTGTGATTTCCTGCTTTCTTCCTCCTTTCTTGAATAGAGATGTTACCTTTGGGCCTTTCCAATCCGCTGGGACCTTTTCTGAAACTAAGGCATTTTGAAGGATTACCACCAATGCATCCACTTTCTCTACAGCTACTTCCTAGGATGAAGGCCACTAGTCAAGACTTGTCAGCTTTTAGTCCCATTCGTTTTCTAGTACATTTTGTATAGTCATAGTGATTATTTGAAGTTGCTCTCTCCCTCCATGCACCACCCTCCATCCTCCTGCTTTTATACTATTCTTGGGGCACTTTTTGTGTCTTCTACTGTGAAGACAGATACAAAATGCTTGTTCAAAGTCTCTGCCATTTCCTTGCTTCCCATGATTAATTTTCTTTATTCTTTCATGGTATGTGGGCATGTTGCCCATACCTAATTGCCCTTGAACTGAGTGGTTTGTTCAGCCATTGCTGTGGCTCTGAAACACATGTAGGCCAGACTGGGTAAGGACAGCAGATTTCCTTCCCTAAAGGACACCAGTCAACCAGGTGGGTTTTTGGAACAATTGATGATAGTTACATGGTCACCATTGACCAGACTTGCTTTCAATTGTGGATTTGATTAATTGAATTTAAATTCCACCAGCTGCCATGGTGGGATTTGAACCCATGTCCCCAGGGCATTAGCCCAGGCCTCTAGATTACTGGTCCAGTGACATTACCACTATGCTACCGTCTATCCCTGAACTCCCCAGTCTCATCCTTTATAGGGATCAATGCTCATGATCACTACTCTCTTCCTTTTTATATACTTGTAGAAGCTTTTACTGTTTTATATGTCTTGATAGTTTTCTCTCATACTTCGATTTCTCTCTCTTTATTCTTTTTATTTATTTATGAGTTATGGGTGTCACTGGCGAAGCCAGCATTTATTTATTGCCTGTTCCTAATTGCCCTTGAGAAGGTGGTGGTGATCTGCCTTCTTGAACCACTGCAGTCCATGTGGTGTAGGTACACCCACAGTGCTGTTAGGAAAGGAGTTCCAGGATTCTGACCCAGCGACAGTGAAGGAACCGGCAATATATTTCCAAGTCAGGATGGTGATTGGCTTGGGGGGAATCATTGTGGTGGTGGTATTCCCATCTGTCTGCTGCCCTTGTCCTTCTAGATGGTAGTGGTCGTGGTTTTTGAAGGTGCTGTCTAAGGAGGCTTGGTGAGTTTCTGCAGTGCGTCTTGTAGATGGTACACATTACTATCACTGTGCATCAGTGGTGGAGGGAGTGAATGTTTGTGGATGGGGTGCCAATCAAGTGATGCTTTGTCCTGGGTGGTGTCGAGCTTCTTGAGTGTTGTGGGAGCTGCACTCATCCAGGCAAGTGGAGAATATTCCATCACACTCCTGACTTGTGTCTTGTAGATGTTGGCAGGTTTTGGGGAGTCTGGAGGTGAGTTACTCACCACAGGATTTCTAGCCTTTTCTAGTTTCTAAAATTTTTCCATTTTATGCCATTTCTTTGAATTTGATGCCATCCTTAACTTCCTTACTTAGCCACAAATGCCACATCCTTCTCATCTTTATCAACTCCTTAAAATTTGCTACTGCTTCTCTAGTCTTTTAACCTATTTTCCCTGTCAACTGTATCCAATTCTGTTTTAATACCTTTGCATTTATTTGCCTTTATTTGAGTTTAAGACACTAGTTTCAGACCTTAGTTTCTAACTATCAAGCTGAATGTGAAATTCTATTATTTATGATCACTCTTACCTAAATGACCCTCTAATATGAGATCATCAATTAATCCTGTCTCATCTGTGAGGTGGTGAAAAAGGCATATGGGACACTTGCCTTTATCCATCGAGGCATAGATTACAAAAGTAGGGAGGTCATGTTGGAGTTGTATAGAACCTTGGTGAGGCCACAGCTGGAGTACTGTGTGCAGTTCTGGTCGCCACATTATAGGAAGGATGTGACTGCACTGGAGGGGGTGCAGAGGAGATTCACCAGGATGTTGCCGGGGATGAAACATTTAAGTTATGAAGCGAGGTTGGATAGACTTGGGTTGTTTTCATTGGAGCAGAGAAGACTGAGGGGTGACCTGTTCGAGGTATACAAGATTATGAGGGGCATGGACAGGGTGGATAGGGAGCAGCTGTTCCCCTTAGTTGAAAGGTCAGTCACGATGGGACATAAGTTCAAGGTGAGGTGCAGGAGGTTTAGGGGGGATGTGAGGAAAAACTTTTTTACCCAGAGGGTGATGAGGGTCTGGAATGCGCTGCCTGGGAGGGTGGTGGAGGCAGGTTACCTCACATCCATTAAAAAGTACCTGGATGAGCACTTGACACGTCATAACATTCAAGGCTATGGGCTGAGTGCTGGTAAATGGGATTAGGTAGGTAGGTCAGGTGTTTCTCACGTGTCGGTGCAGACTTGATGGGCCAAAGGGCCTCTTATGCACTCTGATACTGTGATTTCACATTGACAGGTCTAAAAATAGCCTGTTCGCTGATAGGTTCCAGAATGGGCTATTCTAAGAAACTGTCCTGAATACTTTCTATGAACTCATCATCCAGGCTAGCTTCCTTTGCCAGTTTGATTTGTTCAGCCTATATGAAGATTTAAATTTGTCATGATTATTGCAGTACCTTTCTTATAGGCCCCCATTACTTCTTGATTTATAGTCCATCCTACAGTGTAGCTACTGTCAAGAGGCCTGTAAACTACTCCCACCAGGGACTTTTCCTTTGCTATTTCTTATTTCCTTCCAAACTGGTTCTACATCTTGATCATCCGAGCCAAGATCATTTCTCACTATTGTACTGATCTCATCCTTCATTACTGAGCTCAACCACATTTCCTTTCTTCCTATCTTTCCGAAATGTTATATACCCTTGAATATGCAATTATGGGACTTTGGTCACTTTGCAACCACATCTCTTAAATGGCAATCAAATCATAACCATTTATTTCATATTGCACTTTCAATTCACATATTTTCTTAGGAATGCTGCATGCATTCAGAAAAAGAGCTTTCAATTGTATCTTTTCATCCAGTTTTCTCACCTTGATCCTGTTTGCTGGTTTACTCCTGTGTTTGTATGCTCTGCCCCTTCCTGCACACTCTGGTTTTCGTTACTCATATTGCTACCCTGCACCATTATCTTGTCACTTCTCGTTAACTTTCCACATCTCCCCTCACATGAATCCTCCCCAGCTATTTAGATTAAAGCCCTTTCTACACCCGAGTTATACAATTCTCCAGGACACTAGTCCCAGCCCAGTTCAATTGGAGAGTATCCCGACTGCAGCTCCTTGCCAACAACACTCACATCCCGAGAATTGATAAAGGAAACAAAACTTGCACAACTGTCCTCCCCGATATCTTGGCCAATATTTACCCTTCTAACAACATCTCTAAAATAGATTATCTATTTGTTATTACATTGCTGTTTGTGGGTGCTTGCTGTGCACAAATTGGCTGCTGTGTTTCCTAAATTGACGCACATCATTGATTGTAAACCACTTTGGGGTGACCTACACATTAGGAGCAGGAGTAGGCAACTCGAGCCTGCTCTGCTATTCAATAAAATCATGTCTGATCTGATTGTAACCTCCGCTGCACAATCCTGCTTACCCCCGATAACCTTTTACCCTCTTGTTAATCAAGAACCTATCTAGCTCTGTCTTAAAAATATTCACTCTGTTTCCATCACAGTTTGAGGAAGAGAGTTCCAAAGACACTCAACTCTGAGGGAAAAAATTCTCCTCATCTCTGTCCTAAATGGGCGACCCCTTATTTTTAAACAGTGACCCTTAGTTCTAGATTCTCCCACAAGAGGAAACATCCTCTCCAGATCCACCCTGTCAAGACCCCTCAGGATCAAGTCACGTCTTACTCTTCTAAACTCCAGTGGATTCAAGCCTAGCTTGTCCAACCTTTCCTCATAAGACAACCTGCCCATTCCAAGTATTAGTTTAGTAAGCTTTCTCTGAACTGCTTCCAATGCATTTCTTCCTTCCTTCCTTAAATAATGTGACCAACCCTGCACTGACCTCTACCTCGCGGAGGCTGAGCGTCAACTCGCAGACACTTCCTCCTACCTCTCCCTGGACCATGACCCCACCACTAAACATCAAGCCATTGTTTCCAGGACTGTCACTGACCTCATCTCCTCTGGGGATCTCCCTCCCACAGCTTCCAACCTGATAGTCGCCCAACCTCGGACGGCCCGCTTCTATCTCCTACCCAAAATCCACAAACAGAACTGCCCCGGTAGACCGATCGTCTCAGCTTGCTCCTGCCCCACAGAACTCATTTCTCGTTATCTTGACTCCCTTCTCTCTCCCCTTGTCCAGTCCCTTCCCACCTACATCCGTGATTCCTCTGACACCTTACGTCACATCAACAATTTCCAGTTCCCTGGCCCCAACCGCTTCCTCTTCACCATGGACGTCCAATCCCTCTACACCTCCATCCCCCACCAGGATGGTCTGAGGGCCCTTAGCTTCTTCCTCGAACAGAGGCCCGAACAATCCCCATCCACCACTACTCTCCTCCGTCTGGCTGAACTTGTTCTCACGCTGAACAATTTCTCCTTCAACTCCTCTCACTTCCTCCAAATAAAAGGTGTGGCTATGGGTACCCGCATGGGCCCCAGCTATGCCTGTCTCTTTATGGGGTATGTGGAACATTCCTTGTTGCAGTCCTACTCCGGCCCCCTTCCACAACTCTTTCTCCGGTACGTCGATGATTACTTCGGTGCCGCTTCATGCTCTCGTCGGGACTTGGAAAAATTTATTAATTTTGCTTCCAATCTCCACCCCTCCATCATTTTCACGTGGTCCATCTCTGACACTTCCCTTCCCTTCCTTGACCTCTCTGTCTCAATCTCTGGTGATAGACTGTCCACCAATATCCATTACAAACCCACCGACTCCCACAGCTATCTCGACTACAGCTCCTCACACCCCGCTTCCTGTAAGGACTCCATCCCATTCTCTCAGTTCCTTCGCCTCTGTCGCATCTGTTCCGATGATGCTACATTCAAAAACAGTTCCTCTGACATGTCCTCCTTCTTCCTTAACCGAGGTTTTCCACCCACGCTCGTTGACAGGGCCCTCAACCGTGTCCGGCCCATCTCCCGCGCATCCGCCCTCACGCCTTCTCCTCCCTCCCAGAAACATGATAGGGTCCCCCTTGTCCTCACTTATCACCCCACCAGCCTCCGTATTCAAAGGATCATCCTCCGCCATTTCCGCCAACTCCAGCATGATGCCACCACCAAACACATCTTCCCTTCACCCCCCTTATCGGCATTCCATAGGGATCGCTCCCTCCGGGACACCCTGGTCCACTCCTCCATCACCCCCTACTCCTCAACCCCCTCCTATGGCATCACCCCATGCCCACGCAAAAGATGCAACACCTGCCCCTTCACTTCCTCTCTCCTCACTGTCCAAGGACCCAAACACTCCTTTCAAGTGAAGCAGCATTTCACTTGCATTTCCCCCAACTTAGTCTACTGCATTCGTTGCTCCCAATGTGGTCTCCTCTACATTGGAGAGACCAAACGTAAACTGGGCGACCGCTTTGCAGAACACCTGCAGTCTGTCCGCAAGAATGACCCAAACCTCCCTGTCGCTTGCCATTTTAATACTCCACCCTGCTCTCTTGCCCACATGTCTGTCCTTGGCTTGCTGCATTGTTCCAGTGAAGCCCAACGCAAACTGGAGGAACAACACCTCATCTTCCGACTAGGCACTTTACAGCCATCCGGACTGAATATTGAATTCAACAACTTTAGGTCGTGAGCTCCCTCCCCCTTCCCCACCCCCTTTCTGTTTCCCCCTTCCCTTTTTTTTCCAATAAATTATAAAGATTTTCCTTTTCCCACCTATTTCCATTATTTAAAAAAAATAAAAAAAAAACCCCACTAGAGCTATACCTTGAGTGCCCTACCATCCATTCTTAATTAGCACATTCGTTTAGATAATATCACCAACTTTAACTTTAACACCTATGTGTTCTATTGTACTATTGTCGTTGACATCTTTTGATGATCTGCTTCTATCACTGCTTGTTTGTCCCTACAACCACACCACCCCCCCCCCTCCACCTCTCTGTCTCTCTATCTCTCCGCCCCCCACACACACACCTTAAACCAGCTTATATTTCAACTCTTTCTTGGACTCGAACTCAAGTTCTGTCGAAGGGTCATGAGGACTCGAAACATCAACTCTTTTCTTCTCCGCTGATGCTGCCAGACCTGCTGAGTTTTTCCAGGTAATTCTGTTTTTGTCCTGTACACTGTACCCTAGATGTGGACTCACTAGTGCCCTGTACAACTGAACCTCCCTACTTTTGTATTCAATTCCCAGTACATCCACCAGTTCCCCTTTATCCACAGCACATGTGATTCCTTTCAAGAACTCCAATAAATTGGTTAAACATGATTCCCTTTCACAAAACCATGTTGATTCTGCCTGATTGCCTTGAATTTTTTTAAGTGCCCTGCTATAACATCTTTAATAATAGTTTCCAACATTTTCCCTATGGCGGATGTTAAGCTAACTGGCCTGTAGTTTCCTGCTTTCTGTCTCCCGTTTTGAATATAGGTGTTATATTTGCTACTTTCCAATCTAATGGAACCTTCCCCAAATCTAGGGAATTTTGGAAAATTAAAACTAATGCATCAACTATTTCATGAGACACTTCTTTTAAGACCCTAGAATGAAGTCCATCAGGACCTGGGGACTTGTCAGCCCACAGCCCCAACAATTTGCTCAGTACTATTTTCCTGAGTTCCTCCATCCCTTCCAATTCCTGATTTACAGTTATTTCTGGGATGTTACTTGTATCTTCTTTAGTGAAGACTGATGCAAAAATACCAGTTAAATTCATCTGCCATCTCTTTATGTTCCATTATCAATTCCCCAGACTCACTTTCTATAGGACCAGCGCTCACTTTGTTAACTTTATTTTTTAAGTATCTATAGAAACTCTTACTATCCATCTTTATATTTGAAGCTAGCTTTCTCTTGTATTCTAATTTTTCTCTCCTTCTAGTCATTCTTTGTTTTTTTTATATTCTGTCCAATCTTCAGACCTGACACCCATCTCTGCAGTTATGTTTTTTCTTTAAGTTTGATGCTATCTTGAACTTTTTTAGTTAACCACAGATGGTGGGTCCTCCCCTTGAAATTTTCCTTTCTTGTTGGAATGTATCTATTCTGTGTATTAAAACCATAAGAAATAGGAGTAGGAGTAGACCATTCGGCTTGAGCCTGCTCCGCCATTCAATAAGATCATGGCTGATCTTGTGTTTCGATTTCCACATTCCATTCTAACCCCGTTCACCTTTGATTCCTTACCTAACAAGAAACTATCTACCTCTGCCTTAAAAATATTCAATGACCCCACCTCCACCACCTTCTGAGGCAGAGAATTCCAAACTCGCGCAACCCTCTGAGAGAAAACATTTTTCCTCATCTCTGTCCTAAAAGGGCGACCCCTAGTTCTGGACTCACCCACAAGAGGAAACATCCTTTTGACGTCCATCTTGTCAAGGCCGTTCGGGATCTTGTATACTTCAATCAAATCACCCCTCACTCTTCTAAACCCCAGTGGAGCAAGCCCAGTCTGTCCAGCCTTTCCTCATAAGACAACCCACTCATTCCAGGTATCAATCTAGTAAACCTCCTCTGAACCGCCTCCAATGCATTTACATCCTTCCTGAAATAAAGAGACCAAAATTGCACAGAGTATTCAAGGTGCGGTCTCACCAATGTCCTGTATAACTGAAGCAGAACATCCTTACTTTTATAAAAAAAACCAGAATTACCTGGAAAAACTCAGCAGGCAATTCTGTTTTTGTTTTGGATTTCCAGCATCCGCAGTTTTTTTGTTTTTATCCTTACTTTTATGTTCAATTCCTCTCGTGATAAAGGATAGCATTCCATTAGCCGCCTTAATTACTTGTAGTACCGGCATACAAATATTTTGACTTGTACTAGAGCACCTAGATCCCTCTGCACCTCAGAATTATGCAGCTCTGCTTTTTTTGTTCTTCCTGCCAAAGTGAACCACTTTCCATTTTCCCACATTAAACTCCATTTGCCAGATGTTGGCCCACTCACTCAGCCTATCTATATCCATCTGCAACCTCATGTCCTCTTCACAACATACTTTCTGACCTATTCTGAAATATCCTCTTAAATGTCTGCCACTGCATCTCTATTGACCCAACCATTAACTAATTTGCCAGTTCAGTTTAGCTAGCTCTGTTTCCATGTCCTCACAATTGCACTGAAATTGTGAAAAATAAAACTAAAATAAATACATACCTTTGCTGAGAAGTATGTGTATCTGGCAGACTTATGGCCTTGACTTTTTCTTATTCCCCTGTGCCCCAGGCTCGAGAGGTGGGTCGGGTGCTGGTCGAGGAAGTTGATTCTCTCTCTGTGCGGCTCAATGGTGGATTGAAGTCACTATCTGACTCTCAGAGGCTGTCGAAGCAGCTTGGACAGCTAACAGACGTGAGTGTCTTTTACATCCACCCGAAAACATCAACAAGTACTGCAGTTACTCAGTACTGATTCTCCAGCAATGCAGCACTCCCTCAGTACTGCCCCTCTGGCAGTGCAGCACTCCCTCAGTACTGACCCTCTGACAGTGCAGCACTCCCTCAGTACTGACCCTCTGACAGTGCAGCACTCCCTCAGTACTGACCCTCCGACAATGCAGCACTCCCTCAGTACTGACCCTCTGACAGTGCAGCACTTCCTCAGTACTGACCCTCTGACAGTGCAGCACTCCCTCAGTACTGACCCTCCGGCGGTGCAGCACTCCCTCAGTACTGACCCTCTGACAGTGCAGCACTCCCTCAGTACTGACCCTCTGACAGTGCAGCACTCCCTCAGTACTGACCCTCCGACAGTGCAGCACTCCCTCAGTACTGACCCTCTGACAGTGCAGCATTCTCTCAGTTCTGACCCTCTGGCAGTGCAGCACTCCCTCAGTACTGATCCTCTGACAGTGCAGCACACCCTCAGTACTGACCCTCTGACAGTGCAGCACTCCCTCAGTACTGACCCCCTGACAGTGCAGCACTCCCTCAGTACTGACCCTCTGACAGCGCAGCGCTCCCTCAGTACTGACCCTCTGACAGTGCAGCACTCCCTCAGTACTGCCCCTCTGGCAGTGCAGCACTCCCTCAGTACTGACCCTCTGACAGTGCAGCGCTCCCTCAGTACTGACCCTCTGACAGTGCAGCGCTCCCTCAGTACTGACCCTCTGACAGTGCAGCACTCCCTCAGTACTGCCCCTCTGGCAGTGCAGCACTCCCTCAGTACTGCCCCTCTGACAGTGCAGCACTCCCTCAGTACTGCCCCTCTGGTAGTGCAGCACTCCCTCAGTACTGCCCCTCTGGCAGTGCAGCATTCTCTCAGTTCTGACCCTCCGGCGGTGCAGCACTCCCTCAGTACTGACCCTCTGACAGCGCAGCGCTCCCTCAGTACTCACCCTCTGACAGTGCAGCACTCCCTCAGTACTGCCCCTCCAATGGTGCAGCACTCCCTCAATACTGCCCCTCTGGCAGTGCAGCACTCCCTCAATATTGCCTCTCTGGCAGTGCAGCACTCCCTCAGTGCTGCCCCTCCGGCAGCAGCGTTCTCTCAGTACCAACCCTCTGGCAGGACAGCACAGCGCTCCTGCTGTGCTGACCCTCCGACAGCGCAGTGCTCCCCCAGCGCTGACCTTCCGACAGCGCAGTGCTCCCCCAGCGCTGACCCTCCGACAGCGCAGTGCTCCCCCAGAACTGACCCTCCAACAGCGCAGTGCTCCCCCAGCGCTGACCCTCCGACAGCGCAGCCCTCTGACAGCGCAGTGCTCCCACAGTGCTGACCCTCCGACAGTGCAGTGCTCCCGCTGTGCTGACCCTCCAACAGCGCAGTGCTCCCCCAGCGTTGACCCTCCGACAGCGCAGGGCTCCCCCAGTGCTGACACTCCGACAGCGCAGTGCTCCCCCAGTGCTGACCCTCCGACAGCGCAGTGCTCCCCCATTGCTGACCCTCCAACAGCGCAGCGCTCCCGCTGTACTGACCCTCCGACAATTCAGTGCTCCCCCAGCACTGAACTCCCGACAGCGCAGTGCTCCCCCAGTGCTGACCCTCCGACAGTGCAGTGCTCCCCCAGCACTGACCTTCCGACAGCGCAGTGCTCCCCCAGCACTGACCTTCCGACAGTGCAGTGCTCCTGCTGTGTTGACCCTCCGACAGCGCAGTGCTCCCCCAGTGCTGACCCTCCGACAGTGCAGTGCTCCCCCAGCACTGACCTTCCGACAGCGCAGTGCTCCCCCAGCACTGACCTTCCGACAGTGCAGTGCTCCTGCTGTGTTGACCCTCCGACAGTGCAGCGCTCCCCCAGTGCTGACCCTCCGACAGCGCAGTGCTCCCCCATTGCTGACCCTCCGACAATTCAGTGCTCCCCCATTGCTGACCCTCCAACAGCGCAGCGCTCCTGCTGTACTGACCCTCCGACAACGCAGTGCTCCCCCAGTGCTGACCCTCCTACAGTACAGTGCTCCCCCAGTGCTGACCCTCCGACAGCGCAATGCTCCCCCAGCGCTGACCTTCCGACAGCGCAGTGCTCCCCCAGCACTGACCTTCCGACAGTGCAGTGCTCCTGCTGTGTTGACCTTCCGACAGCGCAGTGCTCCCCCAGTGCTGACACTGTGACAGCGCAGAGCTCCCCCAGCGCTGAACCTCCGACAGCGCCGTGCTCCCGCTGTACTGACCCTCCGACAGTGCAGTACACCCCCAGCGCTGACCCTCCGACAGCGCAGTGCTCCCCCAGTGCTGACCCTCCGACAGCGCAGTGCTCCCCCAGTGCTGACCCTCCAACATCGCGGTGCTCCCCCAGTGCTGACCCTGCGACAGCGCGGTGCTCCCCCAGCGCTGATCCTCCGACAATGCAGTGCTCCCCCAGTGCTGACCCTCCGACAGCGCAGTGCTCCCCCAGTGCTGACCTTCCGACAGCGCAGTGCTCCTCCAGTGCTGACCTTCCGACAGCGCAGTGTTCCCACTGTGCGGACCCTCTCACAGCGCAGTGCTCCCCCAGCGCTGACCTTCCGACAGCGCAGTGCTCCCCCAGCACTGACGTTCCGACAGTGCAGTGCTCCTGCTGTGCGAACCCTCTCACAGCGCAGTGCTCCCCCAGTGCTGACCCGCCAACAGTGCCGTGCTGACCCTCTGACAGCGCAGTGCTCCCGCTGTGCGGACCCTCTCACAGCGCAGCGATGACCGTCCAACAGCGCAGTGCTCCCCCAGTGCTGACCCTCCGACAGCGCAGTGCTCCCCCAGTGCTGACCCTCCAACAACGCAGTGCTCCCTCTGTGCGGACCCTTTCACAGCGCAGTGCTCCCCCAGTGCTGACCCTCCGACAGCGCAGTGCTCCCGCTGTGCGGACCCTCTCACAGCGCAGTGCTCCCCCAGTGCTGACCCTCCGACAGCGCAGTGCTCCCGCTGTGCGGACCCTCTCACAGCGCAGTGCTCCCCCAGTGCTGACACTCCGACAGCGCAGTGCTTCCCCAGTGCTGACCCTCCGACAATGCAGTGCTCCCCCAGCACTGACCTTCCGACAGCGCAGTGCTCCCGCTGTGCGGACCCTCTCACAGCGCAGTGCTCCCCCAGTGCTGTCACTCCGACAGCGCAGTGCTTCCGCTGTGCGGACCCTCTCACAGCACAATGCTCCCCCAGTGCTGACACTCCGACAGCGCAGTGCTCCCACTGTGCGGACCCTCTCACAGCACAGTGCTCCCGCTGTGCTGACCCTCCGACAAAGCAGTGCTCCGACAGCACAGTGCTCCACCAGTGCTGACCCTCCGACAATGCAGTGCTCCCCCAGCACTGACCCTCCGACAGCGCAGTGCTCCCCCAGCGCTGACCCTCCGACAGCGCAGTGCTCCCCCAGCGCTGACCCTCCGACAGCGCAGTGCTCCCGCTGTGCTGACCCTCCGACAGCGCAGTGCTCCCCCAGTGCTGACCTTCCGACAGCGCAGTGCTCCTCCAATGCTGACCTTCCGACAGCGCAGTGCTCCCCCAGCACTGACCTTCCGACAGTGCAGTGCTCCTGCTGTGCGAACCCTCTCACAGCGCAGTGCTCCCCCAGTGCTGACACTCCGACAGCGCTGTGCTTCCCCAGTGCTGACCCTCCGACAATGCAGTGCTCCCCCAGCGCTGACCCTCCGACAGCGCAGTGCTCCCGCTGTGCGGACCCTCTCACAGCGCAGTGCTCCCCCAGTGCTGTCACTCCGACAGCGCAGTGCTCCCGCTGTGCGGACCCTCTCACAGCACAGTGCTCCCCCAGTGCTGACACTCCGACAGCGCAGTGCTTCCCCAGTGCTGACCCTCCGACAAAGCAGTGCTCCGACAGCACAGTGCTCCCCCAGTGCTGACCCTCCGACAATGCAGTGCTCCCCCAGCGCTGACCCTCCGACAGCGCAGTGCTCCCCCAGCGCTGACCCTCCGACAGCGCAGTGCTCCCCCAGCGCTGACCCTCTCACAGCGCAGTGCTCCCGCTGTGCTGACCCTCCGACAGCGCAGTGCTCACCCAGTGCTGACCCTCCGACAGCACAATGCTCCCCCAGCGCTGACCTTCCGACAGCGCAGTGCTCCCGCTGTGCGGACCCTCTCACAGCGCAGTGCTCCCCCAGCGCTGACCCTCTGACAGCGCAGTGCTCCCCCAGTGCTGACCCTCCAACAGCACAATGCTCCCCCAGCGCTGACCTTCCGACAGCGCAGTGCTCCCCCAGCGCTGACCCTCCGACAGCGCAGTGCTCCCACTGTGCGGACCCTCACAGCGCAGTGCTCCCCCAGTGCTGACACTCCGACAGCGCAGTGCTCCCCCAGCACTGACCCTCCGACAGCGCAGTGCTCCCCCAGCACTGACCCTCCGACAGCGCAGTGCTCCCCCAGCGCTGACCCTCCGACAGCGCAGTGCTCCCCCAGCGCTGACCCTCCGACAGCGCAGTGCTCCCCCAGCGCTGACCCTCCGACAGCGCAGTGCTCCCCCAGCGCTGACCCTCCGACAGCGCAGTGCTCCCCCAGCGCTGACCCTCCGACAGCGCAGTGCTCCCCCAGCGCTGACCCTCCGACAGCGCAGTGCTCCCCCAGCGCTGACCCTCCGACAGCGCAGTGCTCCCGCTGTGCTGACCCTCCGACAGCGCAGTGCTCCCCCAGTGCTGACCTTCCGACAGCGCAGTGCTCCTCCAATGCTGACCTTCCGACAGCGCAGTGCTCCCCCAGCACTGACCTTCCGACAGTGCAGTGCTCCTGCTGTGCGAACCCTCTCACAGCGCAGTGCTCCCCCAGTGCTGACACTCCGACAGCGCAGTGCTTCCCCAGTGCTGACCCTCCGACAATGCAGTGCTCCCCCAGCGCTGACCCTCCGACAGCGCAGTGCTCCCGCTGTGCGGACCCTCTCACAGCGCAGTGCTCCCCCAGTGCTGTCACTCCGACAGCGCAGTGCTCCCGCTGTGCGGACCCTCTCACAGCACAGTGCTCCCCCAGTGCTGACACTCCGACAGCGCAGTGCTTCCCCAGTGCTGACCCTCCGACAAAGCAGTGCTCCGACAGCACAGTGCTCCCCCAGTGCTGACCCTCCGACAATGCAGTGCTCCCCCAGCGCTGACCCTCCGACAGCGCAGTGCTCCCCCAGCGCTGACCCTCCGACAGCGCAGTGCTCCCCCAGCGCTGACCCTCTCACAGCGCAGTGCTCCCGCTGTGCTGACCCTCCGACAGCGCAGTGCTCACCCAGTGCTGACCCTCCGACAGCACAATGCTCCCCCAGCGCTGACCTTCCGACAGCGCAGTGCTCCCGCTGTGCGGACCCTCTCACAGCGCAGTGCTCCCCCAGCGCTGACCCTCTGACAGCGCAGTGCTCCCCCAGTGCTGACCCTCCAACAGCACAATGCTCCCCCAGCGCTGACCTTCCGACAGCGCAGTGCTCCCCCAGCGCTGACCCTCCGACAGCGCAGTGCTCCCACTGTGCGGACCCTCACAGCGCAGTGCTCCCCCAGTGCTGACACTCCGACAGCGCAGTGCTCCCCCAGTGCTGACCCTCCGACAGCGCAGTGCTCCCCCAGTGTTGACCCTCCGACAGCGCAGTGCTCCCCCAGCGCTGACCCTCCGACAGCGCAGTGCTCCCGCTGTGCGGACCCTCTCACAGCGCAGTGCTCCCCCAGTGCTGACCCTCCGACAACGCAGTGCTCCCGCTTTGCGGACCCTCTCACAACGCAGTGCTCCCCCAGTGCTGACACTCCGACAGCGCAGTGCTCCCGCTGTGCGGACCCTCTCACAGCGCAGTGCTCCCCCAGTGTTGACACTCCGACAGCGCAGTGCTTACCCAGTGCTGACCCTCCGACAATGCAGCGCTCCCCCAGCGCTGACCCTCCGACAGCGCAGTGCTCCCCCAGTGCTGACCCTCCGACAATGCAGTGCTCCCCCAGTGCTGACCCTCCGACAATGCAGTGCTCCCCCAGCGCTGACCCTCCGACAGCGCAATGCTCCCCCAGTGCTGACCCTCCGACAATGCAGTGCTCCCCCAGCGCTGACCCTCCGACAGCGCAGTGCTCCCCCAGCGCTGACCCTCCGACAGCGCAGTGCTCCCGCTGTGCGGACCCTCTTACAGCGCAGTGCTCCCCCAGCTCTGACCCTCCGACAGCGCAGTGCTCCCCCAGTGCTGACCCTCCGACAACGCAGTGCTCCCGCTGTGCTGACCCTCCGACAGCGCAGTGCTCCCACTGTGCGGACCCTCTCACAGCGCAGTGCTCCCCCAGCGCTGATACTCCGACAGCACAGTGCTCCCCCAGCGCTGACACTCCGACAGCGCAGTGCTCCCCCAGCGCTGACACTCCGACAGCGCAGTGCTCCCGCTGTGCGGACCCTCTCACAGCGCAGTGCTGCCCCAGTGCTAACCCTCCGACAGCGCAGTGCTCCCGCTGTGCGGACCCTCCGACAATGCAGTGCTCCCCCAGTGCTGACCCTCCGACAACGCAGTGCTTCCCCAGTGCTGACCCTCCAACAGCGCAGTGCTCCCCCAGCGCTGACCCTCCGACAGCGCAGTGCTCCCCCAGCGCTGACCCTCCGACAGCGCAGTGCTCCCGCTGTGCTGACCCTCCGACAGCGCAGTGCTCACCCAGTGCTGACCCTCCGACAGCACAATGCTCCCCCAGCGCTGACCTTCCGACAGCGCAGTGCTCCCGCTGTGCGGACCCTCTCACAGCGCAGTGCTCCCCCAGCGCTGACCCTCTGACAGCGCAGTGCTCCCCCAGTGCTGACCCTCCAACAGCACAATGCTCCCCCAGCGCTGACCTTCCGACAGCGCAGTGCTCCCCCAGCGCTGACCCTCCGACAGCGCAGTGCTCCCACTGTGCGGACCCTCACAGCGCAGTGCTCCCCCAGTGCTGACACTCCGACAGCGCAGTACTCCCCCAGTGCTGACCCTCCGACAGCGCAGTGCTCCCCCAGTGTTGACCCTCCGACAGCGCAGTGCTCCCCCAGCGCTGACCCTCCGACAGCGCAGTGCTCCCGCTGTGCGGACCCTCTCACAGCGCAGTGCTCCCCCAGTGCTGAGCCTCCGACAGCGCAGTGCTCCCGCTTTGCGGACCCTCTCACAACGCAGTGCTCCCCCAGTGCTGACACTCCGACAGCGCAGTGCTCCCGCTGTGCGGACCCTCTCACAGCGCAGTGCTCCCCCAGTGTTGACACTCCGACAGCGCAGTGCTTACCCAGTGCTGACCCTCCGACAATGCAGCGCTCCCCCAGCGCTGACCCTCCGACAGCGCAGTGCTCCCCCAGTGCTGACCCTCCGACAAGGCAGTGCTCCCCCAGTGCTGACCCTCCGACAATGCAGTGCTCCCCCAGCGCTGACCCTCCGACAGCGCAATGCTCCCCCAGTGCTGACCCTCCGACAATGCAGTGCTCCCCCAGCGCTGACCCTCCGACAGCGCAGTGCTCCCCCAGCGCTGACCCTCCGACAGCGCAGTGCTCCCGCTGTGCGGACCCTCTTACAGCGCAGTGCTCCCCCAGCTCTGACCCTCCGACAGCGCAGTGCTCCCCCAGTGCTGACCATCCGACAACGCAGTGCTCCCGCTGTGCTGACCCTCCGACAGCGCAGTGCTCCCACTGTGCGGACCCTCTCACAGCGCAGTGCTCCCCCAGCGCTGATACTCCGACAGCGCAGTGCTCCCCCAGCGCTGACACTCCGACAGCGCAGTGCTCCCCCAGCGCTGACACTCCGACAGCGCAGTGCTGACCCTCTGACAGCGCAGTGCTCCCGCTGTGCGGACCCTCTCACAGCGCAGTGCTGCCCCAGTGCTAACCCTCCGACAGCGCAGTGCTCCCGCTGTGCGGACCCTCCGACAATGCAGTGCTCCCCCAGTGCTGACCCTCCGACAACGCAGTGCTTCCCCAGTGCTGACCCTCCGACAGCGCAGTGCTCCCCCAGCGCTGACCCTCCGACAACGCAGTGCTCCCTCTGTGCGGACCCTCTCACAGCGCAGTGCTCCCCCAGTGCTGACCCTCCGACAACGCAGTGCTCCCGCTGTGCGGACCCTCTCACAGCGCAGTGCTCCCCCAGTGCTGACCCTCCGACAGCGCAGTGCTCCCCCAGTGCTGACCCTCCGACAGCGCAGTGCTGACCCTCTGACAGCGCAGTGCTCCCGCTGTGCGGACCCTCTCACAGCGCAGTGCTGCCCCAGTGCTAACCCTCCGACAGCGCAGTGCTCCCGCTGTGCGGACCCTCCGACAATGCAGTGCTCCCCCAGTGCTGACCCTCCGACAACGCAGTGCTTCCCCAGTGCTGACCCTCCGACAGCGCAGTGCTCCCCCAGCGCTGACCCTCCGACAACGCAGTGCTCCCTCTGTGCGGACCCTCTCACAGCGCAGTGCTCCCCCAGTGCTGACCCTCCGACAACGCAGTGCTCCCGCTGTGCGGACCCTCTCACAGCGCAGTGCTCCCCCAGTGCTGACCCTCCGACAGCGCAGTGCTCCCCCAGTGCTGACCCTCCGACAGCGCAGTGCTGACCCTCTGACAGCGCAGTGCTCCCGCTGTGCGGACCCTCTCACAGCGCAGTGCTGCCCCAGTGCTAACCCTCCGACAGCGCAGTGCTCCCGCTGTGCGGACCCTCCGACAATGCAGTGCTCCCCCAGTGCTGACCCTCCGACAACGCAGTGCTTCCCCAGTGCTGACCCTCCGACAGCGCAGTGCTCCCCCAGTGCTGACCCTCCGACAGCGCAGTGCTGACCCTCCGACAACGCAGTGCTCCCTCTGTGCGGACCCTCTCACAGCGCAGTGCTCCCCCAGCGCTGACCTTCCGACAGCGCAGTGCTCCCCCAGTGCTGACCCTCCGACAACGCAGTGCTTCCCCAGTGCTGACCCTCCGACAGCGCAGTGCTCCCCCAGTGCTGACCCTCCGACAGCGCAGTGCTGACCCTCCGACAGCGCAGTGCTGACCCTCCGACAACGCAGTGCTCCCTCTGTGCGGACCCTCTCACAGCGCAGTGCTCCCCCAGTGCTGACCCTCCGACAGCGCAGTGCTGACCCTCCGACAACGCAGTGCTCCCTCTGTGCGGACCCTCTCACAGCGTAGTGCTGCCCCAGTGCTGACCCTCCGACAGCGCAGTGCTCCCGCTGTGCGGACCCTCTCACAGCGCAGTGCTCCCCCAGTGCTGACCCTCCGACAGCGCAGTGCTGACCCTCCGACAGCGCAGTGCTGACCCTCCGACAACGCAGTGCTCCCTCTGTGCGGACCCTCTCACAGCGCAGTGCTCCCCCAGTGCTGACCCTCCGACAGCGCAGTGCTGACCCTCCGACAACGCAGTGCTCCCTCTGTGCGGACCCTCTCACAGCGCAGTGCTCCCCCAGTGCTGACCCTCCGACAGCGCAGTGCTGACCCTCCGACAACGCAGTGCTCCCTCTGTGCGGACCCTCTCACAGCGTAGTGCTGCCCCAGTGCTGACCCTCCGACAGCGCAGTGCTCCCGCTGTGCGGACCCTCTCACAGCGCAGTGCTCCCCCAGTGCTGACCCTCCGACAGCGCAGTGCTGACCCTCCGACAGCGCAGTGCTGACCCTCCGACAACGCAGTGCTCCCTCTGTGCGGACCCTCTCACAGCGCAGTGCTCCCCCAGTGCTGACCCTCCGACAGCGCAGTGCTGACCCTCCGACAACGCAGTGCTCCCTCTGTGCGGACCCTCTCACAGCGCAGTGCTCCCCCAGTGCTGACCCTCCGACAGCGCAGTGCTCCCCCAGTGCTGACCCTCCGACAGCGCAGTGCTGACCCTCCGACAGCGCAGTGCTGACCCTCCGACAACGCAGTGCTCCCTCTGTGCGGACCCTCTCACAGCGCAGTGCTCCCCCAGTGCTGACCCTCCGACAGCGCAGTGCTGACCCTCCGACAACGCAGTGCTCCCTCTGTGCGGACCCTCTCACAGCGTAGTGCTGCCCCAGTGCTGACCCTCCGACAGCGCAGTGCTCCCGCTGTGCGGACCCTCTCACAGCGCAGTGCTCCCCCAGTGCTGACCCTCCGACAGCGCAGTGCTCCCCCAGTGCTGACCCTCCGACAGCGCAGTGCTGACCCTCCGACAACGCAGTGCTCCCTCTGTGCGGACCCTCTCACAGCGCAGTGCTCCCCCAGTGCTGACCCTCCGACAGCGCAGTGCTGACCCTCCGACAGCGCAGTGCTCCCGCTGTGCGGACCCTCTCACAGCGTAGTGCTGCCCCAGTGCTGACCCTCCGACAACGCAGTGCTCCCGCTGTGCGGACCCTCTCACAGCGCAGTGCTCCCCCAGTGCTGACCCTCCGACAACGCAGTGCTCCCGCTGTGCGGACCCTCTCACAGCGCAGTGCTCCCTCTGTGCGGACCCTCTCACAGCGCAGCGCTGACCCTCCGACAGCACAGGGCTTTCTGGTGTGAGTACTGGTGCTGAGCTGTGACTTGTGGCTAAGTTCTGGGGTTGTTTTTACGAATTTGCAGTGAGAGCTGTGTGCTCACAGGAAGTTATGATTCTCAGGTGGTGGATGGAGCAGTGATGTTGCATCACCAACGCCGACTTCTACAGGAGAAGCTCCGAACTCTACAGAGAACAGCCAACACTGGCATTAGGAAACTGGAGACCAGGGCGGTATGTGAACGTGGGGAGACCCAGAGTGGAACATGAGGGGAGTGGGAGGCCAGGAATATGAGATAACATGAGAGAGCAATATGGGGGCTGCAAGGCGGAGTGGGGAGACAGGTTTTTTTTTTCATTAATGGGATGTGGGTGTCGCTGGCTAGGCCAGCATTTATTGCCCATCCCTAATTGCCCTCAAGAAGGTGGGAGTGACGGTGTAAGTTCACCCACAGTGCTGTTAGGGAGAGAATTCAAGGAATTTGACCCAGCGACTGAAGGGATGGTGATATATTTCCAAGTCAGGATGGTGACAGTAGAAGGGTACATGTGGGAGGAGATGAGGAGATGGGTATGTGTAGGAGGAGATGAGGAGATGGGTACGTGTGGGAGGAGATGAGGAGATGAGTACGTGTAGGAGGAGATGAGGAGATGAGTACGTGTAGGAGGAGATGAGGAGATGGGAATGTGTAGGAGGAGATGAGGAGATGGGTACGTGTGGGAGGAGATGAGGAGATGGGTACGTGTGGGAGGAGATGAGGAGATGAGTACGTGTAGGAGGAGATGAGGAGATGGGAATGTGTAGGAGGAGATGAGGAGATGGGTACGTGTGGGAGGAGATGAGGAGATGAGTACGTGTAGGAGGAGATGAGGAGATGGGAATGTGTAGGAGGAGATGAGGAGATGGGTACATGTAGGAGGAGATGAGGAGATGGGTACGTATAGGAGGAGATGAGATGGGTACGTGTAGGAGGAGATGAGATGCGTATGTGTAGGAGGAGATGAGGAGATGGGTACGTGTAGGAGGAGATGAGGAGATGGGTACATATAGGAGGAGATGAGGAGATGGGTGCGTGTAAGAGGAGATGAGGAGATGGGTACATGTGGGAGGAGATGAGATGGGTATGTGTAGGAGGAGATGAGGAGATGGGTTTGTGTAGGAGGAGATGGGATGGGTACGTGTAGGAGGAGATGAGGAGATGGGTACGTGTAGGAGGAGATGAAATGGGTACGTGTAGGAGGAGATGAGGAGATGGGTACGTGTAGGAAGAGATGAGATGGGTACGTGTCGGAGGAGATGAGGAGATGGGTACGTGTAGGAAGAGATGAGATGGGTACGTGTCGGAGGAGATGAGGAGATGGGTACGTGTAGGAGGAGATGAGGAGATGGGTACGTGTAGGAGGAGATGAGGAGATGGGTACGTGTAGGAGGAGATGAGGAGATGGGTACGTGTGGGAGGAGATGAGGAGATGGGTACGTGTGGGAGGAGATGAGGAGATGAGTACGTGTAGGAGGAGATGAGGAGATGAGTACGTGTAGGAGGAGATGAGGAGATGGGAATGTGTAGGAGGAGATGAGGAGATGGGTACGTGTGGGAGGAGATGAGGAGATGGGTACGTGTGGGAGGAGATGAGGAGATGAGTACGTGTAGGAGGAGATGAGGAGATGGGAATGTGTAGGAGGAGATGAGGAGATGGGTACGTGTGGGAGGAGATGAGGAGATGAGTACGTGTAGGAGGAGATGAGGAGATGGGAATGTGTAGGAGGAGATGAGGAGATGGGTACATGTAGGAGGAGATGAGGAGATGGGTACGTATAGGAGGAGATGAGATGGGTACGTGTAGGAGGAGATGAGATGCGTATGTGTAGGAGGAGATGAGGAGATGGGTACGTGTAGGAGGAGATGAGGAGATGGGTACATATAGGAGGAGATGAGGAGATGGGTGCGTGTAAGAGGAGATGAGGAGATGGGTACATGTGGGAGGAGATGAGATGGGTATGTGTAGGAGGAGATGAGGAGATGGGTTTGTGTAGGAGGAGATGGGATGGGTACGTGTAGGAGGAGATGAGGAGATGGGTACGTGTAGGAGGAGATGAAATGGGTACGTGTAGGAGGAGATGAGGAGATGGGTACGTGTAGGAAGAGATGAGATGGGTACGTGTCGGAGGAGATGAGGAGATGGGTACGTGTAGGAAGAGATGAGATGGGTACGTGTCGGAGGAGATGAGGAGATGGGTACGTGTAGGAGGAGATGAGGAGATGGGTACGTGTAGGAGGAGATGAGGAGATGGGTACGTGTAGGAGGAGATGAGGAGATGGGTACGTGTAGGAGGAGATGAGGAGATGGGTACGTGTAGGAGGAGATGAGGAGATGGGCACGTGTAGGAGGAGATGAGGAGATGGGTACGTGTAGGAGGAGATGAGATGGGTACGTGTAGGAGGAGATGAGGAGATGGGTACGTGTAGGAGGAGATGAGATGGGTATGTGTGGGAGGAGATGAGATGGGTACGTGTGGGAGGAGATGAGGAGATGGTTACGTGTGGGAGGAGGTAAGGAGATGGGTACGTGTAGGAGGAGATGGGTACGTGTAGGAGGACATGAGGAGATGGGTATGTGTAGGAGGAGATGAGGGGATGGGTACGTGTAGGAGGAGATGAGGAGATGGGTATGGGTGGGAGGAGATGAGGAGATGGGTACGTGTGGGAGGAGATGAGGAGATGGGTACGTGTAGGAGGAGATGAGGAGATAGGTACGTGTAGGAGGAGATCAGGAGATGGGTACGTGTAGGAGGAGATGAGGAGATGGGTACGTGTAGGAGGAGATGGGTATGGGTGGGAGGATATGAGGAGATGGGTACGTGTAGGAGGAGATGAGATGGGTACATGTAGGAGGTGATGAGGAGATGGGGACGTGTAGGAAGAGATGAGGAGATGGGTACGTTTAGGAGGAGATGAGGAGATGGGTACGTATAGGAGGAGATGAGATGGGTACGTGTGGGAGGAGATGAGATAGGTATGTGTAGGAGGAGATGAGGAGATGGGTACGTGTAGGAGGAGATGAGATGGGTATATGTGGGAGGAGGTGAGGAGATGGGTACATGTAGGAGGAGATGAGATGGGTACGTGTGGGAGGAGATGAGATGGGTACGTGTAGGAGGAGATGGGTACGTGTAGGAGGAGATGAGGAGATGGGTATGTGTAGGAAGAGATGAGGAGATGGGTACGTGTAGGAGGAGATGAGGAGTTGGGTATGGGTGGGAGGAGATGAGGAGATGGGTACGTGTGGGAGGAGATGAGGAGATGGGTACGTGTCGGAGGAGATGAGGAGATGGGTACGTGTAGGAGGAGATGAGATGGGTACATGTAGGAGGTGATGAGGAGATGGGTACGTGTAGGGGGAGATGAGGAGATGGGTACGTGTAGGAGGAGATGAGATGGGTATGTGTAGGAGGAGATGTGGAGATGGGTACGCGTAGCAGGAGATGAGATGGGTACATGCGGGAGGAGATGAGGAGATGGGTACGTGCGGGAGGAGATGAGGAGATGGGTACGTGTAGGAGGAGATGGGTACGTGTAGGAGGAGATGGGTACGTGTAGGAGGAGATGGGTACGTGTAGGAGGAGATGGGTATGTGTAGGAGGAGAAGAGAAGATGGGTACGTGTAGGAGGAGATGAGGAGATGGGTACGTGTAGGAGGAGAAGAGAAGATGGGTACGTGTAGGAGGAGATGAGGAGATGGGTACGTGTAGGGGGAGAAGAGAAGATGGGTATGTGTAGGAGGAGATGAGGAGATGGGTACGTGTAGGAGGAGATGAGATGGGTACGTGTAGGAGGAGATGGGTACGTGTAGGAGGAGATGAGATGGGTACGTGTAGGAGGAGATGAGGAGATGGGTACGTGTCGGAGGAGATGAGATGGGTACATGTAGGAGGAGATGGGTACGTGTAGGAGGAGATGAGATGGGTACGTGTCGGAGGAGATGAGATGGGTAAGTGTAGGAGGAAGTGAGGAGATGGGTACGTGTATCAGAAGATGGGTACGTGTAGGAGGAGATGAGGAGATGGGTACATGTAGGAGGAGATGGGTATGGGTGGGAGGATATGAGGAGATGGGTACGTGTAGGAGGAGATGAGATGGGTACATGTAGGAGGTGATGAGGAGATGGGGACATGTAGGACGAGATGAGGAGATGGGTACGTTTAGGAGGAGATGAGATGGGTACATGTGGGAGGAGATGAGATAGGTATGTGTAGGAGGAGATGAGGAGATGGGTACGTGTAGGAGGAGATGAGATGGGTACATGTGGGAGGAGAAGAGGAGATGGGTACATGTAGGAGGAGATGAGATGGGTACGTGTGGGAGGAGATGAGATGGGTACGTGTAGGAGGAGATGGGTACGTGTAGGAGGAGATGAGGAGGTGGGTATGTGTAGGAAGAGATGAGGAGATGGGTACGTGTAGGAGGAGATGAGGAGTTGGGTATGGGTGGGAGGAGATGAGGAGATGGGTACGTGTGGGAGGAGATGAGATGGGTACGTGTAGGAGGAGATGAGGAGATGGGTACGTGTAGGAGGAGATGAGGAGATGGGTACGTGTAGGAGGAGATGAGGAGATGGGTACGTGTAGCAGGAGATGAGGAGATGGGTACGTGTAGGAGGAGATGAGGAGATGGGTACGTGTAGGAGGAGATGAGGAGATGGGTATGGGTGGGAGGATATAAGGAGATGGGTACGAGTAGGAGGAGATGAGATGGGTACATGTAGGAGGTGATGAGGAGATGGGTACGTGTAGGGGGAGATGAGGAGATGGGTACGTGTAGGAGGAGATGAGATGGGTATGTGTAGGAGGAGATGTGGAGATGGGTACGTGTAGCAGGAGATGAGATGGGTACGTGTGGGAGGAGATGAGGAGATGGGTACGTGTGGGAGGAGATGAGGAGATGGGTACGTGTAGGAGGAGATGGGTACGTGTAGGAGGAGATGGGTATGTGTAGGAGGAGAAGAGAAGATGGGTACGTGTAGGAGGAGATGAGGAGATGGGTACGTGTAGGAGGAGAAGAGAAGATGGGTACGTGTAGGAGGAGATGAGGAGATGGGTACGTGTAGGAGGAGAAGAGAAGATGGGTATGTGTAGGAGGAGATGAGGAGATGGGTACGTGTAGGAGGAGATGAGATGGGTACGTGTAGGAGGAGATGGGTACGTGTAGGAGGAGATGAGATGGGTACGTGTAGGAGGAGATGAGGAGATGGGTGCGTGTCGGAGGAGATGAGATGGGTACGTGTAGGAGGAAATGAGGAGATGGGTACGTGTAGGAGGAGATGAGATGGGTACGTGTAGGAGGAAATGAGGAGATGGGTACGTGTATGAGAAGATGGGTACGTGTAGGAGGAGATGAGGAGATGGTTACGTGTAGGAGGAGATGAGATGGGTCTGTGTAGGAGGAGATGAGGAGATGGGTACGTGTAGGAGGAGATGAGGAGATGGGTACGTGTAGGAGGAGATGAGGAGATGGGTACATGTAGGAGGAGATGAGGAGATGGGTACATGTAGGAGGAGATGAGGAGATGGGTACGTAAAGGAGGAGATGAGATGGGTACGTGTAGGAGGAGATGAGATGCGTATGTGTAGGAGGAGATGAGGAGATGGGTACGTGTAGAAGGAGATGAGGAGATGGGTACATGTAGGAGGAGATGAGGAGATGGGTGCGTGTAAGAGGAGATGAGGAGATGGGTACATGTGGGAGGTGGTGAGATGGGTATGTGTTGGAGGAGATGAGGAGATGGGTTTGTGTAGGAGGAGATGGGATGGGTACGTGTAGGAGGAGATGAGGAGATGGGTACGTGTAGGAGGAGATGAAATGGGTACGTGTAGGCGGAGATGAGATGGGTACGTGTAGGAAGAGATAAGATGGGTACGTGTAGGAGGAGATGAGGAGATGGGTACGTGTAGGAGGAGATGAGATGGGTACGTGTAGGAGGAGATGAGGAGATGGGTACGTGTAGGAGGAGATGAGGAGATGGGTACGTGTAGGAGGAGATGGGTACGTGTAGGAGGAGATGAGATGGGTACATGTGGGAGGAGAAGAGGGGATGGGTACATGTAGGAGGAGATGAGATGGGTACGTGTGGGAGGAGATGAGATGGGTACGTGTAGGAGGAGATGGGTACTTGTAGGAGGAGATGAGGAGGTGGGTATGTGTAGGAAGAGATGAGGAGATGGGTACGTGTAGGAGGAGATGAGGAGTTGGGTATGGGTGGGAGGAGATGAGGAGATGGGTACGTGTGGGAGGAGATGAGATGGGTACGTGTAGGAGGAGATGAGGAGATGGGTACGTGTAGGAGGAGATGAGGAGATGGGTACGTGTAGGAGGAGATGAGGAGATGGGTACGTGTAGGAGGAGATGAGGAGATGGGTACGTGTAGGAGGAGATGAGGAGATGGGTATGGGTGGGAGGATATAAGGAGATGGGTACATGTAGGAGGTGATGAGGAGATGGGTACGTGTAGGGGGAGATGAGGAGATGGGCACGTGTAGGAGGAGATGAGATGGGTATGTGTAGGAGGAGATGTGGAGATGGGTACGTGTAGCAGGAGATGAGATGGGTACATGTGGGAGGAGATGAGGAGATGGGTACGTGTGGGAGGAGATGAGGAGATGGGTAGGTGTAGGAGGAGATGGGTACGTGTAGGAGGAGATGAGGAGATGGGTACGTGTAGGAGGAGAAGAGAAGATGGGTACGTGTAGGAGGAGATGAGGAGATGGGTACGTGTAGGAGGAGAAGAGTAGATGGGTATGTGTAGGAGGAGATGAGGAGATGGGTACGTGTAGGAGGAGATGAGATGGGTACGTGTAGGAGGAGATGGGTACGTGTAGGAGGAGATGAGATGGGTACGTGTAGGAGGAGATGAGGAGATGGGTGCGTGTCGGAGGAGATGAGATGGGTACGTGTAGGAGGAAATGAGGAGATGGGTACGTGTAGGAGGAGATGAGATGGGTACGTGTAGGAGGAAATGAGGAGATGGGTACGTGTATGAGAAGATGGGTACGTGTAGGAGGAGATGAGGAGATGGTTACGTGTAGGAGGAGATGAGATGGGTATGTGTAGGAGGAGATGAGGAGATGGGTACGTGTAGGAGGAGATGAGGAGATGGGTACATGTAGGAGGAGATGAGGAGATGGGTACATGTAGGAGGAGATGAGGAGATGGGTACGTAAAGGAGGAGATGAGATGGGTACGTGTAGGAGGAGATGAGATGCGTATGTGTAGGAGGAGATGAGGAGATGAGTACGTGTAGAAGGAGATGAGGAGATGGGTACATGTAGGAGGAGATGAGGAGATGGGTGCGTGTAAGAGGAGATGAGGAGATGGGTACATGTGGGAGGAGATGAGATGGGTATGTGTAGGAGGAGATGAGGAGATGGGTTTGTGTAGGAGGAGATGGGATGGGTACGTGTAGGAGGAGATGAGGAGATGGGTACGTGTAGGAGGAGATGAAATGGGTACGTGTAGGCGGAGATGAGATGGGTACGTGTAGGAAGAGATGAGATGGGTACGTGTAGGAGGAGATGAGGAGATGGGTACGTTTAGGAGGAGATGAGATGGGTACGTGTAGGAGGAGATGAGGAGATGGGTACGTGTAGGAGGAGATGAGGAGATGGGTACGTGTAGGAGGAGATGAGGAGATGGGTACGTGTAGGAGGAGATGAGGAGATGGGTACGTGTAGGAGGAGATGAGATGGGTATGTGTAGGAGGAGATGAGATGGGTACGTGTAGGAGGAGATGAGATGGGTACGTGTGGGAGGAGATGAGGAGATGGGTACGTGTAGGAGGAGATGAGATGGGTACGTGTGGGAGGAGATGAGGAGATGGTTACGTGTGGGAGGAGGTGAGGAGATGGGTACGTGTAGGAGGAGATGGGTACGTGTAGGAGGACATGAGGAGATGGGTATTTGTAGGAGGAGATGAGGAGATTGGTACGTGTAGGAGGAGATGAGGAGATGGGTATGGGTGGGAGGAGATGAGGAGATGGGTACGTGTGGGAGGAGATGAGGAGATGAGATGGGTACGTGTAGGAGGAGATGAGGAGATAGGTACGTGTAGGAGGAGATGAGGAGATGGGTACGTAGAGGAGGAGATGAGATGGGTACATGTGGGAGGAGATGAGGAGATGGGTACATGTAGGAGGAGATGAGATGGGTACGTGTAGGAGGAGATGAGGAGATGGGTATGTGTAGGAAGAGATGAGGAGATGGGTACGTGTAGGAGGAGATGAGGAGTTGGGTATGGGTGGGAGGAGATGAGGAGATGGGTACGTGTGGGAGGAGATGAGGAGATGGGTACGTGTAGGAGGAGATGAGTATATGGGTACGTGTAGGAGGAGATGAGGAGATGGGTACATGTAGGAGGAGATGAGGAGATGGGTACGTGTAGGCGGAGATGAGGAGATGGGTATAGGTGGGAGGATATAAGGAGATGGGTACATGTAGGAGGTGATGAGGAGATGGGTACGTGAAGGGGGTGATGAGGAGATGGGTACGTGTAGGAGGAGATGAGATGGGTATGTGTAGGAGGAGATGTGGAGATTGGTACGTGTAGCAGGAGATGAGATGGGTACATGTGGGAGGAGATTAGGAGATGGGTACGTGTGGGAGGAGATGAGGTGATGGGTACGTGTAGGAGGAGATGGGTACGTGTAGGAGGAGATGGGTACGTGTAGGAGGAGATGGGTATGTGTAGGAGGAGAAGAGAAAATGGGTACGTGTAGGAGGAGATGAGGAGATGGGTACGTGTAGGAGGAGAAGACAAGATGGGTACGTGTAGGAGGAGATGAGGAGATGCGTACGTGTAGGAGGAGAAGAGAAGATGGGTATGTGTAGGAGGAGATGAGTAGATGGGTACGTGTAGGAGGAGATGAGGAGATGGGTATGGGTGGGAGCAGATGGGGAGATGTGTACGTGTAGGAGGAGATGAGGAGAAGTGTACGTATAGGAGGAGATGAGGAGATGGGTATGTGTAGGAGGAGATGAGGAGAAGGGTATGGGTGGGAGGAGATGAGATGGGTATGTGTAGAAGGAGATGAGGAGATGGGTATGGGTGGGAGGAGATGAGATGGGTATGTGTACGAGGAGATGAGGAGATAGGTATGTGTAGGAGGAGATGGGGAGATGGGTACGTGTAGGAGGAGATGAGGAGATGGGTACTTGCAGGAGGAGATGAGGAGATGGGTACGTGTAGGAGGAGATGAGGAGATGGGTACGTGTAGGAGGAGATGAGGAGATGGGTACGTGTAGGAGGAGATGAGGAGATGGGTACGTGTACGAGGAGATGAGATGGGTACGTGTAGGAGGAGATGAGGAGATGGGTATGTGTAGCAGGAGATGAGGAGATGGGTACGTGTAGGAGGAGTGAGGAAATGGGTACGTGTACGAGGAGATGAGGAGAGGGGTACGTGTAGGAGGTGATGAGGAGATGGGTACGTGTAGGAGGAGATGAGGAGATGGGTACGTGTAGGAGGAGATGAGGAGATGGGTACGTGTAGGAGGAGATGAGGAGATGGGTACGTGTAGGAGGTGATGAGGAGATGGGTACGTGTAGGAAGAGCTGAGGAGATGGGTACGTATAGGAGGAGATGAGATGGGTACGTGTAGGAGGAGATGGTTACGTGCAGGAGGAGATGAGATGGGTACGTGTAGGAGGAGCTGAGATGGGTATGTGTAGGAGGAGATGAGATGGGTACGTGTCGGAGGAGATGAGATGGGTACGTGTAGGAGGAGATGAGGAGGTGGGTACGTGTAGGAGGAGATGAGATGGGTACGTGTAGGAGGAGATGAGATGGGTACGTGTAGGAGGAGATGAGATGGGTACGTGTAGGAGGAGATGAGATGGGTACGTGTAGGAGGAGATGCGGAGATGGGTACGTGTATGAGGAGATGGGTACGTGTAGGTGGAGATGAGGAGATGGGTACGTGTAGGAGGAGATGAGATGGGTATGTGCAGGAGGAGATGAGGAGATGGGTACGTGTGGGAGGAGATGAGATGGGTACATGTGGGAGGAGATGAGCAGATGGGTACGCATGGGAGGAGATGGGTACGTGTAGGAGGAGATGAGGAGATGGGTACGTGTAGGAGGAGATGAGGAGATGGGTACGTGTAGGAGGAGATGAGGAGATGGGTACGTGTAGGAGGAGATGAGATGGGTATGTGTAGGAGGAGATGAGATGGGTACGTGTAGGAGGAGATGAGATGGGTACGTGTGGGAGGAGATGAGGAGATGGGTACGTGTAGGAGGAGATGAGATGGGTACGTGTGGGAGGAGATGAGGAGATGGTTACGTGTGGGAGGAGGTGAGGAGATGGGTACGTGTAGGAGGAGATGGGTACGTGTAGGAGGACATGAGGAGATGGGTATTTGTAGGAGGAGATGAGGAGATTGGTACGTGTAGGAGGAGATGAGGAGATGGGTATGGGTGGGAGGAGATGAGGAGATGGGTACGTGTGGGAGGAGATGAGGAGATGAGATGGGTACGTGTAGGAGGAGATGAGGAGATAGGTACGTGTAGGAGGAGATGAGGAGATGGGTACGTAGAGGAGGAGATGAGATGGGTACATGTGGGAGGAGATGAGGAGATGGGTACATGTAGGAGGAGATGAGATGGGTACGTGTAGGAGGAGATGAGGAGATGGGTATGTGTAGGAAGAGATGAGGAGATGGGTACGTGTAGGAGGAGATGAGGAGTTGGGTATGGGTGGGAGGAGATGAGGAGATGGGTACGTGTGGGAGGAGATGAGGAGATGGGTACGTGTAGGAGGAGATGAGTATATGGGTACGTGTAGGAGGAGATGAGGAGATGGGTACATGTAGGAGGAGATGAGGAGATGGGTACGTGTAGGCGGAGATGAGGAGATGGGTATAGGTGGGAGGATATAAGGAGATGGGTACATGTAGGAGGTGATGAGGAGATGGGTACGTGAAGGGGGTGATGAGGAGATGGGTACGTGTAGGAGGAGATGAGATGGGTATGTGTAGGAGGAGATGTGGAGATTGGTACGTGTAGCAGGAGATGAGATGGGTACATGTGGGAGGAGATTAGGAGATGGGTACGTGTGGGAGGAGATGAGGTGATGGGTACGTGTAGGAGGAGATGGGTACGTGTAGGAGGAGATGGGTACGTGTAGGAGGAGATGGGTATGTGTAGGAGGAGAAGAGAAAATGGGTACGTGTAGGAGGAGATGAGGAGATGGGTACGTGTAGGAGGAGAAGACAAGATGGGTACGTGTAGGAGGAGATGAGGAGATGCGTACGTGTAGGAGGAGAAGAGAAGATGGGTATGTGTAGGAGGAGATGAGTAGATGGGTACGTGTAGGAGGAGATGAGGAGATGGGTATGGGTGGGAGCAGATGGGGAGATGTGTACGTGTAGGAGGAGATGAGGAGAAGTGTACGTATAGGAGGAGATGAGGAGATGGGTATGTGTAGGAGGAGATGAGGAGAAGGGTATGGGTGGGAGGAGATGAGATGGGTATGTGTAGAAGGAGATGAGGAGATGGGTATGGGTGGGAGGAGATGAGATGGGTATGTGTACGAGGAGATGAGGAGATAGGTATGTGTAGGAGGAGATGGGGAGATGGGTACGTGTAGGAGGAGATGAGGAGATGGGTACTTGCAGGAGGAGATGAGGAGATGGGTACGTGTAGGAGGAGATGAGGAGATGGGTACGTGTAGGAGGAGATGAGGAGATGGGTACGTGTAGGAGGAGATGAGGAGATGGGTACGTGTACGAGGAGATGAGATGGGTACGTGTAGGAGGAGATGAGGAGATGGGTATGTGTAGCAGGAGATGAGGAGATGGGTACGTGTAGGAGGAGTGAGGAAATGGGTACGTGTACGAGGAGATGAGGAGAGGGGTACGTGTAGGAGGTGATGAGGAGATGGGTACGTGTAGGAGGAGATGAGGAGATGGGTACGTGTAGGAGGAGATGAGGAGATGGGTACGTGTAGGAGGAGATGAGGAGATGGGTACGTGTAGGAGGTGATGAGGAGATGGGTACGTGTAGGAAGAGCTGAGGAGATGGGTACGTATAGGAGGAGATGAGATGGGTACGTGTAGGAGGAGATGGTTACGTGCAGGAGGAGATGAGATGGGTACGTGTAGGAGGAGCTGAGATGGGTATGTGTAGGAGGAGATGAGATGGGTACGTGTCGGAGGAGATGAGATGGGTACGTGTAGGAGGAGATGAGGAGGTGGGTACGTGTAGGAGGAGATGAGATGGGTACGTGTAGGAGGAGATGAGATGGGTACGTGTAGGAGGAGATGAGATGGGTACGTGTAGGAGGAGATGAGATGGGTACGTGTAGGAGGAGATGCGGAGATGGGTACGTGTATGAGGAGATGGGTACGTGTAGGTGGAGATGAGGAGATGGGTACGTGTAGGAGGAGATGAGATGGGTATGTGCAGGAGGAGATGAGGAGATGGGTACGTGTGGGAGGAGATGAGATGGGTACATGTGGGAGGAGATGAGCAGATGGGTACGCATGGGAGGAGATGGGTACGTGTAGGAGGAGATGAGGAGATGGGTACGTGTAGGAGGAGATGAGGAGATGGGTACGTGTAGGAGGAGATGAGGAGATGGGTACGTGTAGGAGGAGATGAGATGGGTATGTGTAGGAGGAGATGAGATGGGTACGTGTAGGAGGAGATGAGATGGGTACGTGTGGGAGGAGATGAGGAGATGGGTACGTGTAGGAGGAGATGAGATGGGTACGTGTGGGAGGAGATGAGGAGATGGTTACGTGTGGGAGGAGGTGAGGAGATGGGTACGTGTAGGAGGAGATGGGTACGTGTAGGAGGACATGAGGAGATGGGTATTTGTAGGAGGAGATGAGGAGATTGGTACGTGTAGGAGGAGATGAGGAGATGGGTATGGGTGGGAGGAGATGAGGAGATGGGTACGTGTGGGAGGAGATGAGGAGATGAGATGGGTACGTGTAGGAGGAGATGAGGAGATAGGTACGTGTAGGAGGAGATGAGGAGATGGGTACGTAGAGGAGGAGATGAGATGGGTACATGTGGGAGGAGATGAGGAGATGGGTACATGTAGGAGGAGATGAGATGGGTACGTGTAGGAGGAGATGAGGAGATGGGTATGTGTAGGAAGAGATGAGGAGATGGGTACGTGTAGGAGGAGATGAGGAGTTGGGTATGGGTGGGAGGAGATGAGGAGATGGGTACGTGTGGGAGGAGATGAGGAGATGGGTACGTGTAGGAGGAGATGAGTATATGGGTACGTGTAGGAGGAGATGAGGAGATGGGTACATGTAGGAGGAGATGAGGAGATGGGTACGTGTAGGCGGAGATGAGGAGATGGGTAGAGGTGGGAGGATATAAGGAGATGGGTACATGTAGGAGGTGATGAGGAGATGGGTACGTGAAGGGGGTGATGAGGAGATGGGTACGTGTAGGAGGAGATGAGATGGGTATGTGTAGGAGGAGATGTGGAGATTGGTACGTGTAGCAGGAGATGAGATGGGTACATGTGGGAGGAGATTAGGAGATGGGTACGTGTGGGAGGAGATGAGGAGATGGGTATGTGTAGGAAGAGATGAGGAGATGGGTACGTGTAGGAGGAGATGAGGAGTTGGGTATGGGTGGGAGGAGATGAGGAGATGGGTACGTGTAGGAGGTGATGAGGAGATGGGTACGTGTAGGAGGAGATGAGGAGATGGGTACGTGTAGGAGGAGATGAGGAGATGGGTACGTGTAGGAGGAGATGAGGAGATGGGTACGTGTAGGAGGAGATGAGATGGGTATGTGTAGGAGGAGATGAGATGGGTACGTGTAGGAGGAGATGAGATGGGTACGTGTGGGAGGAGATGAGGAGATGGGTACGTGTAGGAGGAGATGAGATGGGTACGTGTGGGAGGAGATGAGGAGATGGTTACGTGTGGGAGGAGGTGAGGAGATGGGTACGTGTAGGAGGAGATGGGTACGTGTAGGAGGACATGAGGAGATGGGTATTTGTAGGAGGAGATGAGGAGATTGGTACGTGTAGGAGGAGATGAGGAGATGGGTATGGGTGGGAGGAGATGAGGAGATGGGTACGTGTGGGAGGAGATGAGGAGATGAGATGGGTACGTGTAGGAGGAGATGAGGAGATAGGTACGTGTAGGAGGAGATGAGGAGATGGGTACGTAGAGGAGGAGATGAGATGGGTACATGTGGGAGGAGATGAGGAGATGGGTACATGTAGGAGGAGATGAGATGGGTACGTGTAGGAGGAGATGAGGAGATGGGTATGTGTAGGAAGAGATGAGGAGATGGGTACGTGTAGGAGGAGATGAGGAGTTGGGTATGGGTGGGAGGAGATGAGGAGATGGGTACGTGTGGGAGGAGATGAGGAGATGGGTACGTGTAGGAGGAGATGAGTATATGGGTACGTGTAGGAGGAGATGAGGAGATGGGTACATGTAGGAGGAGATGAGGAGATGGGTACGTGTAGGCGGAGATGAGGAGATGGGTATAGGTGGGAGGATATAAGGAGATGGGTACATGTAGGAGGTGATGAGGAGATGGGTACGTGAAGGGGGTGATGAGGAGATGGGTACGTGTAGGAGGAGATGAGATGGGTATGTGTAGGAGGAGATGTGGAGATTGGTACGTGTAGCAGGAGATGAGATGGGTACATGTGGGAGGAGATTAGGAGATGGGTACGTGTGGGAGGAGATGAGGTGATGGGTACGTGTAGGAGGAGATGGGTACGTGTAGGAGGAGATGGGTACGTGTAGGAGGAGATGGGTATGTGTAGGAGGAGAAGAGAAAATGGGTACGTGTAGGAGGAGATGAGGAGATGGGTACGTGTAGGAGGAGAAGACAAGATGGGTACGTGTAGGAGGAGATGAGGAGATGCGTACGTGTAGGAGGAGAAGAGAAGATGGGTATGTGTAGGAGGAGATGAGTAGATGGGTACGTGTAGGAGGAGATGAGGAGATGGGTATGGGTGGGAGCAGATGGGGAGATGTGTACGTGTAGGAGGAGATGAGGAGAAGTGTACGTATAGGAGGAGATGAGGAGATGGGTATGTGTAGGAGGAGATGAGGAGAAGGGTATGGGTGGGAGGAGATGAGATGGGTATGTGTAGAAGGAGATGAGGAGATGGGTATGGGTGGGAGGAGATGAGATGGGTATGTGTACGAGGAGATGAGGAGATAGGTATGTGTAGGAGGAGATGGGGAGATGGGTACGTGTAGGAGGAGATGAGGAGATGGGTACTTGCAGGAGGAGATGAGGAGATGGGTACGTGTAGGAGGAGATGAGGAGATGGGTACGTGTAGGAGGAGATGAGGAGATGGGTACGTGTAGGAGGAGATGAGGAGATGGGTACGTGTACGAGGAGATGAGATGGGTACGTGTAGGAGGAGATGAGGAGATGGGTATGTGTAGCAGGAGATGAGGAGATGGGTACGTGTAGGAGGAGTGAGGAAATGGGTACGTGTACGAGGAGATGAGGAGAGGGGTACGTGTAGGAGGTGATGAGGAGATGGGTACGTGTAGGAGGAGATGAGGAGATGGGTACGTGTAGGAGGAGATGAGGAGATGGGTACGTGTAGGAGGAGATGAGGAGATGGGTACGTGTAGGAGGTGATGAGGAGATGGGTACGTGTAGGAAGAGCTGAGGAGATGGGTACGTATAGGAGGAGATGAGATGGGTACGTGTAGGAGGAGATGGTTACGTGCAGGAGGAGATGAGATGGGTACGTGTAGGAGGAGCTGAGATGGGTATGTGTAGGAGGAGATGAGATGGGTACGTGTCGGAGGAGATGAGATGGGTACGTGTAGGAGGAGATGAGGAGGTGGGTACGTGTAGGAGGAGATGAGATGGGTACGTGTAGGAGGAGATGAGATGGGTACGTGTAGGAGGAGATGAGATGGGTACGTGTAGGAGGAGATGAGATGGGTACGTGTAGGAGGAGATGCGGAGATGGGTACGTGTATGAGGAGATGGGTACGTGTAGGTGGAGATGAGGAGATGGGTACGTGTAGGAGGAGATGAGATGGGTATGTGCAGGAGGAGATGAGGAGATGGGTACGTGTGGGAGGAGATGAGATGGGTACATGTGGGAGGAGATGAGCAGATGGGTACGCATGGGAGGAGATGGGTACGTGTAGGAGGAGATGGGTACGTGTAAGAGGAGATGGGTAAGTGTGGGAGGAGATGGGTACGTGTAGGAGGAGCTGAGGCGATGGGTTTGGGTGGGAGGGGATGAGGAGATGGGTACGTGTAGGGAGGAGATGAGAAGATGGGTACGTGTCGGAGGAGATGAGAAGATGGGTACGTGTCGGAGGAGATGAGGAGATGGGTACGTGTTGGAGGAGATGAGGAGATTGGTACGTGTAGGAGGAGATGAGGAGATGGGTACGTGTAGGAGGAGATGAGATGGGTATATGTAGGAGGAGATGAGGAGATGGGTACGTGTCGGAGGAGATGAGATGGGTACATGTGGGAGGAGATGAGGAGATGGGTACGTGTAGGAGGAGATGGGTACGTGTAGGAGGAGATGGGTATGTGTAGGAGGAGAAGAAAAGATGGGTACGTGTAGGAGTAGATGAGGAGATGGGTACGTGTAGGAGGAGAAGAGAAGATGGGTACGTGTAGGAGGAGATGAGATGGGTACGTGTAGGAGGAGAAGAGAAGATGGGTACGTGTAGGATGAGATGAGGAGATGGCTACGTGTAGGAGGAGAAGAGAAGATGGGTATGTGTAGGAAGAGATGAGGAGACGGGTACGTGTAGGAGGAGATGAGGAAATGCGTACGTGTAGGAGGAGATGAGATGCGTACGTGTAGGAGAAGAGAAGATGGGTACGTGTAGGAGGAGATGGGTACGTGTAGGAGGAGAAGAGAAGATGGGTATGTGTAGGAGGAGATGAGGAGATGGGTATGGGTGGGAGCAGATGAGGAGATGTGTACGTGTAGGAGGAGATGAGGAGAAGGGTACGTGTAGGAGGAGATGGGTAGGTGTAGGAGGAGATGAGGAGATGGGTATGGGTGGGAGGAGATGAGATGGGTTTGTGTAGAAGGAGATGAGGAGATGGGTATGGGTGGGAGGAGATGAGATGGGTATGTGTACGAGGAGATGAGGAGATTGGTACGTGTAGGAGGAGATGAGGAGATGGGTACGTGTAGGAGGAGATGAGGAGATGGGTACTTGTAGGAGGAGATGAGGAGATGGGTACGTGTAGGAGGAGATGAGGAGATGGGTACGTGTACGAGGAGATGAGATGGGTACGTGTAGGAGGAGATGAGGAGATGGGTATGTGTAGCAGGAGATGAGGAGATGGGTACGTGTAGGAGGAGTGAGGAAATGGGTACGTGTACGAGGAGATGAGGAGAGGGGTACGTGTAGGAGGTGATGAGGAGATGGGTACGTGTAGGAGGAGATGAGGAGATGGGTACGTGTAGGAGGAGATGAGGAGATGGGTACGTGTAGGAGGAGATGAGGAGATGGGTACGTGTAGGAGGTGATGAGGAGATGGGTACGTGTAGGAAGAGCTGAGGAGATGGGTACGTATAGGAGGAGATGAGATGGGTACGTGTAGGAGGAGATGGTTACGTGCAGGAGGAGATGAGATGGGTACGTGTAGGAGGAGCTGAGATGGGTATGTGTAGAAGGAGCTGAGATGGGTATGTGTAGGAGGAGATGAGATGGGTACGTGTCGGAGGAGATGAGATGGGTACGTGTAGGAGGAGATGAGGAGGTGGGTAAGTGTAGGAGGAGATGAGATGGGTACGTGTAGGAGGAGATGAGATGGGTACGTGTAGGAGGAGATGAGATGGGTACGTGTAGGAGGAGATGAGATGGGTACGTGTAGGAGGAGATGAGATGGGTACATGTAGGAGGAGATGCGGAGATGGGTACGTGTATGAGGAGATGCGGAGATGGGTACGTGTATGAGGAGATGGGTACGTGTAGGAGGAGATGAGGAGATGGTTACGTGTAGGAGGAGATGAGATGGGTATGTGCAGGAGGAGATGAGGAGATGGGTACGTGTGGGAGGAGATGAGATGGGTACGCATGGGAGGAGATGGGTACGGGTAGGAGGAGATGGGTACGTGTAAGAGGAGATGGGTAAGTGTGGGAGGAGATGGGTACGTGTAGGAGGAGCTGAGGCGATGGGTTTGGGTGGGAGGGGATGAGGAGATGGGTACGTGTAGGGAGGAGATGAGAAGATGGGTACGTGTCGGAGGAGATGAGGAGATGGGTACGTGTTGGAGGAGATGAGGAGATCGGTACGTGTAGGAGGAGATGAGGAGATGGGTACGTGTAGGAGGAGATGAGATGGGTATGTGTAGGAGGAGATGAGGAGATGGGTACGTGTAGGAGGAGATGAGGAGATGGCTACGTGTAGGAGGAGAAGAGAAGATGGGTACGTGTAGGAGGAGATGAGATGGGTACGTGTAGGAGGAGAAGAGAAGATGGGTACGTGTAGGAGGAGATGAGGAGATGGCTACGTGTAGGAGGAGAAAAGAAGATGGGTATGTGTAGGAAGAGATGAGGAGACGGGTACGTGTAGGAGGAGATGAGGAAATGCGTACGTGTAGGAGGAGATGAGATGCGTACGTGTAGGAGGAGAAGAGAAGATGGGTACGTGTAGGAGGAGATGGGTACGTGTAGGAGGAGAAGAGAAGATGGGTATGTGTAGGAGGAGATGAGGAGATGGGTACATGTAGGAGGAGATGAGGAGATGGGTATGGGTGGGAGGAGATGGGTATGTGTAGGAGGAGATGAGGAGATGGGTATGGGTGGGAGGAGATGAGATGGGTTTGTGTAGAAGGAGATGAGGAGATGGGTATGGGTGGGAGGAGATGAGATGGGTATGTGTACGAGGAGATGAGGAGATTGGTACGTGTAGGAGGAGATGAGGAGATGGGTATGTGTAGGAGGAGATGAGGAGATGGGTACTTGTAGGAGGAGATGAGGAGATGGGTACGTGTAGGAGGAGATGAGGAGATGGGTACGTATAGGAGGAGATGAGGAGAGGGGTACGTGTAGGAGGTGATGAGGAGATGGGTACGTGTAGGAGGAGATGAGGAGATGGGTACGCATAGGAGGAGATGAGGAGATGGGTACATGTAGCAGGAGATGAGGAGATGGGTACGTGTTGGAGGAGATGAGGAGATGGGTACGTGTAGGAAGAGCTGAGGAGATTGGTACGTGTAGGAGGAGATGAGATGGGTACGTGTAGGAGGAGATTGGAACGTGCAGGAGGAAATGAGGAGATGGGTACGTGTATGAGGAGATGGGTACGTGTAGGAGGAGATGAGGAGATGGGTACGTGTAGGAGGAGATGAGATGGGTATGTGTAGGAGGAGATGAGGAGATGGGTACGTGTAGGAGGAGATGAGGAGATGGGTATGGGTGGGAGCAGATGAGGGGATGTGTACGTGTAGGAGGAGATGAGGAGAAGGGTACGTGTAGGAGGAGATGAGGAGATGGGTATGTGTAGGAGGTGATGAGGAGATGGGTATGGGTGGGAGGAGATGAGATGGGTTGTGTAGAAGGACATGAGGAGATGGATATGGGTGGGAGGAGATGAGATGGGTATGTGTATGAGGAGATGAGGAGATGGGTACGTGTAGGAGGAGATGAGATGGGTCCATGTAGGAGGAGATATGTATGGGTGGGAGGATATGAAGAGATGGGTACATGTAGGAGGAGATGAGATGGGTACATGTAGCAGGTGATGAGGAGATGGGGACGTGTAGGAAGAGATGAGGAGATGGGGACGTGTAGGAAGAGATGAGGAGATGGGTACGTTTAGGAGGAGATGAGGAGATGGGTACGTATAGGAGGAGATGAGATGGGTACATGTGGGAGGAGATGAGGAGATGGGTACATGTAGGTGGAGATGAGATGGGTGCGTGTGGGAGGAGATGAGGAGATGGGTACGTGTGGGAGGAGATGGGTACGTGTAGGAGGAGATGAGGAGATGGGTATGTGTAGGAAGAGATGAGGAGATGGGTACGTGTAGGAGGAGATGAGGAGTTGGGTATGGGTGGGAGGAGATGAGGAGATGGGTACGTGTAGGAGGTGATGAGGAGATGGGTACGTGTAGGAGGAGATGAGGAGATGGGTACGTGTAGGAGGAGATGAGGAGATGGGTACGTGTAGGAGGAGATGAGGAGATGGGTACGTGTAGGAGGTGATGAGGAGATGGGTACGTGTAGGAAGAGCTGAGGAGATGGGTACGTATAGGAGGAGATGAGATGGGTACGTGTAGGAGGAGATGGTTACGTGCAGGAGGAGATGAGATGGGTACGTGTAGGAGGAGCTGAGATGGGTATGTGTAGAAGGAGCTGAGATGGGTATGTGTAGGAGGAGATGAGATGGGTACGTGTCGGAGGAGATGAGATGGGTACGTGTAGGAGGAGATGAGGAGGTGGGTAAGTGTAGGAGGAGATGAGATGGGTACGTGTAGGAGGAGATGAGATGGGTACGTGTAGGAGGAGATGAGATGGGTACGTGTAGGAGGAGATGAGATGGGTACGTGTAGGAGGAGATGAGATGGGTACATGTAGGAGGAGATGCGGAGATGGGTACGTGTATGAGGAGATGCGGAGATGGGTACGTGTATGAGGAGATGGGTACGTGTAGGAGGAGATGAGGAGATGGTTACGTGTAGGAGGAGATGAGATGGGTATGTGCAGGAGGAGATGAGGAGATGGGTACGTGTGGGAGGAGATGAGATGGGTACGCATGGGAGGAGATGGGTACGGGTAGGAGGAGATGGGTACGTGTAAGAGGAGATGGGTAAGTGTGGGAGGAGATGGGTACGTGTAGGAGGAGCTGAGGCGATGGGTTTGGGTGGGAGGGGATGAGGAGATGGGTACGTGTAGGGAGGAGATGAGAAGATGGGTACGTGTCGGAGGAGATGAGGAGATGGGTACGTGTTGGAGGAGATGAGGAGATCGGTACGTGTAGGAGGAGATGAGGAGATGGGTACGTGTAGGAGGAGATGAGATGGGTATGTGTAGGAGGAGATGAGGAGATGGGTACGTGTAGGAGGAGATGAGGAGATGGCTACGTGTAGGAGGAGAAGAGAAGATGGGTACGTGTAGGAGGAGATGAGATGGGTACGTGTAGGAGGAGAAGAGAAGATAGGTACGTGTAGGAGGAGATGAGGAGATGGCTACGTGTAGGAGGAGAAAAGAAGATGGGTATGTGTAGGAAGAGATGAGGAGACGGGTACGTGTAGGAGGAGATGAGGAAATGCGTACGTGTAGGAGGAGATGAGATGCGTACGTGTAGGAGGAGAAGAGAAGATGGGTACGTGTAGGAGGAGATGGGTACGTGTAGGAGGAGAAGAGAAGATGGGTATGTGTAGGAGGAGATGAGGAGATGGGTACGTGTAGGAGGAGATGAGGAGATGGGTATGGGTGGGAGGAGATGGGTATGTGTAGGAGGAGATGAGGAGATGGGTATGGGTGGGAGGAGATGAGATGGGTTTGTGTAGAAGGAGATGAGGAGATGGGTATGGGTGGGAGGAGATGAGATGGGTATGTGTACGAGGAGATGAGGAGATTGGTACGTGTAGGAGGAGATGAGGAGATGGGTATGTGTAGGAGGAGATGAGGAGATGGGTACTTGTAGGAGGAGATGAGGAGATGGGTACGTGTAGGAGGAGATGAGGAGATGGGTACGTATAGGAGGAGATGAGGAGAGGGGTACGTGTAGGAGGTGATGAGGAGATGGGTACGTGTAGGAGGAGATGAGGAGATGGGTACGCATAGGAGGAGATGAGGAGATGGGTACATGTAGCAGGAGATGAGGAGATGGGTACGTGTTGGAGGAGATGAGGAGATGGGTACGTGTAGGAAGAGCTGAGGAGATGGGTACGTGTAGGAAGAGCTGAGGAGATTGGTACGTGTAGGAGGAGATGAGATGGGTACGTGTAGGAGGAGATTGGAACGTGCAGGAGGAAATGAGGAGATGGGTACGTGTATGAGGAGATGGGTACGTGTAGGAGGAGATGAGGAGATGGGTACGTGTAGGAGGAGATGAGGAGATGGGTATGGGTGGGAGCAGATGAGGGGATGTGTACGTGTAGGAGGAGATGAGGAGAAGGGTACGTGTAGGAGGAGATGAGGAGATGGGTATGTGTAGGAGGTGATGAGGAGATGGGTATGGGTGGGAGGAGATGAGATGGGTTGTGTAGAAGGACATGAGGAGATGGATATGGGTGGGAGGAGATGAGATGGGTATGTGTATGAGGAGATGAGGAGATGGGTACGTGTAGGAGGAGATGAGATGGGTCCATGTAGGAGGAGATATGTATGGGTGGGAGGATATGAAGAGATGGGTACATGTAGGAGGAGATGAGATGGGTACATGTAGCAGGTGATGAGGAGATGGGGACGTGTAGGAAGAGATGAGGAGATGGGGACGTGTAGGAAGAGATGAGGAGATGGGTACGTTTAGGAGGAGATGAGGAGATGGGTACGTATAGGAGGAGATGAGATGGGTACATGTGGGAGGAGATGAGGAGATGGGTACATGTAGGTGGAGATGAGATGGGTGCGTGTGGGAGGAGATGAGGAGATGGGTACGTGTGGGAGGAGATGGGTACGTGTAGGAGGAGATGAGGAGATGGGTATGTGTAGGAAGAGATGAGGAGATGGGTACGTGTAGGAGGAGATGAGGAGTTGGGTATGGGTGGGAGGAGATGAGGAGATGGGTACGTGTAGGAGGAGATGAGTAGATGGGTACGTGTAGGAGGAGATGAGGAGATGGGTACATGTAGGAGGAGATGAGGAGATGGGTACGTGTAGGCGGAGATGAGGAGATGGGTATGGGTGGGAGGATATAAGGAGATGGGTACATGTAGGAGGTGATGAGGGGATGGGTACGTGTAGGGGGTGATGAGGAGATGGGTACGTGTAGGAGGAGATGAGATGGGTATGTGTAGGAGGAGATGTGGAGATGGGTACGTGTAGCAGGAGATGAGATGGGTACATGTGGGAGGAGATTAGGAGATGGGTACGTGTGGGAGGAGATGAGGTGATGGGTACGTGTAGGAGGAGATGGGTACGTGTAGGAGGAGATGGGTACGTGTAGGAGGAGATGGGTATGTGTAGGAGGAGAAGAGAAAATGGGTACGTGTAGGAGGAGATGGGTACGTGTAGGAGGAGAAGACAAGATGGGTACGTGTAGGAGGGATGAGGAGATGCGTACGTGTAGGAGGAGAAGAGAAGATGGGTATGTGTAGGAGGAGATGAGGAGATGGGTACGTGTAGGAGGAGATGAGGAGATGGGTATGGGTGGGAGGAGATGAGATGGGTATGTGTAGAAGGAGATGAGGAGATGAGTATGGGTGGGAGGAGATGAGATGGGTATGTGTAGGAGGAGATGAGGAGATAGGTAGGTGTAGGAGGAGATGGGGAGATGGGTACGTGTAGGAGGAGATGAGGAGATGGGTACTTGTAGGAGGAGATGAGGAGATGGGTACGTGTAGGAGGAGATGAGGAGATGGGTACGTGTAGGAGGAGATGAGGAGATGGGTACGTGTAGGAGGAGATGAGGAGATGGGTACGTGTAGGAGGAGATGAGGAGATGGGTACGTGTACGAGGAGATGAGATGGGTACGTGTAGGAGGAGATGAGGAGATGGGTATGTGTAGCAGGAGATGAGGAGATGGGTACGTGTAGGAGGAGTGAGGAAATGGGTACGTGTACGAGAAGATGAGGAGAGGGGTACGTGTAGGAGGTGATGAGGAGATGGGTACGTGTAGGAGGTGATGAGGAGATGGGTACGTGTAGGAGGAGATGAGATGGGTACGTGTAGGAGGAGATGAGGAGATGGGTACGTGTAGGAGGAGATGAGGAGATGGGTACGTGTAGGAGGAGATGGGTACGTGTAGGAGGAGATGAGATGGGTACATGTGGGAGGAGAAGAGGGGATGGGTACATGTAGGAGGAGATGAGATGGGTACGTGTGGGAGGAGATGAGATGGGTACGTGTAGGAGGAGATGGGTACGTGTAGGAGGAGATGAGGAGGTGGGTATGTGTAGGAAGAGATGAGGAGATGGGTACGTGTAGGAGGAGATGAGGAGTTGGGTATGGGTGGGAGGAGATGAGGAGATGGGTACGTGTGGGAGGAGATGAGGAGATGGGTACATGTGGGAGGAGATGAGATGGGTACGTGTAGGAGGAGATGAGATGGGTACGTGTAGGAGGAGATGAGGAGATGGGTACGTGTAGGAGGAGATGAGGAGATGGGTACGTGTAGGAGGAGATGAGGAGATGGGTACGTGTAGGAGGAGATGAGGAGATGGGTACGTGTAGGAGGAGATGAGGAGATGGGTACGTGTAGGAGGAGATGAGGAGATGGGTATGGGTGGGAGGATATAAGGAGATGGGTACATGTAGGAGGTGATGAGGAGATGGGTACGTGTAGGGGGAGATGAGGAGATGGGCACGTGTAGGAGGAGATGAGATGGGTATGTGTAGGAGGAGATGTGGAGATGGGTACGTGTAGCAGGAGATGAGATGGGTACATGTGGGAGGAGATGAGGAGATGGGTACGTGTGGGAGGAGATGAGGAGATGGGTAGGTGCAGGAGGAGATGGGTACGTGTAGGAGGAGATGGGTATGTGTAGGAGGAGAAGAGAAGATGGGTACGTGTAGGAGGAGATGAGGAGATGGGTACGTGTAGGAGGAGAAGAGAAGATGTGTACGTGTAGGAGGAGATGAGGAGATGGGTATGTGTAGGAGGAGAAGAGAAGATGGGTATGTGTAGGAGGAGATGAGGAGATGGGTACGTGTAGGAGGAGATGAGATGGGTACGTGTAGGAGGAGATGGGTACGTGTAGGAGGAGATGAGATGGGTACGTGTAGGAGGAGATGAGGAGATGGGTGCGTGTCGGAGGAGATGAGATGGGTACGTGTAGCAGGTGATGAGGAGATGGGGACGTGTAGGAAGAGATGAGGAGATGGGGACGTGTAGGAAGAGATGAGGAGATGGGTACGTTTAGGAGGAGATGAGGAGATGGGTACGTATAGGAGGAGATGAGATGGGTACATGTGGGAGGAGATGAGGAGATGGGTACATGTAGGTGGAGATGAGATGGGTGCGTGTGGGAGGAGATGAGGAGATGGGTACGTGTGGGAGGAGATGGGTACGTGTAGGAGGAGATGAGGAGATGGGTATGTGTAGGAAGAGATGAGGAGATGGGTACGTGTAGGAGGAGATGAGGAGTTGGGTATGGGTGGGAGGAGATGAGGAGATGGGTACGTGTAGGAGGAGATGAGTAGATGGGTACGTGTAGGAGGAGATGAGGAGATGGGTACATGTAGGAGGAGATGAGGAGATGGGTACGTGTAGGCGGAGATGAGGAGATGGGTATGGGTGGGAGGATATAAGGAGATGGGTACATGTAGGAGGTGATGAGGGGATGGGTACGTGTAGGGGGTGATGAGGAGATGGGTACGTGTAGGAGGAGATGAGATGGGTATGTGTAGGAGGAGATGTGGAGATGGGTACGTGTAGCAGGAGATGAGATGGGTACATGTGGGAGGAGATTAGGAGATGGGTACGTGTGGGAGGAGATGAGGTGATGGGTACGTGTAGGAGGAGATGGGTACGTGTAGGAGGAGATGGGTACGTGTAGGAGGAGATGGGTATGTGTAGGAGGAGAAGAGAAAATGGGTACGTGTAGGAGGAGATGGGTACGTGTAGGAGGAGAAGACAAGATGGGTACGTGTAGGAGGGATGAGGAGATGCGTACGTGTAGGAGGAGAAGAGAAGATGGGTATGTGTAGGAGGAGATGAGGAGATGGGTACGTGTAGGAGGAGATGAGGAGATGGGTATGGGTGGGAGGAGATGAGATGGGTATGTGTAGAAGGAGATGAGGAGATGAGTATGGGTGGGAGGAGATGAGATGGGTATGTGTAGGAGGAGATGAGGAGATAGGTAGGTGTAGGAGGAGATGGGGAGATGGGTACGTGTAGGAGGAGATGAGGAGATGGGTACTTGTAGGAGGAGATGAGGAGATGGGTACGTGTAGGAGGAGATGAGGAGATGGGTACGTGTAGGAGGAGATGAGGAGATGGGTACGTGTAGGAGGAGATGAGGAGATGGGTACGTGTAGGAGGAGATGAGGAGATGGGTACGTGTACGAGGAGATGAGATGGGTACGTGTAGGAGGAGATGAGGAGATGGGTATGTGTAGCAGGAGATGAGGAGATGGGTACGTGTAGGAGGAGTGAGGAAATGGGTACGTGTACGAGAAGATGAGGAGAGGGGTACGTGTAGGAGGTGATGAGGAGATGGGTACGTGTAGGAGGTGATGAGGAGATGGGTACGTGTAGGAGGAGATGAGATGGGTACGTGTAGGAGGAGATGAGGAGATGGGTACGTGTAGGAGGAGATGAGGAGATGGGTACGTGTAGGAGGAGATGGGTACGTGTAGGAGGAGATGAGATGGGTACATGTGGGAGGAGAAGAGGGGATGGGTACATGTAGGAGGAGATGAGATGGGTACGTGTGGGAGGAGATGAGATGGGTACGTGTAGGAGGAGATGGGTACGTGTAGGAGGAGATGAGGAGGTGGGTATGTGTAGGAAGAGATGAGGAGATGGGTACGTGTAGGAGGAGATGAGGAGTTGGGTATGGGTGGGAGGAGATGAGGAGATGGGTACGTGTGGGAGGAGATGAGGAGATGGGTACATGTGGGAGGAGATGAGATGGGTACGTGTAGGAGGAGATGAGATGGGTACGTGTAGGAGGAGATGAGGAGATGGGTACGTGTAGGAGGAGATGAGGAGATGGGTACGTGTAGGAGGAGATGAGGAGATGGGTACGTGTAGGAGGAGATGAGGAGATGGGTACGTGTAGGAGGAGATGAGGAGATGGGTACGTGTAGGAGGAGATGAGGAGATGGGTATGGGTGGGAGGATATAAGGAGATGGGTACATGTAGGAGGTGATGAGGAGATGGGTACGTGTAGGGGGAGATGAGGAGATGGGCACGTGTAGGAGGAGATGAGATGGGTATGTGTAGGAGGAGATGTGGAGATGGGTACGTGTAGCAGGAGATGAGATGGGTACATGTGGGAGGAGATGAGGAGATGGGTACGTGTGGGAGGAGATGAGGAGATGGGTAGGTGCAGGAGGAGATGGGTACGTGTAGGAGGAGATGGGTATGTGTAGGAGGAGAAGAGAAGATGGGTACGTGTAGGAGGAGATGAGGAGATGGGTACGTGTAGGAGGAGAAGAGAAGATGTGTACGTGTAGGAGGAGATGAGGAGATGGGTATGTGTAGGAGGAGAAGAGAAGATGGGTATGTGTAGGAGGAGATGAGGAGATGGGTACGTGTAGGAGGAGATGAGATGGGTACGTGTAGGAGGAGATGGGTACGTGTAGGAGGAGATGAGATGGGTACGTGTAGGAGGAGATGAGGAGATGGGTGCGTGTCGGAGGAGATGAGATGGGTACGTGTAGGAGGAAATGAGGAGATGGGTACGTGTAGGAGGAGATGAGATGGGTACGTGTAGGAGGAAATGAGGAGATGGGTACGTGTATGAGAAGATGGGTACGTGTAGGAGGAGATGAGGAGATGGTTACGTGTAGGAGGAGATGAGATGGGTATGTGTAGGAGGAGATGAGGAGATGGGTACGTGTAGGTGGAGATGAGGAGATGGGTACATGTAGGAGGAGATGAGGAGATGGGTACATGTAGGAGGAGATGAGGAGATGGGTACGTAAAGGAGGAGATGAGATGGGTACGTGTAGGAGGAGATGAGATGCGTATGTGTAGGAGGAGATGAGGAGATGAGTACGTGTAGAAGGAGATGAGGAGATGGGTACATGTGGGAGGAGATGAGGAGATGGGTGCGTGTAAGAGGAGATGAGGAGATGGGTACATGTGGGAAGAGATGAGATGGGTATGTGTAGGAGGAGATGAGGAGATGGGTTTGTGTAGGAGGAGATGGGATGGGTACGTGTAGGAGGAGATGAGGAGATGGTACGTGTAGGAGGAGATGAAATGGGTACGTGTAGGCGGAGATGAGATGGGTACGTGTAGGAAGAGATGAGATGGGTACGTGTAGGAGGAGATGAGGAGATGGGTACGTTTAGGAGGAGATGAGATGGGTACGTGTAGGAGGAGATGAGGAGATGGGTACGTGTAGGAGGAGATGAGGAGATGGGTACGTGTAGGAGGAGATGAGGAGATGGGTACGTGTAGGAGGAGATGAGGAGATGGGTACGTGTAGGAGGAGATGAGGAGCTGGGTACGTGTAGGAGGAGATGAGATGGGTATGTGTAGGAGGAGATGAGATGGGTACGTGTAGGAGGAGATGAGATGGGTACGTGTGGGAGGAGATGAGGAGATGGGTACGTGTAGGAGGAGATGAGATGGGTACGTGTGGGAGGAGATGAGGAGATGGGTACGTATAGGAGGAGATGAGATGGGTACGTGTAGGAGGAGATGGTTACGTGCAGGAGGAGATGAGATGGGTACGTGTAGGAGGAGCTGAGATGGGTATGTGTAGGAGGAGCTGAGATGGGTATGTGTAGGAGGAGATGAGATGGGTACGTGTCTTAGGAGATGAGATGGGTACGTGTAGGAGGAGATGAGGAGGTGGGTAAGTGTAGGAGGAGATGAGATGGGTACGTGTAGGAGGAGATGAGATGGGTACGTGTAGGAGGAGATGAGATGGGTACGTGTAGGAGGAGATGAGATGGGTACGTGTCGGAGGAGATGAGATGGGTACGTGTAGGAGGAGATGCGGAGATGGGTACGTGTATGAGGAGATGCGGAGATGGGTACGTGTATGAGGAGATGGGTACGTGTAGGAGGAGATGAGGAGATGGTTACGTGTAGGAGGAGATGAGATGGGTATGTGCAGGAGGAGATGAGATGGGTACGTGTGGGAGGAGATGAGATGGGTACATGTGGGAGGAGATGAGCAGATGGGTACGCATGGGAGGAGATGGGTACGGGTAGGAGGAGATGGGTACGTGTAAGAGGAGATGGGTAAGTGTGGGAGGAGATGGGTACGTGTAGGAGGAGCTGAGGCGATGGGTTTGGGTGGGAGGGGATGAGGAGATGGGTACGTGTAGGGAGGAGATGAGAAGATGGGTACGTGTCGGAGGAGATGAGGAGATGGGTACGTGTTGGAGGAGATGAGGAGATCGGTACGTGTAGGAGGAGATGAGGAGATGGGTACGTGTAGGAGGAGATGAGATGGGTATGCGTAGGAGGAGATGAGGAGATGGGTACGTGTAGGAGGAGATGAGGAGATGGCTACGTGTAGGAGGAGAAGAGAAGATGGGTACGTGTAGGAGGAGATGAGATGGGTACGTGTAGGAGGAGAAGAGAAGATGGGTACGTGTAGGAGGAGATGAGGAGATGGCTACGTGTAGGAGGAGAAGAGAAGATGGGTATGTGTAGGAAGAGATGAGGAGACGGGTACGTGTAGGAGGAGATGAGGAAATGCGTACGTGTAGGAGGAGATGAGATGCGTACGTGTAGGAGGAGAAGAGAAGATGGGTACGTGTAGGAGGAGATGGGTACGTGTAGGAGGAGAAGAGAAGATGGGTATGTGTAGGAGGAGATGAGGAGATGGGTACGTGTAGGAGGAGATGAGGAGATGGGTATGGGTGGGAGGAGATGGGTATGTGTAGGAGGAGATGAGGAGATGGGTATGGGTGGGAGGAGATGAGATGGGTTTGTGTAGAAGGAGATGAGGAGATGGGTATGGGTGGGAGGAGATGAGATGGGTATGTGTACGAGGAGATGAGGAGATTGGTACGTGTAGGAGGAGATGAGGAGATGGGTACGTGTAGGAGGAGATGAGGAGATGGGTACTTGTAGGAGGAGATGAGGAGATGGGTACGTGTAGGAGGAGATGAGGAGATGGGTACGTATAGGAGGAGATGAGGAGAGGGGTACGTGTAGGAGGTGATGAGGAGATGGGTACGTGTAGGAGGAGATGAGGAGATGGGTACGCATAGGAGGAGATGAGGAGATGGGTACATGTAGGAGGAGATGAGGAGATGGGTACGTGTAGGAGGAGATGAGGAGATGGGTACGTGTAGGAAGAGCTGAGGAGATTGGTACTTGTAGGAGGAGATGAGATGGGTACGTGTAGGAGGAGATTGGAACGTGCAGGAGGAAATGAGGAGATGGGTACGTGTATGAGGAGATGGGTACGTGTAGGAGGAGATGAGGAGATGGGTACGTGTAGGAGGAGATGAGATGGGTATGTGTAGGAGGAGATGATGAGATGGGTACGTGTAGGAGGAGATGAGGAGATGGGTATGGGTGGGAGCAGATGAGGGGATGTGTACGTGTAGGAGGAGATGAGGAGAAGGGTACGTGTAGGAGGAGATGAGGAGATGGGTATGTGTAGGAGGAGATGAGGAGATGGGTATGGGTGGGAGGAGATGAGATGGGTATGTGTAGAAGGACATGAGGAGATGGATATGGGTGGGAGGAGATGAGATGGGTATGTGTATGAGGAGATGAGGAGATGGGTACGTGTAGGAGGAGATGAGATGGGTACGTGTAGGAGGAGATGTGTATGGGTGGGAGGATATGAGGAGATGGGTACATGTAGGAGGAGATGAGATGGGTACATGTAGGAGGTGATGAGGAGATGGGGACGTGTAGGAAGAGATGAGGAGATGGGGACGTGTAGGAAGAGATGAGGAGATGGGTACGTTTAGGAGGAGATGAGGAGATGGGTACGTATAGGAGGAGATGAGATGGGTACATGTGGGAGGAGATGAGGAGATGGGTACGTGTGGGAGGAGATGGGTACGTGTAGGAGGAGGTGAGGAGATGGGTATGTGTAGGAAGAGATGAGGAGATGGGTACGTGTAGGAGGAGATGAGGAGTTGGGTATGGGTGGGAGGAGATGAGGAGATGGGTACGTGTGGGAGGAGATGAGGAGATGGGTACGTGTAGGAGGAGATGAGTAGATGGGTACGTGTAGGAGGAGATGAGGAGATGGGTACATGTAGGAGGAGATGAGATGGGTACGTGTAGGCGGAGATGTGGAGATGGGTACGTGTAGCAGGAGATGAGATGGGTACATGTGGGAGGAGATTAGGAGATGGGTACGTGTGGGAGGAGATGAGGTGATGGGTACGTGTAGGAGGAGATGGGTACGTGTAGGAGGAGATGGGTACGTGTAGGAGGAGATGGGTATGTGTAGGAGGAGAAGAGAAAATGGGTACGTGTAGGAGGAGAAGACAAGATGGGTACGTGTAGGAGGAGATGAGGAGATGCGTACGTGTAGGAGGAGAAGAGAAGATGGGTATGTGTAGGAGGAGATGAGGAGATGGGTACGTGTAGGAGGAGATGAGGAGATGGGTATGGGTGGGAGCAGATGGGGAGATTTGTACGTGTAGGAGGAGATGAGGAGAAGGGTATGGGTGGGAGGAGATGAGATGGGTATGTGTAGAAGGAGATGAGGAGATGAGTATGGGTGGGAGGAGATGAGATGGGTATGTGTACGAGGAGATGAGGAGATAGGTAGGTGTAGGAGGAGATGGGGAGATGGGTACGTGTAGGAGGAGATGAGGAGATGGGTACTTGTAGGAGGAGATGAGGAGATGGGTACGTGTAGGAGGAGATGAGATGGGTACGTGTAGGAGGAGATGAGGAGATGGGTACGTGTAGGAGGAGATGAGGAGATGGGTACGTGTAGGAGGAGATGAGGAGATGGGTACATGTACGAGGAGATGAGATGGGTACGTGTAGGAGGAGATGAGGAGATGGGTATGTGTAGCAGGAGATGAGGAGATGGGTACGTGTAGGAGGAGTGAGGAAATGGGTACGTGTACGAGGAGATGAGGAGAGGGGTACGTGTAGGAGGTGATGAGGAGATGGGTACGTGTAAGAGGAGATGAGGAGATGGGTACGTGTAGGAGGAGATGAGGAGATGGGTACGTGTAGGAGGAGATGAGGAGATGGGTACGTGTAGGAGGTGATGAGGAGATGGGTACGTGTAGGAAGAGCTGAGGAGATGGGTACGTATAGGAGGAGATGAGATGGGTACGTGTAGGAGGAGATGGTTACGTGCAGGAGGAGATGAGATGGGTACGTGTAGGAGGAGCTGAGATGGGTATGTGTAGGAGGAGATGAGATGGGTACGTGTCGGAGGAGATGAGATGGGTACGTGTAGGAGGAGATGAGGAGGTGGGTACGTGTAGGAGGAGATGAGATGGGTACGTGTAGGAGGAGATGAGATGGGTACGTGTAGGAGGAGATGAGATGGGTACGTGTAGGAGGAGATGCGGAGATGGGTACGTGTATGAGGAGATGGGTACGTGTAGGAGGAGATGAGGAGATGGGTACGTGTAGGAGGAGATGAGATGGGTATGTGCAGGAGGAGATGAGGAGATGGGTACGTGTGGGAGGAGATGAGATGGGTACATGTGGGAGGAGATGAGCAGATGGGTACGCATGGGAGGAGATGGGTACGTGTAGGAGGAGATGGGTACGTGTAAGAGGAGATGGGTAAGTGTGGGAGGAGATGGGTACGTGTAGGAGGAGCTGAGGCGATGGGTTTGGGTGGGAGGGGATGAGGAGATGGGTACGTGTAGGGAGGTGATGAGAAGATGGGTACGTGTTGGAGGAGATGAGGAGATGGGTACGTGTTGGAGGAGATGAGGAGATCGGTACGTGTAGGAGGAGATGAGGAGATGGGTACGTGTAGGAGGAGATGAGATGGGTGTGTGTAGGAGGAGATGAGGAGATGGGTACGTGTCGGAGGAGATGAGATGGGTACATGTGGGAGGAGATGAGGAGATGGGTACGTGTAGGAGGAGATGGGTACGTGTAGGAGGAGATGGGTATGTGTAGGAGGAGAAGAGAAGATGGGTACGTGTAGGAGTAGATGAGGAGATGGGTACGTGTAGGAGGAGAAGAGAAGATGGGTACGTGTAGGAGGAGATGAGATGGGTACGTGTAGGAGGAGAAGAGAAGATGGGGACGTGTAGGAGGAGATGCGGAGATGGCTACGTGTAGGAGGAGAAGAGAAGATGGGTATGTGTAGGAAGAGATGAGGAGACGGGTACGTGTAGGAGGAGATGAGGAAATGCGTACGTGTAGGAGGAGATGAGATGCGTACGTGTAGGAGGAGAAGAGAAGATGGGTACGTGTAGGAGGAGATGGGTACGCGTAGGAGGAGAAGAGAAGATGGGTATGTGTAGGAGGAGATGAGGAGATGGGTACGTGTAGGAGGAGATGAGGAGATGGGTATGGGTGGGAGCAGATGAGGAAATGTGTACGTGTAGGAGGAGATGAGGAGAAGGGTACGTGTAGGAGGAGATGGGTATGTGTAGGAGGAGATGAGGAGATGGGTATGGGTGGGAGGAGATGAGATGGGTTTGTGTAGAAGGAGATGAGGAGATGGGTATGGGTGGGAGGTGATGAGATGGGTATGTGTACGAGGAGATGAGGAGATTGGTACGTGTAGGAGGAGATGAGGAGATGGGTACGTGTAGGAGGAGATGAGGAGATGGGTACTTGTAGGAGGAGATGAGGAGATGGGTACTTGTAGGAGGAGATGAGATGGGTACGTGTAGGAGGAGATGAGGAGATGGGTACGCATCGGAGGAGATGAGGAGATGGGTACTTGTAGGAGGAGATGAGATGGGTACGTGTAGGAGGAGATGAGGAGATGGGTACGCATAGGAGGAGATGAGGAGATGGGTACATGTAGGAGGAAATGAGGAGATGGGTACGTGTAGGAGGAGATGAGGAGATGGGTACGTGTAGGAAGAGCTGAGGAGATTGGTACGTGTAGGAGGAGATGAGATGGGTACGTGTAGGAGGAGATTGGTACGTGCAGGAGGAGATGAGATGGGTACGTGTAGGAGGAGATGAGATGGGTACGTGTAGGAGGAGATGAGGAGATGGGTACGTGTCGGAGGAGATGAGATGGGTACGTGTCGGAGGAGATGAGGAGATGGGTACGTATATGAGGAGATGGGTACGTATATGAGGAGATGGGTACGTGTAGGAGGAGATGAGGAGATGGGTACGTGTAGGAGGAGATGAGGAGATGGGTACGTGTAGGAGGAGATGAGATGGGTATGTGTAGGAGGAGATGAGGAGATTGGTACGTGTGGGAGGAGCTGAGATGGGTACATGTGGGAGGAGATGAGCAGATGGTTACACGTGGGGGGAGATGGGTACGTGTAGGAGGAGATGGGTACGTGTGGGAGGAGATGGGTACGTGTAGGAGGAGATGAGGAGATGGGTACGTATAGGAGGAGAAGAGATGGGTACGTGTAGGAGGAGCTGAGATGCGTATGTGTAGAAGGAGATGAGGAGTTCGGTACATGTAGGAGGAGATGAGTAGATGGGTACATGTAGGAGGAGATGAGGAGATGGGTGCACGTAAGAGGAGATGAGGAGATGGGTACGTGTAGGAGGAGTTGAGGAGAGGGGTACGTGTAGGAGGTGATGAGGAGATGGGTACGTGTAGGAGGAGATGAGGAGATGGGTACGTGTAGGAGGAGATGAGGAGATGGGTACGTGTAGGAGGAGATGAGATGGGTACGTGTAGGAGGAGATGGGTACGTGTAGGAGGAGATGAGATGGGTACGTGTAGGAGGAGATGAGGAGAGGGGTACGTGTAGGAGGTGATGAGGAGATGGGTACGTGTAGGAGGAGATGAGGAGATGGGTACGTGTAGGAGGAGATGAGGAGATGGGTACGTGTAGGAGGAGATGAGGAGATGGGTACGTGTAGGAGGAGATGAGGAGATGGGTACGTGTAGGAGGACATGAGGAGATGGGTACGTGTAGGAAGAGCTAAGGAGATGGGTGCGTATAGGAGGAAATGAGATGGGTACGTGTAGGAGGAGATGAGATGGGTATGTGTCGAAGGAGATGAGATGCGTACGTGTAGGAGGAGATGAGGAGATGGGTACGTGTAGGAGGAGATGAGATGGGTACGTGTAGGAGGAGATGAGATGGGTACGTGTAGGAGGATATGAGATGGGTATGTGTAGGAGGAGATGAGGAGATGGGTACGTGTATGAGGAGATGGGTACGTGTAGGAGGAGATGAGGAGATGGGTACGTGTAGGAGGAGATGAGGAGATGGGTACATGTAGGAGGAGATGAGATGGGTATGTGTATGAGGAGATGAGGAGATTGGTACGTGTGGGAGGAGATGAGATGGGTACATGTGGGAGGAAATGAGAAGATGGGTACGCGTGGGAGGAGATGGGTACGTGTTGGAGGAGATGGGTACGTGTAGGAGGAGATGGGTACGTGTGGGAGGAGGTGAGGCGATGGTTATGGGTGGGAGGAGATGAGAAGATGGGTACGTGTAGGAGGAGATGAGAAGATGGGTACGTGTCGGAGTAGATGAGGAGATGGGTACGTGTAGGAGGAGATGAGGAAATGGGTACGTGTAGGAGGAGATGAGATGGGTACGTGTAGGAGGAGATGAGATGCGTACGTGTAGAAGGAGATGAGGAGATGGGTACGTGTAGGAGGAGATGAGGAGATGGGTATGGGTGGGAGGAGATGAGGAGATGGGTACGTGTAGGAGGAGATGAGATGGGTACATGTGGGAGGAGATGAGGAGATGGGTACGTTTAGAAGGAGATGAGATGGGTACGTGTGGGAGGAGATGAGGAGATGGGTATGTGTAGGAGGACATGAGGAGATGGGTACGTGTAGGAGGAGATGAGGAGATGGGTACGTGTAGGAGGAGAAGAGAAGATGGGTACATGTAGGAGGAGATGAGATGGGTACGTGTAGGAGGAGATGAGGAGATGGGTACGTGTGGGAGGAGATGAGATGGGTATGTGTAGGAGGAGATGAGGAGATGGGTACGTGTAGGAGGAGATGAGGAGATGGCTATGAGTGGGAGGAGATGAGGAGATGGGTACATGTGGGAGGAGATTAGGAGATGGGTACGTGTGGGAGGAGATGAGGAGATGGGTACGTGTAGGAGGAGATGAGGAGATGGGTACGTGTAGGAGGAGATCAGGATATGGGTACGTGTAGGAAGAGATGAGGAGATGGGTACGTGTAGGAGGAGATGAGGAGATGGGTATGGGTGGGAGGAGATGATATGGGTACATGTAGGAGGAGAGGAGGAGATGGGTACGTGTAGGAGGAGATGAGATGGGTATGTGCAGGAGGAGATGAGGAGATTAGTACGTGTAGCAGGAGATGAGATGGATACATGTGGGAGGAGTTGAGGAGATGGGTACGTGTGGGAGGAGATGAGGAGTTGGGTACGTGTAGGAGGAGATGGGTACGTGTAGGAGGAGATGGGTACGCGTAGGAGGAGATGGGTATGCGTAGGAGGAGATGAGGAGATGGGTTCGTGTAGGAGGAGATGAGGGGATGGGTATGGGTGGGAGGAGATGAGGAGATGCGTACGTGTAGGAGGAGAAGAGAAGATGGGTACGTGTAGGAGGAGATGAGGAGATGGGTACTTGTAGGAGGAGATGAGGAGATGGGTACGTGTTGGAGGAGATGAGGAGATGGGTATGTGTAGGAGGAGATGAGGAGGTGGGTATGGGTGGGAGGAGATGAGGAGATGGGTATGTGTAGAAGGAGATGAGGAGATGGTTATGGGTGGGAGGAGATGAGGAGATGGGTAGGTGTAGGAGGAGATGAGGAGATGGGTACGTGTAGGAGGAGATGAAGAGATGGGTACGTGTAGGAAGAGCTGAGGAGATGGGTACGTGTAGGAGGAGATGAGATGGGTACGTGTAGGAGGAGAATGGTACGTGTAGGAGGAGATGAGATGGGTACGTGTAGGAGGAGATGAGGAGATGGGTACGTGTCGTAGGAGATGAGATGGGTACGTGTAGGAGGAGATGAGGAGATGGGTACCTGTTGGAGGAGATGAGATGGGTACGTGTCAAAGGAGATGAGATGGGTACGTGTAGGAGGAAATGAGGAGATGGGTACGTGTAGGAAGAGATGGGTACGTGTAGGAGGAGATGAGGAGATGGTTACGTGTAGGAGGAGATGTGATGGGTATGTGTAGGAGGAGATGAGGAGATGGGTACGTGTGGGAGGAGATGAGATGGGTACATGTGGGAGGAGATGAGCAGATGGGTACGCATGGGAGGAGATGGGTACGTGTAGGAGGAGATGGGTACGTGTAAGAGGAGATGGGTAAGTGTGGGAGGAGATGGGTACGTGTAGGAGGAGCTGAGGCGATGGGTTTGGGTGGGAGGGGATGAGGAGATGGGTACGTGTAGGGAGGAGATGAGAAGATGGGTACGTGTCGGAGGAGATGAGGAGATGGGTACGTGTTGGAGGAGATGAGGAGATCGGTACGTGTAGGAGGAGATGAGGAGATGGGTACGTGTAGGAGGAGATGAGATGGGTGTGTGTAGGAGGAGATGAGGAGATGGGTACGTGTCGGAGGAGATGAGATGGGTACATGTGGGAGGAGATGAGGAGATGGGTACGTGTAGGAGGAGATGGGTACGTGTAGGAGGAGATGGGTATGTGTAGGAGGAGAAGAGAAGATGGGTACGTGTAGGAGTAGATGAGGAGATGGGTACATGTAGGAGGAGATGAGATGGGTACGTGTAGGAGGAGAAGATAAGATGGGGACGTGTAGGAGGAGATGCGGAGATGGCTACGTGTAGGAGGAGAAGAGAAGATGGGTATGTGTAGGAAGAGATGAGGAGACGGGTACGTGTAGGAGGAGATGAGGAAATGCGTACGTGTAGGAGGAGATGAGATGCGTACGTGTAGGAGGAGAAGAGAAGATGGGTACGTGTAGGAGGAGATGGGTACGCGTAGGAGGAGAAGAGAAGATGGGTATGTGTAGGAGGAGATGAGGAGATGGGTACGTGTAGGAGGAGATGAGGAGATGGGTATGGGTGGGAGCAGATGAGGAGATGTGTACGTGTAGGAGGAGATGAGGTGAAGGGTACGTGTAGGAGGAGATGGGTATGTGTAGGACGAGATGAGGAGATGGGTATGGGTGGGAGGAGATGAGATGGGTTTGTGTAGAAGGAGATGAGGAGATGGGTATGGGTGGGAGGTGATGAGATGGGTATGTGTACGAGGAGATGAGGAGATTGGTACGTGTAGGAGGAGATGAGGAGATGGGTACGTGTAGGAGGAGATGAGGAGATGGGTACTTGTAGGAGGAGATGAGATGGGTACGTGTAGGAGGAGATGAGGAGATGGGTACGTATAGGAGGAGATGAGGAGAGGGGTACGTGTAGGAGGTGATGAGGAGATGGGTACGTGTAGGAGGAGATGAGGAGATGGGTACGCATCGGAGGAGATGAGGAGATGGGTACTTGTAGGAGGAGATGAGATGGGTACGTGTAGGAGGAGATGAGGAGATGGGTACGCATAGGAGGAGATGAGGAGGTGGGTACATGTAGGAGGAAATGAGGAGATGGGTACGTGTTGGAGGAGATGAGGAGATGGGTATGTGTAGGAGGAGATGAGGAGGTGGGTATGGGTGGGAGGAGATGAGGAGATGGGTATGTGTAGAAGGAGATGAGGAGATGGTTATGGGTGGGAGGAGATGAGGAGATGGGTAGGTGTAGGAGGAGATGAGGAGATGGGTACGTGTAGGAGGAGATGAAGAGATGGGTACGTGTAGGAAGAGCTGAGGAGATGGGTACGTGTAGGAGGAGATGAGATGGGTACGTGTAGGAGGAGAATGGTACGTGTAGGAGGAGATGAGATGGGTACGTGTAGGAGGAGATGAGGAGATGGGTACGTGTCGTAGGAGATGAGATGGGTACGTGTAGGAGGAGATGAGGAGATGGGTACCTGTTGGAGGAGATGAGATGGGTACGTGTCAAAGGAGATGAGATGGGTACGTGTAGGAGGAAATGAGGAGATGGGTACGTGTAGGAAGAGATGGGTACGTGTAGGAGGAGATGAGGAGATGGTTACGTGTAGGAGGAGATGTGATGGGTATGTGTAGGAGGAGATGAGGAGATGGGTACGTGTGGGAGGAGATGAGATGGGTACATGTGGGAGGAGATGAGCAGATGGGTACGCATGGGAGGAGATGGGTACGTGTAGGAGGAGATGGGTACGTGTAAGAGGAGATGGGTAAGTGTGGGAGGAGATGGGTACGTGTAGGAGGAGCTGAGGCGATGGGTTTGGGTGGGAGGGGATGAGGAGATGGGTACGTGTAGGGAGGAGATGAGAAGATGGGTACGTGTCGGAGGAGATGAGGAGATGGGTACGTGTTGGAGGAGATGAGGAGATCGGTACATGTAGGAGGAGATGAGGAGATGGGTACGTGTAGGAGGAGATGAGATGGGTGTGTGTAGGAGGAGATGAGGAGATGGGTACGTGTCGGAGGAGATGAGATGGGTACATGTGGGAGGAGATGAGGAGATGGGTACGTGTAGGAGGAGATGGGTACGTGTAGGAGGAGATGGGTATGTGTAGGAGGAGAAGAGAAGATGGGTACGTGTAGGAGTAGATGAGGAGATGGGTACATGTAGGAGGAGATGAGATGGGTACGTGTAGGAGGAGAAGATAAGATGGGGACGTGTAGGAGGAGATGCGGAGATGGCTACGTGTAGGAGGAGAAGAGAAGATGGGTATGTGTAGGAAGAGATGAGGAGACGGGTACGTGTAGGAGGAGATGAGGAAATGCGTACGTGTAGGAGGAGATGAGATGCGTACGTGTAGGAGGAGAAGAGAAGATGGGTACGTGTAGGAGGAGATGGGTACGCGTAGGAGGAGAAGAGAAGATGGGTATGTGTAGGAGGAGATGAGGAGATGGGTACGTGTAGGAGGAGATGAGGAGATGGGTATGGGTGGGAGCAGATGAGGAGATGTGTACGTGTAGGAGGAGATGAGGTGAAGGGTACGTGTAGGAGGAGATGGGTATGTGTAGGACGAGATGAGGAGATGGGTATGGGTGGGAGGAGATGAGATGGGTTTGTGTAGAAGGAGATGAGGAGATGGGTATGGGTGGGAGGTGATGAGATGGGTATGTGTACGAGGAGATGAGGAGATTGGTACGTGTAGGAGGAGATGAGGAGATGGGTACGTGTAGGAGGAGATGAGGAGATGGGTACTTGTAGGAGGAGATGAGATGGGTACGTGTAGGAGGAGATGAGGAGATGGGTACGTATAGGAGGAGATGAGGAGAGGGGTACGTGTAGGAGGTGATGAGGAGATGGGTACGTGTAGGAGGAGATGAGGAGATGGGTACGCATCGGAGGAGATGAGGAGATGGGTACTTGTAGGAGGAGATGAGATGGGTACGTGTAGGAGGAGATGAGGAGATGGGTACGCATAGGAGGAGATGAGGAGGTGGGTACATGTAGGAGGAAATGAGGAGATGGGTACGTGTAGGAGGAGATGAGGAGATGGGTACGTGTAGGAAGAGCTGAGGAGATTGGTACGTGTAGGACGAGATGAGATGGGTACGTGTAGGAGGAGATTGGTACGTGCAGGAGGAGATGAGATGGGTACGTGTAGGACGAGATGAGATGGGTACGTGTAGGAGGAGATGAGGAGATGGGTACGTGTCGGAGGAGATGAGATGGGTACGTGTCGGAGGAGATGAGGAGATGGGTACGTATATGAGGAGATTGGTACGTATATGAGGAGATGGGTACGTGTAGAGGAGATGAGGAGATGGGTACGTGTAGGAGGAGATGAGGAGATGGGTACGTGTAGGAGGAGATGAGATGGGTACGTGTAGGAGGAGATGAGATGGGTATGTGTAGGAGGAGATGAGGAGATTGGTACATGTGGGAGGAGCTGAGATGGGTACATGTGGGAGGAGATGAGCAGATGGTTACGCGTGGGGGGAGATGGGTACGTGTAGGAGGAGATGGGTACGTGTGGGTGGAGATGGGTACGTGTAGGAGGAGATGAGGAGATGGGTACGTATAGGAGGAGAAGAGATGGGTACGTGTAGGAGGAGATGAGATGCGTATGTGTAGAAGGAGATGAGGAGTTCGGTACATGTAGGAGGAGATGAGTAGATGGGTACATGTAGGAGGAGATGAGGAGATGGGTGCACGTAAGAGGAGATGAGGAGATGGGTACGTGTAGGAGGAGTTGAGGAGAGGGGTATGTGTAGGAGGTGATGAGGAGATGGGTACGTGTCGGAGGAGATGAGGAGATGGGTACGTGTAGGAGGAGATGAGGAGATGGGTACGTGTAGGAGGAGATGAGGAGATGGGTACGTGTAGGAGGACATGAGGAGATGGGTACGTGTAGGAAGAGCTAAGGAGATGGGTGCGTATAGGAGGAAATGAGCTGGGTACGTGTAGGAGGAGATGAGATGGGTATGTGTCGAAGGAGATGAGATGGGTACGTGTCAAAGGAGATGAGATGGGTACGTGTAGGAGGAAATGAGGAGATGGGTACGTGTAGGAGGAGATGGGTACGTGTAGGAGGAGATGAGGAGATGGTTACGTGTAGGAGGAGATGTGATGGGTATGTGTAGGAGGAGATGAGGAGATGGGTACGTGTGGGAGGAGATGAGATGGGTACATGTGGGAGGAGATGAGCAGATGGGTACGCATGGGAGGAGATGGGTACGTGTAGGAGGAGATGGGTACGTGTAAGAGGAGATGGGTAAGTGTGGGAGGAGATGGGTACGTGTAGGAGGAGCTGAGGCGATGGGTTTGGGTGGGAGGGGATGAGGAGATGGGTACGTGTAGGGAGGAGATGAGAAGATGGGTACGTGTCGGAGGAGATGAGGAGATGGGTACGTGTTGGAGGAGATGAGGAGATCGGTACGTGTAGGAGGAGATGAGGAGATGGGTACGTGTAGGAGGAGATGAGATGGGTGTGTGTAGGAGGAGATGAGGAGATGGGTACGTGTCGGAGGAGATGAGATGGGTACATGTGGGAGGAGATGAGGAGATGGGTACGTGTAGGAGGAGATGGGTACGTGTAGGAGGAGATGGGTATGTGTAGGAGGAGAAGAGAAGATGGGTACGTGTAGGAGTAGATGAGGAGATGGGTACATGTAGGAGGAGATGAGATGGGTACGTGTAGGAGGAGAAGATAAGATGGGGACGTGTAGGAGGAGATGCGGAGATGGCTACGTGTAGGAGGAGAAGAGAAGATGGGTATGTGTAGGAAGAGATGAGGAGACGGGTACGTGTAGGAGGAGATGAGGAAATGCGTACGTGTAGGAGGAGATGAGATGCGTACGTGTAGGAGGAGAAGAGAAGATGGGTACGTGTAGGAGGAGATGGGTACGCGTAGGAGGAGAAGAGAAGATGGGTATGTGTAGGAGGAGATGAGGAGATGGGTACGTGTAGGAGGAGATGAGGAGATGGGTATGGGTGGGAGCAGATGAGGAGATGTGTACGTGTAGGAGGAGATGAGGTGAAGGGTACGTGTAGGAGGAGATGGGTATGTGTAGGACGAGATGAGGAGATGGGTATGGGTGGGAGGAGATGAGATGGGTTTGTGTAGAAGGAGATGAGGAGATGGGTATGGGTGGGAGGTGATGAGATGGGTATGTGTACGAGGAGATGAGGAGATTGGTACGTGTAGGAGGAGATGAGGAGATGGGTACGTGTAGGAGGAGATGAGGAGATGGGTACTTGTAGGAGGAGATGAGATGGGTACGTGTAGGAGGAGATGAGGAGATGGGTACGTATAGGAGGAGATGAGGAGAGGGGTACGTGTAGGAGGTGATGAGGAGATGGGTACGTGTAGGAGGAGATGAGGAGATGGGTACGCATCGGAGGAGATGAGGAGATGGGTACTTGTAGGAGGAGATGAGATGGGTACGTGTAGGAGGAGATGAGATGGGTACGCATAGGAGGAGATGAGGAGGTGGGTACATGTAGGAGGAAATGAGGAGATGGGTACGTGTAGGAGGAGATGAGGAGATGGGTACGTGTAGGAAGAGCTGAGGAGATTGGTACGTGTAGGACGAGATGAGATGGGTACGTGTAGGAGGAGATTGGTACGTGCAGGAGGAGATGAGATGGGTACGTGTAGGACGAGATGAGATGGGTACGTGTAGGAGGAGATGAGGAGATGGGTACGTGTCGGAGGAGATGAGATGGGTACGTGTCGGAGGAGATGAGGAGATGGGTACGTATATGAGGAGATGGGTACGTATATGAGGAGATGGGTACGTGTAGAGGAGATGAGGAGATGGGTACGTGTAGGAGGAGATGAGGAGATGGGTACGTGTAGGAGGAGATGAGATGGGTACGTGTAGGAGGAGATGAGATGGGTATGTGTAGGAGGAGATGAGGAGATTGGTACATGTGGGAGGAGCTGAGATGGGTACATGTGGGAGGAGATGAGCAGATGGTTACGCGTGGGGGGAGATGGGTACGTGTAGGAGGAGATGGGTACGTGTGGGTGGAGATGGGTACGTGTAGGAGGAGATGAGGAGATGGGTACGTATAGGAGGAGAAGAGATGGGTACGTGTAGGAGGAGATGAGATGCGTATGTGTAGAAGGAGATGAGGAGTTCGGTACATGTAGGAGGAGATGAGTAGATGGGTACATGTAGGAGGAGATGAGGAGATGGGTGCACGTAAGAGGAGATGAGGAGATGGGTACGTGTAGGAGGAGTTGAGGAGAGGGGTACGTGTAGGAGGTGATGAGGAGATGGGTACGTGTCGGAGGAGATGAGGAGATGGGTACGTGTAGGAGGAGATGAGGAGATGGGTACGTGTAGGAGGAGATGAGGAGATGGGTACGTGTAGGAGGACATGAGGAGATGGGTACGTGTAGGAAGAGCTAAGGAGATGGGTGCGTATAGGAGGAAATGAGCTGGGTACGTGTAGGAGGAGATGAGATGGGTATGTGTCGAAGGAGATGAGTTGGGTACGTGTAGGAGGAGATGAGGAGATGGGTACGTGTAGGAGGAGATGAGATGGGTACGTGTAGGAGGATATGAGATGGGTACGTGTAGGAGGAGATGAGGAGATGGGTACGTGTATGAGGAGATGGGTACGTGTAGGAGGAGATGAGGAGATGGGTACGTGTAGGAGGAGATGAGGAGATGGGTACATGTAGGAGGAGATGAGATGGGTATGTGTATGAGGAGATGAGGAGATTGGTACGTGTGGGAGGAGATGAGATGGGTACATGTGGGAGGAAATGAGAAGATGGGTACGTGTAGGAGGAGATGAGGAGATGGCTATGAGTGGGAGGAGATGAGGAGATGGGTACATGTGGGAGGAGATTAGGAGATGGGTACGTGTGGGAGGAGATGAGGAGATGGGTACGTGTAGGAGGAGATGAGGAGATGGGTACGTGTAGGAGGAGATCAGGATATGGGTACGTGTAGGAAGAGATGAGGAGATGGGTACGTGTAGGAGGAGATGAGGAGATGGGTATGGGTGGGAGGAGATGATATGGGTACATGTAGGAGGAGAGGAGGAGATGGGTACGTGTAGGAGGAGATGAGATGGGTATGTGCAGGAGGAGATGAGGAGATTAGTACGTGTAGCAGGAGATGAGATGGATACATGTGGGAGGAGTTGAGGAGATGGGTACGTGTGGGAGGAGATGAGGAGATGGGTACGTGTAGGAGGAGATGGGTACGTGTAGGAGGAGATGGGTACGCGTAGGAGGAGATGGGTATGTGTAGGAGGAGATGAGGAGATGGGTTCGTGTAGGAGGAGATGAGGGGATGGGTATGGGTGGGAGGAGATGAGGAGATGCGTACGTGTAGGAGGAGAAGAGAAGATGGGTACGTGTAGGAGGAGATGAGGAGATGGGTACGTGTAGGAGGAGATGAGGAGATGGGTACTTGTAGGAGGAGATGAGATGGGTACGTGTAGGAGGAGATGAGGAGATGGGTACGTATAGGAGGAGATGAGGAGAGGGGTACGTGTAGGAGGTGATGAGGAGATGGGTACGTGTAGGAGGAGATGAGGAGATGGGTACGCATCGGAGGAGATGAGGAGATGGGTACTTGTAGGAGGAGATGAGATGGGTACGTGTAGGAGGAGATGAGGAGATGGGTACGCATAGGAGGAGATGAGGAGGTGGGTACATGTAGGAGGAAATGAGGAGATGGGTACGTGTAGGAGGAGATGAGGAGATGGGTACGTGTAGGAAGAGCTGAGGAGATTGGTACGTGTAGGACGAGATGAGATGGGTACGTGTAGGAGGAGATTGGTACGTGCAGGAGGAGATGAGATGGGTACGTGTAGGACGAGATGAGATGGGTACGTGTAGGAGGAGATGAGGAGATGGGTACGTGTCGGAGGAGATGAGATGGGTACGTGTCGGAGGAGATGAGGAGATGGGTACGTATATGAGGAGATGGGTACGTATATGAGGAGATGGGTACGTGTAGGAGGAGATGAGGAGATGGGTACGTGTAGGAGGAGATGAGGAGATGGGTACGTGTAGGAGGAGATGAGATGGGTACGTGTAGGAGGAGATGAGATGGGTATGTGTAGGAGGAGATGAGGAGATTGGTACGTGTGGGAGGAGCTGAGATGGGTACATGTGGGAGGAGATGAGCAGATGGTTACGCGTGGGGGGAGATGGGTACGTGTAGGAGGAGATGGGTACGTGTGGGTGGAGATGGGTACGTGTAGGAGGAGATGAGGAGATGGGTACGTATAGGAGGAGAAGAGATGGGTACGTGTAGGAGGAGATGAGATGCGTATGTGTAGAAGGAGATGAGGAGTTCGGTACATGTAGGAGGAGATGAGTAGATGGGTACATGTAGGAGGAGATGAGGAGATGGGTGCACGTAAGAGGAGATGAGGAGATGGGTACGTGTAGGAGGAGTTGAGGAGCGGGGTACGTGTAGGAGGTGATGAGGAGATGGGTACGTGTCGGAGGAGATGAGGAGATGGGTACGTGTAGGAGGAGATGAGGAGATGGGTACGTGTAGGAGGAGATGAGGAGATGGGTACGTGTAGGAGGACATGAGGAGATGGGTACGTGTAGGAAGAGCTAAGGAGATGGGTGCGTATAGGAGGAAATGAGCTGGGTACGTGTAGGAGGAGATGAGATGGGTATGTGTCGAAGGAGATGAGATGGGTACGTGTAGGAGGAGATGAGGAGATGGGTACGTGTAGGAGGAGATGAGATGGGTACGTGTAGGAGGATATGAGATGGGTACGTGTAGGAGGAGATGAGGAGATGGGTACGTGTATGAGGAGATGGGTACGTGTAGGAGGAGATGAGGAGATGGGTACGTGTAGGAGGAGATGAGGAGATGGGTACATGTAGGAGGAGATGAGATGGGTATGTGTATGAGGAGATGAGGAGATTGGTACGTGTGGGAGGAGATGAGATGGGTACATGTGGGAGGAAATGAGAAGATGGGTACGTGTAGGAGGAGATGAGGAGATGGCTATGAGTGGGAGGAGATGAGGAGATGGGTACATGTGGGAGGAGATTAGGAGATGGGTACGTGTGGGAGGAGATGAGGAGATGGGTACGTGTAGGAGGAGATGAGGAGATGGGTACGTGTAGGAGGAGATCAGGATATGGGTACGTGTAGGAAGAGATGAGGAGATGGGTACGTGTAGGAGGAGATGAGGAGATGGGTATGGGTGGGAGGAGATGATATGGGTACATGTAGGAGGAGAGGAGGAGATGGGTACGTGTAGGAGGAGATGAGATGGGTATGTGCAGGAGGAGATGAGGAGATTAGTACGTGTAGCAGGAGATGAGATGGATACATGTGGGAGGAGTTGAGGAGATGGGTACGTGTGGGAGGAGATGAGGAGATGGGTACGTGTAGGAGGAGATGGGTACGTGTAGGAGGAGATGGGTACGCGTAGGAGGAGATGGGTATGTGTAGGAGGAGATGAGGAGATGGGTTCGTGTAGGAGGAGATGAGGGGATGGGTATGGGTGGGAGGAGATGAGGAGATGCGTACGTGTAGGAGGAGAAGAGAAGATGGGTACGTGTAGGAGGAGATGAGGAGATGGGTACTTGTAGGAGGAGATGAGGAGATAGGTACGTGTTGGAGGAGATGAGGAGATGGGTATGTGTAGGAGGAGATGAGGAGGTGGGTATGGGTGGGAGGAGATGAGGAGATGGGTATGTGTAGAAGGAGATGAGGAGATGGTTATGGGTGGGAGGAGATGAGGAGATGGGTAGGTGTAGGAGGAGATGAGGAGATGGGTACGTGTAGGAGGAGATGAAGAGATGGGTACGTGTAGGAAGAGCTGAGGAGATGGGTACGTGTAGGAGGAGATGAGATGGGTACGTGTAGGAGGAGAATGGTACGTGTAGGAGGAGATGAGATGGGTACGTGTAGGAGGAGATGAGGAGATGGGTACGTGTCGTAGGAGATGAGATGGGTACGTGTAGGAGGAGATGAGGAGATGGGTACCTGTTGGAGGAGATGAGATGGGTACGTGTCAAAGGAGATGAGATGGGTACGTGTAGGAGGAAATGAGGAGATGGGTACGTGTAGGAGGAGATGGGTACGTGTAGGAGGAGATGAGGAGATGGTTACGTGTAGGAGGAGATGTGATGGGTATGTGTAGGAGGAGATGAGGAGATGGGTACGTGTGGGAGGAGATGAGATGGGTACATGTGGGAGGAGATGAGCAGATGGGTACGCATGGGAGGAGATGGGTACGTGTAGGAGGAGATGGGTACGTGTAAGAGGAGATGGGTAAGTGTGGGAGGAGATGGGTACGTGTAGGAGGAGCTGAGGCGATGAGTTTGGGTGGGAGGGGATGAGGAGATGGGTACGTGTAGGGAGGAGATGAGAAGATGGGTACGTGTCGGAGGAGATGAGGAGATGGGTACGTGTTGGAGGAGATGAGGAGATCGGTACGTGTAGGAGGAGATGAGGAGATGGGTACGTGTAGGAGGAGATGAGATGGGTGTGTGTAGGAGGAGATGAGGAGATGGGTACGTGTCGGAGGAGATGAGATGGGTACATGTGGGAGGAGATGAGGAGATGGGTACGTGTAGGAGGAGATGGGTACGTGTAGGAGGAGATGGGTATGTGTAGGAGGAGAAGAGAAGATGGGTACGTGTAGGAGTAGATGAGGAGATGGGTACGTGTAGGAGGAGATGAGATGGGTACGTGTAGGAGGAGAAGAGAAGATGGGGACGTGTAGGAGGAGATGCGGAGATGGCTACGTGTAGGAGGAGAAGAGAAGATGGGTATGTGTAGGAAGAGATGAGGAGACGGGTACGTGTAGGAGGAGATGAGGAAATGCGTACGTGTAGGAGGAGATGAGATGCGTACGTGTAGGAGGAGAAGAGAAGATGGGTACGTGTAGGAGGAGATGGGTACGCGTAGGAGGAGAAGAGAAGATGGGTATGTGTAGGAGGAGATGAGGAGATGGGTACGTGTAGGAGGAGATGAGGAGATGGGTATGGGTGGGAGCAGATGAGGAGATGTGTACGTGTAGGAGGAGATGAGGAGAAGGGTACGTGTAGGAGGAGATGGGTATGTGTAGGAGGAGATGAGGAGATGGGTATGGGTGGGAGGAGATGAGATGGGTTTGTGTAGAAGGAGATGAGGAGATGGGTATGGGTGGGAGGTGATGAGATGGGTATGTGTACGAGGAGATGAGGAGATTGGTACGTGTAGGAGGAGATGAGGAGATGGGTACGTGTAGGAGGAGATGAGGAGATGGGTACTTGTAGGAGGAGATGAGATGGGTACGTGTAGGAGGAGATGAGGAGATGGGTACGTATAGGAGGAGATGAGGAGAGGGGTACGTGTAGGAGGTGATGAGGAGATGGGTACGTGTAGGAGGAGATGAGGAGATGGGTACGCATCGGAGGAGATGAGGAGATGGGTACTTGTAGGAGGAGATGAGATGGGTACGTGTAGGAGGAGATGAGGAGATGGGTACGCATAGGAGGAGATGAGGAGGTGGGTACATGTAGGAGGAAATGAGGAGATGGGTACGTGTAGGAGGAGATGAGGAGATGGGTATGTGTAGGAAGAGCTGAGGAGATTGGTACGTGTAGGACGAGATGAGATGGGTACGTGTAGGAGGAGATTGGTACGTGCAGGAGGAGATGAGATGGGTACGTGTAGGACGAGATGAGATGGGTACGTGTAGGAGGAGATGAGGAGATGGGTACGTGTCGGAGGAGATGAGATGGGTACGTGTCGGAGGAGATGAGGAGATGGGTACGTATATGAGGAGATGGGTACGTATATGAGGAGATGGGTACGTGTAGGAGGAGATGAGGAGATGGGTACGTGTAGGAGGAGATGAGGAGATGGGTACGTGTAGGAGGAGATGAGATGGGTACGTGTAGGAGGAGATGAGATGGGTATGTGTAGGAGGAGATGAGGAGATTGGTACGTGTGGGAGGAGCTGAGATGGGTACATGTGGGAGGAGATGAGCAGATGGTTACGCGTGGGGGGAGATGGGTACGTGTAGGAGGAGATGGGTACGTGTGGGAGGAGATGGGTACGTGTAGGAGGAGATGAGGAGATGGGTACGTATAGGAGGAGAAGAGATGGGTACGTGTAGGAGGAGATGAGATGCGTATGTGTAGAAGGAGATGAGGAGTTCGGTACATGTAGGAGGAGATGAGGAGATGGGTGCACGAAACAGGAGATGAGGAGATGGGTACGTGTAGGAGGAGTTGAGGAGAGGGGTACGTGTAGGAGGTGATGAGGAGATGGGTACGTGTAGGAGGAGATGAGGAGATGGGTACGTGTAGGAGGAGATGAGGAGATGGGTACGTGTAGGAGGAGATGAGGAGATGGGTACGTGTAGGAGGACATGAGGAGATGGGTACGTGTAGGAAGAGCTAAGGAGATGGGTGCGTATAGGAGGAAATGAGCTGGGTACGTGTAGGAGGAGATGAGATGGGTATGTGTCGAAGGAGATGAGATGGGTACGTGTAGGAGGAGATGAGGAGATGGGTACGTGTAGGAGGAGATGAGAGGGGTACGTGTAGGAGGATATGAGATGGGTACGTGTAGGAGGAGATGAGGAGATGGGTACGTGTATGAGGAGATGGGTACGTGTAGGAGGAGATGAGGAGATGGGTACGTGTAGGAGGAGATGAGGAGATGGGTACATGTAGGAGGAGATGAGATGGGTATGTGTATGAGGAGATGAGGAGATTGGTACGTGTGGGAGGAGATGAGATGGGTACATGTGGGAGGAAATGAGAAGATGGGTACGCGTGGGAGGAGATGGGTACGTGTTGGAGGAGATGGGTACGTGTATGAGGAGATGGGTACGTGTGGGAGGAGGTGAGGCGATGGTTATGGGTGGGAGGAGATGAGAAGATGGGTACGTGTAGGAGGAGATGAGAAGATGGGTACGTGTCGGAGTAGATGAGGAGATGGGTACGTGTAGGAGGAGATGAGGAAATGGGTACGTGTAGGAGGAGATGAGATGGGTACGTGTAGGAGGAGATGAGATGCGTACGTGTAGAAGGAGATGAGGAGATGGGTACGTGTAGGAGGAGATGAGATGGGTACATGTGGGAGGAGATGAGGAGATGGGTACGTGTAGGAGAAGATGAGATGGGTACGTGTGGGAGGAGATGAGGAGATGGGTATGTGTAGGAGGACATGAGGAGATGGGTACGTGTAGGAGGAGATGAGGAGATGGGTACGTGTAGGAGGAGATGAGGAGATGGGTATGGGTGGGAGGAGATGAGATGGGTACGTGTAGGAGGAGATGATGAGATGGGTACGTGTAGGAGGAGATGAGGAGATGGCTATGAGTGGGAGGAGATGAGGAGATGGGTACATGTGGGAGGAGATTAGGAGATGGGTACGTGTGGGAGGAGATGAGGAGATGGGTACGTGTAGGAGGAGATGAGGAGATGGGTACGTGTAGGTGGAGATCAGGATATGGGTACGTGTAGGAAGAGATGAGGAGATGGGTACGTGTAGGAGGAGATGAGGAGATGGGTATGGGTGGGAGGAGATGATATGGGTACATGTAGGAGGAGAGGAGGAGATGGGTACGTGTAGGAGGAGATGAGATGGGTATGTGCAGGAGGAGATGGGTACGTGTGGGAGGAGATGAGGAGATGTGTACGTGTAGGAAGAGATGGGTACGTGTAGGAGGAGATGGGTACGTGTAGGAGGAGATGGGTACGTGTAGGAGGAGATGGGTATGTGCAGTAGGAGATGAGGAGATGGGTTCGTGTAGGAGGAGATGAGGAGATGGGTATTGGTGGGAGGAGATGAGATGCGTACGTGTAGGAGGAGAAGAGAAGATGGGTACGTGTAGGAGGAGATGAGGAGATGGGTACTTGTAGGAGGCGATGAGGAGATGGGTACGTGTGGGAGGAGATGAGGAGATGGGTATGTGTAGGAGGAGATGAGGAGATGGGTACGTGTACGAGGAGATGAGATGGGTACGTGTAGGAGGAGATGAGGAGATGGGTATGTGTAGCAGGAGATGAGGAGATGGGTACGTGTAGGAGGAGATGAGGAGAAGGGTACGGGTGGGAGGAGATGAGATGGGTATGTGTAGAAGGAGATGAGGAGATGGGTATGGGTGGGAGGAGATGAGATGGGTATGTGTAGGAGGAGATGGGTATGTGTAGGAGGAGATGAGGAGATGGGTACGTGTAGGTGGAGATGAGATGGGTACGTGTAGGAGGAGAAGAGAAGATGGGTACGTGTAGGAGGAGATGAGGAGATGGCTACGTGTAGGAGGAGAAGAGAAGATGGGTATGTGTAGGAAGAGATGAGGAGACGGGTACGTGTAGGAGGAGATGAGGAAATGCGTACGTGTAGGAGGAGATGAGATGCGTACGTGTAGGAGGAGACGAGAAGATGGGTACGTGTAGGAGGAGATGGGTACGTGTAGGAGGAGAAGAGAAGATGGGTATGTGTAGGAGGAGATGAGGAGATGGGTACGTGTAGGAGGAGATGAGGAGATGGGTATGGGTGGGAGGAGATGGGTATGTGTAGGAGGAGATGAGGAGATGGGTATGGGTGGGAGGAGATGAGATGGGTTTGTGTAGAAGGAGATGAGGAGATGGGTATGGGTGGGAGGAGATGAGATGGGTATGTGTACGAGGAGATGAGGAGATTGGTACGTGTAGGAGGAGATGAGGAGATGGGTACGTGTAGGAGGAGATGAGGAGATGTGTACTTGTAGGAGGAGATGAGGAGATGGGTACGTGTAGGAAGAGATGAGGAGATGGGTACGTATAGGAGGAGATGAGGAGAGGGGTACATGTAGGAGGTGATGAGGAGATGGGTACGTGTAGGAGGAGATGAGGAGATGGGTACGCATAGGAGGAGATGAGGAGATGGGTACATGTAGGAGGAGATGAGGAGATGGGTACGTGTAGGAGGAGATGAGGAGATGGGTACGTGTAGGAAGAGCTGAGGAGATTGGTACGTGTAGGAGGAGATGAGATGGGTACGTGTAGGAGGAGATTGGTACGTGCAGGAGGAGATGAGGAGATGGGTACGTGTATGAGGAGATGGGTACGTGTAGGAGGAGATGAGGAGATGGGTACGTGTAGGAGGAGATGAGATGGGTATGTGTAGGAGGAGATGAGGAGATGGGTACGTGTAGGAGGAGATGAGGAGATGGGTACGTGTACGAGGAGATGAGATGGGTACGTGTAGGAGGAGATGAGGAGATGGGTATGTGTAGCAGGAGATGAGGAGATGGGTACGTGTAGGAGGAGATGAGGAGAAGGGTACGGGTGGGAGGAGATGAGATGGGTATGTGTAGAAGGAGATGAGGAGATGGGTATGGGTGGGAGGAGATGAGATGGGTATGTGTAGGAGGAGATGGGTATGTGTAGGAGGAGATGAGGAGATGGGTACGTGTAGGTGGAGATGAGATGGGTACGTGTAGGAGGAGAAGAGAAGATGGGTACGTGTAGGAGGAGATGAGGAGATGGCTACGTGTAGGAGGAGAAGAGAAGATGGGTATGTGTAGGAAGAGATGAGGAGACGGGTACGTGTAGGAGGAGATGAGGAAATGCGTACGTGTAGGAGGAGATGAGATGCGTACGTGTAGGAGGAGACGAGAAGATGGGTACGTGTAGGAGGAGATGGGTACGTGTAGGAGGAGAAGAGAAGATGGGTATGTGTAGGAGGAGATGAGGAGATGGGTACGTGTAGGAGGAGATGAGGAGATGGGTATGGGTGGGAGGAGATGGGTATGTGTAGGAGGAGATGAGGAGATGGGTATGGGTGGGAGGAGATGAGATGGGTTTGTGTAGAAGGAGATGAGGAGATGGGTATGGGTGGGAGGAGATGAGATGGGTATGTGTACGAGGAGATGAGGAGATTGGTACGTGTAGGAGGAGATGAGGAGATGGGTACGTGTAGGAGGAGATGAGGAGATGTGTACTTGTAGGAGGAGATGAGGAGATGGGTACGTGTAGGAAGAGATGAGGAGATGGGTACGTATAGGAGGAGATGAGGAGAGGGGTACATGTAGGAGGTGATGAGGAGATGGGTACGTGTAGGAGGAGATGAGGAGATGGGTACGCATAGGAGGAGATGAGGAGATGGGTACATGTAGGAGGAGATGAGGAGATGGGTACGTGTAGGAGGAGATGAGGAGATGGGTACGTGTAGGAAGAGCTGAGGAGATTGGTACGTGTAGGAGGAGATGAGATGGGTACGTGTAGGAGGAGATTGGTACGTGCAGGAGGAGATGAGGAGATGGGTACGTGTATGAGGAGATGGGTACGTGTAGGAGGAGATGAGGAGATGGGTACGTGTAGGAGGAGATGAGATGGGTATGTGTAGGAGGAGATGAGGAGATGGGTACGTGTAGGAGGAGATGAGGAGATGGGTATGGGTGGGAGCAGATGAGGGGATGTGTACGTGTAGGAGGAGATGAGGAGAAGGGTACGTGTAGGAGGAGATGAGGAGATGGGTATGTGTAGGAGGAGATGAGGAGATGGGTATGGGTGGGAGGAGATGAGATGGGTATGTGTAGAAGGACATGAGGAGATGGGTATGGGTGGGAGGAGATGAGATGGGTATGTGTATGAGGAGATGAGGAGATGGGTACGTGTAGGAGGAGATGAGGAGATGGGTCCGTGTAGGAGGAGATGAGGAGATGGGTTCGTGTAGGAGGAGTTGAGGAGAGGGGTACGTGTAGGAGGTGATGAGGAGATGGGTACGTGTAGGAGGAGATGAGATGGGTACGTGTGGGAGGAGATGAGGAGATGGTTACGTGTGGGAGGAGGTGAGGAGATGGGTACGTGTAGGAGGAGATGGGTACGTGTAGGAGGACATGAGGAGATGGGTATTTGTAGGAGGAGATGAGGAGATTGCTACGTGTAGGAGGAGATGAGGAGATGGGTATGGGTGGGAGGAGATGAGGAGATGGGTACGTGTGGGAGGAGATGAGGAGATGAGATGGGTACGTGTAGGAGGAGATGAGGAGATAGGTACGTGTAGGAGGAGATGAGGAGATGGGTACGTGTAGGAGGAGATGAGGAGATGGGTATGGGTGGGAGGATATGAGGAGATGGGTACATGTAGGAGGAGATGAGATGGGTACATGTAGGAGGTGATGAGGAGATGGGGACGTGTAGGAAGAGATGAGGAGATGGGGACGTGTAGCAAGAGATGAGGAGATGGGTACGTTTTGGAGGAGATGAGGAGATGGGTACGTATAGGAGGAGATGAGATGGGTACATGTGGGAGGAGATGAGGAGATGGGTACATGTAGGTGGAGATGAGATGGGTGCGTGTGGGAGGAGATGAGGAGATGGGTACGTGTGGGAGGAGATGGGTACGTGTAGGAGGAGATGAGGAGATGGGTATGTGTAGGAAGAGATGAGGAGATGGGTACGTGTAGGAGGAGATGAGGAGTTGGGTATGGGTGGGAGGAGATGAGGAGATGGGTACGTGTGGGAGGAGATGAGGAGATGGGTACGTGTAGGAGGAGATGAGTAGATGGGTACGTGTAGGAGGAGATGAGGAGATGGGTACATGTAGGAGGAGATGAGGAGATGGGTACGTGTAGGCGGAGATGAGGAGATGGGTATGGGTGGGAGGATATAAGGAGATGGGTACATGTAGGAGGTGATGAGGGGATGGGTACGTGTAGGGGGTGATGAGGAGATGGGTACATGTAGGAGGAGATGAGATGGGTATGTGTAGTAGGAGATGTGGAGATGGGTACGTGTAGCAGGAGATGAGATGGGTACATGTGGGAGGAGATTAGGAGATGGGTACGTGTGGGAGGAGATGAGGTGATGGGTACGTGTAGGAGGAGATGGGTACGTGTAGGAGGAGATGTGTACGTGTAGGAGGAGATGGGTATGTGTAGGAGGAGAAGAGAAAATGGGTACGTGTAGGAGGAGATGAGGAGATGGGTACGTGTAGGAGGAGAAGACAAGATGGGTACGTGTAGGAGGAGATGAGGAGATGCGTACGTGTAGGAGGAGAAGAGAAGATGGGTATGTGTAGGAGGAGATGAGGAGATGGGTACGTGTAGGAGGAGATGAGGAGATGGGTATGGGTGGGAGCAGATGGGGAGATGTGTACGTGTAGGAGGAGATGAGGAGAAGGGTATGGGTGGGAGGAGATGAGATGGGTATGTGTAGAAGGAGATGAGGAGATGAGTATGGGTGGGAGGAGATGAGATGGGTATGTGTACGAGGAGATGAGGAGATAGGTAGGTGTAGGAGGAGATGGGGAGATGGGTACGTGTAGGAGGAGATGAGGAGATGGGTACTTGTAGGAGGAGATGAGGAGATGGGTACGTGTAGGAGGAGATGAGGAGATGGGTACGTGTAGGATGAGATGAGGAGATGGGTACGTGTAGGAGGAGATGAGGAGATGGGTATGTGTAGCAGGAGATGAGGAGATGGGTACGTGTACGAGGAGATGAGATGGGTACGTGTAGGAGGAGATGAGGAGATGGGTATGTGTAGCAGGAGATGAGGAGATGGGTACGTGTAGGAGGTGATGAGGAGATGGGTACGTGTAGGAGGAGATGAGGAGATGGGTACGTGTAGGAGGAGATGAGGAGATGGGTACGTGTAGGAGGTGATGAGGAGATGGGTACGTGTAGGAAGAGCTGAGGAGATGGGTACGTATAGGAGGAGATGAGATGGGTAGGTGTAGGAGGAGATGGTTACGTGCAGGAGGCGATGAGATGGGTACGTGTATGAGGAACTGTGATGGGTATGTGTAGGAGGAGATGAGATGGGTACGTGTCGGAGGAGATGAGATGGGTACGTGTAGGAGGAGATGAGGAGGTGGGTACATGTAGGAGGAGATGAGATGGGTACGTGTAGGAGGAGATGAGATGGGTACGTGTAGGAGGAGATGAGATGGGTACGTGTAGGAGGAGATGAGATGGGTACGTGTAGGAGGAGATGAGATGGGTACGTGTAGGAGGAGATGAGATGGGTACGTGTAGGCGGATATGAGATGGGTACGTGTAGGAGGAGATGCGGAGATGGGTACGTGTATGAGGAGATGGGTACGTGTAGGAGGAGATGAGGAGATGGGTACGTGTAGGAGGAGATGAGATGGGTATGTGCAGCAGGAGATGAGGAGATGGGTAAGTGTGGGAGGAGATGAGATGGGTACATGTGGGAGGAGATGAGCAGATGGGTACGCATGGGAGGAGAAGGGTACGTGTAGGAGGAGATGGGTACGTGTAAGAGGAGATGGGTAAGTGTGGGAGGAGATGGGTACGTGTAGGAGGAGCTGAGGCGATGGGTTTGGGTGGGAGGGGATGAGGAGATGGGTACGTGTAGGGAGGAGATGAGAAGATGGGTACGTGTCGGAGGAGATGAGGAGATGGGTACGTGTTGGAGGAGATGAGGAGATCGGTACGTGTAGGAGGAGATGAGGAGATGGGTACGTCTAGGAGGAGATGAGATGGGTGTGTGTAGGAGGAGATGAGGAGATGGGTACGTGTCGGAGGAGATGAGATGGGTACATGTGGGAGGAGATGAGGAGATGGGTACGTGTAGGAGGAGATGGGTACGTGTAGGAGGAGATGGGTACGTGTAGGAGGAGAAGAGAAGATGGGTACGTGTAGGAGTAGATGAGGAGATGGGTACGTGTAGGAGGAGAAGAGAAGATGGGTACGTGTAGGAGGAGATGAGATGGGTACGTGTAGGAGAAGAGAAGATGGGGACGTGTAGGAGGAGATGCGGAGATGGCTACGTGTAGGAGGAGAAGAGAAGATGGGTATGTGTAGGAAGAGATGAGGAGACGGGTACGTGTAGGAGGAGATGAGGAAATGCGTACGTGTAGCAGGAGATGAGATGCGTACGTGTAGGAGGAGAAGAGAAGATGGGTACGTGTAGGAGGAGATGGGTACGCGTAGGAGGAGAAGAGAAGATGGGTATGTGTAGGAGGAGATGAGGAGATGGGTACGTGTAGGACGAGATGAGGAGATGGGTATGGGTGGGAGCAGATGAGGAGATGTGTACGTGTAGGAGGAGATGAGGAGAAGGGTACGTGTAGGAGGAGATGGGTATGTGTAGGAGGAGATGAGGAGATGGGTATGGGTGGGAGGAGATGAGATGGGTTTGTGTAGAAGGAGATGAGGAGATGGGTATGGGTAGGAGGTGATGAGATGGGTATGTGTACGAGGAGATGAGGAGATTGGTACGTGTAGGAGGAGATGAGGAGATGGGTACGTGTAGGAGGAGATGAGGAGATGGGTACTTGTAGGAGGAGATGAGATGGGTACGTGTAGGAGGAGATGAGGAGATGGGTACGTATAGGAGGTGATGAGGAGAGGGGTACGTGTAGGAGGTGATGAGGAGATGGGTACGTGTAGGAGGAGATGAGGAGATGGGTACGCTTCGGAGGAGATGAGGAGATGGGTACTTGTAGGAGGAGATGAGATGGGTACGTGTAGGAGGAGATGAGGAGATGGGTACGCATAGGAGGAGATGAGGAGATGGGTACATGTAGGAGGAGATGAGGAGATGGATACGTGTAGGAGGAGATGAGGAGATGGGTACGTGTAGGAAGAGCTGAGGACATTGGTACGTGTAGGAGGAGATTGGTACGTGCAGGAGGAGATGAGATGGGTACGTGTAGGAGGAGATGAGATGGGTACGTGTAGGAGGAGATGAGGAGATGGGTACGTGTCGGAGGAGATGAGATGGGTACGTGTCGGAGGAGATGAGGAGATGGGTATGTATATGAGGAGATGGGTACGTATATGAGGAGATGGGTACGTGTAGGAGGAGATGAGGAGATGGGTATGTGTAGGAGGAGATGAGGAGATGGGTACGTGTAGGAGGAGATGAGATGGGTATGTGTAGGAGGAGATGAGGAGATTGGTACGTGTGGGAGGAGCTGAGATGGGTACATGTGGGAGGAGATGAGCAGATGGTTACGCGTGGGGGGAGATGGGTACGTGTAGGAGGAGATGGGTACGTGTGGGAGGAGATGGGTACGTGTAGGAGGAGATGAGGAGATGGGTACGTATAGGAGGAGAAGAGATGGGTACGTGTAGGAGGAGATGAGATGCGTATGTGTAGAAGGAGATGAGGAGTTCGGTACATGTAGGAGGAGATGAGTAGATGGGTACATGTAGGAGGAGATGAGGAGATGGGTGCACGTAAGAGGAGATGAGGAGATGGGTACGTGTAGGAGGAGTTGAGGAGAGGGGTACGTGTAGGAGGTGATGAGGAGATGGGTACGTGTCGGAGGAGATGAGGAGATGGGTACGTGTAGGAGGAGATGAGGAGATGGGTACGTGTAGGAGGAGATGAGGAGATGGGTACGTGTAGGAGGACATGAGGAGATGGGTACGTGTAGGAAGAGCTAAGGAGATGGGTGCGTATAGGAGGAAATGAGATGGGTACGTGTAGGAGGAGATGAGATGGGTATGTGTCGAAGGAGATGAGATGGGTACGTGTAGGAGGAGATGAGGAGATGGGTACGTGTAGGAGGGGATGAGATGGGTACGTGTAGGAGGATATGAGATGGGTACGTGTAGGAGGAGATGAGGAGATGGGTACGTGTATGAGGAGATGGGTATGTGTATGAGGAGATGAGGAGATTGGTACGTGTGGGAGGAGATGAGATGGGTACATGTGGGAGGAAATGAGAAGATGGGTACGCGTGGGAGGAGATGGGTACGTGTAGGATGAGATGGGTACGTGTGGGAGGAGGTGAGGCGATGGTTATGGGTGGGAGGAGATGAGAAGATGGGTACGTGTAGGAGGAGATGAGAAGATGGGTACGTGTCGGAGTAGATGAGGAGATGGGTACGTGTAGGAGGAGATGAGGAAATGGGTACGTGTAGGAGGAGATGAGATGGGTACGTGTAGGAGGAGATGAGAGGCGTACGTGTAGAAGGAGATGAGGAGATGGGTACGTGTAGGAGGAGATGAGATGGGTACATGTGGGAGGAGATGAGGAGATGGGTACGTGTAGGAGAAGATGAGATGGGTACGTGTGGGAGGAGATGAGGAGATGGGTATGTGTAGGAGGACATGAGGAGATGGGTACGTGTAGGAGGAGATGAGGAGATGGGTACGTGTAGGAGGAGATGAGGAGATGGGTATGGGTGGGAGGAGATGAGATGGGTACGTGTAGGAGGAGATGATGAGATGGGTACATGTGGGAGGAGATGAGATGGGTATGTGTAGGAGGAGATGAGGAGATGGGTACGTGTAGGAGGAGATGAGGAGATGGCTATGAGTGGGAGGAGATGAGGAGATGGGTACATGTGGGAGGAGATTAGGAGATGGGTACGTGTGGGAGGAGATGAGGAGATGGGTACGTGTAGGAGGAGATGAGGAGATGGGTACGTGTAGGAGGAGATGAGGAGATGGGTACGTGTAGGAGGAGATCAGGATATGGGTACGTGTAGGAAGAGATGAGGAGATGGGTACGTGTAGGAGGAGATGAGGAGATGGGTATGGGTGGGAGGAGATGATATGGGTACATGTAGGAGGAGAGGAGATGGGTACGTGTAGGAGGAGATGAGATGGGTATGTGCAGGAGGAGATGAGGAGATTAGTACGTGTAGCAGGAGATGAGATGGATACATGTGGGAGGAGATGAGGAGATGGGTACGTGTGGGAGGAGATGAGGAGATGGGTACGTGTAGGAGGAGATGGGTACGTGTAGGAGGAGATGGGTACGTGTAGGAGGAGATGGGTACGTGTAGGAGGAGATGAGGAGATGGGTTCGTGTAGGAGGAGATGAGGGGATGGGTATGTGTGGGAGGAGATGAGGAGATGCGTACGTGTAGGAGGAGAAGAGAAGATGGGTACGTGTAGGAGGAGATGAGGAGATGGGTACTTGTAGGAGGAGATGAGGAGATGGGTACGTGTTGGAGGAGATGAGGAGATGGGTATGTGTAGGAGGAGATGAGGAGGTGGGTATGGGTGGGAGGAGATGAGGAGATGGGTATGTGTAGAAGGAGATGAGGAGATGGTTATGGGTGGGAGGAGATGAGGAGATGGGTAGGTGTAGGAGGAGATGAGGAGATGGGTACGTGTAGGAGGAGATGAAGAGATGGGTACGTGTAGGAAGAGCTGAGGAGATGGGTACGTGTAGGAGGAGATGAGATGGGTACGTGTAGGAGGAGAATGGTACGTGTAGGAGGAGATGAGATGGGTACGTGTAGGAGGAGATGAGGAGATGGGTACGTGTCGTAGGAGATGAGATGGGTACGTGTAGGAGGAGATGAGGAGCTGGGTACCTGTTGGAGGAGATGAGATGGGTACGTGTCAGAGGAGATGAGATGGGTACGTGTAGGAGGAAATGAGGAGATGGGTACGTGTAGGAGGAGATGGGTACGTGTAGGAGGAGATGAGGAGATGGTTACGTGTAGGAGGAGATGTGATGGGTATGTGTAGGAGGAGATGAGGAGATTGGTACGTGTAGCTGGAGATGAGATGGGTACATGTGGGAGGAGATGAGGAGATGGGTACGTGTGGGAGGAGATGAGGAGATGGGTACGTGTAGGAGGAGATGGGTACGTGTAGGAGGAGATGGGTACGTGTAGGAGGAGATGGGTATGTGCAGGAGGAGATGAGGAGATGGGTTCGTGTAGGAGGAGATGAGGAGATGGGTATTGGTGGGAGGAGATGAGATGCGTACGTGTAGGAGGAGAAGAGAAGATGGGTACGTGTAGGAGGAGATGAGGAGATGGGTACTTGTAGGAGGAGATGAGGAGATGGGTACGTGTGGGAGGAGATGAGGAGATGGGTATGTGTAGGAGGAGATGAGGAGATGGGTATGGGTGGGAGGAGATGAGGAGATGGGTATGTGTAGAAGGAGATGAGGAGATGGGTATGGGTGGGAGGAGATGAGATGGGTATGTGTAGGAGGAGATGGGTACGTGTAGGAGGAGATGAGGAGATGGGTACGTGTAGGTGGAGATGAGATGGGTACGTGTAGGAGGAGATGAGGAGATGGGTACGTGTAGGAGGAGATGAGGAGATGGGTACGTGTAGGAGGAGATGAGGAGATGGGTACGTGTAGGAGGAGATGAGGAGATGGGTACGTGTAGGAGGAGATGAGGAGATGGGTACGTGTAGGAGGAGATGAGATGGGTATGTGTAGGAGGAGATGAGGAGATTGGTACGTGTGGGAGGAGCTGAGATGGGTACATGTGGGAGGAGATGAGCAGATGGTTACGCGTGGGGGGAGATGGGTACGTGTAGGAGGAGATGGGTACGTGTGGGAGGAGATGGGTACGTGTAGGAGGAGATGAGGAGATGGGTACGTATAGGAGGAGAAGAGATGGGTACGTGTAGGAGGAGATGAGATCCGTACGTGTAGAAGGAGCTGAGGAGTTCGGTACATGTAGGAGGAGATGAGTAGATGGGTACATGTAGGAGGAGATGAGGAGATGGGTGCACGTAAGAGGAGATGAGGAGATGGGTACGTGTAGGAGGAGTTGAGGATAGGGGTACTTGTAGGAGGTGATGAGGAGATGGGTACGTGTAGGAGGAGATGGGTACGTGTAGGAGGAGATGAGGAGATGGGTACGTGTAGGAGGAGATGAGGAGATGGGTACGTGTAGGAGGACATGAGGAGATGGGTACGTGTTGGAAGAGCTAAGGAGATGGGTGCGTATAGGAGGAGATGAGATGCGTACGTGTAGAAGGAGATGAGGAGATGGGTACGTGTAGGAGGAGATGAGGAGATGGGTATGGGTGGGAGGTGATGAGGAGATGGGTACGTGTAGGAGGAGATGAGATGGGTACATGTGGGAGGAGATGAGGAGATGGGTACGTGTAGGAGAAGATGAGATGGGTACGTGTGGGAGGAGATGAGGAGATGGGTATGTGTAGGAGGACATGAGGAGATGGGTACGTGTAGGAGGAGATGAGGAGATGGGTACGTGTAGGAGGAGAAGAGAAGATGGGTACATGTAGGAGGAGATGAGATGGGTACGTGTAGGAGGAGATGAGGAGATGGGTACGTGTGGGAGGAGATGAGATGGGTATGTGTAGGAGGAGATGAGGAGATGGGTACGTGTAGGAGGAGATGAGGAGATGGCTATGAGTGGGAGGAGATGAGGAGATGGGTACATGTGGGAGGAGATTAGGAGATGGGTACGTGTGGGAGGAGATGAGGAGATGGGTACGTGTAGGAGGAGATGAGGAGATGGGTACGTGTAGGAGGAGATCAGGATATGGGTACGTGTAGGAAGAGATGAGGAGATGGGTACGTGTAGGAGGAGATGAGGAGATGGGTATGGGTGGGAGGAGATGATATGGGTACATGTAGGAGGAGAGGAGATGGGTACGTGTAGGAGGAGATGAGATGGGTATGTGCAGGAGGAGATGAGGAGATTAGTACGTGTAGCAGGAGATGAGATGGATACATGTGGGAGGAGATGAGGAGATGGGTACGTGTGGGAGGAGATGAGGAGATGGGTACGTGTAGGAGGAGATGGGTACGTGTAGGAGGAGATGGGTACGTGTAGGAGGAGATGGGTACGTGTAGGAGGAGATGAGGAGATGGGTTCGTGTAGGAGGAGATGAGGGGATGGGTATGTGTGGGAGGAGATGAGGAGATGCGTACGTGTAGGAGGAGAAGAGAAGATGGGTACGTGTAGGAGGAGATGAGGAGATGGGTACTTGTAGGAGGAGATGAGGAGATGGGTACGTGTTGGAGGAGATGAGGAGATGGGTATGTGTAGGAGGAGATGAGGAGGTGGGTATGGGTGGGAGGAGATGAGGAGATGGGTATGTGTAGAAGGAGATGAGGAGATGGTTATGGGTGGGAGGAGATGAGGAGATGGGTAGGTGTAGGAGGAGATGAGGAGATGGGTACGTGTAGGAGGAGATGAAGAGATGGGTACGTGTAGGAAGAGCTGAGGAGATGGGTACGTGTAGGAGGAGATGAGATGGGTACGTGTAGGAGGAGAATGGTACGTGTAGGAGGAGATGAGATGGGTACGTGTAGGAGGAGATGAGGAGATGGGTACGTGTCGTAGGAGATGAGATGGGTACGTGTAGGAGGAGATGAGGAGATGGGTACCTGTTGGAGGAGATGAGATGGGTACGTGTCAGAGGAGATGAGATGGGTACGTGTAGGAGGAAATGAGGAGATGGGTACGTGTAGGAGGAGATGGGTACGTGTAGGAGGAGATGAGGAGATGGTTACGTGTAGGAGGAGATGTGATGGGTATGTGTAGGAGGAGATGAGGAGATTGGTACGTGTAGCAGGAGATGAGATGGGTACATGTGGGAGGAGATGAGGAGATGGGTACGTGTGGGAGGAGATGAGGAGATGGGTACGTGTAGGAGGAGATGGGTACGTGTAGGAGGAGATGGGTACGTGTAGGAGGAGATGGGTATGTGCAGGAGGAGATGAGGAGATGGGTTCGTGTAGGAGGAGATGAGGAGATGGGTATTGGTGGGAGGAGATGAGATGCGTACGTGTAGGAGGAGAAGAGAAGATGGGTACGTGTAGGAGGAGATGAGGAGATGGGTACTTGTAGGAGGAGATGAGGAGATGGGTACGTGTGGGAGGAGATGAGGAGATGGGTATGTGTAGGAGGAGATGAGGAGATGGGTATGGGTGGGAGGAGATGAGGAGATGGGTATGTGTAGAAGGAGATGAGGAGATGGGTATGGGTGGGAGGAGATGAGATGGGTATGTGTAGGAGGAGATGGGTACGTGTAGGAGGAGATGAGGAGATGGGTACGTGTAGGTGGAGATGAGATGGGTACGTGTAGGAGGAGATGAGGAGATGGGTACGTGTAGGAGGAGATGAGGAGATGGGTACGTGTAGGAGGAGATGAGGAGATGGGTACGTGTAGGAGGAGATGAGGAGATGGGTACGTGTAGGAGGAGATGAGGAGATGGGTACGTGTAGGAGGAGATGAGATGGGTATGTGTAGGAGGAGATGAGGAGATTGGTACGTGTGGGAGGAGCTGAGATGGGTACATGTGGGAGGAGATGAGCAGATGGTTACGCGTGGGGGGAGATGGGTACGTGTAGGAGGAGATGGGTACGTGTGGGAGGAGATGGGTACGTGTAGGAGGAGATGAGGAGATGGGTACGTATAGGAGGAGAAGAGATGGGTACGTGTAGGAGGAGATGAGATCCGTACGTGTAGAAGGAGCTGAGGAGTTCGGTACATGTAGGAGGAGATGAGTAGATGGGTACATGTAGGAGGAGATGAGGAGATGGGTGCACGTAAGAGGAGATGAGGAGATGGGTACGTGTAGGAGGAGTTGAGGATAGGGGTACTTGTAGGAGGTGATGAGGAGATGGGTACGTGTAGGAGGAGATGGGTACGTGTAGGAGGAGATGAGGAGATGGGTACGTGTAGGAGGAGATGAGGAGATGGGTACGTGTAGGAGGACATGAGGAGATGGGTACGTGTTGGAAGAGCTAAGGAGATGGGTGCGTATAGGAGGAAATGAGATGGGTACGTGTAGGAGTAGATGAGATGGGTATGTGTCGAAGGAGATGAGATGGGTACGTGTAGGAGGAGATGAGGAGATGGGTACGTTTAGGAGGAGATGAGATGGGTATGTGTAGGAGGATATGAGATGGGTACGTGTAGGAGGAGATGAGGAGATGGGTACGTGTATGAGGAGATGGGTACGTGTAGGAGGAGATGTGGAGATGGGTACGTGTAGGAGGAGATGAGGAGATGGGTACACGTAGGAGGAGATGAGATGGGTATGTGTATGAGGAGATGAGGAGATTGGTACGTGTGGGAGGAGATGAGATGGGTACATGTGGGAGGAAATGAGAAGATGGGTACGCGTGGGAGGAGATGGGTACGTGTTGGAGGAGATGGGTACGTGTAGGAGGAGATGGGTACGTGTGGGAGGAGGTGAGGCGATGGTTATGGGTGGGAGGAGATGAGAAGATGGGTACGTGTAGGAGGAGATGAGAAGATGGGTACGTGTAGGAGGAGATGAGAAGATGGGTACGTGTCGGAGTAGATGAGGAGATGGGTATGTGTAGGAGGAGATGAGGAAATGGGTACGTGTAGGAGGAGATGAGATGGGTACGTGTAGGAGGAGATGAGATGCGTACGTGTAGAAGGAGATGAGGAGATGGGTACGTGTAGGAGGAGATGAGGAGATGGGTATGGGTGGGAGGAGATGAGGAGATGGGTACGTGTAGGAGGAGATGAGATGGGTACATGTGGGAGGAGATGAGATGGGTATGTGTAGGAGGAGATGAGGAGATGGGTACGTGTAGGAGGAGATGAGGAGATGGCTATGAGTGGGAGGAGATGAGGAGATGGGTACATGTGGGAGGAGATTAGGAGATGGGTACGTGTGGGAGGAGATGAGGAGATGGGTACGTGTAGGAGGAGATGAGGAGATGGGTACGTGTAGGAGGAGATCAGGATATGGGTACGTGTAGGAAGAGATGAGGAGATGGGTACGTGTAGGAGGAGATGAGTAGATGGGTATGGGTGGGAGGAGATGATATGGGTACGTGTAGGAGGAGAGGAGATGGGTACGTGTAGGAGGAGATGAGATGGGTATGTGCAGGAGGAGATGAGGAGATTAGTACGTGTAGCAGGAGATGAGATGGATACATGTGGGAGGAGATGAGGAGATGGGTACGTGTGGGAGGAGATGAGGAGATGGGTACGTGTAGGAGGAGATGGGTACGTGTAGGAGGAGATGGGTACGTGTAGGAGGAGATGGGTACGTGTAGGAGGAGATGAGGAGATGGGTTCGTGTAGGAGGAGATGAGGGGATGGGTATGTGTGGGAGGAGATGAGGAGATGCGTACGTGTAGGAGGAGAAGAGAAGATGGGTACGTGTAGGAGGAGATGAGGAGATGGGTACTTGTAGGAGGAGATGAGGAGATGGGTACGTGTTGGAGGAGATGAGGAGATGGGTATGTGTAGGAGGAGATGAGGAGGTGGGTATGGGTGGGAGGAGATGAGGAGATGGGTATGTGTAGAAGGAGATGAGGAGATGGTTATGGGTGGGAGGAGATGAGGAGATGGGTAGGTGTAGGAGGAGATGAGGAGATGGGTACGTGTAGGAGGAGATGAAGAGATGGGTACGTGTAGGAAGAGCTGAGGAGATGGGTACGTGTAGGAGGAGATGAGATGGGTACGTGTAGGAGGAGAATGGTACGTGTAGGAGGAGATGAGATGGGTACGTGTAGGAGGAGATGAGGAGATGGGTACGTGTCGTAGGAGATGAGATGGGTACGTGTAGGAGGAGATGAGGAGATGGGTACCTGTTGGAGGAGATGAGATGGGTACGTGTCAGAGGAGATGAGATGGGTACGTGTAGGAGGAAATGAGGAGATGGGTACGTGTAGGAGGAGATGGGTACGTGTAGGAGGAGATGAGGAGATGGTTACGTGTAGGAGGAGATGTGATGGGTATGTGTAGGAGGAGATGAGGAGATTGGTACGTGTAGCAGGAGATGAGATGGGTACATGTGGGAGGAGATGAGGAGATGGGTACGTGTGGGAGGAGATGAGGAGATGGGTACGTGTAGGAGGAGATGGGTACGTGTAGGAGGAGATGGGTACGTGTAGGAGGAGATGGGTATGTGCAGGAGGAGATGAGGAGATGGGTTCGTGTAGGAGGAGATGAGGAGATGGGTATTGGTGGGAGGAGATGAGATGCGTACGTGTAGGAGGAGAAGAGAAGATGGGTACGTGTAGGAGGAGATGAGGAGATGGGTACTTGTAGGAGGAGATGAGGAGATGGGTACGTGTGGGAGGAGATGAGGAGATGGGTATGTGTAGGAGGAGATGAGGAGATGGGTATGGGTGGGAGGAGATGAGGAGATGGGTATGTGTAGAAGGAGATGAGGAGATGGGTATGGGTGGGAGGAGATGAGATGGGTATGTGTAGGAGGAGATGGGTACGTGTAGGAGGAGATGAGGAGATGGGTACGTGTAGGTGGAGATGAGATGGGTACGTGTAGGAGGAGATGAGGAGATGGGTACGTGTAGGAGGAGATGAGGAGATGGGTACGTGTAGGAGGAGATGAGGAGATGGGTACGTGTAGGAGGAGATGAGGAGATGGGTACGTGTAGGAGGAGATGAGGAGATGGGTACGTGTAGGAGGAGATGAGGAGATGGGTATGTGTAGGAGGAGATGAGGAGATTGGTACGTGTGGGAGGAGCTGAGATGGGTACATGTGGGAGGAGATGAGCAGATGGTTACGCGTGGGGGGAGATGGGTACGTGTAGGAGGAGATGGGTACGTGTGGGAGGAGATGGGTACGTGTAGGAGGAGATGAGGAGATGGGTACGTATAGGAGGAGAAGAGATGGGTACGTGTAGGAGGAGATGAGATCCGTACGTGTAGAAGGAGCTGAGGAGTTCGGTACATGTAGGAGGAGATGAGTAGATGGGTACATGTAGGAGGAGATGAGGAGATGGGTGCACGTAAGAGGAGATGAGGAGATGGGTACGTGTAGGAGGAGTTGAGGATAGGGGTACTTGTAGGAGGTGATGAGGAGATGGGTACGTGTAGGAGGAGATGGGTACGTGTAGGAGGAGATGAGGAGATGGGTACGTGTAGGAGGAGATGAGGAGATGGGTACGTGTAGGAGGACATGAGGAGATGGGTACGTGTTGGAAGAGCTAAGGAGATGGGTGCGTATAGGAGGAAATGAGATGGGTACGTGTAGGAGTAGATGAGATGGGTATGTGTCGAAGGAGATGAGATGGGTACGTGTAGGAGGAGATGAGGAGATGGGTACGTTTAGGAGGAGATGAGATGGGTATGTGTAGGAGGATATGAGATGGGTACGTGTAGGAGGAGATGAGGAGATGGGTACGTGTATGAGGAGATGGGTACGTGTAGGAGGAGATGTGGAGATGGGTACGTGTAGGAGGAGATGAGGAGATGGGTACACGTAGGAGGAGATGAGATGGGTATGTGTATGAGGAGATGAGGAGATTGGTACGTGTGGGAGGAGATGAGATGGGTACATGTGGGAGGAAATGAGAAGATGGGTACGCGTGGGAGGAGATGGGTATGTGTTGGAGGAGATGGGTACGTGTAGGAGGAGATGGGTACGTGTGGGAGGAGGTGAGGCGATGGTTATGGGTGGGAGGAGATGAGAAGATGGGTACGTGTAGGAGGAGATGAGAAGATGGGTACGTGTAGGAGGAGATGAGAAGATGGGTACGTGTCGGAGTAGATGAGGAGATGGGTATGTGTAGGAGGAGATGAGGAAATGGGTACGTGTAGGAGGAGATGAGATGGGTACGTGTAGGAGGAGATGAGATGCGTACGTGTAGAAGGAGATGAGGAGATGGGTACGTGTAGGAGGAGATGAGGAGATGGGTATGGGTGGGAGGAGATGAGGAGATGGGTACGTGTAGGAGGAGATGAGATGGGTACATGTGGGAGGAGATGAGGAGATGGGTACGTGTAGGAGGACATGAGGAGATGGGTACGTGTAGGAGGAGATGAGGAGATGGGTACGTGTAGGAGGAGAAGAGAAGATGGGTACATGTAAGAGGAGATGAGATGGGTACGTGTAGGAGGAGATGAGGAGATGGGTACGTGTAGGAAGAGCTGAGGAGATTGGTACGTGTAGGAGGAGATGAGATGGGTACGTGTAGGAGGAGATTGGTACGTGCAGGAGGAGATGAGGAGATGGGTACGTGTATGAGGAGATGGGTACGTGTAGGAGGAGATGAGGAGATGGGTACGTGTAGGAGGAGATGAGATGGGTATGTGCAGGAGGAGATGAGGAGATGGGTACGTGTAGGAGGAGATGAGGAGATGGGTATGGGTGGGAGCAGATGAGGAGATGTGTACGTGTAGGAGGAGATGAGGAGAAGGGTACGTGTAGGAGGAGATGAGGAGATGGGTATGTGTAGGAGGAGATGAGGAGATGGGTATGGGTGGGAGGAGATGAGATGGGTATGTGTAGAAGGACATGAGGAGATGGGTATGGGTGGGAGGAGATGAGATGGGTATGTGTATGAGGAGATGAGGAGATGGGTACGTGTAGGAGGAGATGAGGAGATGGGTCCATGTAGGAGGAGATGAGGAGATGGGTACGTGTAGGAGGAGTTGAGGAGAGGGGTACGTGTAGGAGGTGATGAGGAGATGGGTACGTGTAGGAGGAGATGAGGAGATGGGTACGTGTAGGAGGAGATGAGGAGATGGGTACGTGTAGGAGGAGATGAGGAGCTGGGTACGTGTAGGAGGAGATGAGATGGGTATGTGTAGAAGGAGATGAGATGGGTGCGTGTGGGAGGAGATGAGGAGATGGTTACGTGTGGGAGGAGGTGAGGAGATGGGTACGTGCAGGAGGAGATGGGTACGTGTAGGAGGACATGAAGAGATGGGTATTTGTAGGAGGAGTTGAGGAGATTGGTACGTGTAGGAGGAGATGAGGAGATGGGTATGGGTGGGAGGAGATGAGGAGATGTGATGTGTACGTGTAGGAGGAGATGAGGAGATAGGTACGTGTAGGAGGAGATGAGGAGATTGGTACGTGTAGGAGGAGATGGGTATGGGTGGGAGGATATGAGGAGATGGGTACATGTAGGAGGAGATGAGATGGGTACATGTAGGAGGTGATGAGGAGATGGGGACGTGTAGGAAGAGATGAGGAGATGGGTACGTTTAGGAGGAGATGAGATGGGTACGTATAGGAGGAGATGAGATGGGTACATGTGGGAGGAGATGAGGAGATGGGTACATGTAGGAGGAGATGAGATGGGTACGTGTGGGAGGAGATGAGGAGATGGGTACGTGTGGGAGGAGATGAGGAGATGGGTATGTGTAGGAAGAGATGAGGAGATGGGTACGTGTAGGAGGAGATGAGGAGTTGGGTATGGGTGGTAGGAGATGAGGAGATGGGTACGTGTGGGAGGAGATGAGGAGATGGGTACGTGTAGGAGGAGATGAGTAGATGGGTACGTGTAGGAGGAGATGAGGAGATTGGTACATGTAGGAGGAGATGAGGAGATGGGTACGTGTAGGCGGAGATGAGGAGATGGGTATGGGTGGGAGGAGATGAGGAGATGGGTACTTGTAGGAGGAGATGAGATGGGTACGTGTAGGAGGAGATGAGGAGATGGGTACGTATAGGAGGTGATGAGGAGATGGGTACGTGTAGGAGGAGATGAGGAGATGGGTACTTGTAGGAGGAGATGAGATGGGTACGTGTAGGAGGAGATGAGGAGATGGGTACGTATAGGAGGTGATGAGGAGAGGGGTACGTGTAGGAGGTGATGAGGAGATGGGTACGTGTAGGAGGAGATGAGGAGATGGGTACGCATCGGAGGAGATGAGGAGATGGGTACTTGTAGGAGGAGATGAGATGGGTACGTGTAGGAGGAGATGAGGAGATGGGTACGCATAGGAGGAGATGAGGAGATGGGTACATGTAGGAGGAGATGAGGAGATGGATACGTGTAGGAGGAGATGAGGAGATGGGTACGTGTAGGAAGAGCTGAGGACATTGGTACGTGTAGGAGGAGATTGGTACGTGCAGGAGGAGATGAGATGGGTACGTGTAGGAGGAGATGAGATGGGTACGTGTAGGAGGAGATGAGGAGATGGGTACGTGTCGGAGGAGATGAGATGGGTACGTGTCGGAGGAGATGAGGAGATGGGTATGTATATGAGGAGATGGGTACGTATATGAGGAGATGGGTACGTGTAGGAGGAGATGAGGAGATGGGTATGTGTAGGAGGAGATGAGGAGATGGGTACGTGTAGGAGGAGATGAGATGGGTATGTGTAGGAGGAGATGAGGAGATTGGTACGTGTGGGAGGAGCTGAGATGGGTACATGTGGGAGGAGATGAGCAGATGGTTACGCGTGGGGGGAGATGGGTACGTGTAGGAGGAGATGGGTACGTGTGGGAGGAGATGGGTACGTGTAGGAGGAGATGAGGAGATGGGTACGTATAGGAGGAGAAGAGATGGGTACGTGTAGGAGGAGATGAGATGCGTATGTGTAGAAGGAGATGAGGAGTTCGGTACATGTAGGAGGAGATGAGTAGATGGGTACATGTAGGAGGAGATGAGGAGATGGGTGCACGTAAGAGGAGATGAGGAGATGGGTACGTGTAGGAGGAGTTGAGGAGAGGGGTACGTGTAGGAGGTGATGAGGAGATGGGTACGTGTCGGAGGAGATGAGGAGATGGGTACGTGTAGGAGGAGATGAGGAGATGGGTACGTGTAGGAGGAGATGAGGAGATGGGTACGTGTAGGAGGACATGAGGAGATGGGTACGTGTAGGAAGAGCTAAGGAGATGGGTGCGTATAGGAGGAAATGAGATGGGTACGTGTAGGAGGAGATGAGATGGGTATGTGTCGAAGGAGATGAGATGGGTACGTGTAGGAGGAGATGAGGAGATGGGTACGTGTAGGAGGGGATGAGATGGGTACGTGTAGGAGGATATGAGATGGGTACGTGTAGGAGGAGATGAGGAGATGGGTACGTGTATGAGGAGATGGGTATGTGTATGAGGAGATGAGGAGATTGGTACGTGTGGGAGGAGATGAGATGGGTACATGTGGGAGGAAATGAGAAGATGGGTACGCGTGGGAGGAGATGGGTACGTGTAGGATGAGATGGGTACGTGTGGGAGGAGGTGAGGCGATGGTTATGGGTGGGAGGAGATGAGAAGATGGGTACGTGTAGGAGGAGATGAGAAGATGGGTACGTGTCGGAGTAGATGAGGAGATGGGTACGTGTAGGAGGAGATGAGGAAATGGGTACGTGTAGGAGGAGATGAGATGGGTACGTGTAGGAGGAGATGAGATGCGTACGTGTAGAAGGAGATGAGGAGATGGGTACGTGTAGGAGGAGATGAGATGGGTACATGTGGGAGGAGATGAGGAGATGGGTACGTGTAGGAGAAGATGAGATGGGTACGTGTGGGAGGAGATGAGGAGATGGGTATGTGTAGGAGGACATGAGGAGATGGGTACGTGTAGGAGGAGATGAGGAGATGGGTACGTGTAGGAGGAGATGAGGAGATGGGTATGGGTGGGAGGAGATGAGATGGGTACGTGTAGGAGGAGATGATGAGATGGGTACATGTGGGAGGAGATGAGATGGGTATGTGTAGGAGGAGATGAGGAGATGGGTACGTGTAGGAGGAGATGAGGAGATGGCTATGAGTGGGAGGAGATGAGGAGATGGGTACATGTGGGAGGAGATTAGGAGATGGGTACGTGTGGGAGGAGATGAGGAGATGGGTACGTGTAGGAGGAGATGAGGAGATGGGTACGTGTAGGAGGAGATGAGGAGATGGGTACGTGTAGGAGGAGATCAGGATATGGGTACGTGTAGGAAGAGATGAGGAGATGGGTACGTGTAGGAGGAGATGAGGAGATGGGTATGGGTGGGAGGAGATGATATGGGTACATGTAGGAATAGAGGAGATGGGTACGTGTAGGAGGAGATGAGATGGGTATGTGCAGGAGGAGATGAGGAGATTAGTACGTGTAGCAGGAGATGAGATGGATACATGTGGGAGGAGATGAGGAGATGGGTACGTGTGGGAGGAGATGAGGAGATGGGTACGTGTAGGAGGAGATGGGTACGTGTAGGAGGAGATGGGTATGTGTAGGAGGAGATGGGTACGTGTAGGAGGAGATGAGGAGATGGGTTCGTGTAGGAGGAGATGAGGGGATGGGTATGTGTGGGAGGAGATGAGGAGATGCGTACGTGTAGGAGGAGAAGAGAAGATGGGTACGTGTAGGAGGAGATGAGGAGATGGGTACTTGTAGGAGGAGATGAGGAGATGGGTACGTGTTGGAGGAGATGAGGAGATGGGTATGTGTAGGAGGAGATGAGGAGGTGGGTATGGGTGGGAGGAGATGAGGAGATGGGTATGTGTAGAAGGAGATGAGGAGATGGTTATGGGTGGGAGGAGATGAGGAGATGGGTAGGTGTAGGAGGAGATGAGGAGATGGGTACGTGTAGGAGGAGATGAAGAGATGGGTACGTGTAGGAAGAGCTGAGGAGATGGGTACGTGTAGGAGGAGATGAGATGGGTACGTGTAGGAGGAGAATGGTACGTGTAGGAGGAGATGAGATGGGTACGTGTAGGAGGAGATGAGGAGATGGGTACGTGTCGTAGGAGATGAGATGGGTACGTGTAGGAGGAGATGAGGAGATGGGTACCTGTTGGAGGAGATGAGATGGGTACGTGTCAGAGGAGATGAGATGGGTACGTGTAGGAGGAAATGAGGAGATGGGTACGTGTAGGAGGAGATGGGTACGTGTAGGAGGAGATGAGGAGATGGTTACGTGTAGGAGGAGATGTGATGGGTATGTGTAGGAGGAGATGAGGAGATTGGTACATGTAGCAGGAGATGAGATGGGTACATGTGGGAGGAGATGAGGAGATGGGTACGTGTGGGAGGAGATGAGGAGATGGGTACGTGTAGGAGGAGATGGGTACGTGTAGGAGGAGATGGGTACGTGTAGGAGGAGATGGGTATGTGCAGGAGGAGATGAGGAGATGGGTTCGTGTAGGAGGAGATGAGGAGATGGGTATTGGTGGGAGGAGATGAGATGCGTACGTGTAGGAGGAGAAGAGAAGATGGGTACGTGTAGGAGGAGATGAGGAGATGGGTACTTGTAGGAGGAGATGAGGAGATGGGTACGTGTGGGAGGAGATGAGGAGATGGGTATGTGTAGGAGGAGATGAGGAGATGGGTATGGGTGGGAGGAGATGAGGAGATGGGTATGTGTAGAAGGAGATGAGGAGATGGGTATGGGTGGGAGGAGATGAGATGGGTATGTGTAGGAGGAGATGGGTACGTGTAGGAGGAGATGAGGAGATGGGTACGTGTAGGTGGAGATGAGATGGGTACGTGTAGGAGGAGATGAGGAGATGGGTACGTGTAGGAGGAGATGAGGAGATGGGTACGTGTAGGAGGAGATGAGGAGATGGGTACGTGTAGGAGGAGATGAGGAGATGGGTACGTGTAGGAGGAGATGAGGAGATGGGTACGTGTAGGAGGAGATGAGGAGATGGGTACGTGTAGGAGGAGATGAGATGGGTATGTGTAGGAGGAGATGAGGAGATTGGTACGTGTGGGAGGAGCTGAGATGGGTACATGTGGGAGGAGATGAGCAGATGGTTACGCGTGGGGGGAGATGGGTACGTGTAGGAGGAGATGGGTACGTGTGGGAGGAGATGGGTACGTGTAGGAGGAGATGAGGAGATGGGTACGTATAGGAGGAGAAGAGATGGGTACGTGTAGGAGGAGATGAGATCCGTACGTGTAGAAGGAGCTGAGGAGTTCGGTACATGTAGGAGGAGATGAGTAGATGGGTACATGTAGGAGGAGATGAGGAGATGGGTGCACGTAAGAGGAGATGAGGAGATGGGTACGTGTAGGAGGAGTTGAGGATAGGGGTACTTGTAGGAGGTGATGAGGAGATGGGTACGTGTAGGAGGAGATGGGTACGTGTAGGAGGAGATGAGGAGATGGGTACGTGTAGGAGGAGATGAGGAGATGGGTACGTGTAGGAGGACATGAGGAGATGGGTACGTGTTGGAAGAGCTAAGGAGATGGGTGCGTATAGGAGGAGATGAGATGCGTACGTGTAGAAGGAGATGAGGAGATGGGTACGTGTAGGAGGAGATGAGGAGATGGGTATGGGTGGGAGGTGATGAGGAGATGGGTACGTGTAGGAGGAGATGAGATGGGTACATGTGGGAGGAGATGAGGAGATGGGTACGTGTAGGAGAAGATGAGATGGGTACGTGTGGGAGGAGATGAGGAGATGGGTATGTGTAGGAGGACATGAGGAGATGGGTACGTGTAGGAGGAGATGAGGAGATGGGTACGTGTAGGAGGAGAAGAGAAGATGGGTACATGTAGGAGGAGATGAGATGGGTACGTGTAGGAGGAGATGAGGAGATGGGTACGTGTGGGAGGAGATGAGATGGGTATGTGTAGGAGGAGATGAGGAGATGGGTACGTGTAGGAGGAGATGAGGAGATGGCTATGAGTGGGAGGAGATGAGGAGATGGGTACATGTGGGAGGAGATTAGGAGATGGGTACGTGTGGGAGGAGATGAGGAGATGGGTACGTGTAGGAGGAGATGAGGAGATGGGTACGTGTAGGAGGAGATCAGGATATGGGTACGTGTAGGAAGAGATGAGGAGATGGGTACGTGTAGGAGGAGATGAGGAGATGGGTATGGGTGGGAGGAGATGATATGGGTACATGTAGGAGGAGAGGAGATGGGTACGTGTAGGAGGAGATGAGATGGGTATGTGCAGGAGGAGATGAGGAGATTAGTACGTGTAGCAGGAGATGAGATGGATACATGTGGGAGGAGATGAGGAGATGGGTACGTGTGGGAGGAGATGAGGAGATGGGTACGTGTAGGAGGAGATGGGTACGTGTAGGAGGAGATGGGTACGTGTAGGAGGAGATGGGTACGTGTAGGAGGAGATGAGGAGATGGGTTCGTGTAGGAGGAGATGAGGGGATGGGTATGTGTGGGAGGAGATGAGGAGATGCGTACGTGTAGGAGGAGAAGAGAAGATGGGTACGTGTAGGAGGAGATGAGGAGATGGGTACTTGTAGGAGGAGATGAGGAGATGGGTACGTGTTGGAGGAGATGAGGAGATGGGTATGTGTAGGAGGAGATGAGGAGGTGGGTATGGGTGGGAGGAGATGAGGAGATGGGTATGTGTAGAAGGAGATGAGGAGATGGTTATGGGTGGGAGGAGATGAGGAGATGGGTAGGTGTAGGAGGAGATGAGGAGATGGGTACGTGTAGGAGGAGATGAAGAGATGGGTACGTGTAGGAAGAGCTGAGGAGATGGGTACGTGTAGGAGGAGATGAGATGGGTACGTGTAGGAGGAGAATGGTACGTGTAGGAGGAGATGAGATGGGTACGTGTAGGAGGAGATGAGGAGATGGGTACGTGTCGTAGGAGATGAGATGGGTACGTGTAGGAGGAGATGAGGAGATGGGTACCTGTTGGAGGAGATGAGATGGGTACGTGTCAGAGGAGATGAGATGGGTACGTGTAGGAGGAAATGAGGAGATGGGTACGTGTAGGAGGAGATGGGTACGTGTAGGAGGAGATGAGGAGATGGTTACGTGTAGGAGGAGATGTGATGGGTATGTGTAGGAGGAGATGAGGAGATTGGTACGTGTAGCAGGAGATGAGATGGGTACATGTGGGAGGAGATGAGGAGATGGGTACGTGTGGGAGGAGATGAGGAGATGGGTACGTGTAGGAGGAGATGGGTACGTGTAGGAGGAGATGGGTACGTGTAGGAGGAGATGGGTATGTGCAGGAGGAGATGAGGAGATGGGTTCGTGTAGGAGGAGATGAGGAGATGGGTATTGGTGGGAGGAGATGAGATGCGTACGTGTAGGAGGAGAAGAGAAGATGGGTACGTGTAGGAGGAGATGAGGAGATGGGTACTTGTAGGAGGAGATGAGGAGATGGGTACGTGTGGGAGGAGATGAGGAGATGGGTATGTGTAGGAGGAGATGAGGAGATGGGTATGGGTGGGAGGAGATGGGTACGTGTAGGAGGAGATGAGGAGATGGGTACGTATAGGAGGAGAAGAGATGGGTACGTGTAGGAGGAGATGAGATCCGTACGTGTAGAAGGAGCTGAGGAGTTCGGTACATGTAGGAGGAGATGAGTAGATGGGTACATGTAGGAGGAGATGAGGAGATGGGTGCACGTAAGAGGAGATGAGGAGATGGGTACGTGTAGGAGGAGTTGAGGATAGGGGTACTTGTAGGAGGTGATGAGGAGATGGGTACGTGTAGGAGGAGATGGGTACGTGTAGGAGGAGATGAGGAGATGGGTACGTGTAGGAGGAGATGAGGAGATGGGTACGTGTAGGAGGACATGAGGAGATGGGTACGTGTTGGAAGAGCTAAGGAGATGGGTGCGTATAGGAGGAGATGAGATGCGTACGTGTAGAAGGAGATGAGGAGATGGGTACGTGTAGGAGGAGATGAGGAGATGGGTATGGGTGGGAGGTGATGAGGAGATGGGTACGTGTAGGAGGAGATGAGATGGGTACATGTGGGAGGAGATGAGGAGATGGGTACGTGTAGGAGAAGATGAGATGGGTACGTGTGGGAGGAGATGAGGAGATGGGTATGTGTAGGAGGACATGAGGAGATGGGTACGTGTAGGAGGAGATGAGGAGATGGGTACGTGTAGGAGGAGAAGAGAAGATGGGTACATGTAGGAGGAGATGAGATGGGTACGTGTAGGAGGAGATGAGGAGATGGGTACGTGTGGGAGGAGATGAGATGGGTATGTGTAGGAGGAGATGAGGAGATGGGTACGTGTAGGAGGAGATGAGGAGATGGCTATGAGTGGGAGGAGATGAGGAGATGGGTACATGTGGGAGGAGATTAGGAGATGGGTACGTGTGGGAGGAGATGAGGAGATGGGTACGTGTAGGAGGAGATGAGGAGATGGGTACGTGTAGGAGGAGATCAGGATATGGGTACGTGTAGGAAGAGATGAGGAGATGGGTACGTGTAGGAGGAGATGAGGAGATGGGTATGGGTGGGAGGAGATGATATGGGTACATGTAGGAGGAGAGGAGATGGGTACGTGTAGGAGGAGATGAGATGGGTATGTGCAGGAGGAGATGAGGAGATTAGTACGTGTAGCAGGAGATGAGATGGATACATGTGGGAGGAGATGAGGAGATGGGTACGTGTGGGAGGAGATGAGGAGATGGGTACGTGTAGGAGGAGATGGGTACGTGTAGGAGGAGATGGGTACGTGTAGGAGGAGATGGGTACGTGTAGGAGGAGATGAGGAGATGGGTTCGTGTAGGAGGAGATGAGGGGATGGGTATGTGTGGGAGGAGATGAGGAGATGCGTACGTGTAGGAGGAGAAGAGAAGATGGGTACGTGTAGGAGGAGATGAGGAGATGGGTACTTGTAGGAGGAGATGAGGAGATGGGTACGTGTTGGAGGAGATGAGGAGATGGGTATGTGTAGGAGGAGATGAGGAGGTGGGTATGGGTGGGAGGAGATGAGGAGATGGGTATGTGTAGAAGGAGATGAGGAGATGGTTATGGGTGGGAGGAGATGAGGAGATGGGTAGGTGTAGGAGGAGATGAGGAGATGGGTACGTGTAGGAGGAGATGAAGAGATGGGTACGTGTAGGAAGAGCTGAGGAGATGGGTACGTGTAGGAGGAGATGAGATGGGTACGTGTAGGAGGAGAATGGTACGTGTAGGAGGAGATGAGATGGGTACGTGTAGGAGGAGATGAGGAGATGGGTACGTGTCGTAGGAGATGAGATGGGTACGTGTAGGAGGAGATGAGGAGATGGGTACCTGTTGGAGGAGATGAGATGGGTACGTGTCAGAGGAGATGAGATGGGTACGTGTAGGAGGAAATGAGGAGATGGGTACGTGTAGGAGGAGATGGGTACGTGTAGGAGGAGATGAGGAGATGGTTACGTGTAGGAGGAGATGTGATGGGTATGTGTAGGAGGAGATGAGGAGATTGGTACGTGTAGCAGGAGATGAGATGGGTACATGTGGGAGGAGATGAGGAGATGGGTACGTGTGGGAGGAGATGAGGAGATGGGTACGTGTAGGAGGAGATGGGTACGTGTAGGAGGAGATGGGTACGTGTAGGAGGAGATGGGTATGTGCAGGAGGAGATGAGGAGATGGGTTCGTGTAGGAGGAGATGAGGAGATGGGTATTGGTGGGAGGAGATGAGATGCGTACGTGTAGGAGGAGAAGAGAAGATGGGTACGTGTAGGAGGAGATGAGGAGATGGGTACTTGTAGGAGGAGATGAGGAGATGGGTACGTGTGGGAGGAGATGAGGAGATGGGTATGTGTAGGAGGAGATGAGGAGATGGGTATGGGTGGGAGGAGATGAGGAGATGGGTATGTGTAGAAGGAGATGAGGAGATGGGTATGGGTGGGAGGAGATGAGATGGGTATGTGTAGGAGGAGATGGGTACGTGTAGGAGGAGATGAGGAGATGGGTACGTGTAGGTGGAGATGAGATGGGTACGTGTAGGAGGAGATGAGGAGATGGGTACGTGTAGGAGGAGATGAGGAGATGGGTACGTGTAGGAGGAGATGAGGAGATGGGTACGTGTAGGAGGAGATGAGGAGATGGGTACGTGTAGGAGGAGATGAGGAGATGGGTACGTGTAGGAGGAGATGAGATGGGTATGTGTAGGAGGAGATGAGGAGATTGGTACGTGTGGGAGGAGCTGAGATGGGTACATGTGGGAGGAGATGAGCAGATGGTTACGCGTGGGGGGAGATGGGTACGTGTAGGAGGAGATGGGTACGTGTGGGAGGAGATGGGTACGTGTAGGAGGAGATGAGGAGATGGGTACGTATAGGAGGAGAAGAGATGGGTACGTGTAGGAGGAGATGAGATCCGTACGTGTAGAAGGAGCTGAGGAGTTCGGTACATGTAGGAGGAGATGAGTAGATGGGTACATGTAGGAGGAGATGAGGAGATGGGTGCACGTAAGAGGAGATGAGGAGATGGGTACGTGTAGGAGGAGTTGAGGATAGGGGTACTTGTAGGAGGTGATGAGGAGATGGGTACGTGTAGGAGGAGATGGGTACGTGTAGGAGGAGATGAGGAGATGGGTACGTGTAGGAGGAGATGAGGAGATGGGTACGTGTAGGAGGACATGAGGAGATGGGTACGTGTTGGAAGAGCTAAGGAGATGGGTGCGTATAGGAGGAAATGAGATGGGTACGTGTAGGAGTAGATGAGATGGGTATGTGTCGAAGGAGATGAGATGGGTACGTGTAGGAGGAGATGAGGAGATGGGTACGTTTAGGAGGAGATGAGATGGGTATGTGTAGGAGGATATGAGATGGGTACGTGTAGGAGGAGATGAGGAGATGGGTACGTGTATGAGGAGATGGGTACGTGTAGGAGGAGATGTGGAGATGGGTACGTGTAGGAGGAGATGAGGAGATGGGTACACGTAGGAGGAGATGAGATGGGTATGTGTATGAGGAGATGAGGAGATTGGTACGTGTGGGAGGAGATGAGATGGGTACATGTGGGAGGAAATGAGAAGATGGGTACGCGTGGGAGGAGATGGGTACGTGTTGGAGGAGATGGGTACGTGTAGGAGGAGATGGGTACGTGTGGGAGGAGGTGAGGCGATGGTTATGGGTGGGAGGAGATGAGAAGATGGGTACGTGTAGGAGGAGATGAGAAGATGGGTACGTGTAGGAGGAGATGAGAAGATGGGTACGTGTCGGAGTAGATGAGGAGATGGGTATGTGTAGGAGGAGATGAGGAAATGGGTACGTGTAGGAGGAGATGAGATGGGTACGTGTAGGAGGAGATGAGATGCGTACGTGTAGAAGGAGATGAGGAGATGGGTACGTGTAGGAGGAGATGAGGAGATGGGTATGGGTGGGAGGAGATGAGGAGATGGGTACGTGTAGGAGGAGATGAGATGGGTACATGTGGGAGGAGATGAGATGGGTATGTGTAGGAGGAGATGAGGAGATGGGTACGTGTAGGAGGAGATGAGGAGATGGCTATGAGTGGGAGGAGATGAGGAGATGGGTACATGTGGGAGGAGATTAGGAGATGGGTACGTGTGGGAGGAGATGAGGAGATGGGTACGTGTAGGAGGAGATGAGGAGATGGGTACGTGTAGGAGGAGATCAGGATATGGGTACGTGTAGGAAGAGATGAGGAGATGGGTACGTGTAGGAGGAGATGAGTAGATGGGTATGGGTGGGAGGAGATGATATGGGTACATGTAGGAGGAGAGGAGATGGGTACGTGTAGGAGGAGATGAGATGGGTATGTGCAGGAGGAGATGAGGAGATTAGTACGTGTAGCAGGAGATGAGATGGATACATGTGGGAGGAGATGAGGAGATGGGTACGTGTGGGAGGAGATGAGGAGATGGGTACGTGTAGGAGGAGATGGGTACGTGTAGGAGGAGATGGGTACGTGTAGGAGGAGATGGGTACGTGTAGGAGGAGATGAGGAGATGGGTTCGTGTAGGAGGAGATGAGGGGATGGGTATGTGTGGGAGGAGATGAGGAGATGCGTACGTGTAGGAGGAGAAGAGAAGATGGGTACGTGTAGGAGGAGATGAGGAGATGGGTACTTGTAGGAGGAGATGAGGAGATGGGTACGTGTTGGAGGAGATGAGGAGATGGGTATGTGTAGGAGGAGATGAGGAGGTGGGTATGGGTGGGAGGAGATGAGGAGATGGGTATGTGTAGAAGGAGATGAGGAGATGGTTATGGGTGGGAGGAGATGAGGAGATGGGTAGGTGTAGGAGGAGATGAGGAGATGGGTACGTGTAGGAGGAGATGAAGAGATGGGTACGTGTAGGAAGAGCTGAGGAGATGGGTACGTGTAGGAGGAGATGAGATGGGTACGTGTAGGAGGAGAATGGTACGTGTAGGAGGAGATGAGATGGGTACGTGTAGGAGGAGATGAGGAGATGGGTACGTGTCGTAGGAGATGAGATGGGTACGTGTAGGAGGAGATGAGGAGATGGGTACCTGTTGGAGGAGATGAGATGGGTACGTGTCAGAGGAGATGAGATGGGTACGTGTAGGAGGAAATGAGGAGATGGGTACGTGTAGGAGGAGATGGGTACGTGTAGGAGGAGATGAGGAGATGGTTACGTGTAGGAGGAGATGTGATGGGTATGTGTAGGAGGAGATGAGGAGATTGGTACGTGTAGCAGGAGATGAGATGGGTACATGTGGGAGGAGATGAGGAGATGGGTACGTGTGGGAGGAGATGAGGAGATGGGTACGTGTAGGAGGAGATGGGTACGTGTAGGAGGAGATGGGTACGTGTAGGAGGAGATGGGTATGTGCAGGAGGAGATGAGGAGATGGGTTCGTGTAGGAGGAGATGAGGAGATGGGTATTGGTGGGAGGAGATGAGATGCGTACGTGTAGGAGGAGAAGAGAAGATGGGTACGTGTAGGAGGAGATGAGGAGATGGGTACTTGTAGGAGGAGATGAGGAGATGGGTACGTGTGGGAGGAGATGAGGAGATGGGTATGTGTAGGAGGAGATGAGGAGATGGGTATGGGTGGGAGGAGATGAGGAGATGGGTATGTGTAGAAGGAGATGAGGAGATGGGTATGGGTGGGAGGAGATGAGATGGGTATGTGTAGGAGGAGATGGGTACGTGTAGGAGGAGATGAGGAGATGGGTACGTGTAGGTGGAGATGAGATGGGTACGTGTAGGAGGAGATGAGGAGATGGGTACGTGTAGGAGGAGATGAGGAGATGGGTACGTGTAGGAGGAGATGAGGAGATGGGTACGTGTAGGAGGAGATGAGGAGATGGGTACGTGTAGGAGGAGATGAGGAGATGGGTACGTGTAGGAGGAGATGAGGAGATGGGTATGTGTAGGAGGAGATGAGGAGATTGGTACGTGTGGGAGGAGCTGAGATGGGTACATGTGGGAGGAGATGAGCAGATGGTTACGCGTGGGGGGAGATGGGTACGTGTAGGAGGAGATGGGTACGTGTGGGAGGAGATGGGTACGTGTAGGAGGAGATGAGGAGATGGGTACGTATAGGAGGAGAAGAGATGGGTACGTGTAGGAGGAGATGAGATCCGTACGTGTAGAAGGAGCTGAGGAGTTCGGTACATGTAGGAGGAGATGAGTAGATGGGTACATGTAGGAGGAGATGAGGAGATGGGTGCACGTAAGAGGAGATGAGGAGATGGGTACGTGTAGGAGGAGTTGAGGATAGGGGTACTTGTAGGAGGTGATGAGGAGATGGGTACGTGTAGGAGGAGATGGGTACGTGTAGGAGGAGATGAGGAGATGGGTACGTGTAGGAGGAGATGAGGAGATGGGTACGTGTAGGAGGACATGAGGAGATGGGTACGTGTTGGAAGAGCTAAGGAGATGGGTGCGTATAGGAGGAAATGAGATGGGTACGTGTAGGAGTAGATGAGATGGGTATGTGTCGAAGGAGATGAGATGGGTACGTGTAGGAGGAGATGAGGAGATGGGTACGTTTAGGAGGAGATGAGATGGGTATGTGTAGGAGGATATGAGATGGGTACGTGTAGGAGGAGATGAGGAGATGGGTACGTGTATGAGGAGATGGGTACGTGTAGGAGGAGATGTGGAGATGGGTACGTGTAGGAGGAGATGAGGAGATGGGTACACGTAGGAGGAGATGAGATGGGTATGTGTATGAGGAGATGAGGAGATTGGTACGTGTGGGAGGAGATGAGATGGGTACATGTGGGAGGAAATGAGAAGATGGGTACGCGTGGGAGGAGATGGGTATGTGTTGGAGGAGATGGGTACGTGTAGGAGGAGATGGGTACGTGTGGGAGGAGGTGAGGCGATGGTTATGGGTGGGAGGAGATGAGAAGATGGGTACGTGTAGGAGGAGATGAGAAGATGGGTACGTGTAGGAGGAGATGAGAAGATGGGTACGTGTCGGAGTAGATGAGGAGATGGGTATGTGTAGGAGGAGATGAGGAAATGGGTACGTGTAGGAGGAGATGAGATGGGTACGTGTAGGAGGAGATGAGATGCGTACGTGTAGAAGGAGATGAGGAGATGGGTACGTGTAGGAGGAGATGAGGAGATGGGTATGGGTGGGAGGAGATGAGGAGATGGGTACGTGTAGGAGGAGATGAGATGGGTACATGTGGGAGGAGATGAGGAGATGGGTACGTGTAGGAGGACATGAGGAGATGGGTACGTGTAGGAGGAGATGAGGAGATGGGTACGTGTAGGAGGAGAAGAGAAGATGGGTACATGTAAGAGGAGATGAGATGGGTACGTGTAGGAGGAGATGAGGAGATGGGTACGTGTAGGAAGAGCTGAGGAGATTGGTACGTGTAGGAGGAGATGAGATGGGTACGTGTAGGAGGAGATTGGTACGTGCAGGAGGAGATGAGGAGATGGGTACGTGTATGAGGAGATGGGTACGTGTAGGAGGAGATGAGGAGATGGGTACGTGTAGGAGGAGATGAGATGGGTATGTGCAGGAGGAGATGAGGAGATGGGTACGTGTAGGAGGAGATGAGGAGATGGGTATGGGTGGGAGCAGATGAGGAGATGTGTACGTGTAGGAGGAGATGAGGAGAAGGGTACGTGTAGGAGGAGATGAGGAGATGGGTATGTGTAGGAGGAGATGAGGAGATGGGTATGGGTGGGAGGAGATGAGATGGGTATGTGTAGAAGGACATGAGGAGATGGGTATGGGTGGGAGGAGATGAGATGGGTATGTGTATGAGGAGATGAGGAGATGGGTACGTGTAGGAGGAGATGAGGAGATGGGTCCATGTAGGAGGAGATGAGGAGATGGGTACGTGTAGGAGGAGTTGAGGAGAGGGGTACGTGTAGGAGGTGATGAGGAGATGGGTACGTGTAGGAGGAGATGAGGAGATGGGTACGTGTAGGAGGAGATGAGGAGATGGGTACGTGTAGGAGGAGATGAGGAGCTGGGTACGTGTAGGAGGAGATGAGATGGGTATGTGTAGAAGGAGATGAGATGGGTGCGTGTGGGAGGAGATGAGGAGATGGTTACGTGTGGGAGGAGGTGAGGAGATGGATACGTGCAGGAGGAGATGGGTACGTGTAGGAGGACATGAAGAGATGGGTATTTGTAGGAGGAGTTGAGGAGATTGGTACGTGTAGGAGGAGATGAGGAGATGGGTATGGGTGGGAGGAGATGAGGAGATGTGATGTGTACGTGTAGGAGGAGATGAGGAGATAGGTACGTGTAGGAGGAGATGAGGAGATTGGTACGTGTAGGAGGAGATGGGTATGGGTGGGAGGATATGAGGAGATGGGTACATGTAGGAGGAGATGAGATGGGTACATGTAGGAGGTGATGAGGAGATGGGGACGTGTAGGAAGAGATGAGGAGATGGGTACGTTTAGGAGGAGATGAGATGGGTACGTATAGGAGGAGATGAGATGGGTACATGTGGGAGGAGATGAGGAGATGGGTACATGTAGGAGGAGATGAGATGGGTACGTGTGGGAGGAGATGAGGAGATGGGTACGTGTGGGAGGAGATGAGGAGATGGGTATGTGTAGGAAGAGATGAGGAGATGGGTACGTGTAGGAGGAGATGAGGAGTTGGGTATGGGTGGTAGGAGATGAGGAGATGGGTACGTGTGGGAGGAGATGAGGAGATGGGTACGTGTAGGAGGAGATGAGTAGATGGGTACGTGTAGGAGGAGATGAGGAGATTGGTACATGTAGGAGGAGATGAGGAGATGGGTACGTGTAGGCGGAGATGAGGAGATGGGTATGGGTGGGAGGATATAAGGAGATGGGTACATGTAGGAGGTGATGAGGAGATGGGTACGTGTAGGGGGTGATGAGGAGATGGGTACGTGTAGGAGGAGATGAGATGGGTATGTGTAGGAGGAGATGTGGAGATGGGTACGTGTAGCAGGAGATGAGATGGGTACATGTGGGAGGAGATTAGGAGATGGGTACGTGTGGGAGGGGATGAGGTGATGGGTACGTGTAGGAGGAGATGGGTACGTGTAGGAGGAGATGGGTATGTGTAGGAGGAGATGGGTATGTGTAGGAGGAGAAGAGAAAATGGGTACGTGTAGGAGGAGATGAGGAGATGGGTACGTGTAGGAGGAGAAGACAAGATGGGTACGTGTAGGAGGAGATGAGGAGATGCGTACGTGTAGGAGGAGAAGAGAAGATGGGTATGTGTAGGAGGAGATGAGGAGATGGGTACGTGTAGGAGGAGATGAGTAGATGGGTACGGGTGGGAGGAGATGAGGAGAAGGGTACGTGTTGGAGGAGATGAGGAGATGGGTACGTGTAGGAGGAGATGAGGAGATGGGTACGTGTAATAGGAGATGAATAATTGGGTACGTGTAGGAGGAGAGGAGGAGATGGGTATGTGTAGGAGGAGATGGGTACGTGTAGGAGGAGATGAGGAGATGGGTACGTTTAGGAGGAGATGAGGATATGGATACGTGTAGCAGGAGATGAGGAGATGGGTATGTGTAGGAGGAGATGAGATGGGTATGTGTAGCAGGAGATGAGGAGATGAGGAGATGGGTACGTGTAGGAGGAGATGAGATGGGTACGTGTAGGAGGAGATGAGGAGATGGGTATGGGTGGGAGGAGATGGGTATGTGTAGGAGGAGATGGGTACGTGTAGGAGGAGATGAGGAGATGGGTACGTGTAGGAGGAGATGAGGAGATGGGTACGTATAGGATGAGATGAGGAGATGGGTATGTGTAGGAGGAGATGGGTATGTGTAGGAGGAGATGAGATGTTTACGTGTAGGAGGAGATGAGGAGATGGGTATGTGTAGGAGGAGATGAGGAGATGGGTAGGTGTAGGAGGAGATGAGATTGCTACTTGTAGGAGGAGATGAGATTGGTATGTGTAGGAGGAGATGAGGAGATGGGTACTTGTAGGAGGAGATGAGGAGATGGGTACGTGTAGGAGGAGATGAGATGGGTATGTGTAGGAGGAGATGATGAGATGGGTACGTGTTGGAGGTGATGAGATGGGTACATGTGGGACGAGATGAGGAGATGGGTACGTGTAGGAGGTGATGACGAGATGGGTATGTGTAGGATGAGATGAGGAGCCGGGTACGTGTAGGAGGAGATGAGGAGATGGGTACGTTTAGGAGGAGATGAGGAGATGGATACGTGTAGCAGGAGATGAGGAGATGGGTATGTGTAGGAGGAGATGAGATGGGTATGTGTAGCAGGAGATGAGGAGATGGGTACGTGTAGGAGGAGATGAGTAGATGGGTACGTGTATGAGGAGATGAGGATATAGGTATGGGTGGGAGGAGATGAGGAGATGGGCATGTGTAGGAGGAGATGGGTACGTGTAGGAGGAGATGAGGAGATGGGTACGTGTAGGAGGAGATGAGGAGATGGGTACGTATAGGATGAGATGAGGAGATGGGTACGTATAGGATGAGATGAGGAGATGGGTATGTGTAGGAGGAGATGGGTATGTGTAGGAGGAGATGAGATGTTTACGTGTAGGAGGAGATGAGGAGATGGGTATGTGTAGGAGGAGATGAGGAGAGGGGTACGTGTAGGAGGAGATGAGGAGATGGGTAGGTGTAGGAGGAGATGAGATTTCTACTTGTAGGAGGAGATGAGATTGATATGTGTAGGAGGAGATGAGGAGATGGGTACTTGTAGGAGGAGATGAGGAGATGGGTACGTGTAGGAGGAGATGAGATGGGTATGTGTAGGAGGAGATGATGAAATGGGTACGTGTTGGAGGTGATGAGATGGGTACATGTGGGAGGAGATGAGGAGATGGGTACGTGTAGGAGGAGATAGGTACGTGTAGGAGGAGATGACGAGATGGGTATGTGTAGGATGAGATGAGGAGCCGGGTACGTGTAGGAGGAGATGAGGAGTTGGGTACGTTTAGGAGGAGATGAGGAGATGGATACGTGTATTAGGAGATGAGGAGATGGGTATGTGTAGGAGGAGATGAGATGGGTATGTGTAGCAGGAGATGAGGAGATGAGGAGATGGGTACGTGTAGGAGGAGATGAGTAGATAGGTACGTGTAGGAGGAGATGAGGAGATGGGTATGGGTGGGAGGAGATGAGGAGATGGGTATGTGTAGGAGGAGATGGGCACGTGTAGGAGGAGATGAGGAGTTGGGTACATGTAGGAGGAGATGAGGAGATGGGTACGTGTAGGATGAGATGAGGAAATGGGTATGTGTAGGAGGAGATGGGTATGTGTAGGAGGAGATGAGATGTTTACGTGTAGGAGGAGATGAGGAGATGGGTATGTGTAGGTGGAGATGAGGAGATGGGTACGTGTAAGAGGAGATGAGGAGATGGGTAGGTGTAGGAGGAGATGAGATTGCTACTTGTAGGAGGAGATGAGATTGGTATGTGTAGGAGGAGATGAGGAGATGGGTACTTGTAGGAGGAGATGAGGAGATGGGTACGTGTAGGAGGAGATGAGATGGGTATGTGTAGGAGGAGATGATGAAATGGGTACGTGTTGGAGGTGATGAGATGGGTACATGTGGGAGGAGATGAGGAGATGGGTACGTGTAGGAGGAGATGAGAAGATGGGTACGTGTCGGAGTAGATGAGGAGATGGGTACGTGTAGGAGGAGATGAGGAAATGGGTACGTGTAGGAGGAGATGAGATGGGTACGTGTAGGAGGAGATGAGATGCGTACGTGTAGAAGGAGATGAGGAGATGGGTACGTGTAGGAGGAGATGAGGAGATGGGTATGGGTGGGAGGTGATGAGGAGATGGGTACGTGTAGGAGGAGATGAGATGGGTACATGTGGGAGGAGATGAGGAGATGGGTACGTGTAGGAGAAGATGAGATGGGTACGTGTGGGAGGAGATGAGGAGATGGGTATGTGTAGGAGGACATGAGGAGATGGGTACGTGTAGGAGGAGATGAGGAGATGGGTACGTGTAGGAGGAGAAGAGAAGATGGGTACATGTAGGAGGAGATGAGATGGGTACGTGTAGGAGGAGATGAGGAGATGGGTACGTGTGGGAGGAGATGAGATGGGTATGTGTAGGAGGAGATGAGGAGATGGGTACGTGTAGGAGGAGATGAGGAGATGGCTATGAGTGGGAGGAGATGAGGAGATGGGTACATGTGGGAGGAGATTAGGAGATGGGTACGTGTGGGAGGAGATGAGGAGATGGGTACGTGTAGGAGGAGATGAGGAGATGGGTACGTGTAGGAGGAGATCAGGATATGGGTACGTGTAGGAAGAGATGAGGAGATGGGTACGTGTAGGAGGAGATGAGGAGATGGGTATGGGTGGGAGGAGATGATATGGGTACATGTAGGAGGAGAGGAGATGGGTACGTGTAGGAGGAGATGAGATGGGTATGTGCAGGAGGAGATGAGGAGATTAGTACGTGTAGCAGGAGATGAGATGGATACATGTGGGAGGAGATGAGGAGATGGGTACGTGTGGGAGGAGATGAGGAGATGGGTACGTGTAGGAGGAGATGGGTACGTGTAGGAGGAGATGGGTACGTGTAGGAGGAGATGGGTACGTGTAGGAGGAGATGAGGAGATGGGTTCGTGTAGGAGGAGATGAGGGGATGGGTATGTGTGGGAGGAGATGAGGAGATGCGTACGTGTAGGAGGAGAAGAGAAGATGGGTACGTGTAGGAGGAGATGAGGAGATGGGTACTTGTAGGAGGAGATGAGGAGATGGGTACGTGTTGGAGGAGATGAGGAGATGGGTATGTGTAGGAGGAGATGAGGAGGTGGGTATGGGTGGGAGGAGATGAGGAGATGGGTATGTGTAGAAGGAGATGAGGAGATGGTTATGGGTGGGAGGAGATGAGGAGATGGGTAGGTGTAGGAGGAGATGAGGAGATGGGTACGTGTAGGAGGAGATGAAGAGATGGGTACGTGTAGGAAGAGCTGAGGAGATGGGTACGTGTAGGAGGAGATGAGATGGGTACGTGTAGGAGGAGAATGGTACGTGTAGGAGGAGATGAGATGGGTACGTGTAGGAGGAGATGAGGAGATGGGTACGTGTCGTAGGAGATGAGATGGGTACGTGTAGGAGGAGATGAGGAGATGGGTACCTGTTGGAGGAGATGAGATGGGTACGTGTCAGAGGAGATGAGATGGGTACGTGTAGGAGGAAATGAGGAGATGGGTACGTGTAGGAGGAGATGGGTACGTGTAGGAGGAGATGAGGAGATGGTTACGTGTAGGAGGAGATGTGATGGGTATGTGTAGGAGGAGATGAGGAGATTGGTACGTGTAGCAGGAGATGAGATGGGTACATGTGGGAGGAGATGAGGAGATGGGTACGTGTAGGAGGAGATGGGTACGTGTAGGAGGAGATGGGTACGTGTAGGAGGAGATGGGTATGTGCAGGAGGAGATGAGGAGATGGGTTCGTGTAGGAGGAGATGAGGAGATGGGTATTGGTGGGAGGAGATGAGATGCGTACGTGTAGGAGGAGAAGAGAAGATGGGTACGTGTAGGAGGAGATGAGGAGATGGGTACGTGTGGGAGGAGATGAGGAGATGGGTATGTGTAGGAGGAGATGAGGAGATGGGTATGGGTGGGAGGAGATGAGGAGATGGGTATGTGTAGAAGGAGATGAGGAGATGGGTATGGGTGGGAGGAGATGAGATGGGTATGTGTAGGAGGAGATGGGTACGTGTAGGAGGAGATGAGGAGATGGGTACGTGTAGGTGGAGATGAGATGGGTACGTGTAGGAGGAGATGAGGAGATGGGTACGTGTAGGAGGAGATGAGGAGATGGGTACGTGTAGGAGGAGATGAGGAGATGGGTACGTGTAGGAGGAGATGAGGAGATGGGTACGTGTAGGAGGAGATGAGGAGATGGGTACGTGTAGGAGGAGATGAGATGGGTATGTGTAGGAGGAGATGAGGAGATTGGTACGTGTGGGAGGAGCTGAGATGGGTACATGTGGGAGGAGATGAGCAGATGGTTACGCGTGGGGGGAGATGGGTACGTGTAGGAGGAGATGGGTATGTGTGGGAGGAGATGGGTACGTGTAGGAGGAGATGAGGAGATGGGTACGTATAGGAGGAGAAGAGATGGGTACGTGTAGGAGGAGATGAGATCCGTACGTGTAGAAGGAGCTGAGGAGTTCGGTACATGTAGGAGGAGATGAGTAGATGGGTACATGTAGGAGGAGATGAGGAGATGGGTGCACGTAAGAGGAGATGAGGAGATGGGTACGTGTAGGAGGAGTTGAGGATAGGGGTACTTGTAGGAGGTGATGAGGAGATGGGTACGTGTAGGAGGAGATGGGTACGTGTAGGAGGAGATGAGGAGATGGGTACGTGTAGGAGGAGATGAGGAGATGGGTACGTGTAGGAGGACACGAGGAGATGGGTACGTGTTGGAAGAGCTAAGGAGATGGGTGCGTATAGGAGGAAATGAGATGGGTACGTGTAGGAGTAGATGAGATGGGTATGTGTCGAAGGAGATGAGATGGGTACGTGTAGGAGGAGATGAGGAGATGGGTACGTGTAGGAGGAGATGAGATGGGTATGTGTAGGAGGATATGAGATGGGTACGTGTAGGAGGAGATGAGGAGATGGGTACGTGTATGAGGAGATGGGTACGTGTAGGAGGAGATGTGGAGATGGGTACGTGTAGGAGGAGATGAGGAGATGGGTACACGTAGGAGGAGATGAGATGGGTATGTGTATGAGGAGATGAGGAGATTGGTACGTGTGGGAGGAGATGAGATGGGTACATGTGGGAGGAAATGAGAAGATGGGTACGCGTGGGAGGAGATGGGTACGTGTTGGAGGAGATGGGTACGTGTAGGAGGAGATGGGTACGTGTGGGAGGAGGTGAGGCGATGGTTATGGGTGGGAGGAGATGAGAAGATGGGTACGTGTAGGAGGAGATGAGAAGATGGGTACGTGTAGGAGGAGATGAGAAGATGGGTACGTGTAGGAGGAGATGAGAAGATGGGTACGTGTCGGAGTAGATGAGGAGATGGGTATGTGTAGGAGGAGATGAGGAAATGGGTACGTGTAGGAGGAGATGAGATGGGTACGTGTAGGAGGAGATGAGATGCGTACGTGTAGAAGGAGATGAGGAGATGGGTACGTGTAGGAGGAGATGAGGAGATGGGTATGGGTGGGAGGAGATGAGGAGATGGGTACGTGTAGGAGGAGATGAGATGGGTACATGTGGGAGGAGATGAGGAGATGGGTACGTGTAGGAGGACATGAGGAGATGGGTACGTGTAGGAGGAGATGAGGAGATGGGTACGTGTAGGAGGAGAAGAGAAGATGGGTACATGTAAGAGGAGATGAGATGGGTACGTGTAGGAGGAGATGAGGAGATGGGTACGTGTAGGAAGAGCTGAGGAGATTGGTACGTGTAGGAGGAGATGAGATGGGTACGTGTAGGAGGAGATTGGTACGTGCAGGAGGAGATGAGGAGATGGGTACGTGTATGAGGAGATGGGTACGTGTAGGAGGAGATGAGGAGATGGGTACGTGTAGGAGGAGATGAGATGGGTATGTGCAGGAGGAGATGAGGAGATGGGTACGTGTAGGAGGAGATGAGGAGATGGGTATGGGTGGGAGCAGATGAGGAGATGTGTACGTGTAGGAGGAGATGAGGAGAAGGGTACGTGTAGGAGGAGATGAGGAGATGGGTATGTGTAGGAGGAGATGAGGAGATGGGTATGGGTGGGAGGAGATGAGATGGGTATGCGTAGAAGGACATGAGGAGATGGGTATGGGTGGGAGGAGATGAGATGGGTATGTGTATGAGGAGATGAGGAGATGGGTACGTGTAGGAGGAGATGAGGAGATGGGTCCATGTAGGAGGAGATGAGGAGATGGGTACGTGTAGGAGGAGTTGAGGAGAGGGGTACGTGTAGGAGGTGATGAGGAGATGGGTACGTGTAGGAGGAGATGAGGAGATGGGTACGTGTAGGAGGAGATGAGGAGATGGGTACGTGTAGGAGGAGATGAGGAGCTGGGTACGTGTAGGAGGAGATGAGATGGGTATGTGTAGAAGGAGATGAGATGGGTGCGTGTGGGAGGAGATGAGGAGATGGTTACGTGTGGGAGGAGGTGAGGAGATGGGTACGTGTAGGAGGAGATGGGTACGTGTAGGAGGACATGAAGAGATGGGTATTTGTAGGAGGAGTTGAGGAGATTGGTACGTGTAGGAGGAGATGAGGAGATGGGTATGGGTGGGAGGAGATGAGGAGATGAGATGGGTACGTGTAGGAGGAGATGAGGAGATAGGTACGTGTAGGAGGAGATGAGGAGATTGGTACGTGTAGGAGGAGATGGGTATGGGTGGGAGGATATGAGGAGATGGGTACATGTAGGAGGAGATGAGATGGGTACATGTAGGAGGTGATGAGGAGATGGGGACGTGTAGGAAGAGATGAGGAGATGGGTACGTTTAGGAGGAGATGAGATGGGTACGTATAGGAGGAGATGAGATGGGTACATGTGGGAGGAGATGAGGAGATGGGTACATGTAGGAGGAGATGAGATGGGTACGTGTGGGAGGAGATGAGGAGATGGGTACGTGTGGGAGGAGATGAGGAGATGGGTATGTGTAGGAAGAGATGAGGAGATGGGTACGTGTAGGAGGAGATGAGGAGTTGGGTATGGGTGGTAGGAGATGAGGAGATGGGTACGTGTGGGAGGAGATGAGGAGATGGGTACGTGTAGGAGGAGATGAGTAGATGGGTACGTGTAGGAGGAGATGAGGAGATTGGTACATGTAGGAGGAGATGAGATGGGTACATGTAGGAGGTGATGAGGAGATGGGGACGTGTAGGAAGAGATGAGGAGATGGGTACGTTTAGGAGGAGATGAGATGGGTACGTATAGGAGGAGATGAGATGGGTACATGTGGGAGGAGATGAGGAGATGGGTACATGTAGGAGGAGATGAGATGGGTACGTGTGGGAGGAGATGAGGAGATGGGTACGTGTGGGAGGAGATGAGGAGATGGGTATGTGTAGGAAGAGATGAGGAGATGGGTACGTGTAGGAGGAGATGAGGAGTTGGGTATGGGTGGTAGGAGATGAGGAGATGGGTACGTGTGGGAGGAGATGAGGAGATGGGTACGTGTAGGAGGAGATGAGTAGATGGGTACGTGTAGGAGGAGATGAGGAGATTGGTACATGTAGGAGGAGATGAGGAGATGGGTACGTGTAGGCGGAGATGAGGAGATGGGTATGGGTGGGAGGATATAAGGAGATGGGTACATGTAGGAGGTGATGAGGAGATGGGTACGTGTAGGGGGTGATGAGGAGATGGGTACGTGTAGGAGGAGATGAGATGGGTATGTGTAGGAGGAGATGTGGAGATGGGTACGTGTAGCAGGAGATGAGATGGGTACATGTGGGAGGAGATTAGGAGATGGGTACGTGTGGGAGGGGATGAGGTGATGGGTACGTGTAGGAGGAGATGGGTACGTGTAGGAGGAGATGGGTATGTGTAGGAGGAGATGGGTATGTGTAGGAGGAGAAGAGAAAATGGGTACGTGTAGGAGGAGATGAGGAGATGGGTACGTGTAGGAGGAGAAGACAAGATGGGTACGTGTAGGAGGAGATGAGGAGATGCGTACGTGTAGGAGGAGAAGAGAAGATGGGTATGTGTAGGAGGAGATGAGGAGATGGGTACGTGTAGGAGGAGATGAGTAGATGGGTACGGGTGGGAGGAGATGAGGAGAAGGGTACGTGTTGGAGGAGATGAGGAGATGGGTACGTGTAGGAGGAGATGAGGAGATGGGTACGTGTAATAGGAGATGAATAATTGGGTACGTGTAGGAGGAGAGGAGGAGATGGGTATGTGTAGGAGGAGATGGGTACGTGTAGGAGGAGATGAGGAGATGGGTACGTTTAGGAGGAGATGAGGATATGGATACGTGTAGCAGGAGATGAGGAGATGGGTATGTGTAGGAGGAGATGAGATGGGTATGTGTAGCAGGAGATGAGGAGATGAGGAGATGGGTACGTGTAGGAGGAGATGAGATGGGTACGTGTAGGAGGAGATGAGGAGATGGGTATGGGTGGGAGGAGATGGGTATGTGTAGGAGGAGATGGGTACGTGTAGGAGGAGATGAGGAGATGGGTACGTGTAGGAGGAGATGAGGAGATGGGTACGTATAGGATGAGATGAGGAGATGGGTATGTGTAGGAGGAGATGGGTATGTGTAGGAGGAGATGAGATGTTTACGTGTAGGAGGAGATGAGGAGATGGGTATGTGTAGGAGGAGATGAGGAGATGGGTAGGTGTAGGAGGAGATGAGATTGCTACTTGTAGGAGGAGATGAGATTGGTATGTGTAGGAGGAGATGAGGAGATGGGTACTTGTAGGAGGAGATGAGGAGATGGGTACGTGTAGGAGGAGATGAGATGGGTATGTGTAGGAGGAGATGATGAGATGGGTACGTGTTGGAGGTGATGAGATGGGTACATGTGGGACGAGATGAGGAGATGGGTACGTGTAGGAGGTGATGACGAGATGGGTATGTGTAGGATGAGATGAGGAGCCGGGTACGTGTAGGAGGAGATGAGGAGATGGGTACGTTTAGGAGGAGATGAGGAGATGGATACGTGTAGCAGGAGATGAGGAGATGGGTATGTGTAGGAGGAGATGAGTTGGGTATGTGTAGCAGGAGATGAGGAGATGAGGAGATGGGTACGTGTAGGAGGAGATGAGTAGATGGGTACGTGTATGAGGAGATGAGGATATAGGTATGGGTGGGAGGAGATGAGGAGATGGGCATGTGTAGGAGGAGATGGGTACGTGTAGGAGGAGATGAGGAGATGGGTACGTGTAGGAGGAGATGAGGAGATGGGTACGTATAGGATGAGATGAGGAGATGGGTACGTATAGGATGAGATGAGGAGATGGGTATGTGTAGGAGGAGATGGGTATGTGTAGGAGGAGATGAGATGTTTACGTGTAGGAGGAGATGAGGAGATGGGTATGTGTAGGAGGAGATGAGGAGATGGGTACGTGTAGGAGGAGATGAGGAGATGGGTAGGTGTAGGAGGAGATGAGATTTCTACTTGTAGGAGGAGATGAGATTGATATGTGTAGGAGGAGATGAGGAGATGGGTACTTGTAGGAGGAGATGAGGAGATGGGTACGTGTAGGAGGAGATGAGATGGGTATGTGTAGGAGGAGATGATGAAATGGGTACGTGTTGGAGGTGATGAGATGGGTACATGTGGGAGGAGATGAGGAGATGGGTACGTGTAGGAGGAGATGGGTACGTGTAGGAGGAGATAGGTACGTGTAGGAGGAGATGACGAGATGGGTATGTGTAGGATGAGATGAGGAGCCGGGTACGTGTAGGAGGAGATGAGGAGTTGGGTACGTTTAGGAGGAGATGAGGAGATGGATACGTGTATTAGGAGATGAGGAGATGGGTATGTGTAGGAGGAGATGAGATGGGTATGTGTAGCAGGAGATGAGGAGATGAGGAGATGGGTACGTGTAGGAGGAGATGAGTAGATAGGTACGTGTAGGAGGAGATGAGGAGATGGGTATGGGTGGGAGGAGATGAGGAGATGGGTATGTGTAGGAGGAGATGGGCACGTGTAGGAGGAGATGAGGAGTTGGGTACGTGTAGGAGGAGATGAGGAGATGGGTACGTGTAGGAGGAGATGAGATGGGTATGTGTAGGAGGAGATGATGAAATGGGTACGTGTTGGAGGTGATGAGATGGGTACATGTGGGAGGAGATGAGGAGATGGGTACGTGTAGGAGGAGATAGGTACGTGTAGGAGGAGATGACGAGATGGGTATGTGTAGGATGAGATGAGGAGCCGGGTACGTGTAGGAGGAGATGAGGAGATTGGTATGGGTGGGAGGAGATGAGGAGATGTGTACGTGTGCGAGGAGATGAGGAGATGGGTACGTGTAGGAGGAGATGAGGAGATGGGTACGTGTAGGAGGAGATGGGTACGTGTAGGAGGAGATGAGGAGGTGGGTATGTGTAGGAGGAGATGAGGAGGTGGGTATAGGTAGGAGGAGATGAGGAGATGGGTATGGGTGGGAGGAGATGAGGAGATGGGTATGTGTAGTAGGAGATGAGGAGATGGGAATGGGTGGGAGGAGATGAGATGGGTACGTGTAGGAGGCGATGAGGAGATGGGTACGTGTAGGAGGAGATGAGGAGGTGGGTATGTGTAGGAGAAGATGAGGAGATGGGTATGGGTGGGAGGAGTTGAGGAGATGGGTATGGGTGGGAGGAGATGAGGAGATGGGTATGTGTGGAAGGAGATGAGGAGATGGGAATGGGTGGGAGGAGATGAGATGGGTACGTGTAGGAGGCGATGAGGAGATGGGTACGTGTAGGAGGAGATGAGGAGATGTGTACGTGCAGAGGAGATGGGTACGTGTAGGAGATGGGTACGTGTAGGAGGAGATGAGATGGGTACGTGTAGGAGGAGATGGGTACGTGTAGGAGGAGAGGGTACGTGTAGGAGGAGATGAGGAAATGGGTACGTGTAGGAGGAGATGGGTACGTGTAGGAGGAGATGAGGAGATGGGTACGTGTAGGAGGTGATGAGGAGATGGGTACGTGTAGGAGGAGATGAGGAGATGGGTACGCATCGGAGGAGATGAGGAGATGGGTACTTGTAGGAGGAGATGAGATGGGTACGTGTAGGAGGAGATGAGGAGATGGGTACGCATAGGAGGAGATGAGGAGATGGGTACATGTAGGAGGAGATGAGGAGATGGGTACGTGTAGGAGGAGATGAGGAGATGGGTACGTGTAGGAAGAGCTGAGGAGATTGGTACGTGTAGGAGGAGATTGGTACGTGCAGGAGGAGATGAGATGGGTACGTGTAGGAGCAGATGAGATGGGTACGTGTAGGAGGAGATGAGGAGATGGGTACGTGTCGGAGGAGATGAGATGGGTACGTGTCGGAGGAGATGAGGAGATGGGTACGTATAGGAGGAGAAGAGATGGGTACGTGTAGGAGGAGATGAGATGCGTATGTGTAGAAGGAGATGAGGAGTTCGGTACATGTAGGAGGAGATGAGTAGATGGGTACATGTAGGAGGAGATGAGGAGATGGGTACGTATATGAGGAGATGGGTACGTGTAGGAGGAGATGAGGAGATGGGTATGTGTAGGAGGAGATGAGGAGATGGGTACGTGTAGGAGGAGATGAGATGGGTATGTGTAGGAGGAGATGAGGAGATTGGTACGTGTGGGAGGAGCTGAGATGGGTACATGTGGGAGGAGATGAGCAGATGGTTACGCGTGGGGGGAGATGGGTACGTGTAGGAGGAGATGGGTAGGTGTGGGAGGAGATGGGTACGTGTAGGAGGAGATGAGGAGATGGGTACGTATAGGAGGAGAAGAGATGGGTACGTGTAGGAGGAGATGAGATGCGTATGTGTAGAAGGAGATGAGGAGTTCGGTACATGTAGGAGGAGATGAGTAGATGGGTACATGTAGGAGGAGATGAGGAGATGGGTGCACGTAAGAGGAGATGAGGAGATGGGTACGTGTAGGAGGAGTTGAGGAGAGGGGTACGTGTAGGAGGTGATGAGGAGATGGGTACGTGTCGGAGGAGATGAGGAGATGGGTACGTGTAGGAGGAGATGAGGAGATGGGTACGTGTAGGAGGAGATGAGGAGATGGGTACGTGTAGGAGGACATGAGGAGATGGGTACGTGTAGGAAGAGCTAAGGAGATGGGGGCGTATAGGAGGAAATGAGATGGGTACGTGTAGGAGGAGATGAGATGGGTATGTGTCGAAGGAGATGAGATGGGTACGTGTAGGAGGAGATGAGGAGATGGGTACGTGTAGGAGGAGATGAGATGGGTACGTGTAGGAGGATATGAGATGGGTACGTGTAGGAGGAGATGAGGAGATGGGTACGTGTATGAGGAGATGGGTATGTGTATGAGGAGATGAGGAGATTGGTACGTGTGGGAGGAGATGAGATGGGTACATGTGGGAGGAAATGAGAAGATGGGTACGCGTGGGAGGAGATGGGTACGTGTTGGAGGAGATGGGTACGTGTAGGATGAGATGGGTACGTGTGGGAGGAGGTGAGGCGATGGTTATGGGTGGGAGGAGATGAGAAGATGGGTACGTGTAGGAGGAGATGAGAAGATGGGTACGTGTCGGAGTAGATGAGGAGATGGGTACGTGTAGGAGGAGATGAGGAAATGGGTACGTGTAGGAGGAGATGAGATGGGTACGTGTAGGAGGAGATGAGATGCGTACGTGTAGAAGGAGATGAGGAGATGGGTACGTGTAGGAGGAGATGAGGAGATGGGTATGGGTGGGAGGTGATGAGGAGATGGGTACGTGTAGGAGGAGATGAGATGGGTACATGTGGGAGGAGATGAGGAGATGGGTACGTGTAGGAGAAGATGAGATGGGTACGTGTGGGAGGAGATGAGGAGATGGGTATGTGTAGGAGGACATGAGGAGATGGGTACGTGTAGGAGGAGATGAGGAGATGGGTACGTGTAGGAGGAGAAGAGAAGATGGGTACATGTAGGAGGAGATGAGATGGGTACGTGTAGGAGGAGATGAGGAGATGGGTACGTGTGGGAGGAGATGAGATGGGTATGTGTAGGAGGAGATGAGGAGATGGGTACGTGTAGGAGGAGATGAGGAGATGGCTATGAGTGGGAGGAGATGAGGAGATGGGTACATGTGGGAGGAGATTAGGAGATGGGTACGTGTGGGAGGAGATGAGGAGATGGGTACGTGTAGGAGGAGATGAGGAGATGGGTACGTGTAGGAGGAGATGAGGATATGGGTACGTGTAGGAAGAGATGAGGAGATGGGTACGTGTAGGAGGAGATGAGGAGATGGGTATGGGTGGGAGGAGATGATATGGGTACATGTAGGAGGAGAGGAGATGGGTACGTGTAGGAGGAGATGAGATGGGTATGTGCAGGAGGAGATGAGGAGATTAGTACGTGTAGCAGGAGATGAGATGGATACATGTGGGAGGAGATGAGGAGATGGGTACGTGTGGGAGGAGATGAGGAGATGGGTACGTGTAGGAGGAGATGGGTACGTGTAGGAGGAGATGGGTACGTGTAGGAGGAGATGGGTACGTGTAGGAGGAGATGAGGAGATGGGTTCGTGTAGGAGGAGATGAGGTGATGGGTATGTGTGGGAGGAGATGAGGAGATGCGTACGTGTAGGAGGAGAAGAGAAGATGGGTACGTGTAGGAGGAGATGAGGAGATGGGTACTTGTAGGAGGAGATGAGGAGATGGGTACGTGTTGGAGGAGATGAGGAGATGGGTATGTGTCGGAGGAGATGAGGAGGTGGGTATGGGTGGGAGGAGATGAGGAGATGGGTATGTGTAGAAGGAGATGAGAAGATGGTTATGGGTGGGAGGAGATGAGGAGATGGGTAGGTGTAGGAGGAGATGAGATGGGTACGTGTAGGAGGAGATGAAGAGATGGGTACGTGTAGGAAGAGCTGAGGAGATGGGTACGTGTAGGAGGAGATGAGATGGGTACGTGTAGGAGGAGAATGGTACGTGTAGGAGGAGATGAGATGGGTACGTGTAGGAGGAGATGAGGAGATGGGTACGTGTCGTAGGAGATGAGATGGGTACGTGTAGGAGGAGATGAGGAGATGGGTACCTTTTGGAGGAGATGAGATGGGTACGTGTCAGAGGAGATGAGATGGGTACGTGTAGGAGGAAATGAGGAGATGGGTACGTGTAGGAAGAGATGGGTACGTGTAGGAGGAGATGAGGAGATGGTTACGTGTAGGAGGAGATGTGATGGGTATGTGTAGGAGGAGATGAGGAGATTGGTACGTGTAGCAGGAGATGAGATGGGTACATGTGGGAGGAGATGAGGAGATGGGTACGTGTGGGAGGAGATGAGGAGATGGGTACGTGTAGGAGGAGATGGGTACGTGTAGGAGGAGATGGGTACGTGTAGGAGGAGATGGGTATGTGCAGGAGGAGATGAGGAGATGGGTACGTGTAGGAGGAGATGAGGAGATGGGTACTTGTAGGAGGAGATGAGGAGATGGGTACGTGTGGGAGGAGATGAGGAGATGGGTATGGGTGGGAGGAGATGAGATGGGTATGTGTAGAAGGACATGAGGAGATGGGTATGGGTGGGAGGAGATGAGATGGGTATGTGTATGAGGAGATGAGGAGATGGGTACGTGTAGGAGGAGATGAGGAGATGGGTCCGTGTAGGAGGAGATGAGGAGATGGGTACGTGTAGGAGGAGTTGAGGAGAGGGGTACGTGTAGGAGGTGATGAGGAGATGGGTACGTGTAGGAGGAGATGAGGAGATGGTTACGTGTAGGAGGAGATGAGGAGATGGGTACGTGTAGGAGGAGATGAGGAGCTGGGTACGTGTAGGAGGAGATGAGATGGGTATGTGTAGAAGGAGATGAGATGGGTGCGTGTGGGAGGAGATGAGGAGATGGTTACGTGTGGGAGGAGGTGAGGAGATGGGTACGTGTAGGAGGAGATGGGTACGTGTAGGAGGACATGAGGAGATGGGTATTTGTAGGAGGAGTTGAGGAGATTGGTACGTGTAGGAGGAGATGAGGAGATGGGTATGGGTGGGAGGAGATGAGGAGATGAGATGGGTACGTGTAGGAGGAGATGAGGAGATAGGTACGTGTAGGAGGAGATGAGGAGATTGGTACGTGTAGGAGGAGATGGGTATGGGTGGGAGGATATGAGGAGATGGGTACATGTAGGAGGAGATGAGATGGGTACATGTAGGAGGTGATGAGGAGATGGGGACGTGTAGGAAGAGATGAGGAGATGGGTACGTTTAGGAGGAGATGAGATGGGTACGTATAGGAGGAGATGAGATGGGTACATGTGGGAGGAGATGAGGAGATGGGTACATGTAGGAGGAGATGAGATGGGTACGTGTGGGAGGAGATGAGGAGATGGGTACGTGTGGGAGGAGATGAGGAGATGGGTATGTGTAGGAAGAGATGAGGAGATGGGTACGTGTAGGAGGAGATGAGGAGTTGGGTATGGGTGGTAGGAGATGAGGAGATGGGTACGTATGGGAGGAGATGAGGAGATGGGTACGTGTAGGAGGAGATGAGTAGATGGGTACGTGTAGGAGGAGATGAGGAGATTGGTACATGTAGGAGGAGATGAGGAGATGGGTACGTGTAGGCGGAGATGAGGAGATGGGTATGGGTGGGAGGATAGGGGGTGATGAGGAGATGGGTACGTGTAGGAGGAGATGAGATGGGTATGTGTAGGAGGAGATGTGGAGATGGGTAACGTGTAGCAGGAGATGAGATGGGTACATGTGGGAGGAGATTAGGAGATGGGTACGTGTGGGAGGGGATGAGGTGATGGGTACGTGTAGGAGGAGATGGGTACGTGTAGGAGGAGATGGGTACGTGTAGGTGGAGATGGGTACGTGTAGGAGGAGAAGAGAAAATGGGTACGTGTAGGAGGAGAAGAGAAAATGGGTACGTGTAGGAGGAGATGAGGAGATGGGTACGTGTAGGAGGAGAAGACAAGATGGGTACGTGTAGGAGGAGATGAGGAGATGCGTACGTGTAGGAGGAGATGAGTAGATGGGTACGGGTGGGAGGAGATGAGGAGAAGGGTACGTGTTGGAGGAGATGAGGAGATGGGTACGTGTAGGAGGAGATGAGGAGATGGGTACGTGTAATAGGAGATGAATAATTGGGTACGTGTAGGAGGAGAGGAGGAGATGGGTATGTGTAGGAGGAGATGGGTACGTGTAGGAGGAGATGAGGAGATGGGTACGTTTAGGAGGAGATGAGGATATGGATACGTGTAGCAGGAGATGAGGAGATGGGTATGTGTAGGAGGAGATGAGATGGGTATGTGTAGCAGGAGATGAGGAGATGAGGAGATGGGTACGTGTAGGAGGAGATGAGATGGGTACGTGTAGGAGGAGATGAGGAGATGGGTATGGGTGGGAGGAGATGGTTATGTGTAGGAGGAGATGGGTACGTGTAGGAGGAGATGAGGAGATGGGTACGTGTAGGAGGAGATGAGGAGATGGGTACGTATAGGATGAGATGAGGAGATGGGTATGTGTAGGAGGAGATGGGTATGTGTAGGAGGAGATGAGATGTTTACGTGTAGGAGGAGATGAGGAGATGGGTATGTGTAGGAGGAGATGAGGAGATGGGTAGGTGTAGGAGGAGATGAGATTGCTACTTGTAGGAGGAGATGAGATTGGTATGTGTAGGAGGAGATGAGGAGATGGGTACTTGTAGGAGGAGATGAGGAGATGGGTACGTGTAGGAGGAGATGAGATGGGTATGTGTAGGAGGAGATGATGAGATGGGTACGTGTTGGAGGTGATGAGATGGGTACATGTGGGACGAGATGAGGAGATGGGTACGTGTAGGAGGAGATAGGTACGTGTAGGAGGTGATGACGAGATGGGTATGTGTAGGATGAGATGAGGAGCCGGGTACGTGTAGGAGGAGATGAGGAGATGGGTACGTTTAGGAGGAGATGAGGAGATGGATACGTGTAGCAGGAGATGAGGAGATGGGTATGTGTAGGAGGAGATGAGATGGGTATGTGTAGCAGGAGATGAGGAGATGAGGAGATGGGTACGTGTAGGAGGAGATGAGTAGATGGGTACGTGTATGAGGAGATGAGGATATGGGTATGGGTGGGAGGAGATGAGGAGATGGGCATGTGTAGGAGGAGATGGGTACGTGTAGGAGGAGATGAGGAGATGGGTACGTGTAGGAGGAGATGAGGAGATGGGTACGTATAGGATGAGATGAGGAGATGGGTACGTATAGGATGAGATGAGGAGATGGGTATGTGTAGGAGGAGATGGGTATGTGTAGGAGGAGATGAGATGTTTACGTGTAGGAGGAGATGAGGAGATGGGTATGTGTAGGAGGAGATGAGGAGATGGGTACGTGTAGGAGGAGATGAGGAGATGGGTAGGTGTAGGAGGAGATGAGATTTCTACTTGTAGGAGGAGATGAGATTGATATGTGTAGGAGGAGATGAGGAGATGGGTACTTGTAGGAGGAGATGAGGAGATGGGTACGTGTAGGAGGAGATGAGATGGGTATGTGTAGGAGGAGATGATGAAATGGGTACGTGTTGGAGGTGATGAGATGGGTACATGTGGGAGGAAATGAGGAGATTGGTATGGGTGGGAGGAGATGAGGAGATGGGTACGTGTAGGAGGAGATGAGGAGATGGGTATGGGTGGGAGGAGATGAGGAGATGGGTACGTGTGGGAGGAGATGAGATGGGTACGTGTGGGAGGAGATGAGGAGATGGGTACGTGTAGGAGGAGATAGGTACGTGTAGGAGGAGATGACGAGATGGGTATGTGTAGGATGAGATGAGGAGCCGGGTACGTGTAGGAGGAGATGAGGAGTTGGGTACGTTTAGGAGGAGATGAGGAGATGGATACGTGTATTAGGAGATGAGGAGATGGGTATGTGTAGGAGGAGATGAGATGGGTATGTGTAGCAGGAGATGAGGAGATGAGGAGATGGGTACGTGTAGGAGGAGATGAGTAGATAGGTACGTGTAGGAGGAGATGAGGAGATGGGTATGGGTGGGAGGAGATGAGGAGATGGGTATGTGTAGGAGGAGATGGGCACGTGTAGGAGGAGATGAGGAGTTGGGTACGTGTAGGAGGAGATGAGGAGATGGGTACGTGTAGGATGAGATGAGGAAATGGGTATGTGTAGGAGGAGATGGGTATGTGTAGGAGGAGATGAGATGTTTACGTGTAGGAGGAGATGAGGAGATGGGTGTGTGTAGGTGGAGATGAGGAGATGGGTACGTGTAAGAGGAGATGAGGAGATGGGTAGGTGTAGGAGGAGATGAGATTGCTACTTGTAGGAGGAGATGAGATTGGTATGTGTAGGAGGAGATGAGGAGATGGGTACTTGTAGGAGGAGATGAGGAGATGGGTACGTGTAGGAGGAGATGAGATGGGTATGTGTAGGAGGAGATGATGAAATGGGTACGTGTTGGAGGTGATGAGATGGGTACATGTGGGAGGAGATGAGGAGATGGGTATGTGTAGGAGGAGATGGGTACGTGTAGGAGGAGATGACGAGATGGGTATGTGTAGGATGAGATGAGGAGCCGGGTACGTGTAGGAGGAGATGAGGAGATTGGTATGGGTGGGAGGAGATGAGGAGATGTGTACGTGTGCGAGGAGATGAGGAGATGGGTACGTGTAGGAGGAGATGAGGAGATGGGTACGTGTAGGAGGAGATGGGTACGTGTAGGAGGAGATGGGTACGTGTAGGAGGAGATGAGGAGGTGGGTATGTGTAGGAGGAGATGAGGAGGTGGGTATAGGTAGGAGGAGATGAGGAGATGGGTATGGGTGGGAGGAGATGAGGAGATGGGTATGTGTAGTAGGAGATGAGGAGATGGGAATGGGTGGGAGGAGATGAGATGGGTACGTGTAGGAGGCGATGAGGAGATGGGTACGTGTAGGAGGAGATGAGGAGGTGGGTATGTGTAGGAGGAGATGAGGAGATGGGTATGGGTGGGAGGAGTTGAGGAGATGGGTATGGGTGGGAGGAGATGAGGAGATGGGTATGTGTGGAAGGAGATGAGGAGATGGGAATGGGTGGGAGGAGATGAGATGGGTACGTGTAGGAGGCGATGAGGAGATGGGTACGTGTAGGAGGAGATGAGGAGATGTGTACGTGCAGAGGAGATGGGTACGTGTAGGAGATGGGTACGTGTAGGAGGAGATGAGTTGGGTACGTGTAGGAGGAGATGGGTACGTGTAGGAGGAGAGGGTACGTGTAGGAGGAGATGAGGAAATGGGTACGTGTAGGAGGAGATGGGTACGTGTAGGAGGAGATGAGGAGATGGGTACGTGTAGGAGGAGATGGGTACATGTAGGAGGAGATGAGGAGATTGGTATGGGTGGGAGGAGATGAGGAGATGGGTACGTGTAGGAGGAGATGAGGAGATGGGTATGGGTGGGAGGAGATGAGGAGATGGGTACGTGTGGGAGGAGATGAGATGGGTACGTGTAGGAGGAGATGAGGAGATGGGTACGTGTAGGAGGAGATGAGGAAATGGGTACGTATAGGAGGAGATGAGATGGGTATGGGTGGGAGGAGATGAGGAGATGGGTACCTGTGGGAGGAGATGAGATGGGTATGTGTAGGAGGGGATGAGGAGATGGGTACGTGTGGGAGGAGATGAGATGGGTACGTGTTGGAGGAGATGAGGAGATGGGTACGTGTAGGAGGAGATGAGGAGATGGGTATGTGTAGGAGGAGATGAGGAGATGGGTATGTGTAGGAGGAGATGAGGAGATGGGTACGGGTAGGAGGAGATGAGGAGATGGGTATGTGTAGGAGGCGATGAGGAGATGGGTATGGGTGGGAGGAGATGAGGAGATGGGTATGTGTAGAAGGAGATGAGTAGATGGGTATGGGTGGGAGGAGATGAGATGGGTACGTGTAGTAGGAGATGAATAGATGGGTACGTGTAGGAGGAGAGGAGGAGATGGGTATGTGTAGGAGGAGATGGGTACGTGTAGGAGGAGATGAGGAGATGGGTACGTTTTGGACGAGATGGGTATGTGTAGGAGGAGTTGGGTACGTGTAGGAGGAGATGTGGAGATGGGTACGTGTAGGAGGAGATGTGGAGATGGGTACGTGTATTAGGAGATGAGGAGATGGGTACGGGTGGGAGGAGATGAGGAGAAGGGTACATGTAGGAGGAGATGAGTAGATGGGTACGTGTAGGAGGAGAGGAGGAGATGGGTATGTGTAGGAGGAGATGGGTACGTGTAGGAGGAGATGAGGAGATGGGTACGTTTAGGAGGAGAGGAGGAGATGGGTACGTGTCGGAGGAGATGAGGAGATGGGTATGGGTGGGAGGAGATGAGGAGATGGGTATGTGTAGGAGGAGATGGGTACGTGTAGGAGAAGATGAGGAGATGGGTACGTGTAGGAGGAGATGAGGAGATGGGTACGTGTAGGATGAGATGAGGAGATGGGTATGTGTAGGAGGAGATGGGTATGTGTAGGAGGAGATGAGGAGATGTTTACGTGTAGGAGGAGATGAGTATGTGTAGGAGTTGATGGGTATGTGTAGGAGGAGATGAGAATTTGGGAATGTGTAGGAGGAGATGAGGAGATGGGTTCGTGTAGGAGGAGATGAGGAGATGGGTAGGTGTAGGAGGAGATGAGGAGATGGGTATGTGTAGGAGGAGATGGGTACTTGTAGGAGGAGATGAGGAGATTGGTACGTGTAGGAGGAGATGAGATGGGTATGTGTAGGAGGAGATGATGAGATGGGTACGTGTTGGAGGTGATGAGATGGGTACATGTGGGACGAGATGAGCAGATGGGTACGTGTAGGAGGAGATGAGATGTGTACGTGTGGGAGGAGATGAGATGGGTACGTGTGGGAGGAGATGAGGAGATGGGTACGTGTAGGAGGAGATAGGTACGTGTAGGAGGAGATGACGAGATGGGTATGTGTAGGATGTGATAAGGAGCCGGGTACGTGTAGGAGGAGATGAGGAGATTGCTATGGTTGGGAGGAGATGAGGAGATGTGTACGTGTGGGAGGAGATGAGGAGATGGGTACGTGTAGGAGGAGATGGGTACGTGTAGGAGGAGATGAGGAGATGGGTACGTGTAGGAGGAGATGAGGAGATGGGTACGTATAGGAGGAGATGAGGAGATGGGTATGGGTGGGAGGAGATGAGGAGATGGGTACCTGTGGGAGGGGATGAGATGGGTATGTGTAGGAGGAGATGAGGAGATGGGTACGTGTGGGAGGAGATGAGATGGGTACGTGTTGGAGGAGATGAGGAGATGGGTACGTGTAGGAGGTGATGAGGAGATGGGTATGTGTAGGAGGTGATGAGGAGATGGGTACGTGTAGGAGGTGATGAGGAGATGGGTACGTGTAGGAGGAGATGAGATGGGTACATATAGGAGGAGATGAGGAGATGGGTACGTGTTGGAGGAGATGAGGAGATGGGTACGTGTAGGAGATGGCTACGTGTAGGAGGAGATGAGATGGGTACGTGTAGGAGGAGATGGGTACGTGTAGGAGGAGATGAGGAGATGGGTACATGTAGGAGGAGATGGGTACATGTAGGAGGAGATGAGGAGATTGGTATGGGTGGGAGGAGATGAGGAGATGGGTACGTGTAGGAGGAGATGAGGAGATGGGTATGGGTGGGAGGAGATGAGGAGATGGGTACGTGTGGGAGGAGATGAGATGGGTACGTGTGGGAGGAGATGAGGAGATGGGTACGTGTAGGAGGAGATAGGTACGTGTAGGAGGAGATGACGAGATGGGTATGTGTAGGATGTGATGAGGAGCCGGGTACGTGTAGGAGGAGATGAGGAGATTGGTATGGGTGGGAGGAGATGAGGAGATGTGTACGTGTGGGAGGAGATGAGCAGATGGGTACGTGTAGGAGGATATGGGTACGTGTAGGAGGAGATGAGGAGATGGGTACGTGTAGGAGGAGATGAGGAGATGGGTATGGGTGGGAGGAGATGAGGAGATGGGTACCTGTGGGAGGAGATGAGATGGGTATGTGTAGGAGGAGATGAGGAGATGGGTACGTGTGGGAGGAGATGAGATGGGTACGTGTTGGAGGAGATGAGGAGATGGGTACGTGTAGGAGGTGATGAGGAGATGGGTACGTGTAGGAGTAGATGAGATGGGTACGTGTAGGAGGAGATGAGGAGATGGGTACGTGTTGGAGGAGATGAGGAGATTGGTACGTGTAGGAGATGGCTACGTGTAGGAGGAGATGAGATGGGTACGTGTAGGAGGAGATGGGTACGTGTAGGAGGAGATGGGTACGTGTAGGAGGAGATGAGGAGATGGGTACATGTAGGAGGAGATGGGTACATGTAGGAGGAGATGTGGAGATTGGTATGGGTGGGAGGAGATGAGGAGATGGGTACGTGTAGGAGGAGATGAGGAGATGTGTATGGGTGGGAGGAGATGAGGAGATGGGTACGTGTGGGAGGAGATGAGATGGGTACTTGTAGGAGGAGATGAGGAGATGGGTACGTGTAGGAGGAGATGAGATGGGTACGTGTAGGAGGAGATGAGGAGATGGGTAGGTGTAGGAGGAGATGAGGAGATGGGTATGTGTAGGAGGAGATGAGGATATGGGTACTTGTAGGAGGAGATGAGGAGATTGGGACGTGTAGGAGGAGATGAGATGGGTATGTGTAGGAGGAGATGATGAGATGGGTACGTGTTGGAGGTGATGACATGGGTACATGTGGGACGAGATGAGGAGATGGGTACGTGTAGGAGGAGATGAGATGGGTACGTGTGGGAGGAGATGAGGAGATGGGTACGTGTAGGAGGAGATAGGTACGTGTAGGAGGAGATGACGAGATGGGTATGTGTAGGATGTGATGAGGAGCCAGGTACGTGTAGGAGGAGATGAGGAGATTGCTATGGTTGGGAGGAGATGAGGAGATGTGTACGTGTGGGAGGAGATGAGGAGATGGGTACGTGTAGGAGGATATGGGTACGTGTAGGAGGAGATGAGGAGATGGGTACGTGTAGGAGGAGATGAGGAGATGGGTACGTATAGGAGGAGATGAGGAGATGGGTATGGGTGGGAGGAGATGGGTACCTGTGGGAGGAGATGAGATGGGTATGTATAGGAGGAGATGAGGAGATGGGTACGTGTGGGAGGAGATGAGATGGGTACGTGTGGGAGGTGATGAGGAGATGGGTACGTGTAGGAGGAGATGAGATGGGTACGTGTAGGAGGAGATGAGGAGATGGGTACGTGTTGGAGGAGATGAGGAGATGGGTACGTGTAGGAGATGGCTACCTGTAGGAGGAGATGAGATGGGTACGTGTAGGAGGAGATGGGTACGTGTAGGAGGAGATGAGGAGATGGGTACATGTAGGAGGAGATGGGTACATGTAGGAGGAGATGAGGAGATTGGTATGGGTGGGAGGATATGAGGAGATGGGTACGTGTAGGAGGAGATGAGGAGATGGGTATGGGTGGGAGGAGATGCGGAGATGGGTACGTGTGGGAGGAGATGAGATGGGTACGTGTAGGAGGAGATGAGGAGATGGGTACGTGTAGGAGGAGATGAGATGGGTACGTGTAGGAGGAGATGAGGAGATGGGAACGTGTAGGAGGAGTTGAGATGGGTACGTGTAGGAGGAGATGAAGAGATGGGTACGTGTAGGAGGAGATGAGGAGATGGGTACGTGTAGGAGGAGATGAGGAGATGGGTACGTGTAGGAGTAGATGAGGAGATGGGTACGTGTAGGAGGAGATGAGAAGATGGGTACGTGTAGGAGGAGATGAGGAGATGGGTATGGGTGGGAGGAGATGAGGAGATGGGTACGTGTGGGAGGAGATGAGGAGATGGGTACGTGTAGGAGGAGATGAGGAGATGGGTACTTGCAGGAGGAGATGAGGAGATGGGTATGGGTGGGAGGAGATGAGGAGATGGGTACGTGTGGGAGGAGATGATGAGATGGGTACGTGTAGGAGGAGATGAGGAGATGGGTACTTGTAGGAGGAGATGAGGAGATGGGTACGTGTAGGAGGAGATGAGGAGATGGGTATGGGTGGGAGGAGATGCGGAGCTGGGTATGTGTTGGAGATGAGGAGATGGGTATGTGTAGGAGGAGATGAGATGGGTACGTGTAGGAGTAGATGAGGAGATGGGTACGTGTAGGAGGAGATGGGTACGTGTAGGAGGAGATGAGGAGATGGGTATGTGTAGGAGGAGATGACATGGGTACGTGTGGGAGGAGAGAGGGGCATGTTCCAGTGCCTGGAACAGACTCAGGCACTTGCTGAACTCAGGCTCACAATGATCGTGTACTTGCTGTTTCCAGGCTGCTGAGAATGTGCGGCTTTTCCTGGAGAATCGATTGGATCAGGAGTTGATTGTGGATGCTTTTCCTGTCCAATCGACCTCGGTAAGTTCAGCTGTTCCTCTGTCTCCCTCCCTCCCTCAGCCGACTCCCCATCCACCCGCCGGCCCCCTCCTCTCCCTGTCCACCCGCCAGCCCCGTCCACCCGCCGGCCCCCTCCTCTCCCTATCCACCCGCCAGGCCCGTCCACCCGCCAGCCCCGTCCACCCGCCAGTCCCCTCCTCCCCCTGTCCACCCGCCAGCCCCGTCCACCCGCCAGTCCCCTCCTCCCCCTGTCCACCCGCCAGTCCCCTCCTCCCCCTGTCCACCCGCCAGCCCCCTCCTCTCCCCATCCACCCGCCGGCCCCCTCCTCTCCCTGTCCACCCGCCAGCCCCGTCCACCCGCCGACCCCCTCCTCTCCCTGTCCACCCGCCAGCCCCGTCCACCCGCCGGCCCCCTCCTCTCCCTGTCCACCCGCCGGCCCCCTCCTCCCCCTGTCCACCCGCCAGCCCCGTCCACCCGCCGGCCCCCTCCTCTCCCTGTCCACCCGCCGGCCCCCTCCTCCCCCTGTCCACCCGCCAGCCCCCTCCTCTCCCTATCCACCCGCCGGCCCCCTCCTCTCCCTGTCCACCCGCCGGCCCCCTCCTCCCCCTGTCCACCCGCCAGCCCCCTCCTCCCCCTGTCCACCCGCCAGCCCCCTCCTCCCCCTGTCCACCCGCCGGCCCCCTCCTCTCCCTGTCCACCCGCCGGCCCCCTCCTCCCCCTGTCCACCCGCCAGCCCCCTCCTCTCCCTATCCACCCGCCGGCCCCCTCCTCTCCCTGTCCACCCGCCGGCCCCCTCCTCCCCCTGTCCACCCGCCAGCCCCCTCCTCTCCCTATCCACCCGCCGGCCCCCTCCTCTCCCTGTCCACCCGCCGGCCCCCTCCTCTCCCTATCCACCCGCCGGCCCCCTCCTCTCCCTGTCCACCCGCCAGCCCCGTCCACCCGCAAGCCCCGTCCACCCGCCAGCCCCCTCCTCCCCCTGTCCACCCGCCAGCCCCGTCCACCCGCCGGCCGCCTCCTCTCCCTGTCCACCCGCCGGTCCCCTCCTCCCCCTGTCCACCTGCCAGCCCCGTCCACCCGCCGACCCCCTCCTCTCCCTGTCCACCCGCCAGCCCCGTCCACCCGCCGGCCCCCTCCTCTCCCTATCCACCCGCCGGCCCCCTCCTCTCCCTGTCCACCCGCCGGCCCCCTCCTCTCCCTATCCACCCGCCGGCCCCCTCCTCTCCCTGTCCACCCCGCCGGCCCCCTCCTCTCCCTGTCCACCCGCCGGCCCCCTCCTCCCCCTGTCCACCCGCCGGCCCCCTCCTCCCCCTGTCCACCCGCCGGCCCCCTCCTCCCCCTGTCCACCCGCCGGCCCCCTCCTCCCCCTGTCCACCCGCCGGCCCCCTCCTCTCCCTGTCCACCCGCCAGCCCCCTCCTCTCCCTGTCCACCCGCCAGCCCCCTCCTCTCCCTGTCCACCCGCCGGCCCCCTCCTCTCCCTATCCACCCGCCGGCCCCCTCCTCTCCCTATCCACCCGCCAGCCCCCTCCTCTCCCTGTCCACTCGCCAGCCCCGTCCAACCGCCGGCCCCCTCCTCTCCCTGTCCACCCGCCAGCCCCCTCCTCCCCCTATCCACCCGCCGGCCCCCTCCTCCTCCAGCCCCTCACCCTGCCCCTCCTCACCCTGCCCCTCCTCCCCCTGCCCCTCCTCCCCCTGCCCCTCCTCCCCCAGCCCCTCCTCCCCCTGCCCCTCCTCCCCCTGCCCCTCCTCCCCCTGCCCCTCCTCACCCAGCCCCTCCTTCCCCTGCCCCTCCTCACCCAGCCCCTCCTTCCCCTGCCCCTCCTCCCCCTGCCCCTCCTCACCCAGCCCCCCTCCGCTGCCCCTCCTCACCCAGCCCCCCCTCCGCTGACCCTCCTCACCCAGCCCCTCCTCACCCTGACCCTCCTCCCCCTGCCCCTCCTCACCCAGCCCCTCCTCACCCTGACCCTCCTCCCCCTGCCCCTCCTCACCCTGCCCCCTCCTCCTGCCCCCTCCCCCTCCCCGCTCACCCTCCCCCCTCCCCCTGCCCCCTCCTCCCGCGCCCTCCTCGCCTGCCCCCTCCTCACCCAGCCCCTCCTCACCCAGCCCCTCCTCCCCCTGCCCCTCCTCACCAAGCCCCTCCTCACCAATCCCCTCCTCACCCTGACCCTCCTCACCCAGCCCCTCCTCACCCAGCCCCTCCTCCCCCTGCCCCTCCTCACCCAGCCCCTCCTCCCCCTGCCCCTCCTCCCCCTGCCCCTCCTCACCAAGCCCCTCCTCCCCCTGCCCCTCCTCACCCTGCCCCTCCTCCCCCTGCCCCTCCTCCCCCTGCCCCTCCTCACCAAGCCCCTCCTCCCCCTGCCCCTCCTCACCCTGACCCTCCTCACCCTGACCCTCCTCACCCAGCCCCTCCTCACCCTGACCCTCCTCACCCAGCCCCTCCTCACCCAGCCCCTCCTCACCCTGACCCTCCTCACCCTGACCCTCCTCACCCAGCCCCCTCCTCACCCTGGCCCTCCTCACCCAGCCCCTCCTCACCCTGGCCCTCCTCACCCTGGCCCTCCTCACCCAGCCCCTCCTCACCCTGACCCTCCTCGCCAAGCCCCTCCTCGCCAAGCCCCTCCTCCCCCTGCCCCTCCTCACCAAGCCCCTCCTCACCCTGACCCTCCTCACCCTGACCCTCCTCACCAAGCCCCTCCTCCCCCTGCCCCTCCTCACCAAGCCCCTCCTCACCCTGACCCTCCTCACCCTGACCCTCCTCACCCAGCCCCTCCTCACCCAGCCCCTCCTCCCCCTGCCCCCTCCCCCTGCCCCCTCCCCCTCCCCCCTCCCCCTGCCCCCACCTCCTGCCCCCTCCCCCTCCCCCCTCCCTCTGCCCCCTCCCCCTCCCCCCTCCCCCTGCCCCCTCCTCCTGCCCCCTCCCCCTCCCCCCTCCCTCTGCCCCTCATCCTCCCCCCTCCCCCTGCCCCCTCCTCCTGCCCCCTCACCCTCCCCCCTCCCCCTGCCCCCTCCCCCTGCCCCCTCCTCCCGCGCCCTCCTCGCCTGCCCCCTCCTCACCCAGCCCCACCTCTCCCTGCCCCTCCTCTCCCTTCCCCTCCTCCCCCTGCCCCTCCTCCCCCTGCCCCTCCTCCCCCTGCCCCTCCTCCCCCTGCCCCTCCTCCCCCTGCCCCTCCTCCCCAGCCCCTCCTCCCCCTGCCCACTCACCCAGCCCCTCCTCCCCCAGCCCCTCCTCCCCCAGCCCCTCCTCCCCCAGCCCCTCCTCACCCAGCCCCTCCCCACCCAGCCCCTCCTCCCCCTGCCCCTCCTCACCAAGCCCCTCCTTCCCCAGCCCCTCCTCCCCCAGCCCCTCCTCCCCAGCCCCTCCTCACCCAGCCCCTCCCCACCCAGCCCCTCCTCCCCCTGCCCCTCCTCACCAAGCCCCTCCTCACCCTGACCCTCCTCCCCCAGCCCCTCCTCACCCAGCCCCTCCCCACCCAGCCCCTCCTCCCCCTGCCCCTCCTCACCAAGCCCCTCCTCTCCCTGCCCATTCACTGGGCACCTCCCCTCCCTGCCGGTCCCACCAGCCTCCGCACCCACCCACCTCCACAAGGCCCCCTCACCCACCCAGCGGCCCCTCCTTTCCCCTCCCACTGCCTCCTCTGTTCCTAACTCCTGTTTTCACTCTTGTACAGCTTCTAATGAAAATGGTCAATCAAATCTGTGAGAAAATGCCTCAATCGTCTGTAATGCTCCTGAGCCAGCAAGATTCTGGAAAGGTCTTGTGTGCGTGTCAGGTCCCAAAGGTGAGTGATATCATGGCTAGCCACACGGCCAGCTGACATCAGAGATAGTACCCAAACTCTAACTATCATCACGGAGATACCGAAACTCTAACTGACATCACAGAGATACCCAACTCTAACTGACATCACAGTGATACCCAAACTCTAACTGACATCACGGAGATACCGAAACTCTAACTGACATCACAGTGATACCCAACTCTAACTGACATCACAGTGATACCCAAACTCTAACTGACATCACGGAGATACCCAACTATAACTGACATCACGGAGATACCGAAACTCTAACTGATATCACAGTGATACCCAAACTCTAACTGACATCACGGAGATACCCAACTATAACTGACATCACGGAGATACCGAAACTCTAACTGATATCACGGAGATACCGAAACTCTAACTGACATCACAGTGATACCCAAACTCTAACTGACATCACAGAGATACCCAAACTCTAACTGACATCACGGAGATACCCAACTCTAACTGACATCACGGAGATACCCAACTATAACTGACATCACGGAGATACCGAAACTCTAACTGATATCACGGAGATACCGAAACTCTAACTGACATCACAGAGATACCCAACTCTAACTGACATCACAGTGATACCCAAACTCTAACTGACATCACAGAGATACCCAACTCTAACTGACATCACAGTGATACCCAAACTCTAACTGACATCACGGAGATACCCAACTCTAACTGACATCACGGAGATACCCAACTATAACTGACATCACGGAGATACCGAAACTCTAACTGATATCACGGAGATACCGAAACTCTAACTGACATCACAGAGATACCCCCCTCTAACTGACATCACAGAGATACCCCCCTCTAACTGACATCACAGAGATACCCAAACTCTAACTGACATCACGGAGATACCGAAACTCTAACTGACATCACAGAGATACCCAAACTCTAACTGACATCACAGAGATACCCAACTCTAACTGACATCACAGAGATACCCAAACTCTAACTGACATCACAGAGATACCCAAACTCTAACTGACATCACAGAGATACCCCCTTCTCACTGACATCACGGAGATACCCAAACTCTAACTGACATCACAGAGATACCCAAACTCTAACTGACATCACAGAGATACCTCCCTCTAACTGACATCACAGAGATACCCAAACTCTAACTGACATCACAGAGATACCCCCCTCTAACTGACATCACAGAGATACCCAAACTCTAACTGACATCACTGAGATACCCAAACTCTAACTGACATCACAGAGATACCCCCCTCTAACTGACATCACAGAGATACCCCCCTCTAACTGACATCACAGAGATACCCAAACTCTAACTGACATCACAGAGATACCCAAACTCTAACTGACATCACAAAGGTACCCAAAATCTAACTGACATCACAGAGATACCCAAACTGTAACTGACATCACAGAGATACCCAAACTCTAACTGACATCACAGAGATATCCCCCTCTAACTGACATCACAGAGATACCCAAACTGTAACAGATATCACAGAGATACCCAAACTCTAACTGACATCACAGAGATACCCAAACTCTAACTGACATCACAGAGATACCCAAACTGTAACAGATATCACAGAGATACCCAAACTCTAACTGACATCACAGAGATACCCAAACTCTACCTGACATCACAGAGATACCCACCTCTAACTGACATCACAGAGATAACCACCTCTACCTGGCATCACAGAGATACCCACCTCTAACTGACATCACAGAGATACCCAACTCTAACAGTCATCACAGGGATACCCAAACTCTAACTGACATCACAGAGATACCCAACTCTAACTGACATCAGAGATACCCCCCTCTTACTGACATCACAGAGATACCCACCTCTAACTGACATCACGGAGATACCCAACTCTAACTGACATCACGGAGATACCGAAACTCTAACTGACATCACGGAGATACCGAAACTCTAACTGACATCACGGAGATACCGAAAATCTAACTGACATCACAGAGATACCCAAACTCTAACTGACATCACGGAGATACCCAACTATAACTGACATCACGGAGATACCGAAACTCTAACTGACATCACGGAGATACCGAAACTCTAACTGACATCACGGAGATACCCCCCTCTAACTGACATCACAGAGATACCCAAACTCTAACTGACATCACGGAGATACCGAAACTCTAACTGACATCACAGTGATACCCATCTCTAACTGACATCACAGAGATACCCAAACTCTAACTGACATCACGGAGATACCGAAACTCTAACTGACATCACAGAGATACCCAAACTCTAACTGACATCACAGAGATACCCAAACTCTAACTGACATCACAGAGATAACCACCTCTAACTGACATCACAGTGATACCCATCTCTAACTGCCATCACAGAGATACCCAACTCTAACTGACATCACAGAGATACCCAAACTCTAACTGACATCACAGAGATACCCAAACTCTAACTGACATCACAGAGATACCCCCTTCTCACTGACATCACGGAGATACCCAAACTCTAACTGACATCACAGAGATACCCAAACTCTAACTGACATCACAGAGATACCTCCCTCTAACTGACATCACAGAGATACCCAAACTCTAACTGACATCACAGAGATACCCCCCTCTAACTGACATCACAGAGATACCCAAACTCTAACTGACATCACTGAGATACCCAAACTCTAACTGACATCACAGAGATACCCCCCTCTAACTGACATCACAGAGATACCCCCCTCTAACTGACATCACAGAGATACCCAAACTCTAACTGACATCACAGAGATACCCCCCTCTAACTGACATCACAAAGGTACCCAAAATCTAACTGACATCACAGAGATACCCAAACTGTAACTGACATCACAGAGATACCCAAACTCTAACTGACATCACAGAGATATCCCCCTCTAACTGACATCACAGAGATACCCAAACTGTAACAGATATCACAGAGATACCCAAACTCTAACTGACATCACAGAGATACCCAAACTCTAACTGACATCACAGAGATACCCAAACTGTAACAGATATCACAGAGATACCCAAACTCTAACTGACATCACAGAGATACCCAAACTGTAACAGATATCACAGAGATACCCAAACTCTAACTGACATCACAGAGATACCCAAACTCTAACTGACATCACAGAGATACCCAAACTGTAACAGATATCACAGAGATACCCAAACTCTAACTGACATCACAGAGATACCCAAACTCTACCTGACATCACAGAGATACCCACCTCTAACTGACATCACAGAGATAACCACCTCTACCTGGCATCACAGAGATACCCACCTCTAACTGACATCACAGAGATACCCAACTCTAACAGTCATCACAGGGATACCCAAACTCTAACTGACATCACAGAGATACCCAACTCTAACTGACATCACAGAGATACCCACCTCTAACTGACATCACGGAGATACCCAACTCTAACTGACATCACGGAGATACCGAAACTCTAACTGACATCACGGAGATACCGAAACTCTAACTGACATCACGGAGATACCGAAAATCTAACTGACATCACAGAGATACCCAAACTCTAACTGACATCACGGAGATACCCAACTATAACTGACATCACGGAGATACCGAAACTCTAACTGACATCACGGAGATACCGAAACTCTAACTGACATCACGGAGATACCCCCCTCTAACTGACATCACAGAGATACCCAAACTCTAACTGACATCACGGAGATACCGAAACTCTAACTGACATCACAGTGATACCCATCTCTAACTGACATCACAGAGATACCCAAACTCTAACTGACATCACGGAGATACCGAAACTCTAACTGACATCACAGAGATACCCAAACTCTAACTGACATCACAGAGATACCCAAACTCTAACTGACATCACAGAGATAACCACCTCTAACTGACATCACAGTGATACCCATCTCTAACTGCCATCACAGAGATACCCAACTCTAACTGACATCACAGAGATACCCAAACTCTAACTGACATCACAGAGATACCCAAACTCTAACTGACATCACAGAGATACCCCCTTCTAACTGACATCACGGAGATACCCAAACTCTAACTGACATCACAGAGATACCCAAACACTAACTGACATCACAGAGATACCTCCCTCTAACTGACATCACAGAGATACCCAAACTCTAACTGACATCACAGAGATACCCCCCTCTAACTGACATCACAGAGATACCCAAACTCTAACTGACATCACTGAGATACCCAAACTCTAACTGACATCACAGAGATACCCCCCTCTAACTGACATCACAGAGATACCCCCCTCTAACTGACATCACAGAGATACCCAAACTCTAACTGACATCACAGAGATACCCCCCTCTAACTGACATCACAAAGGTACCCAAACTCTAACTGACATCACAGAGATACCCAAACTGTAACTGACATCACAGAGATACCCAAACTCTAACTGACATCACAGAGATATCCCCCTCTAACTGACATCACAGAGATACCCAAACTCTAACTGACATCACAGAGATACCCAAACTCGAACTGACATCACAGAGATACCCAAACTCTAACTGACATCACAGAGATACCCAAACTCTAACTGACATCACAGAGATATCCCCCTCTAACTGACATCACAGAGATACCCAAACTCTAACTGACATCACAGAGATACCCAAACTGTAACAGATATCACAGAGATACCCAAACTCTAACTGACATCACAGAGATACCCAAACTCTAACTGACATCACAGAGATACCCAAACTGTAACAGATATCACAGAGATACCCAAACTCTAACTGACATCACAGAGATACCCAAACTGTAACAGATATCACAGAGATACCCAAACTCTAACTGACATCACAGAGATACCCAAACTCTAACTGACATCACAGAGATACCCAAACTGTAACAGATATCACAGAGATACCCAAACTCTAACTGACATCACAGAGATACCCAAACTCTACCTGACATCACAGAGATACCCACCTCTAACTGACATCACAGAGATAACCACCTCTACATGGCATCACAGAGATACCCACCTCTAACTGACATCACAGAGATACCCAACTCTAAATGACATCAAAGAGATACCCAAACTCTAACTGACATCACACAGATACCCAAACTCTAACTGACATCACAGAGATACCCAAACTCTAACTGACATCACAGAGATACCCCCCTCTAACTGACATCACAGAGATACCCAAACTCTAACTGACATCACAGAGATACCCAACTCTAACTGACATCACAGAGATACCCAATTGTAACTGACATCACAGAGATACCCAAACTCTAACTGACATCACAGAGATACCCAACTCTAACTGACATCACGGAGATACCCACCTCTAACTGCCATCACAGAGATGCCCACCTCTAACTGCCATCACAGAGATACCCAACTCTAACTGACATCACAGAGATACCCAACTCTAAATGACATCAAAGAGATACCCAAACTCTAACTGACATCACAGAGATACCCAAACTCCAACTGACATCACACAGATACCCCCTTCTAACTGACATCACAGTGATACCCATCTCTAACTGACATCACAGAGATACGCAAACTCTAACTGACATCACAGAGATACCCAACTCCAACTGACATCACAGAGATACCCAATTGTAACTGACATCACAGAGATACCCAAACTCTAACTGACATCACAGAGATACCCAACTCTAACTGACATCACGGAGATACCCACCTCTAACTGCCATCACAGAGATACCCACCTCTAACTGCCATCACAGAGATACCCACCTCTAACTGACATCACAGAGCTACCCAACTCTAAATGACATCAAAGAGATACCCAAACTCTAACTGACATCACAGAGATACCCAACTCTAACTGACATCACAGAGATACCCCCCTCTAACTGACATCACAGAGATACCCCCCTCTAACTGACATCACAGAGATAGCCCCCTCTAACTGACATCACAGTGATAACCCCCTCTAACTGACATCACAGAGATACCCAAGTCTAACTGACATCACAGAGATACCCCCCTATAACTGACATCACAGAGATACCCAAACTCCAACTGACATCACAGAGATACCCCCTTCTAACTGACATCACAGTGATACCCATCTCTAACTCACATCATAGAGATACGCAAACTCTAAATGACATCACAGAGATACCCAACTCCAACTGACATCACAGAGATACCCAATTGTAACTGACATCACAGAGATACCCAATTGTAACTGACATCACAGAGATACCCAACTCTAACTGACATCACAGAGATACCCCCCTCTAACTGACATCACAGAGATACCCAAACTCTAACTGACATCACAGAGATACCCACCTCTAACTGATATCACAGAGATACCCCCCCTAACTGACATCACAGAGATACCTCCCTCTAACTGACATCCCAGAGATACCCAAACTCTAACTGACATCACAGAGATGCCCAACTCTAACTGACATCACGGAGATACCCAACTCTAACTGACATCACGGAGTTATCCAACTCTAACTATCATCACGGAGATACCCAGCTCTAACTGACATCACAGAGATACCCAAACTCTAACTGACATCACAGAGATACCCACCTCTCACTGACATCACAGAGATACCCAAACTCTAACTGACATCACAGAGATGCCCAACTCTAACTGACATCACAGTTATACCCATCTCTAACTGACATCACAGAGATACCCCCCTCTTACTGACATCACAGAGATACCACCCTCAAACTGACATCACGGAGATACCCAACTCTAACTGACATCACGGAGATACCCAACTCTAACTGACATCGCAGAGATACCCAACTCTAACTGACATCACAGAGATACCCCCCTCTAACTGACATCACAGAGATACCCAATTGTAACTGACATCACAGAGATACCCAAACTCTAACTGACATCACAGAGATACCCAACTCTAACTGACATCACGGAGATACCCAACTCTAACAGCCATCACAGAGATACCCACCTCTAACTGACATCACAGAGATACCCAACTCTAAATGACATCAAAGAGATACCCAAACTCTAACTGACATCACAGAGATACCCAACTTTAACTGACATCACGGAGATACCCAACTCTAACTGACATCACAGAGATACCCACCTCTAATTGACATCACAGAGATACCCACCTCTCACTGATATCACAGAGACACCCAAACTCTAACTGACATGCCCACCTCTAACTGACATCACAGAGATACCCAACTCTAACTGACATCACAGAGATACCCCCATCAAATGACATCACAGTGATACCCAATTGTAACTGACATCACAGAGATACCCACCTCTAACTGACATCACAGAGATACCCCCCTCTAACTGCCATCACAGAGATTGCCCCCTCTAACTGACATCACAGAGATAACCCCCTCTAACTGACATCACAGAGATACCCAAGTCTAACTGACATCACAGAGATACCCCCCTCTAACTGACATCACAGAGATACCCAAACTCCAACTGACATCACAGAGATACCCCCTTCTAACTGACATCACAGTGATACCCATCTCTAACTGACATCACAGAGATACCCAAACTCTAACTGACATCACAGAGATACCCAACTCTAACTGACATCACAGAGATACCTAACTCTAAATGACATCAAAGAGATACCCAAACTCTAACTGACATCACAGAGATACCCAAACTCCAACTGACATCACAGAGATACCCCCTTCTAACTGACATCACAGTGATACCCATCTCTAACTGACATCACAGAGATACGCAAACTCTAACTGACATCACAGTGATACTCATCTCTAACTGACATCACAGAGATACGCAAACTCTAACTGACATCACAGAGATACCCAACTCCAACTGACATCACAGAGATACCCAATTGTAACTGACATCACAGAGATACCCAAACTCTAACTGACATCACAGCGATACCCAACTCTAACTGACATCATGGAGATACCCACCTCTAACTGCGATCACAGAGATTCCCACCTCTAATTGACATCACAGAGATACCCACCTCTCACTGATGTCACAGAGACACCCAATCTCTAACTGACATACCCACCTCTAACTGACATCACAGAGATACCCAAGTCTAACTGACATCACAGAGATACCCAAACTCTAACTGACATCACAGAGATACCCCCTTCTAACTGACATCACAGTGATACCCATCTCTAACTGACATCACAGAGATACCCAAACTCTAACTGACATCACAGAGATACCCAAACTCTAACTGACATCACAGAGATACCCCCTTCTGACTGACATCACAGTGATACCCATCTCTAACTGACATCACAGAGATACCCAAACTCTAACTGACATCACAGAGATACCCAAACTCTAACTGACATCACAGAGATACCCCCTTCTGACTGACATCACAGTGATACCCATCTCTAACTGACATCACAGAGATACCCAAACTCTAACTGACATCACAGAGATACCCAACTCTAACTGACATCACAGAGATACCCAATTGTAACTGACATCACAGAGATACCCAAACTCTAACTGACATCACAGAGATACCCAACTCTAACTGACATCACGGAGATACCCACCTCTAACTGCCATCACAGAGATACCCAAACTCTAACTGACATCACAGAGATACCCACCTCTAACTGATATCACAGAGATACCCCCCCTAACTGACATCACAGAGATACCTCCCTCTAACTGACATCCCAGAGATACCCAAACTCTAACTGACATCACAGAGATGCCCAACTCTAACTGACATCACGGAGATACACAACTCTAACTGACATCACGGAGTTATCCAACTCTAACTATCATCACGGAGATACCCAGCTCTAACTGACATCACAGAGATACCCAAACTCTAACTGACATCACAGAGATACCCACCTCTCACTGACATCACAGAGATACCCAATTGTAACTGACATCACAGAGATACCCAAACTCTAACTGACATCACAGAGATACCCAACTCTAACTGACATCACGGAGATACCCACCTCTAACTGCCATCACAGAGATACCCAAACTCTAACTGACATCACAGAGATACCCACCTCTAACTGATATCACAGAGATACCCCCCCTAACTGACATCACAGAGATACCTCCCTCTAACTGACATCCCAGAGATACCCAAACTCTAACTGACATCACAGAGATGCCCAACTCTAACTGACATCACGGAGATACACAACTCTAACTGACATCACGGAGTTATCCAACTCTAACTATCATCACGGAGATACCCAGCTCTAACTGACATCACAGAGATACCCAAACTCTAACTGACATCACAGAGATACCCACCTCTCACTGACATCACAGAGATACCCAAACTCTAACTGACATCACAGAGATACCCAACTCTAACTGACATCACAGTTATACCCATCTCTAACTGACATCACAGAGATACCCCCCTCTTACTGACATCACAGAGATTCCCCCCTCAAACTGACATCACGGAGATACCCAACTCTAACTGACATCACGGAGATACCCAACTCTAACTGACATCGCAGAGATACCCAACTCTAACTGACATCACAGAGATACCCCACTCTAACTGACATCACAGAGATACCCAATTGTAACTGACATCACAGAGATACCCAAACTCTAACTGACATCACAGAGATACCCAACTCTAACTGACATCACGGAGATACCCAACTCTAACAGCCATCACAGAGATACCCACCTCTAACTGACATCACAGAGATACCCAACTCTAAATGACATCAAAGAGATACCCAAACTCTAACTGACATCACAGAGATACCCAACTTTAACTGACATCACGGAGATACCCAACTCTAACTGACATCACAGAGATACCCACCTCTAATTGACATCACAGAGATACCCACCTCTCACTGATATCACAGAGACACCCAAACTCTAACTGACATGCCCACCTCTAACTGACATCACAGAGATACCCAACTCTAACTGACATCACAGAGATACCCCCCTCTAAATGACATCACAGTGATACCCAATTGTAACTGACATCACAGAGATACCCACCTCTAACTGACATCACAGAGATACCCCCCTCTAACTGCCATCACAGAGATTGCCCCCTCTAACTGACATCACAGAGATAACCCCCTCTAACTGACATCACAGAGATACCCAAGTCTAACTGACATCACAGAGATACCCCACTCTAACTGACATCACAGAGATACCCAAACTCCAACTGACATCACAGAGATACCCCCTTCTAACTGACATCACAGTGATACCCATCTCTAACTGACATCACAGAGATACCCAAACTCTAACTGACATCACAGAGATACCCAACTCTAACTGACATCACAGAGATACCCAACTCTAACTGACATCACAGAGATACCCAAACTCTAACTGACATCACAGAGATACCCAAACTCCAACTGACATCACAGAGATACCCCCTTCTAACTGACATCACAGTGATACCCATCTCTAACTGACATCACAGAGATACGCAAACTCTAACTGACATCACAGTGATACTCATCTCTAACTGACATCACAGAGATACGCAAACTCTAACTGACATCACAGAGATACCCAACTCCTAACTGACATCACAGAGATACCCCCCTCTAACTGACATCACAGAGATACCCCCCTCTAACTGACATCACAGAGATAGCCCCCTCTAACTGACATCACAGTGATAACCCCCTCTAACTGACATCACAGAGATACCCAAGTCTAACTGACATCACAGAGATACCCCCCTATAACTGACATCACAGAGATACCCAAACTCCAACTGACATCACAGAGATACCCCCTTCTAACTGACATCACAGTGATACCCATCTCTAACTCACATCATAGAGATACGCAAACTCTAAATGACATCACAGAGATACCCAACTCCAACTGACATCACAGAGATACCCAATTGTAACTGACATCACAGAGATACCCAATTGTAACTGACATCACAGAGATACCCAACTCTAACTGACATCACAGAGATACCCCCCTCTAACTGACATCACAGAGATACCCAAACTCTAACTGACATCACAGAGATACCCACCTCTAACTGATATCACAGAGATACCCCCCCTAACTGACATCACAGAGATACCTCCCTCTAACTGACATCCCAGAGATACCCAAACTCTAACTGACATCACAGAGATGCCCAACTCTAACTGACATCACGGAGATACCCAACTCTAACTGACATCACGGAGTTATCCAACTCTAACTATCATCACGGAGATACCCAGCTCTAACTGACATCACAGAGATACCCAAACTCTAACTGACATCACAGAGATACCCACCTCTCACTGACATCACAGAGATACCCAAACTCTAACTGACATCACAGAGATGCCCAACTCTAACTGACATCACAGTTATACCCATCTCTAACTGACATCACAGAGATACCCCCCTCTTACTGACATCACAGAGATACCACCCTCAAACTGACATCACGGAGATACCCAACTCTAACTGACATCACGGAGATACCCAACTCTAACTGACATCGCAGAGATACCCAACTCTAACTGACATCACAGAGATACCCCCCTCTAACTGACATCACAGAGATACCCAATTGTAACTGACATCACAGAGATACCCAAACTCTAACTGACATCACAGAGATACCCAACTCTAACTGACATCACGGAGATACCCAACTCTAACAGCCATCACAGAGATACCCACCTCTAACTGACATCACAGAGATACCCAACTCTAAATGACATCAAAGAGATACCCAAACTCTAACTGACATCACAGAGATACCCAACTTTAACTGACATCACGGAGATACCCAACTCTAACTGACATCACAGAGATACCCACCTCTAATTGACATCACAGAGATACCCACCTCTCACTGATATCACAGAGACACCCAAACTCTAACTGACATGCCCACCTCTAACTGACATCACAGAGATACCCAACTCTAACTGACATCACAGAGATACCCCCATCAAATGACATCACAGTGATACCCAATTGTAACTGACATCACAGAGATACCCACCTCTAACTGACATCACAGAGATACCCCCCTCTAACTGCCATCACAGAGATTGCCCCCTCTAACTGACATCACAGAGATAACCCCCTCTAACTGACATCACAGAGATACCCAAGTCTAACTGACATCACAGAGATACCCCCCTCTAACTGACATCACAGAGATACCCAAACTCCAACTGACATCACAGAGATACCCCCTTCTAACTGACATCACAGTGATACCCATCTCTAACTGACATCACAGAGATACCCAAACTCTAACTGACATCACAGAGATACCCAACTCTAACTGACATCACAGAGATACCTAACTCTAAATGACATCAAAGAGATACCCAAACTCTAACTGACATCACAGAGATACCCAAACTCCAACTGACATCACAGAGATACCCCCTTCTAACTGACATCACAGTGATACCCATCTCTAACTGACATCACAGAGATACGCAAACTCTAACTGACATCACAGTGATACTCATCTCTAACTGACATCACAGAGATACGCAAACTCTAACTGACATCACAGAGATACCCAACTCCAACTGACATCACAGAGATACCCAATTGTAACTGACATCACAGAGATACCCAAACTCTAACTGACATCACAGCGATACCCAACTCTAACTGACATCATGGAGATACCCACCTCTAACTGCGATCACAGAGATTCCCACCTCTAATTGACATCACAGAGATACCCACCTCTCACTGATGTCACAGAGACACCCAATCTCTAACTGACATACCCACCTCTAACTGACATCACAGAGATACCCAAGTCTAACTGACATCACAGAGATACCCAAACTCTAACTGACATCACAGAGATACCCCCTTCTAACTGACATCACAGTGATACCCATCTCTAACTGACATCACAGAGATACCCAAACTCTAACTGACATCACAGAGATACCCAAACTCTAACTGACATCACAGAGATACCCCCTTCTGACTGACATCACAGTGATACCCATCTCTAACTGACATCACAGAGATACCCAAACTCTAACTGACATCACAGAGATACCCAAACTCTAACTGACATCACAGAGATACCCCCTTCTGACTGACATCACAGTGATACCCATCTCTAACTGACATCACAGAGATACCCAAACTCTAACTGACATCACAGAGATACCCAACTCTAACTGACATCACAGAGATACCCAATTGTAACTGACATCACAGAGATACCCAAACTCTAACTGACATCACAGAGATACCCAACTCTAACTGACATCACGGAGATACCCACCTCTAACTGCCATCACAGAGATACCCAAACTCTAACTGACATCACAGAGATACCCACCTCTAACTGATATCACAGAGATACCCCCCCTAACTGACATCACAGAGATACCTCCCTCTAACTGACATCCCAGAGATACCCAAACTCTAACTGACATCACAGAGATGCCCAACTCTAACTGACATCACGGAGATACACAACTCTAACTGACATCACGGAGTTATCCAACTCTAACTATCATCACGGAGATACCCAGCTCTAACTGACATCACAGAGATACCCAAACTCTAACTGACATCACAGAGATACCCACCTCTCACTGACATCACAGAGATACCCAATTGTAACTGACATCACAGAGATACCCAAACTCTAACTGACATCACAGAGATACCCAACTCTAACTGACATCACGGAGATACCCACCTCTAACTGCCATCACAGAGATACCCAAACTCTAACTGACATCACAGAGATACCCACCTCTAACTGATATCACAGAGATACCCCCCCTAACTGACATCACAGAGATACCTCCCTCTAACTGACATCCCAGAGATACCCAAACTCTAACTGACATCACAGAGATGCCCAACTCTAACTGACATCACGGAGATACACAACTCTAACTGACATCACGGAGTTATCCAACTCTAACTATCATCACGGAGATACCCAGCTCTAACTGACATCACAGAGATACCCAAACTCTAACTGACATCACAGAGATACCCACCTCTCACTGACATCACAGAGATACCCAAACTCTAACTGACATCACAGAGATACCCAACTCTAACTGACATCACAGAGATACCCAACTCTAACTGACATCACAGAGATACCCCCCTCTAACTGACATCACAGGAGATACCCAACTCTAACTGACATCACAGAGATACCCAACTTTAACTGACATCACGGAGATACCCAGCTCTAACTGACATCACAGAGATACCCAAACTCTAACTGACATCACAGAGATACCCACCTCTAACTGACATCACAGAGATACCCAAACTCTAACTGACATCACAGAGATACCCAACTCTAACTGACATCACAGAGATACCCAACTCTAACTGACATCACAGAGATACCCCCCTCTAACTGACATCACAGAGATACCACCTCTAACTGACATCACAGGAGATACCCAACTCTAACTGACATCACGGAGATACCCAACTCTAACTGACATCACAGAGATACCCAACTCTAACTGACATCACAGAGATACCCCACTCTAACTGACATCACAGAGATACCCAATTGAAACTGACATCACAGAGATACCCAAACTCTAACTGACATCACAGAGATACCCAACTCTAACTGACATCACGGAGATACCCACCTCTAACTGACATCACAGAGATACCCACCTCTAACTGACATCACAGAGATACCCAACTCTAAATGACATCACAGAGATACCCAACTCTAACTGACATCACAGAGATACCCAACTCTAACTGACATCACAGGAGATACCCAACTCTAACTGACATCACAGAGATACCCACCTCTAACTGACATCACAGAGATACCCACCTCTAACTGACATCACAGAGATACCCAACTCTAACTGACATCACAGAGATACCCCCTCTAACTGACATCACAGAGATACCCCCCTCTAACTGACATCACAGAGATAGCCCCCTCTAACTGACATCACAGAGATAACCCCCTCTAACTGACATCACAGAGATACCCACCTCTAACTGACATCACAGAGATACCCAACTCTAACTGACATCACAGAGATACCCAACTCTAACTGACATCACAGAGATACCCCCCTCTAACTGACATCACAGAGATACCCAAGTCTAACTGACATCACAGAGATACCCCCCTCTAACTGACATCACAGAGATACCCAAACTCTAACTGACATCACAGAGATACCCCCTTCTAACTGACATCACAGAGATACCCAACTCCAACTGACATCACAGAGATACCCAATTGTAACTGACATCACAGAGATACCCAAACTCTAACTGACATCACAGAGATACCCAACTCTAACTGACATCACAGAGATACCCAACTCTAACTGACATCACAGAGATACCCAACTCTAACTGACATCACAGAGATACCCAACTCTAACTGACATCACAGTGATACTCCATCTCTAACTGACATCACAGAGATACGCAAACTCTAACTGACATCACAGAGATACCCAACTCTAACTGACATCACAGAGATACGCAACTCTAACTGACATCACAGAGATACCCAACTCTAACTGACATCACAGAGATACCCAACTCTAACTGACATCACAGAGATACCCAACTCTAACTGACATCACAGAGATACCCAACTCTAACTGACATCACAGAGATACCACCTCTAACTGACATCACAGAGATACCCACCTCTAACTGACATCACAGAGATACCCCCCTCTAACTGACATCACAGAGATACCCCCCTCTAACTGACATCACAGAGATACCCCCTCTAACTGACATCACAGAGATACCCACCTCTAACTGACATCACAGAGATACCCACCTCTAACTGACATCACAGAGATACCCACCTCTAACTGACATCACAGAGATACCCAACTCTAACTGACATCACAGAGATACCCAACTCTAACTGACATCACAGAGATACCCAACTCTAACTGACATCACAGAGATACCCAACTCTAACTGACATCACAGAGATACCCAACTCTAACTGACATCACAGAGATACCCAAACTCTAACTGACATCACAGAGATACCCAAACTCTAACTGACATCACAGAGATACCCAATTGTAACTGACATCACAGAGATACCCAACTCTAACTGACATCACAGAGATACCCAAACTCTAACTGACATCACAGAGATACCCAACTCTAACTGACATCACAGAGATACCCAACTCTAACTGACATCACAGAGATACCCAACTCTAACTGACATCACAGAGATACCCACCTCTAACTGACATCACAGAGATACCCACCTCTAACTGACATCACAGAGATACCCAACTCTAACTGACATCACAGAGATACCCAACTCTAACTGACATCACAGAGATACCCAACTCTAACTGACATCACAGAGATACCCAACTCTAACTGACATCACAGAGATACCCAACTCTAACTGACATCACAGAGATACCCAACTCTAACTGACATCACAGAGATACCCAACTCTAACTGACATCACAGAGATACCCAACTCTAACTGACATCACAGAGATACCCAACTCTAACTGACATCACAGAGATACCCAACTCTAACTGACATCACAGAGATACCCAACTCTAACTGACATCACAGAGATACCCACCTCTAACTGACATCACAGAGATACCCAACTCTAACTGACATCACAGAGATACCCACCTCTAACTGACATCACAGAGATACCCACCTCTAACTGACATCACAGAGATACCCAACTCTAACTGACATCACAGAGATACCCAAACTCTAACTGACATCACAGAGATACCCAACTCTAACTGACATCACAGAGATACCCAACTCTAACTGACATCACAGAGATACCCAACTCTAACTGACATCACAGAGATACCCAACTCTAACTGACATCACAGAGATACCCACCTCTAACTGACATCACAGAGATACCCAACTCTAACTGACATCACAGAGATACCCAACTCTAACTGACATCACAGAGATACCCAACTCTAACTGACATCACAGAGATACCCAACTCTAACTGACATCACAGAGATACCCAACTCTAACTGACATCACAGAGATACCCAACTCTAACTGACATCACAGAGATACCCAACTCTAACTGACATCACAGAGATACCCAACTCTAACTGACATCACAGAGATACCCACCTCTAACTGACATCACAGAGATACCCAACTCTAACTGACATCACAGAGATACCCAAACTCTAACTGACATCACAGAGATACCCAACTCTAACTGACATCACAGAGATACCCAACTCTAACTGACATCACAGAGATACCCAAACTCTAACTGACATCACAGAGATACCCAACTCTAACTGACATCACAGAGATACCCAACTCTAACTGACATCACAGAGATACCCAACTCTAACTGACATCACAGAGATACCCAACTCTAACTGACATCACAGAGATACCCAAACTCTAACTGACATCACAGAGATACCCAACTCTAACTGACATCACAGAGATACCCAACTCTAACTGACATCACAGAGATACCCACCTCTAACTGACATCACAGAGATACCCAACTCTAACTGACATCACAGAGATACCCAACTCTAACTGACATCACAGAGATACCCAACTCTAACTGACATCACAGAGATACCCAAACTCTAACTGACATCACAGAGATACCCAACTCTAACTGACATCACAGAGATACCCCCCTCTAACTGACATCACAGAGATACCCCCTCTAACTGACATCACAGAGATACCCACTCTAACTGACATCACAGAGATACCCAACTCTAACTGACATCACAGAGATACCCAACTCTAACTGACATCACAGAGATACCCAACTCTAACTGACATCACAGAGATACCCACTCTAACTGACATCACAGAGATACCCAACTCTAACTGACATCACAGAGATACCCAACTCTAACTGACATCACAGAGATACCCAACTCTAACTGACATCACAGAGATACCCAACTCTAAATGACATCAAAGAGATACCCAAACTCTAACTGACATCACAGAGATACCCACCTCTAACTGACATCACAGAGATACCCAAACTCTAACTGACATCACAGAGATACCCACCTCTCACTGACATCACAGAGATACCCCCCTCTAACTGACATCACAGAGATAGCCAACTCTAACTGACATCACAGAGATACCCACTCTAACTGACATCACAGAGATACCCAACTCTAACTGACATCACAGAGATACCCAACTCTAACTGACATCACAGAGATACCCAACTCTAACTGACATCACAGAGATACCCAACTCTAACTGACATCACAGAGATACCCACCTCTAACTGACATCACAGAGATACCCAACTCTAACTGACATCACAGAGATACCCACCTCTAACTGACATCACAGAGATACCCAACTCTAACTGACATCACAGAGATACCCACCTCTAACTGACATCACAGAGATACCCACCTCTAACTGACATCACAGAGATACCCACTCTAACTGACATCACAGAGATACCCAACTCTAACTGACATCACAGAGATACCCAACTCTAACTGACATCACAGAGATACCCCCTCTAACTGACATCACAGAGATACCCAACTCTAACTGACATCACAGAGATACCCCCCTCTAACTGACATCACAGAGATACCCACTCTAACTGACATCACAGAGATACCCCCCTCTAACTGACATCACAGAGATACCCAACTCTAACTGACATCACAGAGATACCCCCTCTAACTGACATCACAGAGATACCTCAACTCTAACTGACATCACAGAGATACCCAACTCTAACTGACATCACAGAGATACCCCTCTCTAACTGACATCACAGAGATACCCAACTCTAACTGACATCACAGAGATACCCAACTCTAACTGACATCACAGAGATACCCAAGCTCTAACTGACATCACAGAGATACCCAACTGCTAACTGACATCACAGAGATACCCAAACTCTAACTGACATCACAGAGATACCCACTCTAACTGACATCACAGAGATACCCACCTCTAACTGACATCACAGAGATACCCACCTCTAACTGACATCACAGAGATACCCACCTCTAACTGACATCACAGAGATACCCAACTCTAACTGACATCACGAGATACCCAACTCTAACTGACATCACAGAGATACCCAACTCTAACTGACATCACAGAGATACCCACCTCTAACTGACATCACAGAGATACCCCCTCTAACTGACATCACAGAGATACCCACTCTAACTGACATCACAGAGATACCCAACTCTAACTGACATCACAGAGATACCCAAACTCTAACTGACATCACAGAGATACCCAACTCTAACTGACATCACAGAGATACCCAACTCTAACTGACATCACAGAGATACCCAACTCTAACTGACATCACAGAGATACCCAACTCTAACTGACATCACAGAGATACCCAACTCTAACTGACATCACAGAGATACCCAACTCTAACTGACATCACAGAGATACCCACCTCTAACTGACATCACAGAGATACCCAACTCTAACTGACATCACAGAGATACCCAACTCTAACTGACATCACAGAGATACCCACCTCTAACTGACATCACAGAGATACCCAACTCTAACTGACATCACAGAGATACCCACCTCTAACTGACATCACAGAGATACCCAACTCTAAATGACATCAAAGAGATACCCAAACTCTAACTGACATCACAGAGATACCCAACTCTAACTGACATCACAGAGATACCCCCCTCTAACTGACATCACAGAGATACCCCCCTCTAACTGACATCACAGTGATACCCCCCGTAACTGACATCACAGAGATACCCAAGTCTAACTGACATCACAGAGATACCCCCCTATAACTGACATCACAGAGATACCCAAACTCCAACTGACATCACAGAGATACCCCCTTCTAACTGACATCACAGTGATACCCATCTCTAACTGACATCACAGAGATACCGCAAACTCCAACTGACATCACAGAGATACCCAACTCCAACTGACATCACAGAGATACCCAATTGTAACTGACATCACAGAGATACCCAACTCTAACTGACATCACAGAGATACCCAACTCTAACTGACATCACAGAGATACCCAAGTCTAACTGACATCACAGAGATACCCACCTCTAACTGACATCACAGAGATACCCAAACTCTAACTGACATCACAGAGATACCCAACTCTAACTGACATCACAGAGATACCCAACTCTAACTGACATCACAGAGATACCCAAACTCTAACTGACATCACAGAGATACCCAACTCTAACTGACATCACAGAGATACCCAACTCTAACTGACATCACAGAGATACCCAACTCTAACTGACATCACAGAGATACCCAACTCTAACTGACATCACAGAGATACCCAATTCTAACTGACATCACAGAGATACCCAACTCTAACTGACATCACAGAGATACCCAACTCTAACTGACATCACAGAGATACCCACCTCTAACTGACATCACAGAGATACCCAACTCTAACTGACATCACAGAGATACCCACCTCTAACTGACATCACAGAGATACCCAACTCTAACTGACATCACAGAGATACCCAAACTCTAACTGACATCACAGAGATACCCAACTCTAACTGACATCACAGAGATACCCAACTTTAACTGACATCACAAGATACCCAACTCTAACTGACATCACAGAGATACCCACCTCTAATTGACATCACAGAGATACCCCACTCTAACTGACATCACAGAGATACCCAACTCTAACTGACATCACAGAGATACCCCCCTCTAACTGACATCACAGAGATACCCAACTCTAACTGACATCACAGAGATACCCAAACTCTAACTGACATCACAGAGATACCCAACTCTAACTGACATCACAGAGATACCCAACTCTAACTGACATCACAGAGATACCCAACTCTAACTGACATCACAGAGATACCCAACTCTAACTGACATCACAGAGATACCCAACTCTAACTGACATCACAGAGATACCCAAACTCTAACTGACATCACAGAGATACCCAACTCTAACTGACATCACAGAGATACCCACTCTAACTGACATCACAGAGATACCCAACTCTAACTGACATCACAGAGATACCCAACTCTAACTGACATCACAGAGATACCCAATTGTAACTGACATCACAGAGATACCCAATTGTAACTGACATCACAGAGATACCCAACTCTAACTGACATCACAGAGATACCCAAGTCTAACTGACATCACAGAGATACCTCCCTCTAACTGACATCACAGAGATACCCAAACTCTAACTGACATCACAGAGATACCCCCTTCTAACTGACATCACAGTGATACCCATCTCTAACTGACATCACAGAGATACCCAAACTCTAACTGACATCACAGAGATACCCCCCTCTAACTGACATCACAGAGATACCCAACTCTAACTGACATTACAGAGATACCCCCCTCTAACTGACATCACCGAGATACCCCCCTCTAACTGACATCACAGAGATAGCCCCGTCTAACTGACATCACAGAGATAGCCCCCTCTAACTGACATCACAGAGATACCCCCCTCTAACTGACATCACAGAGATACCCCCCTCTAACTGACATCACGGAGATACCCAACTCTAACTGACATCACAGAGATACCCAACTCTAACTGACATCACAGAGATACCTCCCTCTAACTGACATCACAGAGATACCCAAACTCTAACTGACATCACAGAGATACCCCCTTCTAACTGACATCACAGTGATACCCATCTCTAACTGACATCACAGTGATACCCATCTCTAACTGACATCACGGAGATACCCAGCTCTAACTGACATCACAGAGATACCCAACTCTAACTGACATCACAGAGATACCCAACTCTAACTGACATCACAGAGATACCCAACTCTAACTGACATCACAGAGATACCCACCTCTAACTGCCATCACAGAGATACCCACCTCTAACTGACATCACAGAGATACCCACCTCTAACTGACATCACAGAGATACCCAACTCTAAATGACATCACAGAGATACCCAACTCTAACTGACATCACAGAGATACCCAACTCTAACTGACATCACAGAGATACCCCCCTCTAACTGACATCACAGAGATACCCCCCTCTAACTGACATCACAGAGATACCCACTCTAACTGACATCACAGAGATACCATCCCTCTAACTGACATCACAGTGATACCCAACTCTAACTGACATCACAGAGATACCCCCCTCTAACTGACATCACAGAGATACCCAACCTCTAACTGACATCACAGAGATACCCCACTCTAACTGACATCACAGAGATACCCAACTCTAACTGACATCACAGAGATACCCAACTCTAACTGACATCACAGAGATACCCAACTCTAACTGACATCACAGAGATACCCAACTCTAACTGACATCACAGAGATACCCAACTCTAACTGACATCACAGAGATACCCAACTCTAACTGACATCACAGAGATACCCAACTCTAACTGACATCACAGAGATACCCAACTCTAACTGACATCACAGAGATACCCACCTCTAACTGACATCACGGAGATACCGAAACTCTAACTGACATCACGGAGATACCCCCCTCTAACTGACATCACAGAGATACCCCCCTCTAACTGACATCACAGAGATACCCCCCTCTAACTGACATCACAGAGATAGCTCACCTCTAACTGACATCACAGAGATACCCAAACTCTAACTGACATCACAGAGATACCCAACTCTAACTGACATCACAGAGATACCCAACTCTAACTGACATCACGGAGATACCCAACTCTAACTGACATCACGGAGATACCCAGCTCTAACTGACATCACAGAGATACCCAACTCTAACTGACATCACAGAGATACCCAACTCTAACTGACATCACAGAGATACCCAATTCTAACTGACATCACAGAGATACCCAACTCTAACTGACATCACAGAGATACCCAACTCTAACTGACATCACAGAGATACCCACCTCTAACTGCCATCACAGAGATACCCACCTCTAACTGACATCACAGAGATACCCACCTCTAACTGACATCACAGAGATACCCAACTCTAACTGACATCACAGAGATACCCAAACTCTAACTGACATCACAGAGATACCCAACTCTAACTGACATCACAGAGATACCCCCCTCTAACTGACATCACAGAGATACCCAACTCTAACTGACATCACAGTGATAACCCCCCGTAACTGACATCACAGAGATACCCAAGTCTAACTGACATCACAGAGATACCCCCCTATAACTGACATCACAGAGATACCCAAACTCCAACTGACATCACAGAGATACCCCCTTCTAACTGACATCACAGTGATACCCATCTCTAACTGACATCACAGAGATACGCAAACTCTAACTGACATCACAGAGATACCCAACTCCAACTGACATCACAGAGATACCCAATTGTAACTGACATCACAGAGATACCCAATTGTAACTGACATCACAGAGATACCCAACTCTAACTGACATCACAGAGATACCCAAGTCTAACTGACATCACAGAGATACCTCCCTCTAACTGACATCACAGAGATACCCAAACTCTAACTGACATCACAGAGATACCCCCTTCTAACTGACATCACATGATACCCATCTCTAACTGACATCACAGAGATACCCAAACTCTAACTGACATCACAGAGATACCCAAGTCTAACTGACATCACAGAGATACCCAATTGTAACTGACATCACAGAGATACCCAAACTCTAACTGACATCACAGAGATACCCAACTCTAACTGACATCACGGAGATACCCACCTCTAACTGCCATCACAGAGATACCCACCTCTAACTGACATCACAGAGATACCCAACTCTAAATGACATCAAAGAGATACCCAAACTCTAACTGACATCACAGAGATACCCAACTCTAACTGACATCACAGAGATACCCCCCTCTAACTGACATCACAGAGATACCCCCCTCTAACTGACATCACAGAGATAGCCCCCTCTAACTGACATCACAGAGATAACCAAGTCTAACTGACATCACAGAGATACCCCCTATAACTGACATCACAGAGATACCCCCTTCTAACTGACATCACAGAGATACCCCCTTCTAACTGACATCACAGAGATACCCCCTTCTAACTGACATCACAGTGATACCCCCCTCTAACTGACATCCGAGAGATACCCCCCTCTAACTGACATCACAGAGATGCCCAACTCTAACTGACATCACGGAGATACCCAACTCTAACTGACATCACGGAGTTATCCAACTCTAACTATCATCACGGAGATACCCAGCTCTAACTGACATCGCAGAGATACCCAAACTCTAACTGACATCACAGAGATTCCCAGCTCTAACTGACATCACAGAGATACCCCCTCTAACTGACATCACAGAGATAGCCCCCTCTAACTGACATCACAGAGATAACCAAGTCTAACTGACATCACAGAGATACCCCCTTCTAACTGACATCACAGTGATACCCATCTCTAACTGACATCACAGAGATACCCAAACTCTAACTGACATCACAGAGATAAGCAAGCTCTAACTGACATCACAGAGATACCCAACTCCAACTGACATCACAGAGATACCCAATTGTAACTGACATCACAGAGATACCCAATTGTAACTGACATCACAGAGATACCCAACTCTAACTGACATCACAGAGATACCCAAACTCTAACTGACATCACAGAGATACCCATTTGTAACTATCATCACGGAGATACCCAGCTCTAACTGACATCACAGAGATACCCAATTGTAACTGACATCACAGAGATACCCAAACTCTAACTGACATCACAGAGATACCCAACTCTAACTGACATCACAGAGATACCCCCCTCTAACTGACATCACAGAGATACCCAAACTCTAACTGACATCACAGAGATACCCAAACCCTAACTGACATCACAGAGATACCCCCCTCTAACTGACATCACAGAGATACCCCCCTCTAACTGACATCACAGAGATACCTCCCTCTAACAGACATCACAGAGATGCTCACCTCTAACTGACATCACAGAGATACCCAAACTCTAACTGACATCACAGAGATGCCCAACTCTAACTGACATCACGGAGATACCCAACTCTAACTGACATCACGGAGTTATCCAACTCTATCATCACAGTTATACCCATCTCTAACTGACATCACAGAGATACCCCGCTCTTACTGACATCACAGAGATACCCCGCTCTTACTGACATCACAGAGATACCCCCCTCAAACTGACATCACGGAGATACCCAACTCTAACTGACATCACGGAGATACCCAACTCTAACTGACATCACAGAGATACCCAACTCTAACTGACATCACGGAGATACCCAACTCTAACTGACATCACAGAGATACCCAAGTCTACCTGACATCACAGAGATACCTGCCTCTAACTGACATCACAGAGATACCCAAACTCTAACTGACATCACAGAGGTACCTCCTTCTAACTGACATCACAGAGATACGCCCTTCTAACTGACATCACAGTGATGCCCATCTCTAACTGACATCACAGAGATACCCAAACTCTAACTGACATCACAGAGATACCCAACTCTAACTGACATCACAGAGATACCCAATTGTAACTGACATCACAGAGATACCCAAACTCTAACTGACATCACAGAGATACCCAACTCTAACTGACATCACGGAGATACCCACCTCTAACTGCCATCACAGAGATACCCACCTCTAACTGCCATCACAGAGATACCCACCTCTAACTGACATCAAAGAGATACCCAACTCTAAATGACATCAAAGAGATACCCAAACTCTAACTGACATCACAGAGATACCCAACTCTAACTGACATCACAGAGATACCCCCCTCTAACTGACATCACAGAGATACCCCCCTCTAACTGACATCACAGAGATAGCCCCCTCTAACTGACATCACAGAGATGACCCCCTCTAACTGACATCACAGAGATACTCAAACTCTAACTGACATCACAGAGATACCCCCTTCTAACTGACATCACAGTGATACCCATCTCTAACTGACATCACAGAGATACCCAAACTCCAAATGACATCACAGAGATACCCAATTCTAACTGACATCACAGAGATACCCAACTCTAACTGACATCACAGAGATACCCAAACTCTAACTGACATCACAGAGATACCCATTTGTAACTATCATCACGGAGATACCCAGCTCTAACTGACATCACAGAGATACCCAATTGTAACTGACATCACAGAGATACCCAAACTCTAACTGACATCACAGAGATACCCAACTCTAACTGACATCACAGAGATACCCCCCTCTAACTGACATCACAGAGATACCCAAACTCTAACTGACATCACAGAGATACCCAAACCCTAACTGACATCACAGAGATACCCCCCTCTAACTGACATCACAGAGATACCCCCTCTAACTGACATCACAGAGATACCTCCCTCTAACAGACATCACAGAGATGCTCACCTCTAACTGACATCACAGAGATACCCAAACTCTAACTGACATCACAGAGATGCCCAACTCTAACTGACATCACGGAGATACCCAACTCTAACTGACATCACGGAGTTATCCAACTCTATCATCACAGTTATACCCATCTCTAACTGACATCACAGAGATACCCCGCTCTTACTGACATCACAGAGATACCCCCCTCAAACTGACATCACGGAGATACCCAACTCTAACTGACATCACGGAGATACCCAACTCTAACTGACATCACAGAGATACCCAACTCTAACTGACATCACGGAGATACCCAACTCTAACTGACATCACAGAGATACCCAAGTCTACCTGACATCACAGAGATACCTGCCTCTAACTGACATCACAGAGATACCCAAACTCTAACTGACATCACAGAGGTACCTCCTTCTAACTGACATCACAGAGATACGCCCTTCTAACTGACATCACAGTGATGCCCATCTCTAACTGACATCACAGAGATACCCAAACTCTAACTGACATCACAGAGATACCCAACTCTAACTGACATCACAGAGATACCCAATTGTAACTGACATCACAGAGATACCCAAACTCTAACTGACATCACAGAGATACCCAACTCTAACTGACATCACGGAGATACCCACCTCTAACTGCCATCACAGAGATACCCACCTCTAACTGCCATCACAGAGATACCCACCTCTAACTGACATCAAAGAGATACCCAACTCTAAATGACATCAAAGAGATACCCAAACTCTAACTGACATCACAGAGATACCCAACTCTAACTGACATCACAGAGATACCCCCCTCTAACTGACATCACAGAGATACCCCCCTCTAACTGACATCACAGAGATAGCCCCCTCTAACTGACATCACAGAGATACCCAAACCCTAACTGACATCACAGAGATACCCCCCTCTAACTGACATCACAGAGATACCCCCCTCTAACTGACATCACAGAGATACCTCCCTCTAACAGACATCACAGAGATGCTCACCTCTGACTGACATCACAGAGATACCCAAACTCTAACTGACATCACAGAGATGCCCAACTCTAACTGACATCACGGAGATACCCAACTCTAACTGACATCACGGAGTTATCCAACTCTAACTATCATCACGGAGATACCCAGCTCTAACTGACATCACAGAGATACCCAAAGTCTAACTGACATCACAGAGATACCCAGCTCTAACTGACATCACAGAGATACCCAATTGTAACTGACATCACAGAGATACCCAAACTCTAACTGACATCACAGAGATACCCAACTCTAACTGACATCACGGAGTTACCCACCTCTAACTGCCATCACAGAGATACCCACCTCTAACTGCCATCACAGAGATACCCACCTCTAACTGACATCACAGAGATACCCAACTCTAAATGACGTCAAAGAGATACCCAAACTCTAACTGACATCACAGAGATACCCAACTCTAACTGACATCACAGAGATACCCCCCTCTAACTGACATCACAGAGATACCCAACTCTAACTGACATCACAGTGATAACCCCCCGTAACTGACATCACAGAGATACCCAAGTCTAACTGACATCACAGAGATACCCCCCTATAACTGACATCACAGAGATACCCAAACTCCAACTGACATCACAGAGATACCCCCTTCTAACTGACATCACAGTGATACCCATCTCTAACTGACATCACAGAGATACGCAAACTCTAACTGACATCACAGAGATACCCAACTCCAACTGACATCACAGAGATACCCAATTGTAACTGACATCACAGAGATACCCAATTGTAACTGACATCACAGAGATACCCAACTCTAACTGACATCACAGAGATACCCAAGTCTAACTGACATCACAGAGATACCTCCCTCTAACTGACATCACAGAGATACCCAAACTCTAACTGACATCACAGAGATACCCCCTTCTAACTGACATCACATGATACCCATCTCTAACTGACATCACAGAGATACCCAAACTCTAACTGACATCACAGAGATACCCAAGTCTAACTGACATCACAGAGATACCCAATTGTAACTGACATCACAGAGATACCCAAACTCTAACTGACATCACAGAGATACCCAACTCTAACTGACATCACGGAGATACCCACCTCTAACTGCCATCACAGAGATACCCACCTCTAACTGACATCACAGAGATACCCAACTCTAAATGACATCAAAGAGATACCCAAACTCTCACTGACATCACAGAGATACCCAACTCTAACTGACATCACAGAGATACCCCCCTCTAACTGACATCACAGAGATACCCCCCTCTAACTGACATCACAGAGATAGCCCCCTCTAACTGACATCACAGAGATAACCAAGTCTAACTGACATCACAGAGATACCCCCTATAACTGACATCACAGAGATACCCCCTTCTAACTGACATCACAGAGATACCCCCTTCTAACTGACATCACAGAGATACCCCCTTCTAACTGACATCACAGTGATACCCATCTCTAACTGACATCACAGAGATACGCAAACTCTAACTGACATCACAGAGATACCCAACTCCAACTGACATCACAGAGATACCGAATTGTAACTGACATCACAGAGATACCCAAACTCTAACTGACATCACAGAGATACCCAACTCTAACTGACATCACGGAGATACCCACCTCTAACTGCCATCACAGAGATACCCACCTCTAACTGCCATCACAGAGATACCCACCTCTAACTGACATCACAGAGATACCCAACTCTAAATGACATCAAAGAGATACCCAAACTCTAACTGACATCACAGAGATACCCAACTCTAACTGACATCACAGAGATACCCCCCTCTAACTGACATCCGAGAGATACCCCCCTCTAACTGACATCACAGAGATGCCCAACTCTAACTGACATCACGGAGATACCCAACTCTAACTGACATCACGGAGTTATCCAACTCTAACTATCATCACGGAGATACCCAGCTCTAACTGACATCGCAGAGATACCCAAACTCTAACTGACATCACAGAGATTCCCAGCTCTAACTGACATCACAGAGATACCCCCCTCTAACTGACATCACAGAGATAGCCCCCTCTAACTGACATCACAGAGATAACCAAGTCTAACTGACATCACAGAGATACCCCCTTCTAACTGACATCACAGTGATACCCATCTCTAACTGACATCACAGAGATACCCAAACTCTAACTGACATCACAGAGATAAGCAAGCTCTAACTGACATCACAGAGATACCCAACTCCAACTGACATCACAGAGATACCCAATTGTAACTGACATCACAGAGATACCCAATTGTAACTGACATCACAGAGATACCCAACTCTAACTGACATCACAGAGATACCCAAACTCTAACTGACATCACAGAGATACCCATTTGTAACTATCATCACGGAGATACCCAGCTCTAACTGACATCACAGAGATACCCAATTGTAACTGACATCACAGAGATACCCAAACTCTAACTGACATCACAGAGATACCCAACTCTAACTGACATCACAGAGATACCCCCCTCTAACTGACATCACAGAGATACCCAAACTCTAACTGACATCACAGAGATACCCAAACCCTAACTGACATCACAGAGATACCCCCTCTAACTGACATCACAGAGATACCCCCCTCTAACTGACATCACAGAGATACCTCCCTCTAACAGACATCACAGAGATGCTCACCTCTAACTGACATCACAGAGATACCCAAACTCTAACTGACATCACAGAGATGCCCAACTCTAACTGACATCACGGAGATACCCAACTCTAACTGACATCACGGAGTTATCCAACTCTATCATCACAGTTATACCCATCTCTAACTGACATCACAGAGATACCCCGCTCTTACTGACATCACAGAGATACCCCCCTCAAACTGACATCACGGAGATACCCAACTCTAACTGACATCACGGAGATACCCAACTCTAACTGACATCACAGAGATACCCAACTCTAACTGACATCACGGAGATACCCAACTCTAACTGACATCACAGAGATACCCAAGTCTACCTGACATCACAGAGATACCTGCCTCTAACTGACATCACAGAGATACCCAAACTCTAACTGACATCACAGAGGTACCTCCTTCTAACTGACATCACAGAGATACGCCCTTCTAACTGACATCACAGTGATGCCCATCTCTAACTGACATCACAGAGATACCCAAACTCTAACTGACATCACAGAGATACCCAACTCTAACTGACATCACAGAGATACCCAATTGTAACTGACATCACAGAGATACCCAAACTCTAACTGACATCACAGAGATACCCAACTCTAACTGACATCACGGAGATACCCACCTCTAACTGCCATCACAGAGATACCCACCTCTAACTGCCATCACAGAGATACCCACCTCTAACTGACATCAAAGAGATACCCAACTCTAAATGACATCAAAGAGATACCCAAACTCTAACTGACATCACAGAGATACCCAACTCTAACTGACATCACAGAGATACCCCCCTCTAACTGACATCACAGAGATACCCCCCTCTAACTGACATCACAGAGATAGCCCCCTCTAACTGACATCACAGAGATGACCCCCTCTAACTGACATCACAGAGATACTCAAACTCTAACTGACATCACAGAGATACCCCCTTCTAACTGACATCACAGTGATACCCATCTCTAACTGACATCACAGAGATACCCAAACTCCAAATGACATCACAGAGATACCCAATTGTAACTGACATCACAGAGATACCCAACTCTAACTGACATCACAGAGATACCCAAACTCTAACTGACATCACAGAGATACCCATTTGTAACTATCATCACGGAGATACCCAGCTCTAACTGACATCACAGAGATACCCAATTGTAACTGACATCACAGAGATACCCAAACTCTAACTGACATCACAGAGATACCCAACTCTAACTGACATCACAGAGATACCCCCCTCTAACTGACATCACAGAGATACCCAAACTCTAACTGACATCACAGAGATACCCAAACCCTAACTGACATCACAGAGATACCCCCCTCTAACTGACATCACAGAGATACCCCCCTCTAACTGACATCACAGAGATACCTCCCTCTAACAGACATCACAGAGATGCTCACCTCTAACTGACATCACAGAGATACCCAAACTCTAACTGACATCACAGAGATGCCCAACTCTAACTGACATCACGGAGATACCCAACTCTAACTGACATCACGGAGTTATCCAACTCTATCATCACAGTTATACCCATCTCTAACTGACATCACAGAGATACCCCGCTCTTACTGACATCACAGAGATACCCCCCTCAAACTGACATCACGGAGATACCCAACTCTAACTGACATCACGGAGATACCCAACTCTAACTGACATCACAGAGATACCCAACTCTAACTGACATCACGGAGATACCCAACTCTAACTGACATCACAGAGATACCCAAGTCTACCTGACATCACAGAGATACCTGCCTCTAACTGACATCACAGAGATACCCAAACTCTAACTGACATCACAGAGGTACCTCCTTCTAACTGACATCACAGAGATACGCCCTTCTAACTGACATCACAGTGATGCCCATCTCTAACTGACATCACAGAGATACCCAAACTCTAACTGACATCACAGAGATACCCAACTCTAACTGACATCACAGAGATACCCAATTGTAACTGACATCACAGAGATACCCAAACTCTAACTGACATCACAGAGATACCCAACTCTAACTGACATCACGGAGATACCCACCTCTAACTGCCATCACAGAGATACCCACCTCTAACTGCCATCACAGAGATACCCACCTCTAACTGACATCAAAGAGATACCCAACTCTAAATGACATCAAAGAGATACCCAAACTCTAACTGACATCACAGAGATACCCAACTCTAACTGACATCACAGAGATACCCCCCTCTAACTGACATCACAGAGATACCCCCCTCTAACTGACATCACAGAGATAGCCCCCTCTAACTGACATCACAGAGATGACCCCCTCTAACTGACATCACAGAGATACTCAAACTCTAACTGATATCACAGAGATACCCCCTTCTAACTGACATCACAGTGATACCCATCTCTAACTGACATCACAGAGATACCCAAACTCCAAATGACATCACAGAGATATCCCCCTCTAACTGACATCACAGAGATACCCAATTGTAACTGACATCACAGAAATACCCAACTCTAACTGACATCACGGAGATACCCACCTCTAACTGCCATCACAGAGATACCCACCTCTAACTGACATCACAGAGATACCCAACTCTAAATGACATCAAAGAGATACCCAAACTCTAACTAACATCACAGAGATACCCAACTCTAACTGACATCACAGAGATACCCCCCTCTAACTGACATCACAGAGATACCCCCCTCTAACTGACATCACAGAGATACCCCCCTCTTACTGACATCACAGAGATACCCACCTCTCACTGACATCACAGAGATACCCAACTCTAACTGACATCACAGTGATACCCATCGCTAACTGACATCACAGAGATACCCCCCTCTAACTGCCATGACAGAGATACCCACCTCTAACTGACATCACAGAGACACCCAAACTCTAACTGACATCACAGCGATACCCAACTCTAACTGACATCACAGAGATACCCACCTCTAACTGACATCACAGAGATACCCCCCTCTACCTGCCATCACAGAGATACTCACCTCTAATTGACATCACAGAGATAGCCCCCTCTAATTGGCATCACAGAGATAGCCCCCTCGAACTGACATCACAGAGATACCCCCCTCTAACTGACATCACAGAGATACCCCCCTCTTACTGACATCACGGAGATACCCAACTCTAACTGACATCACAGAGATACCCAAGTCTAACTGACATCACAGAGATACCTCCCTCTAACTGACATCACAGAGATACCCAAACTCTAACTGACATCACAGAGATACCCCCTTCTAACTGACATCACAGTGATACCCACCTCTAACTGCCATCACAGAGATACCCACCTCTAACTGACATTAAAGAGATACCCAACTCTAAATGACATCAAAGAGATACCCAAACTCTAACTGACATCACAGAGATACCCAACTCTAACTGACATCACAGAGATACCCCCCTCTAACTGACATCACAGAGATACCCCCCTCTAACTGACATCACAGAGATAGCCCCCTCTAACTGACATCACAGAGATGACCCCCTCTAACTGACATCACAGAGATACTCAAACTCTAACTGACATCACAGAGATACCCCCTTCTAACTGACATCACAGTGATACCCATCTCTAACTGACATCACAGAGATACCCAAACTCCAAATGACATCACAGAGATATCCCCCTCTAACTGACATCACAGAGATACCCAACTGTAACTGACATCACAGAAATACCCAACTCTAACTGACATCACGGAGATACCCACCTCTAACTGCCATCACAGAGATACCCACCTCTAACTGACATCACAGAGATACCCAACTCTAAATGACATCAAAGAGATACCCAAACTCTAACTAACATCACAGAGATACCCAACTCTAACTGACATCACAGAGATACCCCCCTCTAACTGACATCACAGAGATACCCCCCTCTAACTGACATCACAGAGATACACCCCTCTTACTGACATCACAGAGATACCCACCTCTCACTGACATCACAGAGATACCCAACTCTAACTGACATCACAGTGATACCCATCTCTAACTGACATCACAGAGATACCCCCCTCTAACTGCCATGACAGAGATACCCACCTCTAACTGACATCACAGAGACACCCAAACTCTAACTGACATCACAGCGATACCCAACTCTAACTGACATCACAGAGATACCCACCTCTAACTGACATCACAGAGATACCCCCCTCTACCTGCCATCACAGAGATACTCACCTCTAATTGACATCACAGAGATAGCCCCCTCTAACTGACATCACAGAGATAGCCCCCTCGAACTGACATCACAGAGATACCCCCCTCTAACTGACATCACAGAGATACCCCCCTCTTACTGACATCACGGAGATACCCAACTCTAACTGACATCACAGAGATACCCAAGTCTAACTGACATCACAGAGATACCTCCCTCTAACTGACATCACAGAGATACCCAAACTCTAACTGACATCACAGAGATACCCCCTTCTAACTGACATCACAGTGATACCCATCTCTAACTGACATCACAGAGATACCCAAACTCTAACTGACATCACAGAGATACCCAGCTCTAACTGACATCACAGAGATACCCAATTGTAACTGACATCACAGAGATACCCAAACTCTAACTGACATCACAGAGATACCCAACTCTAACTGACATCACGGAGATACCCACCTCTAACTGCCATCACAGAGATACCCACCTCTAACTGCCATCACAGAGATACCCACCTCTAACTGACATCACAGAGATACCCAACTCTAAATGACATCAACGAGATACCCAAACTCTAACTGACATCACAGAGATACCCAACTCTAACTGACATCACAGAGATACCCCCCTCTAACTGACATCACAGAGATACCCCCCTCTAACTGACATCACAGAGATAGCCCCCTCTAACTGACATCACAGTGATAACCCCCCCTAACTGACATCACAGAGATACCCAAGTCTAACTGACATCACAGAGATACCCCCATATAACTGACATCACAGAGATACCCAAACTCCAACTGACATCACAGAGATACCCCCCTCTAACTGACATCACGGAGATACCCACCTCTAACTGCCATCACAGAGATACCCACCTCTAACTGCCATCACAGAGATACCCACCTCTAACTGACATCACAGAGATACCCAACTCTAAATGATATCAAATAGATACCCAAACTCTAACTGACATCACAGAGATACCTCCTTCTAACTGACATCACAGTGATACCCATCTCTAACTGACATCACAGAGATACCCCCCTCTTACTGACATCACAGAGATACCCCCCTCAAACTGACATCACGGAGATACCCAACTCTAACTGACATCACGGAGATACCCAACTCTAACTGACATCACAGAGATACCCAACTCTAACTGACATCACAGAGATACCCCCCTCTAACTGACATCACAGAGATACCCAATTGTAACTGACATCACAGAGATACCCAAACTCTAACTGACATCACAGAGATACCCAACTCTAACTGACATCACGGAGATACCCAACTCTAACAGCCATCACAGAGATACCCACCTCTAACTGACATCACATAGATACCCAACTCTAAATGACATCAAAGAGATACCCAAACTCTAACTGACATCACAGAGATACCCAACTTTAACTGACATCACGGAGATACCCAACTCTAACTGACATCACAGAGATACCCACCTCTAATTGACATCACAGAGATACCCACCTCTCACTGATATCACAGAGACACCCATACTCTAACTGACATACCCACCTCTAACTGACATCACAGAGATACCCAACTCTAACTGACATCACAGAGATACCCCCCTCTAAATGACATCACAGTGATACCCAATTGTAACTGACATCACAGAGATACCCACCTCTAACTGACATCACAGAGATACCCCCCTCTAACTGCCATCACAGAGATAGCCCCCTCTAACTGACATCACAGAGATAACCCCCTCTAACTGACATCACAGAGATACCCAAGTCTAACTGACATCACAGAGATACCCCCCTCTAACTGACATCACAGAGATACCCAAACTCCAACTGACATCACAGAGATACCCCCTTCTAACTGACATCACAGTGATACCCATCTCTAACTGACATCACAGAGATACCCAAACTCTAACTGACATCACAGAGATACCCAACTCTAACTGACATCACGGAGATACCCACCTCTAACTGCCATCACAGCGATACCCACCTCTAACTGACATCACAGAGATACCCCCCTCTAACTGCCATCACAGAGATACCCCCCTCTATCAGACATCACAGAGATGCTCACCTCTAACTGACATCACAGAGATACCCAAACTCTAACTGACATCACAGAGATACCCAACTCTAACTGACATCACGGAGATACCCAACTCTAACTGACATCACGGAGTTATCCAACTCTAACTATCATCACGGAGATACCCAGCTCTAACTGACATCACAGAGATACCCAAACTCTAACTGACATCACAGAGATACCCAACTCTAACTGACATCACAGAGATACCCAAACTCTAACTGACATCACAGAGATACCCAACTCTAACTGACATCACAGTGATACCCATCTCTAACTGACATCACAGAGATACCCCCCTCTAACTGACATCACAGAGATACCCACCTCTAACTGACATCACGGAGATACCCAACTCTAACTGACATCACAGAGATACCCAACTCTAACTGACATCACAGAGATACCCCACTCTAACTGACATCACAGAGATACCCCCCTCTAACTGACATCACGGAGATACCCAACTCTAACTGACATCACGGAGATACCCAACTCTAACTGACATCACAGAGATACCCAAGTCTAACTGACATCACAGAGATACCTCCCTCTAACTGACATCACCGAGATACCCAAACTCTAACTGACATCACAGAGATACCCCCTTCTAACTGACATCACAGTGATACCCATCTCTAACTGACATCACAGAGATACCCAAACTCTAACTGACATCACAGAGATACCCAACTCTAACTGACATCACAGAGATACCCAATTGTAACTGACATCACAGAGATACCCAAACTCTAACTGACATCACAGAGATACCCAACTCTAACTGACATCACGGAGATACCCACCTCTAACTGCCATCACAGAGATACCCACCTCTAACTGACATCACAGAGATACCCACCTCTAACTGACATCACAGAGATACCCAACTCTAACTGACATCACAGAGATACCCAACTCTAACTGACATCACAGAGATACCCAACTCTAAATGACATCAAAGAGATACCTAAACTCTAACTGACATCACAGAGATACCCAAACTCCAACTGAAATCACAGAGATACCCCCTTCTAACTGACATCACAGTGATACCCATCTCTAACTGACATCACAGAGATACGCAAACTCTAACTGACATCACAGAGATACCCAACTCCAACTGACATCACAGAGATACCCAATTGTAACTGACATCACAGAGATACCCAAACTCTAACTGACATCACAGAGATACCCAACTCTTACTGACATCACGGAGATACCCACCTCTAACTGCCATCATAGAGATACCCACCTCTAACTGACATCACAGAGATAGCCCCCTCTAACTGACATCACAGAGATAGCCCCCTCTAACTGACATCACATAGATACCCCCCTCTAACTGACATCACAGAGGTACCCCCCTCTTACTGACATCACAGAGATACCCCCCTCTAACTGATATCACAGAGATACCCAACTCTAACTGACATCACAGAGATACCCCCCTCTAACTGACATCACAGAGTTACCCAAACTCTAACTGACATCACAGAGATACCCAAACTCTAACTGACATCACAGAGATACCCCCCTCTAACTGACATCACAGAGATACCCCCCTCTAACTGACATCACAGTGATACCTCCCTCTAACAGACATCACAGAGATGCTCACCTCTAACTGACATCACAGAGATACCCAAACTCTAACTGACATCACAGAGATGCCCAACTCTAACTGAAATCACGGAGATACCCAACTCTAACTGACATCACGGAGTTATCCAACTCTAACTATCATCACGGAGATACCCAGCTCTAACTGACATCACAGAGATACCCAAACTCTAACTGACATCACAGAGATACCCACCTCTCACTGACATCACAGTGATACCCAAACTCTAACTGACATCACAGAGATACCCACCTCTCACTGACATCACAGAGATACCCAAACTCTAACAGACATCACAGAGATACCCAACTCTAACTGACATCACAGTTATACCCATCTCTAACTGACATCACAGAGATACCCCCCTCTAACTGACATCACAGAGATACCCCCCTCTAACTGACATCACAGAGATACCCCCCTCTAACTGACATCACGGAGATACCCAACTCTAACTGACATCACGGAGATACCCAACTCTAACTGACATCACAGAGATACCCAACTCTAACTGAAATCACAGAGATACCCCCCTCTAACTGACATCACGGAGATACCCAACTGTAACTGACATCACGGAGATACCCAACTCTAACTGACATCACGGAGATACCCAACTCTAATTGACATCACAGAGATACCCAAGTCTAACTGACATCACAGAGATACCTCCCTCTAACTGACATCACCGAGATACCCAAACTCTAACTGACATCACAGAGATACCCCCTTCTAACTGACATCACAGTGATACCCATCTCTAACTGACATCACAGAGATACCCAAACTCTAACTGACATCACAGAGATACCCAACTCTAACTGACATCACAGAGATACCCAATTGTAACTGACATCACAGAGATACCCAAACTCTAACTGACATCACAGAGATACCCAACTCTAACTGACATCACGGAGATACCCACCTCTAACTGCCATCACAGAGATACCCACCTCTAACTGCCATCACAGAGATACACACCTCTAACTGACATCACAGAGATACCCATCTCTAAATGGCATCAAAGAGATACCCAAACTCTAACTGACATCACAGAGATACCCAACTCTAACTGACATCACAGAGATACCCCCCTATAACTGACATCACAGAGATACCCAAACTCCAACTGACATCACAGAGATACCCCCTTCTAACTGACATCACAGTGATACCCATCTCTAACTGACATCACAGAGATACGCAAACTCTAACTGACATCACAGAGATACCCAACTCCAACTGACATCACAGAGATACCCAATTGTAACTGACATCACAGAGATACCCAAACTCTAACTGACATCACAGAGATACCCAACTCTAACTGACATCACGGAGATACCCACCTCTAACTGCCATCATAGAGATACCCACCTCTAACTGACATCACAGAGATACCCAACTCTAAATAACATCAAAGAGATACCCAAACTCTAACTGACATCACAGAGATACCCAACTCTAACTGACATTACAGAGATACCCCCTTCTAACTGACATCACAGAGATACCCCCCTCTAACTGACATCACAGAGATAGCCCCCTCTAACTGACATCACAGAGATAGCCCCCTCTAACTGACATCACATAGATACCCCCCTCTAACTGACATCACAGAGATACCCCCCTCTTACTGACATCACAGAGGTACTTCCCTCTAACTGACATCACAGAGATACCCAACTCTAACTGACATCACAGAGATACCCCCCTCTAACTGACATCACAGAGATACCCAAACTCTAACTGACATCACAGAGATACCCAAACCCTAACTGACATCACAGAGATACCCCCCTCTAACTGACATCACAGAGATACCCCCCTCTAACTGACATCACAGAGATACCTCCCTCTAACAGACATCACAGAGATGCTCACCTCTAACTGACATCACAGAGATACCCAAACTCTAACTGACATCACAGAGATGCCCAACTCTAACTGACATCACGGAGATACCCAACTCTAACTGACATCACGGAGTTATCCAACTCTATCATCACGGAGATACCCAGCTCTAACTGACATCACAGAGATACCCAAACTCTAACTGACATCACAGAGATACCCACCTCTCACTGACATCACAGTGATACCCAAACTCTAACTGACATCACAGAGATACCCAACTCTAACTGACATCACAGTTATACCCATCTCTAACTGACATCACAGAGATACCCCGCTCTTACTGACATCACAGAGATACCCCCCTCAAACTGACATCACGGAGATACCCAACTCTAACTGACATCACGGAGATACCCAACTCTAACTGACATCACAGAGATACCCAACTCTAACTGACATCACGGAGATACCCAACTCTAACTGACATCACAGAGATACCCAAGTCTAACTGACATCACAGAGATACCTCCCTCTAACTGACATCACAGAGATACCCAAACTCTAACTGACATCACAGAGGTACCTCCTTCTAACTGACATCACAGTGATACCCATCTCTAATTGACATCACAGAGATACCCAAACTCTAACTGACAGCACAGAGATACCCAACTCTAACTGACATCACAGAGATACCCAATTGTAACTGACATCACAGAGATACCCAAACTCTAACTGACATCACAGAGATACCCAACTCTAACTGACATCACGGAGATACCCACCTCTAACTGCCATCCCAGAGATACCCACCTCTAACTGCCATCACAGAGATACCCACCTCTAACTGACATCACAGAGATACCCAACTCTAAATGACATCAAAGAGATACCCAAACTCTAACTGACATCACAGAGATACCCAACTCTAACTGACATCACAGAGATACCCAACTCTAACTGACATCACAGAGATACCCCCCTCTAACTGACATCACAGAGATACCCCCCTCTAACTGACATCACAGAGATAGCCCCCTCTAACTGACATCACAGAGATAACCCCCTCTAACTGACATCACAGAATACCCCCCTATAACTGACATCACAGAGATACCCAAACTCCAACTGACATCACAGAGATACCCAACTCTAACTGACATCAGAGATACCCTCCTTAACTGACATCACAGAGATACCCACCTCTAACTGACATCACGGAGATACCCAACTCTAACTGACATCACGGAGATACCCAACTCTAACTGACATCACGGAGATACCCAACTCTAACTGACATCACTGAGATACCCAAGTCTAACTGACATCACAGAGATACCTCCCTCTAACTGACATCACAGAGATACCCAAACTCTAACTGACATCACAGAGATACGCCCTTCTAACTGACATCACAGTGATACCCATCTCTAACTGACATCACAGAGATACCCAAACTCTAACTGACATCACAGAGATACCCAACTCTAACTGACATCACAGAGATACCCAATTGTAACTGACATCACAGAGATACCCAAACTCTAACTGACATCACAGAGATACCCAACTCTAACTGACATCACGGAGATACCCACCTCTAACTGCCATCACAGAGATACCCACCTCTAACTGCCATCACAGAGATACCCACCTCTAACTGACATCACAGAGATACCCAACTCTAAATGACATCACCGAGATACCCAAACTCTAACTGACATCACAGAGATACCCAACTCTAACTGACATCACAGAGATACCCCCCTCTAACTGACATCACAGAGATACCCCCCTCTAACTGACATCACAGAGATAGCCCCCTCTAACTGACATCACAGAGATACTCAAACTCTAACTGACATCACAGAGATACCCCCTTCTAACTGACATCACAGTGATACCCATCTCTAACTGACATCACAGAGATACCCAAACTCCAAATGACATCACAGAGATATCCCCCTCTAACTGACATCACAGAGATACCCAATTGTAACTGACATCACAGAGATACCCAACTCTAATTGACATCACAGAGATACCCACCTCTAACTGACATCACAGAGATACCCCCCTCTACCTGCCATCACAGAGATACTCACCTCTAATTGACATCACAGAGATAGCCCCCTCTAACTGACATCACAGAGATAGCCCCCTCGAACTGACATCACAGAGATACCCCCCTCTAACTGACATCACAGAGATACCCCCCTCTTACTGACATCACGGAGATACCCAACTCTAACTGACATCACAGAGATACCCAATTCTAACTGACATCACAGAGATACCTCCCTCTAACTGACATCACAGAGATACCCAAACTCTAACTGACATCACAGAGATACCCCCTTCTAACTGACATCACAGTGATACCCATCTCTAACTGACATCACAGAGATACCCAAACTCTAACTGACATCACAGAGATACCCAGCTCTAACTGACATCACAGAGATACCCAATTGTAACTGACATCACAGAGATACCCAAACTCTAACTGACATCACAGAGATACCCAACTCTAACTGACATCACGGAGATACCCACCTCTAACTGCCATCACAGAGATACCCACCTCTAACTGCCATCACAGAGATACCCACCTCTAACTGACATCACAGAGATACCCAACTCTAAATGACATCAACGAGATACCCAAACTCTAACTGACATCACAGAGATACCCAACTCTAACTGACATCACAGAGATACCCCCCTCTAACTGACATCACAGAGATACCCCCCTCTAACTGACATCACAGAGATAGCCCCCTCTAACTGACATCACAGAGATACCCAAGTCTAACTGACATCACAGAGATACCCCCCTATAACTGACATCACAGAGATACCCAAACTCCAACTGTCATCACAGAGATACCCCCTTCTAACTGACATCACAGTGATACCCATCTCTAACTGACATCACAGAGATACGCAAACTCTAACTGACATCACAGAGATACCCAACTCCAACTGACATCACAGAGATACCCAATTGTAACTGACATCACAGAGATACCCAATTGTAACTGACATCACAGAGATACCCAACTCTAACTGACATCACAGAGATACCCCCCTATAACTGACATCACAGAGATACCCAAACTCCAGCTGACATCACAGAGATACCCCCTTCTAACTGACATCACAGTGATACCCATCTCTAACTGACATCACAGAGATACGCAAACTCTAACTGACATCACAGAGATACCCAACTCCAACTGACATCACAGAGATACCCAATTGTAACTGACATCACAGAGATACCCAATTGTAACTGACATCACAGAGATACCCAACTCTAACTGACATCACAGAGATACCCAAGTCTAACTGACATCACAGAGATACCTCCCTCTAACTGACATCACAGAGATACCCAAACTCTAACTGACATCACAGAGATACCCCCTTCTAACTGACAACACAGTGATACCCATCTCTAACTGACATCACAGAGATACCCAAACTCTAACTGACATCACAGAGATACCCCCCTCTAAATGACATCACAGAGATACCCAACTCTAACTGACATTACAGAGATACCCCCCTCTAACTGACATCACAGAGATACCCCCCTCTAACTGACATCACAGAGATAGCCCCGTCTAACTGACATCACAGAGATAGCCCCCTCTAACTGACATCACAGAGATACCCCCCTCTAACTGACATCACAGAGATACCCCCCTCCTACTGACATCACGGAGATACCCAACTCTAACTGACATCACAGAGATACCCAAGTCTAACTGACATCACAGAGATACCTCCCTCTAACTGACATCACAGAGATACCCAAACTCTAACTGACATCACAGAGATACCCCCTTCTAACTGACATCACAGTGATATCCATCTCTAACTGACATCACAGAGATACCCAAACTCTAACTGACATCACAGAGATACCCAGCTCTAACTGACATCACAGAGATACCCAATTGTAACTGACATCACAGAGATACCCAAACTCTAACTGACATCACAGAGATACCCAACTCTAACTGACATCACGGAGATACCCACCTCTAACTGCCATCACAGAGATACCCACCTCTAACTGCCATCACAGAGATACCCACCTCTAACTGACATCACAGAGATACCCAACTCTAAATGACATCAAAGAGATACCCAACTCTAACTGACATCACAGGGATACCCCCCTCTAACTGACATCACAGAGATACCCCCCTCTAACAGACATCACAGAGATAGCCCCCTCTAACTGACATCACAGTGATAAACCCCCCTAATGACATCACAGAGATACCCAAGTCTAACTGACATCACAGAGATACCCCCCTATAACTGACATCACAGAGATGCCCAAACTCCAACTGACATCACAGAGATACCCCCTTCTAACTGACATCACAGTGATACCCATCTCTAACTGACATCACAGAGATACCCAAACTCTAACTGACATCACAGAGATACGCAAGCTCTAACTGACATCACAGAGATACCCAACTCCAACTGACATCACAGAGATACCCAATTGTAACTGACATAACAGAGATACCCAATTGTAACTGACATCACAGAGATACCCAAACTCTAACTGACATCACAGAGATACCCAATTGTAACTGACATCACAGAGATACCCAACTCTAACTGACATCACAGAGATACCCCCCTCTAACTGACATCACAGAGATACCCAAACTCTAACTGATATCACAGAGATACCCCCCTCTAACTGATATCACAGAGATACCCCCCTCTAACTGACATCACAGAGATACCTCCCTCTAACAGACATCACAGAGATGCTCACCTCTAACTGACATCCCAGAGATACCCAAACTCTAACTGACATCACAGAGATGCCCAACTCTAACTGACATCACGGAGATACCCAACTCTAACTGACATCACGGAGTTATCCAACTCTAACTATCATCACGGAGATACCCAGCTCTAACTGACATCACAGAGATACCCAATTGTAACTGACATCACAGAGATACCCAAACTCTAACTGACATCACAGAGATACCCAACTCTAACTGACATCACGGAGATACCCACCTCTAACTGCCATCACAGAGATACCCACCTCTAACTGCCATCACAGAGATACCCACCTCTAACTGACATCACAGAGATACCCAACTCTAAATGACATCAAAGAGATACCCAAACTCTAACTGACATCACAGAGATACCCAACTCTAACTGACATCACAGAGATACCCCCCTCTAACTGACATCACAGAGACACCCCCCTCTAACTGACATCACAGTGATAACCCCCCGTAACTGACATCACAGAGATACCCAAGTCTAACTGACATCACAGAGATACCCCCCTATAACTGACATCACAGAGATACCCAAACTCCAACTGACATCACAGAGATACCCCCTTCTAACTGACATCACAGTGATACCCATCTCTAAATGACATCACAGAGATACGCAAACTCTAACTGACATCACAGAGATACCCAACTCCAACTGACATCACAGATATACCCAATTGTAACTGACATCACAGAGATACCCAATTGTAACTGACATCACAGAGATACCCAACTCTAACTGACATCACAGAGATACCCAAGTCTAACTGACATCACAGAGATACCTCCCTCTAACTGACATCACAGAGATACCCAAACTCTAACTGACATCACAGAGATACCCCCTTCTAACTGACATCACATGATACCCATCTCTAACTGACATCACAGAGATACCCAAACTCTAACTGACATCACAGAGATACCCAAGTCTAACTGACATCACAGAGATACCCAATTGTAACTGACATCACAGAGATACCCAAACTCTAACTGACATCACAGAGATACCCAGCTCTAACTGACATCACAGAGATACCCAATTGTAACTGACATCACAGAGATACCCAAACTCTAACTGACATCACAGAGATGCCCAACTCTAACTGACATCACGGAGATACCCACCTCTAACTGCCATCACAGAGATACCCACCTCTAACTGCCATCACAGAGATACCCACCTCTAACTGACCTCACAGAGATACCCAACTCTAAATGACATCAAAGTGATACCCAAACTCTAACTGACATCACAGAGATACCCAACTCTAACTGACATCACAGAGATACCCCCCTCTAACTGACATCACAGAGATACCCCCCTCTAACTGACATCACAGAGATAGCCCCCTCTAACTGACATCACAGTGATAACCCCCCCTAACTGACATCACAGTGATACCCAAGTCTAACTGACATCACAGAGATACCCCCCTATAACTGACATCACAGTGATACCCATCTCTAACTGACATCACAGAGATACGCAAACTCTAACTGACATCACAGAGATACCCAACTCCAACTGACATCACAGAGATACCCAATTGTAACTGACATCACAGAGATACCCAATTGTAACTGACATCACAGAGATACCCAACTCTAACTGACATCACAGAGATACCCCCCTATAACTGACATCACAGAGATACCCAAACTCCAACTGACATCACAGAGATACCCCCTTCTAACTGACATCACAGTGATACCCATCTCTAACTGACATCACAGAGATACGCAAACTCTAACTGACATCACAGAGATACCCAACTCCAACTGACATCACAGAGATACCCAATTGTAACTGACATCACAGAGATACCCAATTGTAACTGACATCACAGAGATACCCAACTCTAACTGACATCACAGAGATACCCAAGTCTAACTGACATCACAGAGATACCTCCCTCTAACTGACATCACAGAGATACCCAAACTCTAACTGACATCACAGAGATACCCCCTTCTAACTGACATCACAGTGATACCCATCTCTAACTGACATCACAGAGATACCCAAACTCTAACTGACATCACAGAGATACCCCCCTCTAAATGACATCACAGAGATACCCAACTCTAACTGACATTACAGAGATACCCCCCTCTAACTGACATCACAGAGATACCCCCCTCTAACTGACATCACAGAGATAGCCCCGTCTAACTGACATCACAGAGATAGCCCCCTCTAACTGACATCACAGAGATACCCCCCTCTAACTGACATCACAGAGATACCCCCCTCTTACTGACATCACGGAGATACCCAACTCTAACTGACATCACAGAGATACCCAAGTCTAACTGACATCACAGAGATACCTCCCTCTAACTGACATCACAGAGATACCCAAACTCTAACTGACATCACAGAGATACCCCCTTCTAACTGACATCACAGTGATACCCATCTCTAACTGACATCACAGAGATACCCAAACTCTAACTGACGTCACAGAGATACCCAGCTCTAACTGACATCACAGAGATACCCAATTGTAACTGACATCACAGAGATACCCAAACTTTAACTGACATCACAGAGATACCCAACTCTAACTGACATCACGGAGATACCCACCTCTAACTGCCATCACAGAGATACCCACCTCTAACTGCCATCACAGAGATACCCACCTCTAACTGACATCACAGAGATACCCAACTCTAAATGACATCAAAGAGATACCCAACTCTAACTGACATCACAGGGATACCCCCCTCTAACTGACATCACAGAGATACCCCCCTCTAACTGACATCACAGAGATAGCCCCCTCTAACTGACATCACAGTGATAAACCCCCCTAACTGACATCACAGAGATACCCAAGTCTAACTGACATCACAGAGATACCCCCCTATAACTGACATCACAGAGATGCCCAAACTCCAACTGACATCACAGAGATACCCCCTTCTAACTGACATCACAGTGATACCCATCTCTAACTGACATCACAGAGATACCCAAACTCTAACTGACATCACAGAGATACGCAAGCTCTAACTGACATCACAGAGATACCCAACTCCAACTGACATCACAGAGATACCCAATTGTAACTGACATCACAGAGATACCCAAACTCTAACTGACATCACAGAGATACCCAATTGTAACTGACATCACAGAGATACCCAACTCTAACTGACATCACAGAGATACCCCCCTCTAACTGACATCACAGAGATACCCAAACTCTAACTGACATCACAGAGATACCCCCCTCTAACTGATATCACAGAGATACCCCCCTCTAACTGACATCACAGAGATACCTCCCTCTAACAGACATCACAGAGATGCTCACCTCTAACTGACATCCCAGAGATACCCAAACTCTAACTGACATCACAGAGATGCCCAACTCTAACTGACATCACGGAGATACCCAACTCTAACTGACATCACGGAGTTATCCAACTCTAACTATCATCACGGAGATACCCAGCTCTAACTGACATCACAGAGATACCCAAAGTCTAACTGACATCACAGAGATACCCAGCTCTAACTGACATCACAGAGATACCCAATTGTAACTGACATCACAGAGATACCCAAACTCTAACTGACATCACAGAGATACCCAATTGTAACTGACATCACAGAGATACCCAAACTCTAACTGACATCACAGAGATACCCCCTTCTAACTGACATCACAGTGATACCCATCTCTAACTGACATCACAGAGATACCCAAACTCTAACTGACATCACAGAGATACCCAACTCTAACTGACATCACAGAGATACCCAATTGTAACTGACATCACAGAGATACCCAAACTCTAACTGACATCACAGAGATACCCAACTCTAACTGACATCACGGAGATACCCACCTCTAACTGCCATCACAGAGATACCCACCTCTATCTGCCATCACAGAGATACACACCTCTAACTGACATCACAGAGATACCCATCTCTAAATGGCATCAAAGAGATACCCAAACTCTAACTGACATCACAGAGATACCCAACTCTAACTGACATCACAGAGATACCCCCCTATAACTGACATCACAGAGATACCCAAACTCCAACTGACATCACAGAGATACCCCCTTCTAACTGACATCACAGTGATACCCATCTCTAACTGACATCACAGAGATACGCAAACTCTAACTGACATCACAGAGATACCCAACTCCAACTGACATCACAGAGATACCCAATTGTAACTGACATCACAGAGATACCCAAACTCTAACTGACATCACAGAGATACCCAACTCTAACTGACATCACGGAGATACCCACCTCTAACTGCCATCATAGAGATACCCACCTCTAACTGCCATCATAGAGATACCCACCTCTAACTGACATCACAGAGATACCCAACTCTAAATAACATCAAAGAGATACCCAAACTCTAACTGACATCACAGAGATACCCAACTCTAACTGACATTACAGAGATACCCCCTTCTAACTGACATCACAGAGATACCCCCCTCTAACTGACATCACAGAGATAGCCCCCTCTAACTGACATCACAGAGATAGCCCCCTCTAACTGACATCACATAGATACCCCCCTCTAACTGACATCACAGAGATACCCCCCTCTTACTGACATCACAGAGGTACTTCCCTCTAACTGACATCACAGAGATACCCAACTCTAACTGACATCACAGAGATACCCCCCTCTAACTGACATCACAGAGATACCCAAACTCTAACTGACATCACAGAGATACCCAAACCCTAACTGACATCACAGAGATACCCCCCTCTAACTGACATCACAGAGATACCCCCCTCTAACTGACATCACAGAGATACCTCCCTCTAACAGACATCACAGAGATGCTCACCTCTAACTGACATCACAGAGATACCCAAACTCTAACTGACATCACAGAGATGCCCAACTCTAACTGACATCACGGAGATACCCAACTCTAACTGACATCACGGAGTTATCCAACTCTATCATCACGGAGATACCCAGCTCTAACTGACATCACAGAGATACCCAAACTCTAACTGACATCACAGAGATACCCACCTCTCACTGACATCACAGTGATACCCAAACTCTAACTGACATCACAGAGATACCCAACTCTAACTGACATCACAGTTATACCCATCTCTAACTGACATCACAGAGATACCCCGCTCTTACTGACATCACAGAGATACCCCCCTCAAACTGACATCACGGAGATACCCAACTCTAACTGACATCACGGAGATACCCAACTCTAACTGACATCACAGAGATACCCAACTCTAACTGACATCACGGAGATACCCAACTCTAACTGACATCACAGAGATACCCAAGTCTAACTGACATCACAGAGATACCTCCCTCTAACTGACATCACAGAGATACCCAAACTCTAACTGACATCACAGAGGTACCTCCTTCTAACTGACATCACAGTGATACCCATCTCTAATTGACATCACAGAGATACCCAAACTCTAACTGACAGCACAGAGATACCCAACTCTAACTGACATCACAGAGATACCCAATTGTAACTGACATCACAGAGATACCCAAACTCTAACTGACATCACAGAGATACCCAACTCTAACTGACATCACGGAGATACCCACCTCTAACTGCCATCCCAGAGATACCCACCTCTAACTGCCATCACAGAGATACCCACCTCTAACTGACATCACAGAGATACCCAACTCTAAATGACATCAAAGAGATACCCAAACTCTAACTGACATCACAGAGATACCCAACTCTAACTGACATCACAGAGATACCCAACTCTAACTGACATCACAGAGATACCCCCCTCTAACTGACATCACAGAGATAGCCCCCTCTAACTGACATCACAGAGATAACCCCCTCTAACTGACATCACAGAATACCCCCCTATAACTGACATCACAGAGATACCCAAACTCCAACTGACATCACAGAGATACCCAACTCTAACTGACATCAGAGATACCCTCCTTAACTGACATCACAGAGATACCCACCTCTAACTGACATCACGGAGATACCCAACTCTAACTGACATCACGGAGATACCCAACTCTAACTGACATCACGGAGATACCCAACTCTAACTGACATCACTGAGATACCCAAGTCTAACTGACATCACAGAGATACCTCCCTCTAACTGACATCACAGAGATACCCAAACTCTAACTGACATCACAGAGATACGCCCTTCTAACTGACATCACAGTGATACCCATCTCTAACTGACATCACAGAGATACCCAAACTCTAACTGACATCACAGAGATACCCAACTCTAACTGACATCACAGAGATACCCAATTGTAACTGACATCACAGAGATACCCAAACTCTAACTGACATCACAGAGATACCCAACTCTAACTGACATCACGGAGATACCCACCTCTAACTGCCATCACAGAGATACCCACCTCTAACTGCCATCACAGAGATACCCACCTCTAACTGACATCACAGAGATACCCAACTCTAAATGACATCACCGAGATACCCAAACTCTAACTGACATCACAGAGATACCCAACTCTAACTGACATCACAGAGATACCCCCCTCTAACTGACATCACAGAGATACCCCCCTCTAACTGACATCACAGAGATAGCCCCCTCTAACTGACATCACAGAGATACTCAAACTCTAACTGACATCACAGAGATACCCCCTTCTAACTGACATCACAGTGATACCCATCTCTAACTGACATCACAGAGATACCCAAACTCCAAATGACATCACAGAGATATCCCCCTCTAACTGACATCACAGAGATACCCAATTGTAACTGACATCACAGAGATACCCAACTCTAACTGACATCACAGAGATACCCACCTCTAACTGACATCACAGAGATACCCCCCTCTACCTGCCATCACAGAGATACTCACCTCTAATTGACATCACAGAGATAGCCCCCTCTAACTGACATCACAGAGATAGCCCCCTCGAACTGACATCACAGAGATACCCCCCTCTAACTGACATCACAGAGATACCCCCCTCTTACTGACATCACGGAGATACCCAACTCTAACTGACATCACAGAGATACCCAATTCTAACTGACATCACAGAGATACCTCCCTCTAACTGACATCACAGAGATACCCAAACTCTAACTGACATCACAGAGATACCCCCTTCTAACTGACATCACAGTGATACCCATCTCTAACTGACATCACAGAGATACCCAAACTCTAACTGACATCACAGAGATACCCAGCTCTAACTGACATCACAGAGATACCCAATTGTAACTGACATCACAGAGATACCCAAACTCTAACTGACATCACAGAGATACCCAACTCTAACTGACATCACGGAGATACCCACCTCTAACTGCCATCACAGAGATACCCACCTCTAACTGCCATCACAGAGATACCCACCTCTAACTGACATCACAGAGATACCCAACTCTAAATGACATCAACGAGATACCCAAACTCTAACTGACATCACAGAGATACCCAACTCTAACTGACATCACAGAGATACCCCCCTCTAACTGACATCACAGAGATACCCCCCTCTAACTGACATCACAGAGATAGCCCCCTCTAACTGACATCACAGAGATACCCAAGTCTAACTGACATCACAGAGATACCCCCCTATAACTGACATCACAGAGATACCCAAACTCCAACTGTCATCACAGAGATACCCCCTTCTAACTGACATCACAGTGATACCCATCTCTAACTGACATCACAGAGATACGCAAACTCTAACTGACATCACAGAGATACCCAACTCCAACTGACATCACAGAGATACCCAATTTTAACTGACATCACAGAGATACCCAATTGTAACTGACATCACAGAGATACCCAACTCTAACTGACATCACAGAGATACCCCCCTATAACTGACATCACAGAGATACCCAAACTCCAACTGACATCACAGAGATACCCCCTTCTAACTGACATCACAGTGATACCCATCTCTAACTGACATCACAGAGATACGCAAACTCTAACTGACATCACAGAGATACCCAACTCCAACTGACATCACAGAGATACCCAATTGTAACTGACATCACAGAGATACCCAATTGTAACTGACATCACAGAGATACCCAACTCTAACTGACATCACAGAGATACCCAAGTCTAACTGACATCACAGAGATACCTCCCTCTAACTGACATCACAGAGATACCCAAACTCTAACTGACATCACAGAGATACCCCCTTCTAACTGACAACACAGTGATACCCATCTCTAACTGACATCACAGAGATACCCAAACTCTAACTGACATCACAGAGATACCCCCCTCTAAATGACATCACAGAGATACCCAACTCTAACTGACATTACAGAGATACCCCCCTCTAACTGACATCACAGAGATACCCCCCTCTTACTGACATCACAGAGATAGCCCCGTCTAACTGACATCACAGAGATAGCCCCCTCTAACTGACATCACAGAGATACCCCCCTCTAACTGACATCACAGAGATACCCCCCTCCTACTGACATCACGGAGATACCCAACTCTAACTGACATCACAGAGATACCCAAGTCTAACTGACATCACAGAGATACCTCCCTCTAACTGACATCACAGAGATACCCAAACTCTAACTGACATCACAGAGATACCCCCTTCTAACTGACATCACAGTGATACCCATCTCTAACTGACATCACAGAGATACCCAAACTCTAACTGACATCACAGAGATACCCAGCTCTAACTGACATCACAGAGATACCCAATTGTAACTGACATCACAGAGATACCCAAACTCTAACTGACATCACAGAGATACCCAACTCTAACTGACATCACGGAGATACCCACCTCTAACTGCCATCACAGAGATACCCACCTCTAACTGCCATCACAGAGATACCCACCTCTAACTGACATCACAGAGATACCCAACTCTAAATGACATCAAAGAGATACCCAACTCTAACTGACATCACAGGGATACCCCCCTCTAACTGACATCACAGAGATACCCCCCTCTAACTGACATCACAGAGATAGCCCCCTCTAACTGACATCACAGTGATAAACCCCCCTAATGACATCACAGAGATACCCAAGTCTAACTGACATCACAGAGATACCCCCCTATAACTGACATCACAGAGATGCCCAAACTCCAACTGACATCACAGAGATACCCCCTTCTAACTGACATCACAGTGATACCCATCTCTAACTGACATCACAGAGATACCCAAACTCTAACTGACATCACAGAGATACGCAAGCTCTAACTGACATCACAGAGATACCCAACTCCAACTGACATCACAGAGATACCCAATTGTAACTGACATAACAGAGATACCCAATTGTAACTGACATAACAGAGATACCCAAACTCTAACTGACATCACAGAGATACCCAATTGTAACTGACATCACAGAGATACCCAACTCTAACTGACATCACAGAGATACCCCCCTCTAACTGACATCACAGAGATACCCAAACTCTAACTGATATCACAGAGATACCCCCCTCTAACTGATATCACAGAGATACCCCCCTCTAACTGACATCACAGAGATACCTCCCTCTAACAGACATCACAGAGATGCTCACCTCTAACTGACATCCCAGAGATACCCAAACTCTAACTGACATCACAGAGATGCCCAACTCTAACTGACATCACGGAGATACCCAACTCTAACTGACATCACGGAGTTATCCAACTCTAACTATCATCACGGAGATACCCAGCTCTAACTGACATCACAGAGATACCCAAACTCTAACTGACATCACAGAGATACCCAGCTCTAACTGACATCACAGAGATACCCAATTGTAACTGACATCACAGAGATACCCAAACTCTAACTGACATCACAGAGATACCCAACTCTAACTGACATCACGGAGATACCCACCTCTAACTGCCATCACAGAGATACCCACCTCTAACTGCCATCACAGAGATACCCACCTCTAACTGACATCACAGAGATACCCAACTCTAAATGACATCAAAGAGATACCCAAACTCTAACTGACATCACAGAGATACCCAACTCTAACTGACATCACAGAGATACCCCCCTCTAACTGACATCACAGAGACACCCCCCTCTAACTGACATCACAGTGATAACCCCCCGTAACTGACATCACAGAGATACCCAAGTCTAACTGACATCACAGAGATACCCCCCTATAACTGACATCACAGAGATACCCAAACTCCAACTGACATCACAGAGATACCCCCTTCTAACTGACATCACAGTGATACCCATCTCTAAATGACATCACAGAGATACGCAAACTCTAACTGACATCACAGAGATACCCAACTCCAACTGACATCACAGAGATACCCAATTGTAACTGACATCACAGAGATACCCAATTGTAACTGACATCACAGAGATACCCAACTCTAACTGACATCACAGAGATACCCAAGTCTAACTGACATCACAGAGATACCTCCCTCTAACTGACATCACAGAGATACCCAAACTCTAACTGACATCACAGAGATACCCCCTTCTAACTGACATCACATGATACCCATCTCTAACTGACATCACAGAGATACCCAAACTCTAACTGACATCACAGAGATACCCAAGTCTAACTGACATCACAGAGATACCCAATTGTAACTGACATCACAGAGATACCCAAACTCTAACTGACATCACAGAGATACCCAGCTCTAACTGACATCACAGAGATACCCAATTGTAACTGACATCACAGAGATACCCAAACTCTAACTGACATCACAGAGATGCCCAACTCTAACTGACATCACGGAGATACCCACCTCTAACTGCCATCACAGAGATACCCACCTCTAACTGCCATCACAGAGATACCCACCTCTAACTGACCTCACAGAGATACCCAACTCTAAATGACATCAAAGTGATACCCAAACTCTAACTGACATCACAGAGATACCCAACTCTAACTGACATCACAGAGATACCCCCCTCTAACTGACATCACAGAGATACCCCCCTCTAACTGACATCACAGAGATAGCCCCCTCTAACTGACATCACAGTGATAACCCCCCCTAACTGACATCACAGAGATACCCAAGTCTAACTGACATCACAGAGATACCCCCCTATAACTGACATCACAGTGATACCCATCTCTAACTGACATCACAGAGATACGCAAACTCTAACTGACATCACAGAGATACCCAACTCCAACTGACATCACAGAGATACCCAATTGTAACTGACATCACAGAGATACCCAATTGTAACTGACATCACAGAGATACCCAACTCTAACTGACATCACAGAGATACCCCCCTATAACTGACATCACAGAGATACCCAAACTCCAACTGACATCACAGAGATACCCCCTTCTAACTGACATCACAGTGATACCCATCTCTAACTGACATCACAGAGATACGCAAACTCTAACTGACATCACAGAGATACCCAACTCCAACTGACATCACAGAGATACCCAATTGTAACTGACATCACAGAGATACCCAATTGTAACTGACATCACAGAGATACCCAACTCTAACTGACATCACAGAGATACCCAAGTCTAACTGACATCACAGAGATACCTCCCTCTAACTGACATCACAGAGATACCCAAACTCTAACTGACATCACAGAGATACCCCCTTCTAACTGACATCACAGTGATACCCATCTCTAACTGACATCACAGAGATACCCAAACTCTAACTGACATCACAGAGATACCCCCCTCTAAATGACATCACAGAGATACCCAACTCTAACTGACATTACAGAGATACCCCCCTCTAACTGACATCACAGAGATACCCCCCTCTAACTGACATCACAGAGATAGCCCCGTCTAACTGACATCACAGAGATAGCCCCCTCTAACTGACATCACAGAGATACCCCCCTCTAACTGACATCACAGAGATACCCCCCTCTTACTGACATCACGGAGATACCCAACTCTAACTGACATCACAGAGATACCCAAGTCTAACTGACATCACAGAGATACCTCCCTCTAACTGACATCACAGAGATACCCAAACTCTAACTGACATCACAGAGATACCCCCTTCTAACTGACATCACAGTGATACCCATCTCTAACTGACATCACAGAGATACCCAAACTCTAACTGACGTCACAGAGATACCCAGCTCTAACTGACATCACAGAGATACCCAATTGTAACTGACATCATAGAGATACCCAAACTTTAACTGACATCACAGAGATACCCAACTCTAACTGACATCACGGAGATACCCACCTCTAACTGCCATCACAGAGATACCCACCTCTAACTGCCATCACAGAGATACCCACCTCTAACTGACATCACAGAGATACCCAACTCTAAATGACATCAAAGAGATACCCAACTCTAACTGACATCACAGGGATACCCCCCTCTAACTGACATCACAGAGATACCCCCCTCTAACTGACATCACAGAGATAGCCCCCTCTAACTGACATCACAGTGATAAACCCCCCTAACTGACATCACAGAGATACCCAAGTCTAACTGACATCACAGAGATACCCCCCTATAACTGACATCACAGAGATGCCCAAACTCCAACTGACATCACAGAGATACCCCCTTCTAACTGACATCACAGTGATACCCATCTCTAACTGACATCACAGAGATACCCAAACTCTAACTGACATCACAGAGATACGCAAGCTCTAACTGACATCACAGAGATACCCAACTCCAACTGACATCACAGAGATACCCAATTGTAACTGACATCACAGAGATACCCAAACTCTAACTGACATCACAGAGATACCCAATTGTAACTGACATCACAGAGATACCCAACTCTAACTGACATCACAGAGATACCCACCTCTAACTGACATCACAGAGATACCCAAACTCTAACTGACATCACAGAGATACCCCCCTCTAACTGATATCACAGAGATACCCCCCTCTAACTGACATCACAGAGATACCTCCCTCTAACAGACATCACAGAGATGCTCACCTCTAACTGACATCCCAGAGATACCCAAACTCTAACTGACATCACAGAGATGCCCAACTCTAACTGACATCACGGAGATACCCAACTCTAACTGACATCACGGAGTTATCCAACTCTAACTATCATCACGGAGATACCCAGCTCTAACTGACATCACAGAGATACCCAAAGTCTAACTGACATCACAGAGATACCCAGCTCTAACTGACATCACAGAGATACCCAATTGTAACTGACATCACAGAGATACCCAAACTCTAACTGACATCACAGAGATACCCAACTCTAACTGACATCACGGAGATACCCACCTCTAACTGCCATCACAGAGATACCCACCTCTAACTGCCATCACAGAGATACCCACCTCTAACTGACATCACAGAGATACCCAACTCTAAATGACGTCAAAGAGATACCCAAACTCTAACTGACATCACAGAGATACCCAACTCTAACTGACATCACAGAGATACCCCCCTCTAACTGACATCACAGAGATACCCCCCTCTAACTGACATCACAGTGATAACCCCCCGTAACTGACATCACAGAGATACCCAAGTCTAACTGACATCACAGAGATACCCCCCTATAACTGACATCACAGAGATACCCAAACTCCAACTGACATCACAGAGATACCCCCTTCTAACTGACATCACAGTGATACCCATCTCTAACTGACATCACAGAGATACGCAAACTCTAACTGACATCACAGAGATACCCAACTCCAACTGACATCACAGAGATACCCAATTGTAACTGACATCACAGAGATACCCAATTGTAACTGACATCACAGAGATACCCAACTCTAACTGACATCACAGAGATACCCAAGTCTAACTGACATCACAGAGATACCTCCCTCTAACTGACATCACAGAGATACCCAAACTCTAACTGCCATCACAGAGATACCCACCTCTAACTGACATCACAGAGATGCCCAACTCTAACTGACATCACGGAGATACCCAACTCTAACTGACATCACGGAGTTATCCAACTCTAACTATCATCACGGAGATACCCAGCTCTAACTGACATCGCAGAGATACCCAAACTCTAACTGACATCACAGAGATTCCCAGCTCTAACTGACATCACAGAGATACCCCCCTCTAACTGACATCACAGAGATAGCCCCCTCTAACTGACATCACAGAGATAACCAAGTCTAACTGACATCACAGAGATACCCCCTTCTAACTGACATCACAGTGATACCCATCTCTAACTGACATCACAGAGATACCCAAACTCTAACTGACATCACAGAGATACGCAAGCTCTAACTGACATCACAGAGATACCCAACTCCAACTGACATCACAGAGATACCCAATTGTAACTGACATCACAGAGATACCCAATTGTAACTGACATCACAGAGATACCCAACTCTAACTGACATCACAGAGATACCCAAACTCTAACTGACATCACAGAGATACCCATTTGTAACTATCATCACGGAGATACCCAGCTCTAACTGACATCACAGAGATACCCAATTGTAACTGACATCACAGAGATACCCAAACTCTAACTGACATCACAGAGATACCTCCCTCTAACTGACATCACAGAGATACCTCCCTCTAACAGACATCACAGAGATGCTCACCTCTAACTGACATCCCAGAGATACCCAAACTCTAACTGACATCACAGAGATGCCCAACTCTAACTGACATCACGGAGATACCCAACTCTAACTGACATCACGGAGATATCCAACTCTAACTATCATCACGGAGATACCCAGCTCTAACTGACATCACAGAGATACCCAGCTCTAACTGACATCACAGAGATACCCAATTGTAACTGACATCACAGAGATACCCAAACTCTAACTGACATCACGGAGATACCCACCTCTAATTGACATCACGGAGATACCCACCTCTAACTGCCATCACAGAGATACCCACCTCTAACTGCCATCACAGAGATACCCACCTCTAACTGACATCACAGAGATACCCAACTCTAAATGACATCAAAGAGATACCCAAACTCTAACTGACATCACAGAGATACCCAACTCTAACTGACATCACAGAGATACCCCCCTCTAACTGACATCACAGAGATAGCCCCCTCTAACTGACATCACAGTGATAACCCCCCCTAACTGACATCACAGAGATACCCAAGTCTAACTGACATCACAGAGATACCCCCCTATAACTGACATCACAGAGATGCCCAAACTCCAACTGACATCAAAGAGATACCCCCTTCTAACTGACATCACAGTGATACCCATCTCTAACTGACATCACAGAGATACCCAAACTCTAACTGACATCACAGAGATACGCAAGCTCTAACTGACATCACAGAGATACCCAACTCCAACTGACATCACAGAGATACCCAATTGTAACTGACATCACAGAGATACCCAATTGTAACTGACATCACAGAGATACCCAACTCTAACTGACATCACAAAGATACCCAAACTCTAACTGACATCACAGAGATACCCAATTGTAACTGACATCACAGAGATACCCAACTCTTACTGACATCACAGAGATACCCCCCTCTAACTGACATCACAGAGATACCCAAACTCTAACTGACATCACAGAGATACCCAAACTCTAACTGACATCACAGAGATACCCCCCTCTAACTGATATCACAGAGATACCCCCCTCTAACTGACATCACAGAGATACCTCCCTCTAACAGACATCACAGAGATGCTCACCTCTAACTGACATCCCAGAGATACCCAAACTCTAACTGACATCACAGAGATGCCCAACTCTAACTGACATCACGGAGATACCCAACTCTAACTGACATCACGGAGTTATCCAACTCTAACTATCATCACGGAGATACCCAGCTCTAACTGACATCACAGAGATACCCAATTGTAACTGACATCACAGAGATAGCCCCCTCTAACTGACATCACAGAGATAACCAAGTCTAACTGACATCACAGAGATACCCCCCTATAACTGACATCACAGAGATACCCAAACTCCAACTGACATCACAGAGATACCCCCTTCTAACTGACATCACAGAGATACCCCCTTCTAACTGACATCACAGTGATACCCATCTCTAACTGACATCACAGAGATACGCAAACTCTAACTGACATCACAGAGATACCCAACTCCAACTGACATCACAGAGATACCCAATTGTAACTGACATCACAGAGATACCCAAACTCTAACTGACATCACAGAGATACCCAACTCTAACTTACATCATGGAGATACCCACCTCTAACTGCCACCACAGAGATACCCACCTCTAATTGACATCACAGAGATACCCACCTCTCACTGATATCACAGAGACACCCAAACTCTAACTGACATACCCACCTCTAACTGACATCACAGAGATACCCAACTCTAACTGACATCACAGAGATACCCAAGTCTAACTGACATCACAGAGATACCCCCCTATAACTGACATCACAGAGATACCCAAACTCCAACTGACATCACAGAGATACCCCCTTCTAACTGACATCACAGTGATACCCATCTCTAACTGACATCACAGAGATACCCAAACTCTAACTGACATCACAGAGATACGCAAGCTCTAACTGACATCACAGAGATACCCAACTCCAACTGACATCACAGAGATACCCAATTGTAACTGACATCACAGAGATACCCAATTGTAACTGACATCACAGAGATACCCAACTCTAACTGATATCACTGAGATACCCAAACTCTAACTGACATCACAGAGATACCCAATTGTAACTGACACCACAGAGATACCCAACTCTAACTTACATCACAGAGATACCCCCCTCTAACTGACATCACAGAGATAACCAAACTCTAACTGACATCACAGATTTACCCCCCTCTAACTGATATCACAGAGATACCCCCCTCTAACTGACATCACAGAGATACCTCCCTCTAACAGACATCACAGAGATGCTCACCTCTAACTGACATCCCAGAGATACCCAAACTCTAAACGACATCACAGAGATGCCCAAGTCTAACTGACATCACGGAGATACCCAACTCTAACTGACATCACGGAGTTATCCAACTCTAACTATCATCACGGAGATACCCAGCTCTAACTGACATCACAGAGATACCCAAACTCTAACTGACATCACAGAGATACCCAATTGTAACTGACATCACAGAGATACCCAAACTCTAACTGACATCACAGAGATACCCAACTCTAACTGACATCACGGAGATACCCACCTCTAACTGCCATCACAGAGATACCCACCTCTAACTGCCATCACAGAGATACCCACCTCTAACTGACATCACAGAGATACCCAACTCTAAATGACATCAAAGAGATACCCAAACTCTAACTGACATCACAGAGATACCCCCCTCTAACTGACATCACAGAGATAGCCCCCTCTAACTGACATCACAGTGATAACCCCCCCTAACTGACATCACAGAGATACCCAAGTCTAACTGACATCACAGAGATACCCCCCTATAACTGACATCACAGAGATACCCAAACTCCAACTGACATCACAGAGATACCCCCTTCTAACTGACATCACAGTGATACCCATCTCTAACTGACATCACAGAGATACCCAAACTCTAACTGACATCACAGAGATACGCAAGCTCTAACTGACATCACAGAGATACCCAACTCCAACTGACACCACAGAGATACCCAATTGTAACTGACATCACAGAGATACCCAATTGTAACTGACATCACAGAGATACCCAACTCTAACTGACATCACAGAGATACCCAAACTCTAACTGACATCACAGAGATACCCAATTGTAACTGACATCACAGAGATACCCAACTCTTACTGACATCACAGAGATACCCCCCTATAACTGACATCACAGAGATACCCAAACTCCAACTGACATCACAGAGATACCCCCTTCTAACTGACATCACAGTGATACCCATCTCTAACTGTCATCACAGAGATACGCAAACTCTAACTGACATCACAGAGATACCCAACTCCAACTGACATCACAGAGATACCCCCCTCTAACTGACATCACAGAGATACCCAACTCTAACTGACATCACAGAGATAGCCCCCTCTAACTGACATCACAGTGATAACCCCCCCTAACTGACATCACAGAGATACCCAAGTCTAACTGACATCACAGTGATACCCATCTCTAACTGACATCACAGAGATACGCAAACTCTAACTGACATCACAGAGATACCCAACTCCAACTGACATCACAGAGATACCCAATTGTAACTGACATCACAGAGATACCCAATTGTAACTGACATCACAGAGATACCCAACTCTAACTGACATCACAGAGATACCCAAGTCTAACTGACATCACAGAGATACCTCCCTCTAACTGACATCACAGAGATACCCAAACTCTAACTGACATCACAGAGATACCCCCTTCTAACTGACATCACAGTGATACCCATCTCTAACTGACATCACAGAGATACCCAAACTCTAACTGACATCACAGAGAAACCCCCCTCTAAATGACATCACAGAGATACCCAACTCTAACTGACATTACAGAGATACCCCCCTCTAACTGACATCACAGAGATACCCCACTCTAACTGACATCACAGAGATAGCCCCCTCTAACTGACATCACAGAGATAGCCCCCTCTAACTGACATCACAGAGATACCCCCCTCTAACTGACATCACAGAGATACCCCCCTCTTACTGACATCACGGAGATACCCAACTCTAACTGACATCACAGAGATACCCAAGTCTAACTGACATCACAGAGATACCTCCCTCTAACTGACATCACAGAGATACCCAAACTCTAACTGACATCACAGAGATACCCCCTTCTAACTGACATCACAGTGATACCCATCTCTAACTGACATCACAGAGATACCCAAACTCTAACTGACATCACAGAGATACCCAGCTCGAACTGACATCACAGAGATACCCAATTGTAACTGACATCACAGAGATACCCAAACTCTAAGTGACATCACAGAGATACCCAACTCTAACTGACATCACGGAGATACCCACCTCTAACTGCCATCACAGAGATACCCACCTCTAACTGCCATCACAGAGATACCCACCTCTAACTGACATCACAGAGATACCCAACTCTAAATGACATCAAAGAGATACCCAACTCTAACTGACATCACAGGGATACCCCCCTCAAACTGACATCACAGAGATACCCCCCTCTAACTGACATCACAGAGATAGCCCCCTCTAACTGACATCACAGTGATAAACCCCCCTAACTGACATCACAGAGATACCCAAGTCTAACTGACATCACAGAGATACCCCCCTATAACTGACATCACAGAGATGCCCAAACTCCAACTGACATCACAGAGATACCCCCTTCTAACTGACATCACAGTGATACCCACCTCTAACTGACATCACAGAGATACCCAAACTCTAACTGACATCACAGAGATACGCAAGCTCTAACTGACATCACAGAGATACCCAACTTCAACTGACATCACAGAGATACCCAATTGTAACTGACATAACAGAGATACCCAATTGTAACTGACATCACAGAGATACCCAACTCTAACTGACATCACAGAGATACCCAAACTCTAACTGACATCACAGAGATACCCAATTGTAACTGACATCACAGAGATACCCAACTCTAACTGACATCACAGAGATACCCCCCTCTAACTGACATCACAGAGATACCCAAACTCTAACTGACATCACAGAGATACCCCCCTCTAACTGATATCACAGAGATACCCCCCTCTAACTGACATCACAGAGATACCTCCCTCTAACAGACATCACAGAGATGCTCACCTCTAACTGACATCCCAGAGATACCCAAACTCTAACTGACATCACAGAGATGCCCAACTCTAACTGACATCACGGAGATACCCAACTCTAACTGACATCACGGAGTTATCCAACTCTAACTATCATCACGGAGATACCCAGCTCTAACTGACATCACAGAGATACCCAAACTCTAACTGACATCACAGAGATACCCAGCTCTAACTGACATCACAGAGATACCCAATTGTAACTGACATCACAGAGATACCCAAACTCTAACTGACATCACAGAGATACCCAACTCTAACTGACATCACGGAGATACCCACCTCTAACTGCCATCACAGAGATACCCACCTCTAACTGCCATCACAGAGATACCCACCTCTAACTGACATCACAGAGATACCCAACTCCAAATGACATCAAAGAGATACCCAAACTCTAACTGACATCACAGAGATACCCAACTCTAACTGACATCACAGAGATACCCCCCTCTAACTGACATCACAGAGATACCCCCCTCTAACTGACATCACAGTGATAACCCCCCGTAACTGACATCACAGAGATACCCAAGTCTAACTGACATCACAGAGATACCCCCCTATAACTGACATCACAGAGATACCCAAACTCCAACTGACATCACAGAGATACCCCCTTCTAACTGACATCACAGTGATACCCATCTCTAACTGACATCACAGAGATACGCAAACTCTAACTGACATCACAGAGATACCCAACTCCAACTGACATCACAGAGATACCCAACTCTAACTGACATCACAGAGATACCCAAGTCTAACTGACATCACAGAGATACCTCCCTCTAACTGACATCACAGAGATACCCAAACTCTAACTGACATCACAGAGATACCCCCTTCTAACTGACATCACAGTGATACCCATCTCTAACTGACATCACAGAGATACCCAAACTCTAACTGACATCACAGAGATACCCAAGTCTAACTGACATCACAGAGATACCCAATTGTAACTGACATCACAGAGATACCCAAACTCTAACTGACATCACAGAGATACCCAACTCTAACTGACATCACGGAGATACCCACCTCTAACTGCCATCACAGAGATACCCACCTCTAACTAACATCACAGAGATACCCACATCTAAATGACATCAAAGAGATACCCAAACTCTCACTGACATCACAGAGATACCCAACTCTAACTGACATCACAGAGATACCCCCCTCTAACTGACATCACAGAGATACCCCCCTCTAACTGACATCACAGAGATAGCCCCCTCTAACTGACATCACAGAGATAACCAAGTCTAACTGACATCACAGAGATACCCCCCTATAACTGACATCACAGAGATACCCAAACTCCAACTGACATCACAGAGATACCCCCTTCTAACTGACATCACAGAGATACCCCCTTCTAACTGACATCACAGTGATACCCATCTCTAACTGACATCACAGAGATACGCAAACTCTAACTGACATCACAGAGATACCCAACTCCAACTGACATCACAGAGATACCCAATTGTAACTGACATCACAGAGATACCCAAACTCTAACTGACATCACAGAGATACCCAACTCTAACTGACATCAAGGAGATACCCACCTCTAACTGCCATCACAGAGATACCCACCTCTAACTGACATCACAGAGATACCCACCTCTCACTGATATCACAGAGACACCCAAACTCTAACTGACATACCCACCTCTAACTGACATCACAGAGATACCCAACTCTAACTGACATCACAGAGATACCCCCCTCTAAATGACATCACAGAGATACCCAACTCTAACTGACATTACAGAGATACCCCCCTCTAACTGACATCACAGAGATACCCCCCTCTAACTGACATCACAGAGATAGCCCCCTCTAACTGACATCACAGAGATACCCCCCTCTAACTGACATCACAGAGATACCCCCCTCTTACTGACATCACGGAGATACCCAACTCTTACTGACATCACAGAGATACCCAAGTCTAACTGACATCACAGAGATACCTCCCTCTAACTGACATCACAGAGATACCCAAACTCTAACTGACATCACAGAGATACCCCCTTCTAACTGACATCACAGTGATACCCATCTCTAACTGACATCACAGAGATACCCAAACTCTAACTGACATCACAGAGATACCCAGCTCTAACTGACATCACAGAGATACCCAATTGTAACTGACATCACAGAGATACCCAAACTCTAACTGACATCACAGAGATACCCAACTCTAATTGACATCACGTAGATACCCACCTCTAACTGCCATCACTGAGATACCCACCTCTAACTGCCATCACAGAGATACCCACCTCTAACTGACATCACAGAGATACCCAACTCTAAATGACATCAAAGAGATACCCAAACTCTAACTGACATCACAGAGATACCCAACTCTAACTGACATCACAGGGATACCCCCCTCTAACTGACATCACAGAGATAGCCCCCTCTAACTGACATCACGGAGATAGCCCCCTCTAACTGACATCACAGTGATAACCCCCCCTAACTGACATCACAGAGATACCCAAGTCTAACTGACATCACAGAGATACCCCCCTATAACTGACATCACAGAGATACCCAAACTCCAACTGACATCACAGAGATACCCCCTTCTAACTGACATCACAGTGATACCCATCTCTAACTGACATCACAGAGATACCCAAACTCTAACTGACATCACAGAGATACCCAACTCCAACTGACATCACAGAGATACCCAATTGTAACTGACATCACAGAGATACCCAATTGTAACTGACATCACAGAGATACCCAACTCTAACTGACATCACAGAGATACCCAAACTCTAACTGACATCACAGAGATACCCAATTGTAACTGACATCACAGAGATACCCAACTCTAACTGACATCACAGAGATACCCCCCTCTAACTGACATCACAGAGATACCCAAACTCTAACTGACATCACAGAGATACCCAAACTCTAACTGACATCACGGAGATACCCAAACTCTAACTGACATCACAGAGATACCCCCCTCTAACTGATATCACAGAGATACCCCCCTCTAACTGACATCACAGAGATACCTCCCTCTAACAGACATCACAGAGATGCTCACCTCTAACTGACATCCCAGAGATACCCAAACTCTAACTGACATCACAGAGATGCCCAACTCTAACTGACATCACGGAGATACCCAACTCTAACTGACATCACGGAGTTATCCAACTCTAACTATCATCACGGAGATACCCAGCTCTAACTGACATCACAGAGATACCCAAACTCTAACTGACATCACAGAGATATCCACCTCTCACTGACATCACAGAGATACCCAAACTCTAACTGACATCACAGAGATACCCAACTCTAACTGACATCACAGTTATACCCATCTCTAACTGACATCACAGAGATACCCCCCTCTTACTGACATCACAGAGATACCCCCCTCAAACTGACATCACGGAGATACCCAACTCTAACTGACATCACGGAGATACCCAACTCTAACTGACATCACAGAGATACCCCCTTCTAACTGACATCACAGTGATACCCATCTCTAACTGACATCACAGAGATACCCAAATTCTAACTGACATCACAGAGATACCCAACTCTAACTGCCATCACAGAGATACCCAATTGTAACTGACATCACAGAGATACCCAAACTCTAACTGACATCACAGAGATACCCAACTCTAACTGACATCACGGAGATACCCACCTCTAACTGCCATCACAGAGATACCCACCTCTAACTGCCATCACAGAGATACCCACCTCTAACTGACATCACAGAGATACCCAACTCTAAATGACATCAAAGAGATACCCAAACTCTAACTGACATCACAGAGATACCCCCCTCTAACTGACATCACAGAGATACCCCCCTCTAACTGACATCACAGAGATAGCCCCCTCTAACTGACATCACAGAGATAACCCCCCCTAACTGACATCACAGAGATACCCAAGTCTAACTGACATCACAGAGATACCCCCCTATAACTGACATCACAGAGATACCCAAACTCCAACTGACATCACAGAGATACCCAAACTCTAACTGACATCACAGAGATACCCCCCTCTAACTGACATCACAGAGATACCCCCCTCTAACTGACATCACAGAGATACCTCCCTCTAACAGACATCACAGAGATGCTCACCTCTAACTGACATCACAGAGATACCCAAACTCTAACTGACATCACAGAGATGCCCAACTCTAACTGACATCACGGAGATACCCAACTCTAACTGACATCACGGAGTTATCCAACTCTAACTATCATCACGGAGATACCCAGCTCTAACTGACATCACAGAGATACCCAAACTCTAACTGACATCACAGAGATACCCAACTCTAACTGACATCACAGTTATACCCATCTCTGACTGACATCACAGAGATACCCCCCTCTTACTGACATCACAGAGATACCCCCCTCAAACTGACATCACGGAGATACCCAACTCTAACTGACATCACGGAGATACCCAACTCTAACTGACATCACAGAGATACCCAACTCTAAGTGACATCACAGAGATACCTCCCTCTAACTGACATCACAGAGATACCTCCTTCTAACTGACATCACAGTGATACCCATCTCTAACTGACATCACAGAGATACCCAAACTCTAACTGACATCACAGAGATACCCAACTCTAACTGACATCACAGAGATACCCAATTGTAACTGACATCACAGAGATACCCAAACTCTAACTGACATCACAGAGATACCCAACTCTAACTGACATCACAGAGATACCCAACTCTAACTGACATCACAGAGATACCCAACTCTAACTGACATCACAGAGATACCCCCCTCTAACTGACATCACAGAGATACCCCCCTCTAACTGACATCACAGAGATAGCCCCCTCTAACTGACATCACAGAGATAACCCCCTCTAACTGACATCACAGAGATACCCCCCTATAACTGACATCACAGAGATACCCAAACTCCAACTGACATCACAGAGATACACAACTCTAACTGACATCAGAGATACCCTCCTTAACTGACATCACAGAGATACCCACCTCTAACTGACATCACGGAGATACCCAGCTCTAACTGACATCACGGAGATACCCAACTCTAACTGACATCACGGAGATACCCAACTCTAACTGACATCACAGAGATACCCAAGTCTAACTGACATCATAGAGATACCTCCCTCTAACTGACATCGCAGAGATACCCAAACTCTAACTGACATCACAGAGATACCCCCTTCTAACTGACATCACAGTGATACCCATCTCTAACTGACTTCACAGAGATACCCAAACTCTAACTGACATCACAGAGATACCCAACTCTAACTGACATCACAGAGATACCCAATTGTAACTGACATCACAGAGATACCCAAACTCTAACTGACATCACAGAGATACCCAACTCTAACTGACATCACGGAGATACCCACCTCTAACTGCCATCACAGAGATACCCACCTCTAACTGACATCACAGAGATACCCAACTCTAAATGACATCAAAGAGATACCCAAACTCTAACTGACATCACAGAGATACCCAACTTTAACTGACATCACAGAGATACCCAACTCTAACTGACATCACGGAGATACCCAACTCTAACTGACATCACAGAGATACCTCCCTCTAACTGACATCACAGAGATACCTCCTTCTAACTGACATCACAGTGATACCCATCTCTAACTGACATCACAGAGATACCCAAACTCTAACTGACATCACAGAGATACCCAACTCTAACTGACATCACAGAGATACCCAATTGTAACTGACATCACAGAGATACCCAAACTCTAACTGACATCACAGAGATACCCAACTCTAACTGACATCATGGAGATACCCACCTCTAACTGCCATCACAGAGATACCCACCTCTAACTGCCATCACAGAGATACCCAACTCTAAATGACATCAAAGAGATACCCAAACTCTAACTGACATCACAGAGATACCCAACTCTAACTGACATCACAGAGATACCCAACTCTAACTGACATCACAGAGATACCCCCCTCTAACTGACATCACAGAGATACCCCCCTCTAACTGACATCACAGAGATAGCCCCCTCTAACTGACATCACAGAGATAACCCCCTCTAACTGACATCACAGAGATACCCCCCTATAACTGACATCACAGAGATACCCAAACTCCAACTGACATCACAGAGATACCCAACTCTAACTGACATCAGAGATACCCTCCTTAACTGACATCACAGAGATACCCACCTCTAACTGACATCACGGAGATACCCAACTCTAACTGACATCACGGAGATACCCAACTCTAACTGACATCACGGAGATACCCAACTCTAACTGACATCACAGAGATACCCAAGTCTAACTGACATCACAGAGATACCTCCCTCTAACTGACATCACAGAGATACCCAAACTCTAACTGACATCACAGAGATACCCCCTTCTAACTGACATCACAGTGATACCCATCTCTAACTGACATCACAGAGATACCCAAACTCTAACTGACATCACAGAGATACCCAACTCTAACTGACATCACAGAGATACCCAATTGTAACTGACATCACAGAGATACCCAAACTCTAACTGACATCACAGAGATACCCAACTCTAACTGACATCACGGAGATACCCACCTCTAACTGCCATCACAGAGATACCCACCTCTAACTGACATCACAGAGATACCCAACTCTAAATGACATCAAAGAGATACCCAAACTCTAACTGACATCACAGAGATACCCAACTCTAACTGACATCGCAGAGATACCCCCCTCTAACTGACATCACAGAGATACCCCCCTCTAACTGACATCACAGAGATAGCCCCCTCTAACTGACATCACAGAGATGACCCCCTCTAACTGACATCACAGAGATACCCAAACTCTAACTGACATCACAGAGATACCCAAACTCCAACTGACATCACAGAGATACCCAACTCTAACTGACATCAGAGATACCCTCCTTAACTGACATCACAGAGATACCCATCTCTAACTGACATCACGGAGATACCCAACTCTAACTGACATCACGGAGATACCCAACTCTAACTGACATCACGGAGATACCCAACTCTAACTGACATCACAGAGATACCCAAGTCTAACTGACATCACAGAGATACCTCCCTCTAACTGACATCACAGAGATACCCAAACTCTAACTGACATCACAGAGATACCCCCTTCTAATTGACATCACAGTGATACCCATCTCTAACTGACATCACAGAGATACCCAAACTCTAACTGACATCACAGAGATACCCAACTCTAACTGACGTCACAGAGATACCCAATTATAACTGACATCACAGAGATACCCAAACTCTAACTGACATCACAGAGATACCCAACTCTAACTGACATCACGGAGATACCCACCTCTAACTGCCATCACAGAGATACCCACCTCTAACTGACATCACAGAGATACCCAACTCTAAATGACATCAAAGAGATACCCAAACTCTAACTGACATCACAGAGATACCCAACTCTAACTGACATCACAGAGATACCCCCCTCTAACTGACATCACAGAGATACCCCCCTCTAACTGACATCACAGAGATAGCCCCCTCTAACTGACATCACAGAGATGACCCCCTCTAACTGACATCACAGAGATACCCAATACTCTAACTGACATCACAGAGATACCCCCTTCTAACTGACATCACAGTGATACCCATCTCTAACTGACATCACAGAGATACCCAAACTCCAACTGACATCACAGAGATATCCCCCTCTAACTGACATCACAGAGATACCCAATTGTAACTGACATCACAGAGATACCCAACTCTAACTGCCATCACAGAGATACCCACCTCTAACTGACATCACAGAGATACCCAACTCTAAATGACATCAAAGAGATACCCAAACTCTAACTGACATCACAGAGATACCCCCCTCTAACTGACATCACAGAGATAGCCCCCTCTAACTGACATCACAGAGATAGCCTCCTCTAACTGACATCACAGAGATACCCCCCTCTAACTGACATCACAGAGATACCCCCCTCTAACTGACATCACAGAGATACCCAAACTCTAACTGACATCACAGAGATACCCAAACTCTAACTGACATCACAGAGATACCCAACTCTAACTGACATCACGGAGATACCCACCTCTAACTGCCATCACAGAGATACCCACCTCTAACTGACATCACAGAGATACCCAACTCTAACTGACATCACAGAGATACCCAACTCTAAATGACATCAAAGAGATACCCAAACTCTAACTGACATCACAGAGATACCCAACTCTAACTGACATCACAGAGATACCCAACTCTAAATGACATCAAAGAGATACCCAAACTCTAACTGACATCACAGAGATACCCAACTCTAACTGACATCACAGAGATACCCCCCTCTAACTGACATCACAGAGATACCCCCCTCTAACTGACATCACAGAGATACCCCCCTCTTACTGACATCACAGAGATACCCACCTCTCACTGACATCACAGAGATACCCAACTCTAACTGACATCACAGTGATACCCATCTCTAACTGACATCACAGAGATACCCCCCTCTAACTGCCATCACAGAGATACCCAAACTCTAACTGACATCACAGCGATACCCAACTCTAACTGACATCACAGAGATACCCACCTCTAACTGACATCACAGAGATACCCAAACTCTAACTGACATCACAGAGATACTCACCTCTCACTGACATCACAGAGATACCCAAACTCTAACTGACATCACAGAGCTACCCAACTCTAACTGACATCACAGAGGTACCCAACTCTAACTGACATCACAGAGATACCCAAACTCTAACTGACATCACAGAGATACCCAACTCTAACTGACATCACAGAGATACCCAACTCTAACTGACATCACAGAGATACCCACCTCTAACTGACATCACAGAGATACCCTCCTCTAACTGACATCACAGAGATACCCAACTCTAACTGACATCACAGGGGTTATCCCCGTGCCCCCAGCTGACATCACAGGGGTTATCCCCATGCCCCCAATTGTCATCACAGGGTTATCCCCGTGCCCCCAACTGACATCACAAGGGTTATCCCCGTGCCCCCAACTGACATCACAGGGGTTATCCCCGTGCCCCCAACTGACATCACAGGGGTTATCCCCGTGCCCCCAACTGACATCACAGGGGTTATCCCCGTGCCCCCAACTGACATCACAGGGGTTATCCCCGTGCCCCCAACTGACATCACAGGGGTTATCCCCGTGCCCCCAATTGTCATCACAGGGGTTATCCCCGTGCCCCCAACTGACATCACAGGGGTTATCTCCGTGCCCCCAACTGACATCACAGGGGTTATCCCCGTGCCCCCAACTGACATCACAGGGGTTATCCCCGTGCCCCCAACTGACATCACAGGGGTTGCCCTTCCCCCAACATGATCTGTGATGACCGCTCCCTCACCAGGTAACTAGAGTGTCCATTCCTCCCCTCCAGTGATCAGACCCTTCAGCCACTCCCCCACCAGTGGGGTTACCAGCTTTGAGGCAGCAATGACCACTCTGGAGCTCAGATTGAATGCCAACAGCTGCAGGGCCCCTTTAAATGCTCGCATTTCTTTCCTAACGCTGGGTGTGGCCTAACAGACAGACCTTTGCGGCCTGATTCCCACCACGCTCAGCTCCAGCAGCTGAAAGCCACCTCCTGCTGCTCAACAACTCTCGAACCCCCTCCAGATTTTCACTCTGTGCTCATGCAAAGCCTGGGGAATCAAAATGGGCCACACCAGAGGAAAGTTTAGGAAGCACTGTGCTACCCTCATCACCCCTGCCTCTCCCTCATCACCCCTGCCTCTCCCTCATCACCCCTGCCTCTCCCTCATCACCCCTACCTCTCCCTCATCACCCCTGCCTCTCCCTCATCACCCCTGCCTCTCCCTCATCACCCCTGCCTCTCCCTCATCACCCCTGCCTCTCCCTCATCACCCCGCCTCTCCCTCATCACCCCCACCCTCTCTCCCACTCCTCCCTACCCTTCTCTCTCATGTCCCTGTTTCAAGGTGTCTTACTCCCCTCCTCATGTGCTCTCTTTCTCTTGCTAGAACTTGGTGAGCAGCCTTTCTGCTGCAGACTGGGCCCTCGCTGTCTGTGGACAGATGGGTGGAAAGGCTGGAGGCTCTGACATTGTCGCTAAGGGAATGGGAAGTAGCTCCAACCTGGAAGAAATTATAAAATCAGCCACAGAATACGCAAGAAGTAAAATGTAAAAATGGAGCCTGAAATTCTCCATGCGTTTCCAGATGTTTGGAACTACTCGGGGAGGAATCTGGATCCCCAGCTCTGAAAAAATCATTTGGACTTGAAGCGTTGACTCTGTTTCTCTCTCCACAGACCTGCGGAGTTTTTTCCAGCATTTTCTGTTTTTATTATAGTCTTGACCCATTGTTGGGGTTGAAAATGCTTCCCCTCCCTTCCAGGACAGTGTTATGCTCTCATCTGTCCATGGATCCCACTTTTTGGGTGATGGAAGCTTTGTGACATGTGCCAGTGTTTGTTGAGTAACTGGCTACCATAGCAGTGAGAGAGACAGTCAAATGTTGTTCCAGTTCTGCGATAAATCTCGCTGAGATTGGTGAAATGGGGCCCTGACCTTACGCTATACTCTGGCTGTCAGTTTGTGCAGAGCATTGTCCTGTAGTGTTTTTTAACATGTTTACAGTGTCCTGGCCGTGGAGTTTCTTTCACTGTCTCCGGTAAGTTGTTTAATTGAGCTACAGGAGGTAGGCTGGCTGTCTGAGAAGGAAGACGGTTGGCAGAGGTGGGTGTATCCAGGAGTAAAGTGACCTAATTCCCGAGAGGGTCAAATTCAACAGTCAGACCCAAAGATGTGCATCTTTTGACCTATTCATGTGAAAACCAACTTTTGTTTTGTTCGAAGTCATAAGCAGTGATTGGGCTTTGATACAAAGCCCAGTCCTGAAAATATTGTGACCTTCAGTGCTGCTGATTGAATACAGTCCGTGACTATTGACTGGACTGACATCACTATCTCTGGTGAACTAACTGCTGAAATTAAATCCTTCTTAGTCAAAGCTGTCAGCATCCTGAGTTATTGAGGGAATAAACTAAGGTTCCTACTTCCACTGCTAACTGGCAGCTCCTGCTGGAAAGAGCACTTGTATAAGCATTGGGTTGAGGAAAGGACTGAGCTTAAGGACAGTCTGCTGATACACTCATTCTCCAGAATTTTGTGTAGTGACTGATTATTTGAATTGAGAGCCTGTTTCCCACTTGTATAAGCATTGGGTTGAGGAAAGGACTGAGCTTAAGGACAGTCTGCTGATACACTCATTCTCCAGAATTTTGTGTAGTGACTGATTATTTGAATTGAGAGCCTGTTTCCCGTGTGGAGTTGGCTCCTCCCTGTGGAGAGACGTTAAAAATGAATTATATTTAATTCCACTGCTGTCCCTTTTGGGGTGAATATGCTGATACTGAAGCAGCAGACTTAATAAATTGTTGCCTGAAGCTGCTATTATCATCAACAGCTTCATCACTGTTGTGTCCATTTAGTAACGGGCAACAATGTACCAGTGGGCTGTCCTGTACTCTGTTTTAACTATGTGCATTTGAATGCCAACTGTAGACAATATTCATAAAGGACCCTGTCCTTTATCCGATTCCATCACCTTGTGTCTCTTGAGATTTTTATAGAACTTCTCAATCACCTTTGAGAAATAGCTTATTTGCCTGTATAAAAATATGTATGCTCAATTGAAGATCGCTCAAAAGCTTTCTCAAGTGACTATTCATTTATGCTGCCTATCCCCTCTGCTCTCTCCAAAAGTAAAACACCAACTTACGAGGTTCCGCTTGTTGTCAGAATACAATTGGAAAATGATCTCATTTCTTTGGATGGTAGGGAAAAGAGGAGGGGGCTGGTGGATTCCAGAGGTAATGATGTGCGAATGAGAAGAAAAGTCATTCACTGGTTACTATTCAAAATGTTAAGAATGGAATCATGTGAGGGATCCTCACTGAACTGGATAACAGAAGTTTGAAGAAATAGTGAAATATGTCAATGTCTAAATTATTTTGTAGGAGTGCCTAGCCAGCTCTGCAGAGATAATAGTGCATGAGCTAGACGTCTGTGTTAATGCTGTGTAGAATTGTGAGGGCTGTCCCACTGGTCAACAGAGAAGCAGTGGAAGAGGATAGTGTCATTGTTGGCAAAGTCAAGATGAATGATGAGGGATAATACTGGTTGTTTCACGACTGTGACAAGAGCTGATTGGAGATTCAAACATGGAATTATGCAGAGGGAAGGATGTCAAGTTGCCTGGTTCATGCCACATTCTCATAGTGGTATGTTCTTTATGGGAGATACCAAACAATGACAGCAACCAAAAGCCTTTATTTTCTCAGTATTTTAAGCTTTTACTGCCTTAAGCAAAACCAAGAAGTTTCTCCTTCCCCACCGCCCCCCCCAAGTCTCAGTAGTGAGAGAGAAGCTTTATTAAAGAGCTTTTGCCTTGGTTTTAATCCTGTTTTTACAGTGTCAGTTCTGTGGAATTGCTCTCACCCCCTCTGTTTTCTTTAACTTATATATTTAACACTGATAAAGAGGAAAATCTCACCAGGGTGCTAGGCCAACACTTAACCCTCAAACAGGTTTCTGGAACCTTGCTATGTGCAAATGGGCAGCCACATTTAGAAACATAGAAAATAGGAGCAGGAGGAGATCATTTGGCCCTTCGAGTCTGCTCTGCCATTCATTAGAACAAAGAAAAGTACAGCACAGGAACAGACCCTTAGGCCCTCCAAACCTGCGCCGGTCACATTGCCCGTCAACTAAAACATTTTGCACTTCCGGGGTCTGTATCCCTCTATTCCCATCCTATTCATGTATTTGTCAAGCTGCCTCTTAAACACCACTATCATACCTGCTTCCACCACCTCCTCTGGCAGCAAATTCCAGACACTCACTACCCTCGGTGTAAAAAACCTGCCCTGCACATCTCCTCTATAGTTTTCTCCTCTCACCTTAAATCCATGTATCCTAGTAATTGAATCTTCCACCCTGGGAAAAAGCTTCTATCTATTCTGTCCATGCCACTCATAATTTTGTAAACTTCTATCAAGTCGCCCCTCAATCTCCATCGCTCTAGTGAGAACAATCTGAGTTTCTCCAACCTCTCCTCATAGCTAATAACCTCCAGACCAGGCAGCATCCTGGTAAACCTCCTCTGCACCCTCCCCAATGCCTCCATATCCTTCTGGTAATGTGGCGACCAGCATGCAATATTCCAAGTGTGGCCTAACCAAGGTTCTATACAGCTGCAGCATGACTTCCCAGCTTTTATACTCAATACCCCTGCCAATGAAGGCAAGCATGCCATATGCCTTCCTGACTACCTTATCCACCTGCGTTGCCACTTTCAGTGACCTGTGGAGCTGTACACCCAGATCCCTCTGCCCGTCGATGCACTTAAGGGTTCTGCCATTTACTGTATAATTCCTGCCTGTATTAGACCTTCCAAAATGCATTACCTCGCATTTGTCCAGATTAAACTCCATATGCTATTTCTCCGCCCAAGTCTCCAACCGATCTATATCCCGTTGTATCCTTTGACAATCCTCTTCACTATCTGCAACTCCTCCAACCTTAGTGTTGTCTGCAAACTTACTAGTTAGCCCAGTTACATTTTCCTCCAAATCATTTATGTATACTACAAACAGCAAAGGTCCCAGCACTGATCCCTGCGGAACTCCACTAGTCACAGCTCTCCATTCAGAAAAGCACCCTTCCACTGCTACCCTCTGTCTTCTATGACCAAGCCAATTCTGTATCCATTTTGCCAGCTCATCCCTGATCCCGTGCGACTTTACCTTCTATACCAGTCTGCCATGAGGGACCTTGTCAAAGGCCTTACTGAAATTCATGTATATAACATCCACTGCCCTTCCATCGTCGATCATCTTTGTCACTTCCTCGAAAAACTCGATCAAGTTAGTGAGAAATGACCTCCCCTTCACAAAACCACGCTGTCTCTCACTAATACGCCTATTTGCTTCCAATATGATCATGGTTGATCCTCTATCTCGACGCCGTACTCCCACTCTCTCCCCATATCCCTTGACGCCTTCAGAGTCTAGAAATCTATTTATTTCCTTCTTAAATATGTTCAGTGACTTGGCCTCCACAGTCTTCTGTGGTAGAGCATTCCATAGGTTCACCAGCCTCTGAGTGAAGAAGTTTCTCCTCATCTCAGTCCTAAATGGTCTATCCTGTATCCTGAGACTGTGACCCCTTGTTCTAGACCACCCCCCCCCCCCCCCCCCCCCCCCCCCCAGCCAGAGGAAACATCATCCCTGCAACCAGTCTGTTCATCCCTGTCAGAATTTTATGTTTTAATGAGATCCCCTCTCATTCTTCTAAACTCCAATGAACACAGGCCTACTCGGCCCAATCTCTCCTCATACAACAATCCTGCCATCCCAGGAATCAGTCCAGTGCACCTTCACTGCTCTCCCTCTGTGGCAAGTATATCCTTTCTTAGGTAAGGAGACCAAAACTCCACTCAGTACTCCAGGTGTGGTCTCACCAAGGCCCTGTACAGCTGCAGTAAGACATCCTTGTTCCTGTACTCATGTCCTCTCACAATGAAGGCCAACATACCATTTGCCTTCTTAACTGCTTGCTGTACCTGCATGCTTGCTTTCAGTGATTGGTGTACAAGGACACCCAGGCCTTTTTGTACATCAACATTTCCCAATCCATCACCATTTAAATAATACTCTGACATTCTGTTTTTTCCTACCACAAGTGGATAATTTCACACTTACCCACGTTATACTGCATCTGCCACGTATTTGCCCACTCACGCAACTTGTCTAAATTGCCTTGAAGCCTCTTAACATCCTCCTCACCACTCACATTCCCACCTAGTTTTGTGTCGTCAGCGAACTTGGAAATATTACATTTTGTTCCCTCATCCAAATCATTGATATACATTGTGAATAGCTGGAGCCCAAACACTCATCCCTGCGGTACCCCCTAGTCATCGCCTGCTGTTCTGAAAAAGATCCGTTTATTCCTACTGTTTCCTGTCTGCTAATGAATTCTCAGTCCATGCCAATATATTACCCCCAATCTCACGTACTTTAATTTTACACACTAACCTCTTATGGTGGGACTTTATCAAAAGCTTTCTGAAAATCCAAATATACCACATCCACTGGTTCTCCCTTTTCTATTCTGCTAGTTATGTCTTCAAAAAACTCCTGTATCTTGTCATACATGATTTTCCTTTCATAAATCCATGTTGACTTTGTCTCATCCTGTTAACATTTTCTAAGTATTGTGTTATCACATCCTTTATAATAGACTCTAGTACTTTCCCTACCACTGATGTTTGGCTAACTGGTCTGTAATTCCCTGTCTTTTCCCTCCCTTTTTTTTAATAGTGGGGTTACATTTGCCACCCTCCAATCTGCCAGGACTGTTCCAGAATCTACAGGATTTTGGAAGCTGATAACCAATGCAGCCACTATTTCCATGGCCACCTCCTCTAGTACCCTGGGATGTAGATTATCAGGCCCTGGGGATTTATCAGCTTTCAGTCCCATTAATTTCTCCACCCAACCTTTTTTTTCAGTAATAGTAATTTCCTTCAATTCCTCATTCTCATTAAACCCTCAATTACCTGGTATTTCTGGGAAGTTATTTGTGTCTTCCTCCATGAAGGTAGAACTAAAGTAGTTGTTTAATTGCTGTCATTTCCTTGTTCTCTATTATAAATTCTCCCATTTCAGACTGTAAGGGACCTACATTTGTCTTTGCCAATCTTTTTCTTACATACTTACAGAAACTTTTACGGTCCTCTTTTATGTTCCTTGCAAGTTTACTCTCATCCTCTATTTTTGCCCTCTTAATCAATCTCTTGCTCCTCCTTTGCTGAATTCTAAACTGCTACCAATCCTCAGGCTTGCTACTTTTTCTAGCAACTTTATATGACTCCTCTTTGGATCTAATACTATCCTTAATTTATTTTGTTAGCCATGGTTGGGCCACTTTTCCAGTTGTGTTTTTGGGCCAGAAAGGGATATATAACTATTGCAGTGCATGCATTTGTTCCCTAAATATTAGCCATTGCCTATCCACTGTCATGCCTTTTAATGAAGTTCCCCAATCAACTCATTCCTCACACCTTCAAAGTTTCTTTTGTTTAGACTTAGGACCCTAGTTTCAGATTAGACTATTTCACTTTCCAACCTAATGAAGAACGTTATGGTCACTGTTCCCCAAAGTACCCCGCACAACAAGATTATTAATTAACCCCTTCTCATTGCACAAAACCTAATCTAGGATAGATAGCCTGCTCCCTAGGTGGTTCCTCAACGTACTGGTCTAAAAAAAATCTCATACATATTCTAGGAATTCATCCGCCATGGTATTATTGTTAATTTGGTTTGCCTAGCACATATGTTGATTGAAGTCACCCATGATTACTGTAGCACCCTTGTTACATGCATCTCTAATTTCCTGTTTAATACTGTCCCCTACCTTACCACGACTGCTTGGAGGCCTATAGACAACTCCCAAGTATGTTTTCTGCCCCTTGTTGCTTCTTAGCTCCACCCAGACTGATTCTACATCTAGATTTTCTGAGCCAATATCCTCTGTCACTATTGCACTGATTTCACCCTTCTAACAATACCATGCCACCTTCTTTTCCTTTTTGCCTGTCCTCCCTAAATATTGAATAGCCTTGGCTATTCGGTTCCCAGCCTTGGTCACCCTGCAGCCATGTTTCTGTAATCACAATCATATCGTACCTGTTTACATTTATTTGCGCGGTTAATTTGTCTACCTTATTGCGATTGCTCAGTGCATTCAGATACTGTGTCTTTAGCATTGTCCTTTTACACATCTTTTTTGTACTATGGGCCTATTTGCTTTTCATTTTTCAGTCTTTCATTTCTATCCTCCTCCTTTTGAGTATCCCCCACTCAGGTTCCCATCCTTCTGCCACTCTGGTTTAAACTCTCCCCCACCGTACGAGCGAATACCCCAGCGAGGATATTGGTCCTGGTCCTGCTGGGTTAAAACCTGTCCAGCTTATACAGGTCGCATCTTCCCCAGAATTGGTCCTAATGCCTCAGGAATTTAAACCCCTCCCTCCCACACCATCTCTGCAGCCATGCGCTCATCTAGTTTACTTTCCTATTCCTGATCTCACTAGCGCGTGGCACTGGGAGTAATCCTGATATTACTACCTTTGAGGTCCTGATTTTTAATTTATTTCCTAGCTCCCTATATTCGGCTTGCAGGACCTCATCCCCCTTTTTACCTATGTTGTTAGTATCGATATGGACCATGACCGTTGGCTGTTTTTTACTCATTCACGTGATATGGACCTCGTTGGCTGCACCAGCATTTATTGCTCATCCCTAATTGACCTTCAGAAGGTGGTGGTGAGCTGCTATTGTGAAACGCTACAGTCCATGTGGTGTGGGTACACCCACAGTGCTGTTAGGAAGGGATTTCCAGGATTTTGGCCCAGCGATAGTGAAGGAACGGTGATATATTTCCAAGTCAGGATGATGAGTGATTTGGAGGGGAGCTTCCAGGTGGTGGTGTTCCCATGTATCTGCTGCCCTTGTCCTTCTAGATGGTAGTGGTCGTGGGTTTGGAAGGTGCCTTGGTGAATTCCTGCAGTGCATCTTGTAGATGATACACACTGCTGCTACTGTGTATCTGTGGTGGAGGGAGTGAATGTTTTTGGATGTGGTGCCAATCAACTGGGCTGCCTTATCCTGGGACAGTGTCCAGCTTCTTCAGTTGTGGGAGCTGCACTAATCCAGGCAAATGCACACTCCTGACTTGTGCCTTGTGGAAAGGCTTTGGGGAGTCAGGAGGTGAGTTACTCATCACACTATTCCTAGCCTCTGAACTGCTCTTATCACCACAGTATTTATATAGCTAGTCCAGTTCAGTTTCTGGTCAATGGTAACCCTCGGGATGTTGATAGTTTGGGATTCAGTGATGGTAATGCCATTTAACGTCAAGGGGCGATGGTTAGATTCACTCTTGTTGGAGATGGTTATTGCCTGGCACTGGTGTGGCACGAATGTTACTTGCCGCTTATCAGCCCGAGCCTGGATATTGTCCAGGTCTTGCTGCATTTGGACATGGACTGCTTCAGTATCTGAGGAGTGGTGAATGGTGCTGAACATTGTGCAATCATCAGCAAACATTCCTACTCCTGACCTTATGATGGAAGGTCGTTGATAAAGCAGCTGAAGATGGTTGGGTTGAGGACACTACTCTGAGGGATTCCTGCAGTGATGTCCTGGAGCTGAGGTGACTGACCTCCAACAACCACAACAACCTCCTTTTGTGCTAGGTATGACCCCAACCAGCAGATAGTTTTCCCCGATTCCCATTGACTCCAGTTTTGCTAGGGCTCCTTGATGCCACACTTGGTCAAATGTGACCTTGATGTCAAGGGCAGTCACTCTCACTTCAGCTCTTTTATCCATGTTTGAACCTGGCAGAACCCAAACTGGACATCACTGTGCAAGTTGTTGCTAAACACTGTTGATGACCCCTTCCATCACTTTACTGATGATCGAGAGTGGGCTGATGGGGCTGTAATTGGATTTGCCCTGCATTTTGTGTACAAGACATACCTGGGCAATTTTCCATAGCTGCTTAGATGCCAGCATTGTAGCTGTATTAGAAGAGCTTGGCTAGGAGCACAGCAAGTTCTGGAGCACAAGTCTTCAGTACAATTGCCGGAATATTGTCAGGGCCCGTAGCCTTCGTGTTATCCAATGCCTTCAGCCATTTCTTGATATCACATGAAGTGAATCGAATTGGCTGAAGAGTGGCATCTGTGATGCTGGGGACCTCTGGAGAGGGCCGAGATGTATCTTCCACTCGGCACTTCTGGCTGAAGATTGTAGCAAATGTTTCAGCGTTTTGCACTGTTGTGCTGGGCTCCCCCATCATTGAGGATGGGGATATTTGTGGACCCTCCTCCACCGATGAGTCACATATTGCAGATCTGATAAGGACAGCAGATTTCCTTCCCTAAAGGACATTGTTGTAAAAACCCAATCTGGTTCACTAATCGACAATAGTTCCATGGTCATCATTAGACCTTTAATTCCAGATTTTTATTGAATTCAAATTCCACCATCTGCCTTGGCAGGATTCAAACCTGGGTCTCTGGAACATTAGTCCAACACCACCACAAAGCCATCACGTCCCCACAATGGCTTGGTACATATCATGAAAACCAGAACTTAGTTTTTGAGCAGAAAGGGACAACACAACCCTTATTGAAAATCTTTATTTCAGCCCAAAAATATAAAAAAGTAATTTCACTTTGTATTTGTACAATGCATTTTTTCACTCAAGATAAAATCCTGGGTATTGCTATACAAGCAGTTGCAATAAAAACAAGCACAAGAAAAAAAATCCCTCATACCCCCCCAACAATTCTCCCATCAAAACAGAGATAGTATTTACAATCATTGTATTAAGTCTCAAACACCGGCAACTACTAGGCACTGCAATTTTATTCCAAAAGGCTCAGCTACACTGTGTTTTGAGTTAAAATTAACAGGATTTCAACTGGACTTTCCATCACAAGCTGGGACTACTCATTGTAACTACAATGTGTCATGAACAGGCATGGTTTTTTCACATTAGTGAAAGGGCCCTACTAGATGAAAATTTGATGGGGAGTGTCTAGGTGCAATCTGTACACATTCTGCACAATATGTAATAACTTGCTACCTGGGCTACAAGTTTCTTTCAATAGAAATGCACAGGTCAAGCCATGACCTGATTATTACCAAAATCCACAAAAGGCTGCAGTCCCATCAGCATTTAAAGCCACCTCTCTTCTAGTTAAAGTCAGTCAATACACACTTCCATTTTGACTTCATGTCTACAAGGCCTTAATGGCTTGGCCTAAATAGCCAAGTGGTTATGGTACTGGGCTTGTAACCCCAAGATCAAGAGTTCAAATCTCACAATGGAAACTATGAAACAATGTAACTTCATCTGAATAGGAACAGATGGAAACATGTTTGTACTCGAAAGAGTTACAAGGCCTTAATGAGTTGCACACATTGATTTGTCACTAATATATTAGTGATATATGCAAGGGCTAAGATCAGGTGTGCTACTACTGCAACCTGGGTAGTGCAACTGGCAGGTGACTCAGGATAGTCACTGGAATTCTTCCAGGATTATAGGTAGAGGTTTAATGGTTTCACAGTAATCAGAGAGCAGAGGTCTGTCTCAACCATCTTAATACTGCAATGTCACTTGATACAGAAGGCTCAAGGAAGCAGTGATGAGATCATCTCTGAAGGGACTGGGAGGACTCTGATTTTCTGCACACACATTATTTCATATAGACCTATGTAAAATGAAATTGTATAGATTTTTTGAAAGACAATGTCACTATAACATTCAGGACACATTGGCAGTGCAGTAAAGTGAATGTTACACCATAAATTGATTACGCCAAGGACACAAATCCACCTAAAATACTGCAATTCTTAACATATAAAAATATTTTTATATCAATAAAGCTACATTTATAATCAAGAATACATCAATGTCCTGTGTTAAAATTGAAAGTCTGATTTTCAGGATAACAATTGTTTATATCAAAAAATAAAATCTGAGAACATGTACAGTCTATACACAGGAGTAGTCTTGCTGGTGGTCTGGTGAGGTAATAGACTATGTAGGTTAAGGGTACAATGACAGATCCCATATTTATTGACGGCAGCTTTTATTCAGTTATGCACCAACTTATGATGAACACAAAAAACATTTAATAAATACATGGTCCACTCAATGGGGTCTAATACTGATGTGACTATTTACTGCTAATTGCTAGAACAGCCCTTCAGGTGCCCCACTGGTATCTGCATCATTTTAAGGCTTGCCCCAGTGGAAAACTGCAACCAGAGCAGTGTCCAAACAAGGACACGTTACAACAGGCAGCAATAGGTTTTATATTACTGGTTCACAGGTAAAGTCTAGATTACTACAAAATAACTGCCTGCACTCCAAGCAAGTTACTGTTACAGAGGGTCTTACCACTTTCTGAATTACTGCCATCCTATTCATTCATTACGTTATCCCAAAAATCAGTAGGTTTGTAACTGGTGGACAATAGTCCAGGTAGAAAAGCCCAGATTTTTAAATAATGTGTGAAAACTATGAGACCCTTTTCAGAACTAAAAATCTGCACAAAACAATGCTGATCTCAGTATAGTCAGGGAAAACAAGACGTGGGGGCCCCTTTTCTGAAAAATGTTTATTAAGTACAGTTAACAGAGTTATGTTTGTCATCACTAGCCACAACCCCCCCTCCCCACTGCAATGAAACAGGCAAGTTAAACAGCTTTTCAATCAGACACCATCTTCCAGACATTAGTCCTTTCGGTCCTAAGGAAATGTAAGATAAAAAGAGGATTCAAGAAAACTTCACTCCAATGAAATGAAGGTTGATTAGTTGATCCACATTGTTGTGCCACAGATTGTGGCTGGACCCACTCGCTCTTGGAAAAGGAACACTGAAGCAGGGTAGAAAATAAAATTTAAGAATGTTTTTGATGATGTTGAAGAATTAGCCTATTTTAGGACTTCCAGCACTGAAAAAGCTAACACAGATTAAGAAACCACTGGCTCATTAATGGCACAAAACTTTACTTAAAAATATTTACAATATTCATGAGCACAATTTGTCTTCATAAAAAAAGTCTTCACTGCAGTGAGTGAATCCATGTTGAGGATAAATCGCAAGCCTTACATCACTCTTGCAAAATAGCAACACAACCCAAATCAGATGGGTCCCAAAGAATTCTGGAGAACAGCCAGAATGCAACAAGTCAACAGCGAGGCATTCAAAGAAGTCTAGAGGTGGCTAAGTTTATTTGGATCCCTGCTCTCAAGGCATCACACACACAGTACAGCCAAACACCGTAACAGCTTCAATTGTATCATGAAAAGTTCAGCAAAAGAAAATAATATACCCAGAATGTAAACCCTACAAAAAGTTCCAATCCAGAAGTAATTCTTTAAAATAAAGTTTACGCTAAAGAGCTTTAACTTTACAGGTAATACCAGTCAGACCCCACAATTATATAATACTAGTTGGGGTCTGATTTAACTACATTTAAAGGGGAGGAAAGATATGACAGAGAAGAAAGAATCCAGTGATGCAGCAAGGGCTTTTTTAGATTTGTTCTAGCAAGAAACCCTTTGGGATGAACTTGGACTGCACACAATCAACTAATCTGAATATCATGATTCAAGATAGATGAGTGGGCAGACAGAAGAGAATGATGAAAAATGGGTTGGGAAGAAAGGGAATATCTTCAAGTTACAGCCAGTTAGATCATAGTTCTTTAGTTCCCGATCCTGATCTTCAAACTAAAATTACCAGCTGGTCAAAGTATCCAAAACAAATTATAAAAAGATGAGAAAAGGCAATTACTGGGATTAATTACCATTACAGTTTTTTTTTTAAATGGGTAAGGGGGAAATGTGAAATGTTTTGACAACTAGCCTATAATCATGACAGTGAGGAGGAAGAGATGAGAGTATAACAGGCATCATACAGGACCTGCCTTTGATTAATATAGAGGGAGAAACAAAAAAAAGAGAAAATAATGAAGATTTCTTTTTCTTTAAAACAGCTGATACTTGAACGCAAGAGTTATTGTAAACTGCCATGAGGAACATCAATTAATTATCTTATGACCATCTTAAAAGCATAGGTCATGATAAACACAAGCTTTACAATACAATCTGCTCCAATTTCAAGAATACCTGAGATAAGTGAATCCTTCTGTGAAGTGACTAATATATAAATCATTAAATGATTAACCATGTTTATAACTCAATCTTTGCAGGAGTCAAACAGTAACACCGGCACAAAATATGTTGTCCCTCAAGCTCTCCTGTCCCATTATTTTTTTTAAAGCACAAAACTGCGCTCCAGGGAATGATTATTGCCAATTTGAAACATATGGGTAATGCTGTTTTAAAAGGATCTGCCCGGTCTTTCTGCCCACAGGAAGATTACCTCATTTGTTCTGCTACAAGTATGTGGCTAATTTCAAACTGTGAATAAAATGAGGTTTTCTTTTTTAAAAAAGGGCAAGGACAGGGAAGGAAGAAAAGAAATATATAATTTTTAAGGAAAAAGCAAGCCCCATGATTATTGTTCTAATATATCAACCTTCATCTTGTGTTTTCTTCAAAAGACAAGTGACAATAATGTGCAGAGGCTTTCTGATCCAATGGGTGGAATAGACTTGCTCAGTAGATGTAGGGGAAGATTCGGTAGCGGACTTGTTGGCAGTACTTGTTCCAAGCTACACCGTACTTCTTCCTGCACTGATACTCGTCCCTGGCCTCACGATGAATGAGCAGACAAGCGAAGTAAATTACGTAGAAATACGGAATGATGTGATTGAACCCTGTGGAAAGAGCAAGAAATGGCAAGGCTTTTTTTTTAAAACAAAGAGATTTACAAGGTTCAGATCTGTTGCAGCTTCAGATTTCCTGCTTCTGCATGAATGTCCTACCATACAGAGCCTCCAACATTGCTGCTCAGTTTGTACTAACCATGTGACAATACAGACAGATGGCTAGAAAAATATTCTCAGCCCATTACCCGTCTCTGTAATGTTCCTTAACCCCTGCATTTCACTCACTGTGTTCAACCTCTGCACCCTATCAGGCCTCCTCTCTACACCCACTTCTCAAAATCAGTTCTTCTCCTTCTCTCCATCCCATCTACTCGCAGCCAGCAAGGCCTCTGTATGCCAAGTTTTCTAAGTGTCCTGTGCTTCAGATTCAGAAATCCCCATCCTCCTCCTCTGCCCACACCTTAGAAACGGAACTGCTCATTACTTGGATATACACTTAGAGTAGGATCTTCCAATTTGGTCAGTGGTCAGGGACGGGAGGGTGTGACTGAGTGAGGCAGGTAAGATGGCCCAGAGGGCAGCAGCCTCAGCTTTTGCAACTGTCCAATAGGTTTGAGGTTCTGTCAGCTTGTGTGGATGAGAGTGGGGACTGCAGGGTGGATTGGCAAACTAATGATGGCACAGTGGTACAGGGAGGCATTCAAGTGGGGGAGCAAAAAGGAATGTAGCAGTAGTTGGGAACAGTGTAGTAGGGGGATTGACATTGTTCTCTACAGCAAAGAGTGAGAGTCCTCCTGAAGGCTGTGTTGGCTGTCCGATGCCAGGGTTCAGGGCTGGAGAGGAGCTTGCAATGGGAAGGCGAGGATCCAGTTGTTGTGGTCCACATAGGTCCCAACAGCATAGGTAGAAAAAGAGAGGCATTTATTTCATCTTGCATTCACCAGGACACTCAAGAATACCAGTATAAGGGATTCTTACAGTTCCACACTCTAAGATTGGTCTTTTCAGCAACCTTGTAAATAGGGCCTGAACCATTTGCTCACCAAGCATGCTTGATGCTAAAATAGGGCGCATCAAAGGCATCCTGCAGGATAATGGCTATTCTGATCAGATCATTTCATGCTGTATATCACGCAAACTCATGAATGGGCCTAAGGCATCACTTTCAGCCCTGAAGGGTGCCCAGTCTATCTCAGATTACCCTTGATGGGCAAGGTATCTCAAAATTTTGAGCAACAGGCGAAGCTAGCTGTTTCACGCTACAGCTATGCAATGACAACAGGAATGGTATTCGCCACTAATGGGATGCTGCCATCAAGCCAAAAAAAACATCCTGCCTATTACACAAATGGGTAATTTGGTATACGAATTTCAGTGCCAGTGTGATGCTAGGTATGTAGGCCGTACGTCCCAAAGACTGGCAGATCGTATCAAGCAGCATGTCCCAGCTGCTGTTCACAACGGGCGGGTACAGACCTTATCCAACCAGCCCGTGCTTGCAAATCTCAAAAAAGTGTCCAACATTAGTTGCGATTCCGTGACTGAGGATTATTTAGCAAATGTTGTCCAATGTGCTAGCTGACAATCAATTTAAGATTGTCAGTTGGGCTCGCAGTGTAAAAGCGAGGAAGAAATAAATACAATAACTATCACTAGAGACAAAGTACTAGGGAAACTAATGGAGCTGAAAGCCAATAAAGCTCCCCAGACCTGATGGATTGCATCCTAGAATATTAAAGGAAGCAGCTACAGAGATAGTGGATGCACTGGTAGTAATCTTCCAAGAATCTTTAGATTCTGGAAAAATCCCAGAAGATTGGAAAACTGCCAATGTAACACCCTCATTCAAAAAGTGAGGGACACAAAAAAAAAGGTAACTATAGGCCAGTTAGCTTAACATTTGTCATTCTTTTAATACATTGGAAAAATATTAGTCTCTTATAAAGGGTGTAATAGCAGAACATATGGAAATACATAATATAATCAAGCAGAGTCAGCATGGTTTCATGAAGGGGAAATCATGCTTGACAAATTTATTAGAATTCTTTTGAGGAGGTAACAAGCAGGATAGATAAAGGGGAACCAGTAGATGTAATGTACTTGGATTTCCAAAAGGTGTTCGATAAGCTACTGCACATAAGGCTACTTAATAAGATAAAAGCCCATGGTGTTGGGTTTAGTATATTAGCATGGATAGAGGATTGATTAACTAATAGAAGGCAGAGAGTTGGAATAAGGGGGGCATTTTCAGGATAGCAACCTGTAACTAGTGGAGGGCCACAGGGATCAGTGCTGGGGCCACAATTATTTACAATATAAATGACTTGGATGAAGAAAGTGAATGTACTATTGCCAATTTTGTAGATGACACAAAAATGGGTGGGAAGGCAAGTGGTGAGGCTGACACAAAAAGAGTCTACAGAGGGATATAGACAGGTTGAGTGAGTGGGCAAAAACTTGGCAGATGGAATATAATGTGGGAAAATGTGAGGTCATGCAATTTGGCAGGAAGAATGGAGGAGCTGAACATTATTTAAATGGTGAAAGCTGCAGCACAGAGGGATTTGGGGGCCCCTGTGCATGAATCCCAAAAATCTAACATACAAGTTCAACAGGTAAGGCAAATAGAATGCTGGCCTTTATTTCAAAGGGAATAGGGTATAAAAATAGGGAAGTCTTGCTAAAACTATATAAGGTACTAGTTAGATCACACCGAGAATACTGTGAACAGTTTGGGTTCCCTTATTTAAGGAGAGATATAATGGCATTGGAGGCAGTCCAGGGAAGGTTCACTAGGTTGATCCCAGATATGGAGGGTTTTTTTTTAAATGAGGAGTGATTGAGTAGGTTGGGCCTGTACTCATTGGAGTTTAGAAGAATGAGAGGCAACCTTATTGAAATATATAAGATTCTTAAGAGGCTTGTCAGGATAGATGCTGAAAGGTTGTTTAACCTTGTGGGAGAGTCTAGGACCAGACAGTATAATCTCAGAGTAAGGGTTCACCCATTTAAGATAGAGATGAGGAGGAATTTCTTTTCTGAGAGTAGTGAATCTGTGGAATTCTTTACCACTGAGGGCTGTAGAGGCTGGGCTGTTACGTATATTCAAGGCTGAGATAGATTTTTAGTCAGTAAAGGAACCAAGGGTTATGGGGAAAAGGCAGGAAAGTGGAGTTAAGGAACATCAGATCAGCCATGGTCTCACTGAATGGCAGAGCAGACTCCATGAGCCAAATGGCCTACTTCTGCTCCTTCATCTTAAGATCTAAGTAGATTATGGTGCGTGGGGCACTGGCACAAGTATTGCGGAAAGTGGGATCTGTACCATTGGGACAGACTACACCTGAACCATGCTGAGACTGATGTTCTAGCGAGCCGCATAACTAGGCAAGTAGAGAGGGATGCAGCTAATTAGTGGGGGTAATGGATGAAATTAGGGAAGCTGTGGTAAAACAGAGTAGAGACAAGGCAAGGTATTAATATGGGAAATGATAAACAGAACGTGACAGGAAGGGATAGAGAATACAAATGTAAGAGTAACACAGCAGTCAATGCTAGAGGTTACAAAAATAATGAAAAGGACAAAACTAAAAGCTCTGTATCCAAATGCACGTAGTATTCAAAACAAAACAGATGAACTGATAGCACAAATTGAAATAAATAAGTACAATCCAATAGCCACATTGCTGCAAGATGACATATTGGGTCCTGAACATTGAAGAGTACATGACATTTAGGGAGGAGAAGAAGCAAGGAAAAGGTGGAAGGATGGCTCTGCTAATTAATGATAGTATTAGTGCATTAGAGAAGTATGACCTAAGTTCAGGAAAGCAGGGTGTAGAAGCGGAGTGGGTTGAGCTGAGGAATCATCGAGGCAAGAAGTCACTTGTGGGAGCGGTGTAATTGTAACTGTAATTGTAGCCCTAATTGTAACTACTCGGTAGGAGAGTATAAAGGAAGAGATAATGGAAGCTTGTCAGAAAGGTATGATGATAATCATGGGGGATTTTAATCGGCATATAGACTGGAAAAAAAGGAGTGGCTAGGGAGATCGTTGATGCATTAGTTTTAATTTTCCAAAATTCCCTGGATTCAGGGAAAGTTCAATTAGATTGGAAAATAGCAAATGTAACTCCTTCATTCAAAAAGGGAGGAAGACAGAAAGCAGGAAAATACAGGCCAGTTAGCTTCCAGCATTTACCCTATGACAGATGTTAAGCTATCGTTAAAAATGTTAAGCAGGGCACTTGGAAAAATTCAAGGCAATCAGGCAGAGTCAACATGGCTTTGTGAAAGGGAAATCATGTTTAACCAATTTATTGGAGTTCTTTGAAGTAACATGTACTCTGGATAAAGGGGAACTGGAGGATGTACTATACTTAGATTTCCAAAAGGCATTTGATAAGGTACCATGTCAAAGGTTATTATGGAAAATTAAAAACTCATGGTGTAGGGGGTAACATACTGGCATGGATAGAAGGTTGGCTACCTAACAGGAAACAGAGGGTAGCCATAAATGGGTCTTTTTCTGGTTGGCGGCACGTAATGAGTAATATGCCATAGGGATCAGTGCTGAAGCCTCAACTTTTTTCAATTTACATTCATGACTAGGATGATGGGACAGAATGGTATGGTTGCTAAGTTTGCTGATGATACAAAGATAGTTAGGAAAGTAAGTTGTGAAGAGGACATAAGGAGGCTACAAGGGGACATAGATAGGTTAAGTGAGTGGGCAAAGATCTGGCAAATGGAGTATAAAGTGGGAAAATGTGAAATTGTCCATTTTGGCAGGAAGAATAAAAATATTATCTAAATGAGAGATTGCAGAGCTCTGAGATGCCAAGGGATTTGGGTGCCTTAGTGCATGAATCACAAAAGGCTAATATGCAGGTACAGCAAGTAATCAGGAAAGCTAATAGAATGTTATCGTTTATTGAGAGGGGAATTGAATATAAATGTAGGGAGGTTATGCTTCAGTTGTACAGGGGACTGGTGAGACCACATCTGGAGCACTGTGTACAGTATTGATCTCATTTAAGGAAGGATGTAAATGCATGAGAAGCAGTTCAGAGAAGGTTTACTAAACTAATACCAGGAATGCGCGGGTTGTCTTTGAAGAAAGGTTGGATCGGCTAAGCATGTATCTGCTGGAGTTTAGAAGAGTAAGAGGCAACTTGATTGAAAAAAATAAGATCCTGAGGGATCTTGACAGGGTGGTTGTGGAGATGATGTTTCCTTTTCTGGGAGAATCTAGAACTAGGGGTCACTGTTTAAAAATAGAGGTTGCCCATTTAAGACAGAAATGAAAAGAAATTTTTTCCCGCAGTAGGAAGTGAGTTTTTGGTAATCCCTTCCGCAAAAGGCAGTGGAAGCAGAATCTTTGAATGTTTTCAAGGCAGAGGTAGATAGATTCTTGATAAACAAGGAGGTGAAGGGTCATCATTGGTAGGTATGAGGTTTCAGCTATGATTTTAATGAATGATGGAGCAAGCTTGAAGGGCCAAGTGACCTAATCCTGCTCTTAACTCTATGTTCCTATGTGGAAGCAAGCAGCACACAAGACCCCCCACATCACACTTGATAAATAACGAGTAACGTTATAATAGTACGCTGTGATTTAAATGTCAGTCATACTCCACATAAAAAAAGTCCAAATTTCTGGATTTTGGAGCGTTTTGGCATGGTTTTATTGTGGGCACTGAAATCACCCAGAACAATTAAAATGCCTGTATGACTTTAGGTGAATAATCAACACCTGCAAAGATCGTACCCAGTTCGCAGGATTCCTTAAATTTGCAGTGATGCAAAATGTTAAAGTAGAATGTAGAACCTTAAGCACAAAGGCCCCCTCCCAGCCCAAAAAATACAGCTTCTGCCAAACAGTTTGTCTGAGGATTTAGACATCAGCTTGTGATAAACAAAGCAAAACTCAGTATGGCAGCCACGGTCAGTCAGTTCTCATTTTCCTAATTGTCAGGTTGAATTATGCTGGGACTTTTTTAAAAATTCTTTCACGGGATGTGGGCGTCACTGGCTAGGCCAGGATTTTTATTGCCCAACCTCAAGTGCCCTTGGTGGTGGTGGTGAGCCACATTCTTGAACTGCTGCAGTCCATATGGTGTAGGTACACCCACAGTGCTGTTTGGGAGGGATTCCAGGATTTTGACCCAGCGACAGTTATAGATCATCTACTCACAAGGGCCCAGAGATAAAGCAACAAGATATAATTACTGAAAATAAATGGAATCATGCATAATTTTCCTTTTGAAGTCTTGTTAAGGCTGAACAGCCTGATTGCTGCAGCTAACTCTGCACTGTACAAACCTTTCATGTTGTCACCTGCACCCATCTAAGTATAAATGGTGACCTCATGTAATCCCCTTTGCATTACTTCTCTTCCCATTCTCCAGTTGTCCACAGTACATCAGTTGACAGTGAGACTGAATTTTGCACTGTCCCTCTGGAACCAGGATTCTCTTGTACTGTATAATCTTCTGGACAAAGATCCTCCAATGTTTTTCTCTGATCTCCTTTTCAAAAGCTAGATGAATGAAGCTCCATCAACCGGCATGACCATCTTCAACAAGAGAGAATCTAACCATCGCCCCTTGACGTTCAATGGCATTACCGTCATGGAATCCCCCACGATCACCTCCTGACTCCTCAAAACCTGTCCACCATCTACATGGCACAAGTCAGGAGTATGATGGAATACTCTCCACTTGCCTGGATGAGTGCAGCTCCCACAACGCTCAAGAAGCTCGACACTGTCCAGAATAAAGCAGCCTGCTTAATTGGCACCACATCCATAAACATTTGCTTCCTTTACCACCGACAAACAGTGCATCCTTCCTACAAGATGCACTACAGGAACTCACCAAGGCTCCTTAGACAGTACCTTCCAAACCCACGACCAAGGGCACCAGGTAGATGGAAAGACCACCACCTGGAAGGTCCCCTTCAAGTTACTCACCATCCTGACTCGGAAATACATCACTGTTCCTTCACTGTCGCTGGGTCAAAATCCTGGAACTCCCTTCCTAACAGCACTGTGGGTGTACCTATGCCACATGGACTGCAGTGGTTTAAGGCAGCAGCTCTCCACCACCTTCTCAAGGGCAACCAGAGATGGGCAATAAATGCTGGACCAGCCAGCAAAGCTCACGTCCCGGTGAATGAATTAAAAAAAGATCAACCTCATTATTTTTCACAAGTTGGTACTGCATCTGAAGAACCAACATATTTCAAGAAGTGTCTAAAATTCTCCTTAACTAATCCTCAAACCTTCAATTCCATTCCAAAAAAAGGGACTGAGCAATTTTATGAAGAGAAAAGCCACTTGGTTAATCAACCTCTCCCTTTGGTTGATGAACACAATTGAACTAACACCTTGATAGGACAATATCCTACTTACCACAGGGCAGAGACCAAGCCAAAGCCATGATGAGGTCACCCAGGTAGTTTGGGTGACGGACAAATCCCCACCATCCAGAAACAATCAAACTCTTCCCTGTTGCTGTGGGAATAGTTTTTAAATCTGCAGAAAGGAAGATATATCATTTGTAACTTGATCCATTTGTTGATGCTTGGTGATAGGCAGGGGTAATGGCTGCTTGGAGAACAGTGCTAGCAGCAGAAGTCCTAGAAATTACCTGCTGCATGTGCTGGGGTGGTACATTTTCAATGTTGAAAGTGCCTCATAAGTGGATATGTAACTAACTGCTGAAGCTGATTTGTCTACTTTCAGAGTATTTCTGTCACTATAGAAATTAGGAGGTTTTTAAGCAGGAAATTCATAAAAGTTGTAAACTTTTGTACAGGACTTCCCATGGGAAATCTCTCACAGAAATGCTCCGAATAGTACCTTAGTTATGTTGCATATTTGGTACAGAGTTTGTAAAACTTTTAGATGACAGTGCAATATTATCACCACAAATAACGAATCCTTTCATTTACTAAAACCTATATCGAAGGAACAACCTCCCAGTTTATAGAGACACACACACACACACTTATTTTTATGTAAGTCTTGGTACTTACGTGCCAGTTTGGGGTCATGAGGATTCCTTCTAAAAGCGTTCTTTTGCGAGTTGGCCCCCCGGAATATGATGTAACCAACAGCTACAACATAAACAAACATTATGAATCATGTAAAGTCTGACAGTTGGAACAAGACTGACTACACTGTTGTAATGTAGCACTGCATTTTGCATATATAGTCATTAGAAAGAGAAAAGTACTGATGGAAAAGTTCTCTAAATGCTCTTACTGTTGAGAGCAATGATCGCCAGAGCTACTGGCCAGCTCAGTTCACTTGTGTGATTAACCAGGTAGAAAGCCTGTAGGCTGTATGTGAACGGTACCCAGACCAGGTCTCCAAATATCAGCATGTATCCAAGTCCATCATGCACAATATCCATGGTGGTCAGAATTGCTTCCTGTATTCAAATATCAAGAACAACAATAAAGTGAGAACAGGAAATTCTGCTCTGAAGATGATGCAAACCTGCAATCTGGAGAGAAGCAAGTGAAGAAATTATCAATATTCATCATATATCACCTACATTCTCCATTTCAGCTGTTGCTCCTTGCCAAGAAAGTTGTAGAGATACCAGGCTTCACACTTTGAACTTACAGCAAGTGCTAGCAGACTACCTGACCAGAGAAAAGTATCACAGCCAAGCAACGTTCACACAAATGCATATAGCAGGAGTCAAGAGATAGCTATCAGGAGGGGGTTTCCTGGATGATTTATCCCTCCCTAACCCAGGGCATTGAGGTAAATAGCTGCCCCTCTCCTCTCGCAGCTGAGACCAGCTATCAACAACAACCAGGGGATGAAATCGAGAACCTTCAATTTGTATGATATAAAAACTTATCCAGCTGAGCTGTCGGAAGAACACCTCCCATGATCCCTATGTGCATTATTTCTTCACCCTCTACACTAAGCTATTTCTCTATCAAACTGTTCCCATCTTCTTCTGAATTGATTTCTTGTTGGACCAAGAGCCAGGGCTCCCAGTCAGTATCTGGTACCTTGGCCCTACAACCAATAATCACGTATGAGCCCCAACAGTGAACATCAGCAATGGAAAGGCTTCATGACTGAGCTCAATTCTGTCCTAGCCCAATTTCCACACATGCAAACTTGCAGCTAAGATGGTTGGAACAATGACCAGGAAGTAGGACTCTAGCTGTCTTTGTACTCCCAAGCCCAGAGACACTGAGAGTTTTGTTGCTGACTGCCACCCTTCAAAAGAGGCAGTGGAAAATCAGTAACTTGAAGAGTTAATAGGATTAATGAGAGTTGGAAATACCTCGTTCCACAGTGCATCCATCACATACAGAAGCTGGAAACTGTTCACCAGTACCATCGCCAACGAGGGCGCATCACGGCCCTGAGATTCCATCTCGGCAAACAACAAGCCCAAGTTAATGACAACCTGCAATATTTATAAAAAAAGACGGTGGAAAATACTTCGAAAACAGCCATCTCACATCCTCACAAAGTAGTTATGTAGGCATCTGACAGTCAAACAAACCTACCTTTTGAGAAGAGTCACAGAGGAGTTTTAAAACTTAACAGGATTGCGAAGTAAACTTCTTTATATTCTTTCACAGAAGTGGGAGTCACTGATTTGGCCGGCATTTGTTACCCATCTCTAATTGTCCTTGAGAAGGTGGTGGTGAGCCACCTTGAGCTCCTGCAGTCCATGCGGTATAGGTGCACCACAGTGCTGCTAGGAAGGACGTTCTATGATTTTGACACAGCGAAGGTGAAGGAACAGTGATAAATTTCCACGTCAACATAGTGTGAGACTTGGAGGGGAATTTGGTGATGTTCCTAGGCATCTACTGCCCTTGTCCTTCTAGGTAGTAGGGGTTATGAGTTTGGAAGGTGCTGCCGAACGAGTCTTCATGAGTTGCTGCAGTGCATCCTATAGATGGTACACATTGCTGCCACTGTGCGTTGGTGGTGGAGACAGTGAATGTTTAAGTTGGTGGACAGGATGCCAATCAAGCGGGCTGCTTTGTCCTAGATGTTGTCGAGCTTCGAACGTTGTTAAAGCTACACTCATCCAGGCAAGTGGAGTGTATTCCATCACACTCTTGACTTGTGCCTTGTAGATAGTGGACAGGCCTTGGGGAATCGGGAGGTGAGTTACTTGCCACAAAATTTGCGGCCTCTGATCTGCTCTTGCAAGTACAGTATTTATATGGTTGGTTCAGTTCAGTTTCTCTTCCACTTGAAGAAAAGGTCAAACACTCCTTTGAGGAAATACATTAGATTCAAGGCTGATCATTTCTCATAGTGGCCGAACTTGGTGACAAGCTGTGACCCTTGGACCAACCTATGGGTGTGGGAAGTGATATAACAAGCAAAGGATTTCATAACCACTTTACAAATCTGCAATAGTTCAGGAACATTCAGCTTTTTGCAAACTGATCAAGCAAAGTTGCATCTTGAGAGCTGTCTCTTCACCTCATTCAACCAAAGCTACAATATTGAGTATTTTGTCTCACCTCTATATTGGATAGATTATAGGTGCATAACAAATGATTAACCCTCACAGACTGGCAAGTGCATTATTGCACCAAAAACAGAGAGAAGGTAACAATTTCCTTTTTTGTTCAGAAAAAGACAGACATTCTGTAATATTTGGGGTTGAAATTTAAAAAAGGAAATTTAGATAAACTTTTACGAATGCTGAATATGAAACCTGTGCATATTCTGAGAGCTGGAAATAACTGGAGTGGACAATAACCCTATCCACAGTAGCAGCTGAAATTCCAGTCTGAGCTGTCACCGGCGGCAGAGGACCATCCAATCTTGCCAATTAGCACGTGGACACACTTTGATCAAGATCAGGCCTGCCCAACACATGTAAATACACACTTCCTTTCAGCTTTGGGAATGTTATGCGAAGCAGGGTTATAGGACAGGGGCATGTATTGTAGTGGAAGGGAACTTGGAAAGAATCAGAGAACCAAAAAGATCTGCAAATGTTATTCAGTATGCAAAAATCCTACCCTTTGGTTTATCATTTTTGTCAGTAGATGTTTCAAACTCACCCAGCCCAACAAGCCTGGACGCAGCTCACAGAAGTACTTAAGATCAAAGTTTCTGATACGAGGATTCAGTTCACGCCCAATAAAGAAATCATAAACAAAACTACCTGCAAACCAATGTAGACATTAAAGAAATTACAATTTGTGCTTTATATAGTAACTAGATCTGAAGTGTTCATTACATTAAAACGGGAACTTTCCACCTCTTGCAGGCATAAATTTGTTTCTGAAAACTTCAGTGTGTGTGAATCGGTGTGTATTTAATTCTGGGGGTAATGGAATTGTGCACACTGATACAGAATAAGAGCAAAGCACTAAACATATCTGCCCTGCAGTATGTCAAGTGTGCATTACACCACGCCTCACTAAACACTCACAGACTGTCGATAAAATGTGGAGCACAACACTTAAACTTGATTATATTTTCATTGAATTTATAGGTTTAAGGTTAAATGATGGAAGCATTCCCAGCTACTTATTTCCAAAATCTTATTTTGACCCAATAGTTATATCTGGATGGATAAGATACAAACTAAATCCTTATAGACTAAGAATAAAGAGGTGGTTTCGAAGGCCGGGATTCTGGGGTTCTGACAAGAAATTAAGGCATAAGATTTTAGCTTTGGAGCAAGCTCTTGCATTGCCTCCCTGAATCTCTTCACCTCTACGCAGCTCTCTGCTCCTTTAAGACGCACCATAAAATTCTTTTACAATAAAAATCAAAATACTGTGGATGCTGGAAATCTGAAATAAAAACAGAAAATGCTGGATAAACTCAAAATGTCTGGCCGCATCTGTGGAGAGAGAAACAGTGTTAATGTTTCGAGTCTAATATGACTCTTCTTCAGAACTAGTTCAGTTCCAATTCCAAAGTCATCATATTGGACTCGAAAAGTTAACTTGTTTCTTTTTTTAAATTAATTCACAGGATGTGAGCTTCGCTGGCTGGGCCAGCATTTTATTGCCCATCCCTAGTTGCCCTTGAGAAGGTGGTGGTGAGCTGCCTTCTTGAACTGCTGCAGTTCATGTGGTGTAGGTACACCCATAGATGCTGTCAGATTTGATGAGTTTTTCCAGAATTTTCTGTTTTTATTTAAAATTTTCTTACCAAGCCTTTTGGTCACCTGTCCCAATATATTATTACATGGTTCAGTGTAAAATTATGATGGATTCATGCTCCTTTGAGATATTTTACTAAGCTCAAGACTTGTTTTTATAATATGGGGAAAAACTGAAAGAACTGTAAAAAGCATAGAAGGGAAGCAAGAAGGGATATTTAGATGGCTAAGGTGGGCTATGACTGACTATCAATATGAAGGGGAAATAAAAAGGGCGTTTAGAATGCACAGGAGAAATATAAAGCATAGTCAATGAAGAGATTGGACCATACAAAAATAAGGCACCTTGGGTGAGGAAATGTCAGAGGGATATATGTATTTTGCTACATGTTGGAGCGGAAGCTGGATTGTTAACCAATTATGGATGCAGAATACTTAAGCAGCTTTGGGAAGAAGGAACCAAACACCATGGTAAAGGGAAACTCTGCCAAAAGTACTCCTACAACTTATTAAAGAAAGGAAGGGGGAAGGTATAGGCCAGTAAATTCTACACCTTATAAAGATATGGGCTAATCAGCAACAGTCAGCATACTGTAAAGGGCAAGTCATGTTTCACTAATTTAACCAACTTATTTGAGGACATCACAAAGAATGGGTGAATTTTGAGATGGTATTGACAAAAAGTGCTGCATAAAACAGACTAATTACAGAACTTAAGGTAGATGGTATTAAAGTGTAGACAGAGAAAAGGCAGTAGAATATGAAGTAACAAGTAGAGGGATAGGATTTTCTTCAGAATGTTAGGATATGGAAGTGGGTAAGTTTCAAGGATCTGTGCAAGGTGGTCTTTTGTTTTCTATCGAATAAGTAATTTGAACATAAATGCAAGAGGGATAATGTCAAATTAGGGGCATGGAAATCTGAGGAAGAGCACATGAGGAAACAGGCAAGTTATTATGCACAGGTAGAAGATAGCTGCAGAGAAATGAGAGGTAGCACATTTTAGGCAAAATAACAGCAAAAAGGAAGCTAAATATCTCAAATACTATGATTCTTAATAGTGGAAGAAAGGAAATTTCTAAGGATACAAATGAATAGACTTCACAACAAATTAATAACTTGTGAAGTGCCAAATTGCGCACAGAAAAATTTCACTTTCAAATCAGTTGATCTGTTTTGGTCACACTAGTGAATGATGAATATGCCCTATTCTTCTTCAAAAAAGATATCATAGAATCAACTTTGAACAGGTAATTGGGCATCAGATTAACATTTCACACAAGAGAAGACACCTTTAACAATGCAGCCATCTCTTAGTCTTGCACCAAAGTACCAGCCTAGATTATACACTTATGTCCTGGTGTGGCACCTAAACCCAAAACTTTCTGACACAGAAACAAGAATAACATGATTGAGCTAAACTGGCAATTAGTGACTTTTAGTGGTGGGTATACAGGTAGAACAAGAACTAAACAAAAAGGCAATGAGATTCTCAGCACTGTGGAAGATAGGAGATAATGACATAAAAATTTAGTGCAGTCACAGATTGAGTTTTATGTACAGTTCTGGCCACTCCAGTACACAATCTTTAAAAAAGCTAATGGAATATTGGTCTTTGCTTCAAGAATATTTCAGATTGAAATTTCAGGCAAGAGATGCAGGGCGAATGTGAAGAAGAACATTTTTTATGCAGCAAGTGATAATGACCTGACTGCCCACAAAAGTGGTGGATGTAGAAATCCAGTCCAAAGGCTTTTTCTTTCCATTCATGGGATGTGAGCGTCAATGGCGAGGCCAGCATTCATTGCCCATCCCTAATTGCCCTTGTTCAGAAGGCGTTTTAAGAGTCAACCACATTGTTGTGGGTCTGGAGTCACATGTAGGCCAGACCAGGTAAGGATGGCAGATTTCCTTCCCTAAAGGACATTAATGAACCAGATGACTTTTTACAACAATCTTAATAGTTTTGTGGTCATCAGACTTTTAATTCCAAATTTTTTTTATTGAGTTCAGATTTCACCATCTGCCGTGTAGAATTCTAAACTGAGCCCCCAGAGCATTAACCTGGGTCTCTGGAATACTAGTCCAGTGAAAATACCACTAGGCCACTGCCTCCCATGAATGTCCCACAGACTAATGATCTGCAGACACATGTCAGAATCCCACCACGGCAGCTGGTGGAATTTAAAAATTCAGTTAATGAATCAAGGATTAAAAAGCTAGTATTGATAATAGTAACCATGAAAACACTGTCGATTGTCATAAAAACACATCTGGGACAAATATTCACGCTTAAATGCCCTCCGAGATGGCCTAGCATGCCACTCGGTTGTATCAAACGTCTATAAAAAGGAATTAAGCCGGACAGCTCACCTGGTATAGGCTGAGGCACTGGAAACAACAACAGCAAACTCGGTCCCGTCGACCCTGCAAAGTCCTCCTTACTAACATCTGAGGGCTTGTGCCAAAATTGGGAGAGTTAATCCACAGACTAGTCAAGCCTGATATAGTCTTCCTCATGGAATCATACCCTACAGATAATTTCCCAGACAACGCCATCACCATCCCTTGGTATGTCCTGACCCAACAAGAGGACAGACCCACCAGAGGTGGCAGCACAGAGGTATACAATCAGGAGGGAATTGTCCTGGGAGTTCTCAACATCGGCTCTGGACCCTATGAAGTCTCATGGCATCAAGTCAAACAGGGGCAAGGAAACCTCCTGCTGATTATCACCTACCACTGTCCCTCAGCTGATGAATCAGTGCTTCTCCATAATGAACACCACTTGGAGATAGTACTGAGGATGGCAAGGGCACAGGACACACTCTGGGTTGGGGACTTCAATGTCCACCTCCAGGTGTGGCTCAGTAACACTAATACTGACCGAGCTGGCTGAGTCCAAAAGGACATAGCTGTTAGGCTGGGCTTAGTGGCAGGTGGTGAGGGAGCCAACAAGAGGGAAAAACCTACTTGACCTCATCCTCACCAATCTAACTGTTGCAGATGCACTTAGTTAGGAGTGACCAACGCAGAGTTCTTGTGAGACAAAGTCCGGCCTTCACACTAAAGATATCCTCCATCGTGTTGTGTCGCATGATCACTGTACTAAATGGCATAGATTTCATACAGATCCAGCAGCTCAAAACTGGTCGTCTATAAGGCATTGTGGGTCATCAGCAGCAGCAGAATTGTACTCAACCACAATCTGTGAACTCATGGCCCAGCATATCCCCCACTCTACCACTGCCATCAATTGGGGGATCAACCCTGGTTCAATGAAGAGTGCATGCTAGGAGCAGCACCAGACATATCCAAAAATGAGGCTCAAGCTGGTGAAGCTAGAACATGGAACTACCTGTGCGCCAAACAGCAAAAGCAGTAAGTGATAGACAGAGATAAGCGATCCCACAACCAACAGATCAGATCTAAGCTCTGCAGTCCTGCCACATCCAGTCACGAATGGTGGTGGACAATTAAACAATTTACTGGAGGAGGCAGCGGCTCCACAAATATCCCCATCCCCAATTATGGGGGAGTTCAGTACATGATGTGCTATCACCAAATTTGCAGATGATACAAAAATAGGTATATTCAAGGTGGAGAGAGACGGATTTTTAAATCAGTAAGAGAATCAAGGGTTATGGGGAAAAGGCAGGAAAGTGGAGGATCATCAGATCTGCCATGATCTCATTGAATGGCAGAGCAGACTCGATAGGCTGAATGGCCTATTTCTGCTCCTACATCTTGAGTGCAAAAGATAAGGCTGAAGCAATTGCAACAATCTTCTGCCAGAAGTGCTGAGTGGATGATCCATATCGGCCTCCTTCAGGGGTCCCAGCATCACAGATGCCAGTCTTCAGCCAATTCGATTCACTCCACTTGCTATCAAGAAACAGCTGAAGGCACTGGATACTGCAAAGGCTATGGGCCCTGACAATATTTCAGCAATAGTGCTGAAGACTTGTGCTCCAGAACTTGCTGTGCCCCTAGCCAAGCTGTTCCAGTATAGCTACAACATTGGCATGTACCTGGCAATGTCCGGTACACAAAAAAGCAGGACAAATTCAACCCGGCCAATTACTGCACCAGTCTACTCTCGATCATCAGTAAAGTGATGAAAGGAGTCATCAATAGTGCTATCAAGCGGCACTTGCTTAGCAATAACCTGCCTACTGACACTCAGTTCAGGTTCTGCCAGGGCCACTCAGCTCCTGAGCTCATTACAGCCTTAATTCAAACATGGACGAAAGAGCTGAACTCCAGAGGTGAGGCGAGAGTGACTGCCCTTGACATCAAGGCAGCATTTGACCAAATGAGGGATCAAGGAGCCCGAGCAAAACTGGAGTGAATGGGAATCTGGTTGGCAGACAGGAAACAAAGAGTAGGAATAAACGGGTCTTTTTCCAAACGGCAGGCAATGAATAGTGGGGTACTGCAGGGATCAGTGCTGGGACCCCAGTTATCCAGTTATTCACAATACATATTAATGATTTAGATGAGGGAATTAAATGTAATATCTCCAAATTTGCAGATGACACAAAGCTGGGTGGGAGGATGAGCTGTGAGGAGAATGCAGAGATGCTTCAGTGTGATTTGGACCAGCTGAGTGAGTGGGCAAATGCATGGCAGATGCAGTATAATGTGGAAAAAGGTGAGGTTATCCATTTTGGTAGCAAAAACAGGAAGGCAGATTATCATCTAAATGGCTATAAATTGAGAGAGGGGAATTTGCAACGAGACCTGGGTGTCCTTGTACACCAGTCGCTGAAGGTAAGCATGCAGGTGCAGCAGGCAGTAAAGAAGGCAAATGATATGTTGGTCTTCATAGCCAGAGGATTCGAGTACAGGAGCGGGGATGCCTTGCTGCAATTGTACAGGGCCTTGGTGAGACCACACCTGGAATAGTATGTGCAGTTTTGGTCTCCTTATCTAAGGAAGGATGTTCTTGCTATAGAGGGAGTGCAGCAAAGGTTTACCAGACTGATTCCTGGGATGGCGGGACTGACATATGAGGAGAGATTGAGTCGATTAGGATTATATTCGCTGGAGTTCAGAAGAATGAGAGGGGATCTCATAGAAACCTATAAAATTCTAACAGGACTAGATAGGGTAGATGCAGGAAGGATGTTCCCAATGGTGGGGGAGTCCAGAACCAGGGGTCACAGTTTGAGGATATGGGGTAGACCATTTAGGACTGAGATGAGGAGAAATTTCTTCACCCAGAGAGTGGTGAGCCTGGGGAATTCGTTACCACAGAAAGTAGTTGAGACCAAAACATTGTATGTTTTCAAGGAATTAGATATAGCTCTTGTGGTGAAAGGGATCAAAGGGTATGGGGAGAAAGCGGGAGCAGGCTATTGAGATGGATGATCAGCCATGATCATAATGAATGGTGGAGCAGGCTCGAAGGGCCGAATGGCCTACTCCTGCTCCTAGTTTCTATGTAAGTGGCTTGGAGGGGAAACTTACAGGTGCTGGTGTTCCCGTGGGTGTGCTGCCCTTGTCCTTCTATATGGTAGTGGTCGTGGGTTTGGAAGGAACTGTCTAAGCAGCCCTGTGCGAGTTACTGCAGTGCATCTTACATATGGTACACACTGCTGCCACCGTGCATCCGTCAGTGGTGGATTTCCTTGCAAAAAGAGAGTAGGGAAAACAGGGCATAATCTTATAATTAGAACTAGGCCATTCAAGAACAAAAACAGAAATCAAGTTTTTCTCACAAAGGTAGTGGACATCTGTAACTCTCTTCCCCAAAAGACTGTGGATGTTAGGATAATTGAAGCTTTCAAGACCATGATGGGACCATGATTATTTTCCCTTCTGGGGGTGTCTAGAAGAGGGCATAATCTGAAAACCAGAGTTGTGCCATTTAGAAGTAAAAAGAAGAAACACTTTTTCTATGCAGTGTTATGAGAATACTGAATGACTTATAAGTGGTTATTGAAACAGTAGCCAACATCACTTAAAAGCTGAAAATGCTAGAGATACTAAGAAGATCTGGTAGCATCTATGGTGAGAGGAACAGAGAGTTAACATTTCAGGATGACAACCTAATGTCAGAACTCAGTTGCTCCACAGATTCTGCCAGACCTGCTGAGGGTTTCCAGCATCTGTTTTAGTCTGCTTTTGTACCACTTAGAAGGGAGCTGGTTAAGTATTTGAAAGTAGATATAGGAAAGGGATGGAGGGCAAGGGCAAGGAAATGGAATTAGAATGGCTAAACCCTTAACCTTTGTTCAGTTAATGAACAGTCACTTACCAGAATTTCCTCCTACTGCCAGCTCATCAGCAGGAACACGCCAGGAACGCACGTACAGGTAAATGCTCAGCACAAGGGAGAAGGCCATTGCAGAGATTGCGAGTTGCAACAGGTTAATGTGGATATAGCTCAGGTTCACCTCATTGTACAGGGCAGCTGCTACTGCGGCACCACACAGAAGAAATGCATAGAATGCTAAATGAAAAAATGAAGACAATGAATAATATTTTCAGAACTGAACACTAGGGAGGAAAAGAAAATTATACCTGTCATACTAACATTGGTCACCATCTTATGGGATATTTTATAGCCTGTTAAGGTTGGGTCTTTTCACACAGAAGGAAGACACTACCCCAATGAATTGTGCTAAGGAACACAACTGAAACAAATCTTTTTTTAAAATAAATTTAGTCAGTCTTCTGTGTATTTTATTCACATTTTCTCTCCAAAATTCGGTTTTAATACACAAGGTTCTTCTTTAATTTTTCTATTTTCCTAATGGAACTGAGCGAGTCTTGTTCCTCCTTCAAGTTTCAGTGTTAGCAATTTCAAAGTGTTAACTATGCAGCAGGTTCTGGTTGGTCATAGAACCACTGCATGTGTCTGAAGACAGCATACATGGACGAAGGAACTGATGTTGCACTGCAGCCAAGTTTGCTGACAATATGAGATAGATAGGAAAGCAAGTTGTGGGGAGGATACAAAGTGTCTGCAAAGGGATTTGATAGGTTAAGTGAGTGGGCAAAAAACTTGGTAGATGGAATATAATGTGGGAAAATGTACGGTTGTCTACTTAGGCAGGATGAATAGAAAAGCAGAATATTATTTAAATAGAATCATAGAATAATTACAGCAAAGAAGGGCATTCAGCCTGTTTTGTCTGTGCTGGCTCTCTGAAGTAACTAGTTCCATTCCCCCGTCTTCTCCCTGTAACCCTGCATGTTCTTCCTTTTCAGATAATCTCATTCCCTCTTGAATACTTCAATTGCCTCCACCACGCGCTCTGGCAGTGCATACCAGATCCTACAGTTGCTGTGTGAAACAGTTATTCCACATGTCGCCATTGGTTCTTTTGCCAATTACCTTAAATCCGTGCCCTCTGGTTCTCAATCGTTTTGCCAATGGGAACAATTTCTCCCTATCTACTCTATCCAGACCCCTCAAGATTTTGAATACCTCCTTCAAACCTCCTCTCAACCTTCTCTTCTCCAAGGAGAACAGTCCCAACTTCTCCAATTTATCTACATAACAGAAGTTTCTCATCCCTGGAACCATTCTTGTGAATCTTTTCTGCACACCCTCTAAACCTTCACATCTTTCCTAAAGTATAGTGCCCAGAACTGGACAAAATGCTGCAGTTGAGCTGAACCAGTGTTTTATACAGGTTTAACATAACTTGCTTGCTTTTATGCTCTATGTCTCTTTTGATAAAGCCCAGGGTTCCATGTATTTTATTAATCGCGCTCTCAACCTGTCCTGCAACCTTCAATGGTTTATGGACACATACAACCATGTCCCTCTACTCCAGCACCCCTTTTAGATTTGTCTTTTTTGTCTCCAGTATTATACTGTCGCGCTGCATTCTTCCTACCAAAATGAATTACTTCACATTTCTCTGCATTAAATTTCATCTGCCACTCATCTGCCTATGTCACCCACCCGTCTTGAAGTTTGAAGTTTCCTTCTACACTATCCTTCTTGCAGCACATAATATTTCAAAGCTTTCTGTCATTCACACATCTTGAAGTTGTGGCCTGTATGCCAAGGGTTAGGTCATGAAGTGCAGGGGAGCTTCAGTATAAACTTTACTCCAGTCCGAAAATCAACTGTTAACCACTAGACTTGTTTCTTGGCTCGGTCAATTTTGTATCCATGTTACAAATCACCCTTTTATTCCACGAGCTCTAACTTTACTCACAAGTCTCTGTTGTGCGGCATTTTATCAGATGCGTTTTGCAAGTCCATGTATGCCACATCAAAATGCTGGGTCAAAATCCTGGAACTCCCTCCCTAACAGCACGGTGGGTATATCCACACCACATGGATTGCAGCAGTTCAAGGAGGCAGTTCATCATCACCACCTTCTCAAGGACAATTAGGGACGGGCAAATAAATGCTGCTCTAGCCAGAGACACCCACATCCCATGAAAGAATAAATAAAACACCAACAACATTACCTCATCAACCCTATTATTTCAGCAAAAAATTCAAGCATGTCAGTTAAACAACAATGGGGAGAGACCGCAGAATGCTCCGATACAAAAGGATATGGGTGTCCTTGTACATGAATAAAAAAAGTTAGCATGTAGGTACAGCAAGTAATTCGGAAAGCAAATGAGATGTTGGCCTTCATTGCAAGGGGAATGGAGTATAAAAGTAGGGAAATCTTGCTACAACTGTACAGGATATTGGTGACACTGTATCTAGAGTAGTTTTGGTTTCCTTACTTAAGGAGGGATGTACTTGCACCAGCTCAGAGGAGGTTCACTAGGCTGATTCCTCAAAAAATGGGGAAAGGTTGAGCAAATTGGGTCTATACTTATTGGGGTTTAAGGGAATAAGAGGTGATTTAATTGAAACTTAAGATTCTAAAGGGGCTCGACAGGCTAGATGCAGAGAGGATGGTTCTCCTCATGGGGGAATTTAGAACTAGGGAACACAATTTAAAAATAAGGGGTCTCCCATTCATGACAGAGTAAGCAGGAATTTCTTCTCAGATTTGTTAATTGTGGAGTTGTCTTTCCCAGAGGGCAATGGAGGCTGGGTCACTGAATATATTCAAGGCTGAACCAGACAAGTCTTTGATCGACAAAGTAGTCAAGGGTTTTGGGGACAGGCAGGAAAGTGGAATTAAGGCCACAATCAGGTCTTACTGAATAGCAATAGCAGGCTTGAGGAGCTGAATGGCCTACTTCCCCTCATATTTCTTATGCTCTTTTGATCTTTGAAGCATGATAGGATGTCTTGGAAGAAATGCTTTCATACAAAATATTCCTGGAATGTGGATATATTGCCATAATGTTGAAGCTAGTTGAAGAACATTTTTTTTAAAAAGACATAAAAAGGTGATGGGGGATTAAAAACAAGAGAATATGCAATTCTTAGATGATCTAACAGAAAACTAGCATGGGCTTGATAAGTTGAATAGCTTCCTTCTGTGCCAACTTTATTAATCACAGTATTAATGTTATCTTGGTTTAGAAGCTTTGTTAAGCTTTGTTTGCTAAGCAATCTTCGGCCTTCTCGAGCTCAAGTGATTTCAGTTCTTTATCTAACTCATCCAAAACCGGAGGCCGCGGGAGAGCATCAAGCATGGACTGGGAGATGTCCGTCTCACAGGAGTACAGCTCACTGTAGTGTTCGGGCCATCGGGACATCAGAAATAAAGGCAACAGAGGAGGTGCAACAACTACGGGGACATCTCATTTCTTAGCATCATGGGGAAGGCCTTTGTTAGGTTCATACTAAACAACTTTATCTACTTGCAGACCAGGTGTACCTAGGAGCAGTGTGGTTTCTGTGCCAGTAGATGTATCATGGACATGATCTTTTCCATACGCCAGCTACAAGAGAAGTGTAAGAAACAGGTATACCTCTTTACCTTAGATCTCATAGCTTGACACCATCAGCAGAGCAAGGCACAACAAGATTTTGAGGAAAATTGGTTGTCACCAAAGCTCCTCATTCTCATCCACTTCTTCCATGACAACATGCACTGCACTGTACAGTCTGCTGGCTCCATTTCTTACAGTTTCACAGTGAAGAATGGAGTGAAACAGGGCTGCATCCTAGCTGCCACTCTGTTTGGCATCTTCTTCTCCATGCTCCTGACCTTTGCCTTCCCTTCAGATATAGAAGGAGACTTGCATACTAGGTTAGAGGGCAGGCTCTACAATCCATCAAGACTGAAAGCGAAGTCAAAAACACACTGTGACCTGATCAGAGAATTCCTCTACGATGGTGCTGCTCTAGTCACCCACATGGGAGCTCAGCTACAGAGACTCATGGACAGTCCCACACCTGTACCTGGCTGGTTCTCCCTGACTGGAAGCATCAAGAAAGCTGTGGTCATGGGATAAGGCATTGCATCTCTGCTCCTGATCATACTAAATAACACCCTGCTGGAGGTAGTTGGAAAACTCTGCTACCTCAATCCACAATGACAATCTGTCCTTTAATCAGAACTTGATACATGCAGAGGAAAAGCAGCATGAAACGTGCATGGAATATCAAGCTGACCCTTAGGACCAAGCTGATGGTTTATAAAGCCTGTTCTCAGCACCTTGCTGATTGGTTGTGACACATGGATGATTTAAAGTTATCAAGAAAAGCAGCTCAACAATTTCTATCTTGGCTGTCTGCAGTGCATAATGGGTATATCCTGACAAGAACAAAATAATGAATGCTGCAGACTTTGAGGTTGCTGGCATTCATCAAAAAGAGGCAGCATTATTAGCTCGGCACATCCGTGGGGTGGAAGCTGGCTTACATATCCAAGAACTTTCTGTATGGTGAGGTAATCAGAGATGATCAGTAGGATGCCCAAAGCACCGCTCCCCTAAACATCTATTATCATAACTGTGAATAACTAGCTTATGACAGAGGAAAATGGCGATACCTCCTCTGGCCTGGTGTGCACCACCATGATGACCAGTGGTTAGGCAGCACATGCCAATGCCACAAACAACAACCCACAACGACACCTGGTAGCTTCAGATGCGGCACTTGTGGCAGAATCTGCCTCTCAAGGATTGGTCTCTTCAGTCGTCAGCAAAGGTGCACCATAAGAAGATCCATCTGAAACGGACTGTTTGTTGCACGTCCATCATCTTTCATAAATGGGAAGATGCTGATACACACAATGTCCAACACTGTCAGCGCGTCTATGAACTAATCTCAGAAGTGACTTCTTTTCTTTGCTGTTTCTTATTTCCACCCAAATGATTCTATTTACATATGAACATACAAATTAGGAGCAGAAGTAGGCCATTTGGCACCGTGAGCCTGCTCTGCCATTCAATAAGGTCATGTCTGATGTGATTGTGGCCTCAACTCCACATTCCATCAACACCCAATAACCTTAGATTCTTGATTAACAAGGGAATCAAGCTGCCTCTGTCTTAAAAATATTCTATGACCCTGTCTCCACCACTCTCTGGAGAAAAAGTGTGTTCCAAAGATTCATGGAAAAAAGAAAAAATTCTTCTCATCTCCGTCTTAAATGGGGGACCCCTTATTTTTAAACTATGTACCCTAGTTCTAGTCTTTCCCACAAGGGGAAACATCCTTTCAACATCCACCCTATCAAGTCCCCTCAAGATCTTATATATTTCAGTAAGATCAGCTCTCATTCTTCTGAACTCCAATTGACACAGGCTCAGCCTGTCCAATCTTTCCTCATAACACTTTCCATCTCAGGAATCAATCCAGTGAACCTTCTCTGAGCTGCTTCTAATGCATTTATATCCTTTCATAAATAAGGAGACCAAAACAATACACCGTACTCCAGATGTGGTCTCACCAACACCCTGTACAACTGAATGAGCATTATGACTCAGTGCCATTCTTCTGCCTTTTTCATTTAACCCTGCAAATTATTTCTATTTAAAATAATCATCTAATACCCTCTTAAATGCCTCGATTGAACCTACCTCCACCACGCTTTCAGGCAGTGCATTCCAAACCCGAACTTCTCACTGTGTGAAAAAGCTTTTCCTCACAAGGCATGTACTTCGTTTGCAAACCACTTTAAATGTGTGCCCTCTCATTCTCGATCTTTTTACAAGCAGGAACAGTTTCTCCCTATCTAGCCCCCTCATGATTTTGAGCATCTCTATCAAATCTCCTCATAGCCTTCTCCTCTCCAAAGAGAACAGATCCAACTTGTCCAGTCTATCTTCAAAACTGAAGTTTCTCATCCCTGGACCTATTCTTGTAAACCTCTTCTGCACTTTTTCCAACGTGTTCACATCCTTCCTAAAGTGTGGCACCCAGAACCATACACAATAAGTACTCCAGCTTAGGTCCAACTAGTGTCCTATACAAGTTCAGCATAACCTCCTTGCTCTTGTACTCTATGCACCCATTAATAAAGCCTAGGATACGGTATGCTTTATTAGCTGTTCCCTCCACCTGTCCTGCCGCCTTTAAAAACTTGTGCACATTTACACCCAGATCCCTCTGCTCCTGCACACCCTTTATAGCTTGTACCCCTTATTTTATCGTCTCCCTCTGTCTCCACGTTCTTCCTACCAAAATGCATCGCTTCATACTTCTCCGCATTGAACTTCATCTGCCACCTACTGGCCCACTCCACCAACTTGTCTAAATCCTTTTGAAATTCTATACTGTCCTCCTCACACTTTACAATGCTTCCAAATTTTATATCATCTGCAAACTTTGAAATTGTCCCCTGCCCACCAAGATCTAAATCATTAATACACATCAGGGAAAAGCCCAGGTCCCAAGACCGACCTCTGGGGATCTCCACTACTCCAACCCAAAAAATATCAATTAACCATTACTTGCAGTTTCCTATTACCCAGCCAATTTTGTAAGTGCGTTGCTATTGTACTATCCAGGAACTATAACTTTTCTCAAGTCTGTTGTGCAGCACTGCATCGAATGCCTTTTGGAAGCCCATGTACACCACATCAACAGCATTACCCTCATCAACCCCTCTCTGTTACCTCTTCAAAAAACTCCAGCAAGTTAGTTAAACACGATTTTCCCCTAAGAAATCTTTGCTGGCTCTTCCGAATCAACCCATATTTTTCCACGTAACTAATAATTGTTTCTAGAAGCTTCTCCACCATCAGAGTTAAACTGACCGGTCGTTAACTGCTGGCTTTATCCTTACCACCTTTTCTGAACAAGGGCATAATGCCTGCAATTCTCCAGTGCCTTGCACAGCTCCCAAGTCTGGGGAAGGCTGAAAGATTATGGCAGTGCCCCTGCAATTTCCACTCATACTTCCTTCAATAGCCTCGGATGCATCTCATCCAGTCCCAGTGCCTTGACAACTTTAAATACCGACAGTTTATCCAATGTCTCATACTTCTCAATTTAGAACATTTCGAGCAACAGAGTTCCCTCCTTTGTCACCACGGCCCGGGTAGCATCTGCGTTCTTGGTAAAGACAGGTGCAAAGTATTCATTTAACACCTCAGCCATGCCCCCGCCGCCATGCGTAAATCCTTTTGGTCCCAAATTGGCCCACTCCTCCATTTACCACCTTTTTACTATTTATATGCCTAAGGAAGACTTTAGGATTCCCTTTTATGTTGGTTGTCGTAATCATAATGCCTCTTCATTTCTCTTATTTGCTTCTTCACCTCTCCTCTGAACCTTCTATATTCTGCTTGGCTCTCAACTGTATTTTCTACCTGACACCTGTCCTAAGCACACTTTTTCTTCTTTATCTTAATTTCTATCTCCTTTTTCATCCAGGGAGCTCTGGATTTGTTTACCCTACCTTTCCTTTTTGAGGGAATATACCTTGACAGTGCCCAAACCATTTCTTCTTTGAAGGTAGCCAATTGTTCAGCTATGGTTTTCCCCGCCAACCTTTGCTTCCAGTCTATACAGGCCAGCTCTGTTCATGCCACATTGAAGTAGGCTCTCTCCTAGTTAATTATTCTTATTCTGGATTGCTCATTGTCCTTTTCTACCGTCATCCTAAATCTTATGATACAATGATCACTCTTCCCTAAATGCTCTCTCACTGACACTTGGTCTACTTGGTCCACCTCATTTCCAAGGACCAGATCTAGCACTGCCTCCTTTCTTTTTGGACTGGACACATACTGCGGGAATAATGGCATGGAATATTACAATTTACATTTAAATCGTATTACATTCTAAATTAAGGGTTGCTCTGTACATTCATTTTTAATCAAGGGGAGGAAATAAAAACTTGTGAAATAGGATGTCTTTGAATCAGACATGAGAAGAGGGTTGAGAATCAGAGGGATACAGGAAAGTAGGTAGGTTTGATCTACAGAAATGGGACAGGCTGCTGCACTGAATGGCATTTCTCCATTAATATTTTGTGAACCCTGTTAAGTACATACCGTTGATCCTGTATTTAAGCTTCTTTCCATTTGCTAGTGGTAGTCCATCAACAATCTGTATGTAACAGAAGTAACTGTTAGAGAAATCAAAGATTATCACTGATATTGGAGCAAATGAAAGGGAGAGGAACATTTTCATAAAGAGCCTTTAGAAAATGGACATGCAGCCATAATGAGACCCCTATGAAAAACAGCTGACTTTCATGAATGGGTGATTGACCACAGAACTTATCAGACATAATTCACCACAAAAATGTGGCTTCTATAACCAAGCAGCTTTTGATCAGTTGGCTAGTTATCTAATTACATCTTCCCATGAACAGTTTTCCCTAATTGAATAAAAATATACATTTGCTAAATTCTTCTTTGAAACAGAGTCAGGTTCTATCGGGGTCGGCAAATGGGATGCTCTTCCATTTTTGGCACCCACTGTCACCAGCAATTACTACCAAATCAGGTACACTACTGACTAAAGCTTTCTCTATGCTGTTTAATATAACTAATCTAGATACAGAAGTAGTCCTGGGTTTGTTTAATTTTCTTTTTCCACAGCCATCTTTAAGGCATAAATGAGATTAACAATTAAATTCAGAACAGCAATTAGTTTTCTACTGTGGAACAAGGATTAGGCTACCCCAAACTTCCTTAACTTGGCATAACTGCAGACTGTATTCTGTTAGTCGGGGCTGGATTTGAACTCTCACCCTGCAAATAAAAGAACAGGACACTAAGCTGCGTGCAATGCAGACCTCCAAATAAGCTGCCTGCACAAAGCTCTGTAGAGATCCATATGCGCTATGAGCAACAGGGGCTGTAATGACAAGTCAAAAATAAATCTCTTCAGCTCCCCTGGTCCAGTGTGAGACCCGATACTTAGAAGTCACATCAGAAATGAACTTAGGCTGGCTTGTATTTTTTACCCTCCAAATATTAGAGTTGTGTAAGTAAGATAAAAAAATCAAATTGTACAACTAGCTCACCTACCTTCCTGGTTATATTTTGCAAGTTTTAAGTTACAACTTGCAGCATTGCTCTGTTGAAAGCATCAGTCAATGCTGCTAAAGTACACCACTATTTGAGCAACCAGAGTGACCAAGCTATACCAGGAACATCTCTAATCTCTGAGTTATAGTCCTTGGAAAAGGATATTTTTTTTAAAAAAAAGAAAATTTACAAGACAAACAGTGAGAGGTTTCCTCTAAAACATGCAGATAAATTACAATCTTATGAAATGAGGTTTTTCTCCTTTATTCTTTCACGGGGTGTGGGCGTCACAGGCAAGGTCAGCATTTATTGCCCATCCCCAACTGCCCTTGAAATGAGTGGCTTGCTGGACCATTTCAGAGGGCAGTTAAGAGTCAACCACATTGCTGTGGGGCTGGAGTCACATGTAAGCCAAACTGGGTAAGGACAGCAGATTTCCTTCCCTGAAGGACACTCGTGAAGCAGATTGGTTTTTTTTACAACAAATTGATGATAGCTATCATGGTCACCATTACAGAGAATAGCCTTCAATTCCAGATTTTATTCATTGAATTTAAATTCCACCAGCTGCTGTGGTGGGATTTGAAGCCATGTTCTCAGAACATTACCCTAGGTCTCTGGATTACTAGTTCAGTGACATTATCACCACATCATCATCATCTCCCCATTGCTCTGTTCTTTAAATATCTATATCTCCACCCCACCCCCCCTACACCATTTGACACTGTGGCTAAAGTATTAGTACTGAATATACTGCAGAATTCATCAAGTCTACTGTGAAAGCACAACTCAGACCCACCACCTCGACATTGAGAAAGACAAGAGCTGCAACATCACAAGAATATCATTACCTAATTCACAAAGGCCTCATCCACCTCTGCCTAAAACCAAGGGCACAAACCATAATGACTTAAGCAAACTTGCTGCCAACTTAGAATTCTGAAATTCCCCATATAACATCAATGTTACAGCACCTGCATCTCAAGCGCAGAACCCAATAGTTCAGAAAGACAGCCTATCACTACTTTCTCAGGGCAACTAGAGGTGAGGTGAAAGTGACTGCCCTTGACACCAAAGCACATTTGACCAAGTGTGGCATCAAAGAACCCGAGTTAAACTGGAGTCAAATGGGAATCAGGCAAAAATCTCTCCGCTGGTTGGGGTCATACCTAGCACAAAGGAACATAGTTGTGTTTGTTGGAGGTCAGTCATCTCAGCTCCAGGGCATCACTGCATGAGTTCCCCAGGGGAGTGTCCTAGGCCCAACCATCTTCAGCTGCTTCATCAATGACCTTCCTTCCTTCATAAGGTCAGAAGTGGGGATGTTTGCTGATGATTGCACAATGTTCACCATTCGCGATTCCTCAGATACTGAAGCAGTCCACGTCCAAATGCAGCAAGACCTGAACAATATCCAGGCTTTGGCTGACAAGTGGCAAGTAACATTCATGCCACACAAGTGTCAGGCAATGACCATCTCCAACAAGACAGAATCCAACCAGCGCCCCTTGATGTTCGATGGCATTACCATCACTGAATCCCCTATTATCAAAATCCTGGAGGCTACCATTGACCAGAAACTGAATCGGATTAGCCATATAAATACTGTGGCTACAAGAGCAGGTCAGATGCTAGGAATAGTGCGACAAGTAACTCACCTACTGACTCCCCAAAGCCTGTCCACCATCTACAAGGAGCGTAGGAGTCAGGAATGTGATGGAATACTCCCCACATGCCTGGATGAGTGCAGCTCCCACAACACTCAAGAAGCTTGACATTATCCAGGACAAAGCAGTTCGCTTGATTGGCACCCCATCCACAAACATTCACACTCTTCACCACCGATGCACGGTAGCAGCAATGTGTACCATCTACAAGATGCATTGCAGAAATTTACCAAGGCCACTTCAACAGCATCTTCCAAACCCATGACCATTATCATCTAGAAGGACAAAGGCAGCAGATAGATGGGAACACCACCACCTGGAAGTTCCCCTCCAAGCCACTCACCATACTGACTTGGAAATATATCGCCATTCCTTCACTGTCAATGAGTCAAAATCTTGGAACTCCCTTCCTATCAGGCTTTGGGGAGTCAGGTGGCGAGTTACTTGCCACAGGATTCCTAGCCTCTGACCTGCTCTTGTCGCCACAGTGTTTATATCGCTAGTCCAGGTCGGTTTCTGGTCAATGGTAACCCCCAGTGTAATGATAGTGAGGGGTTCAGCAATGGTAAAGCCATTGAGTGTCAAGGTGCGATGGTTAGATTCTCTCTAGTTGGAGATGATCATTGGCTGGCACTTGTGTGGTGCGAATGTTACTTGCCACTTATCAGGCCAAGCCTGGATATTGTCCAGGTCTTAATGCACTTGGACATGGACTGCTTCAGCATCTGTGTCATCGTGAATGGTGCTGAATATCGTGCAACATCAGTGAATATCCCCGCTTCTGACTTTATGATGGAAGGAAGGTCATTGATGAAGCAGCTGAAGATGGTTGGGCCTAGGACACTACCCTGGGAACTCCTGGAACGGAGATGATTGGCCTCGAACAATCACAGCCATATTCCTTTGTGCTAGGTATGACTCGGACCAGCAGGGAGATTTCCCCCCCGATTCTCATTGATCTGAGTTTTGCTAGAGCTTCTTGATTTCAAGAGCTGTCACTCTCATCTCACCTCTGAAGTTCAGCTCTGTTGTCCATGTTTGGAACCAAGGCTGTGATTAGGTCAGGAGCCAAGTTGCCCTGGTGAAACACAAACTGAGTGTCAGTGAGCAGGTTATTGCTAAGTAAGTGCTGCTTGAAAGCACTGTTGATGACCCATTCCTAAATCCCAAAGATGATGTACACAGAGAATGTCTTATACCTGTCCTCTGACAGGTAACTGGATGGCAGATGTTAGAGCAGAGATCCATTGTAGTTGACAGTTTCAAATATTTTAATTCCAGTATAATGCTGTCACTAAGATTTGAGTAAAATTTTCATACGATGTCCGCTTGAACTGTTGAAAATAAACCTAGCATTTCAATTATAGCTATTGAGCTTTCACATTTCGGTTGCATCTGAAGAGCATCATTAAACAAACAACAAAAAGATAAAATTATCAGCGGTTACTATATGATGCTTCATTTAAATGTATTTTGTAGCGAATGCCATTTCTCCAATTAGTCTCAAGGAAATTTTAAGAACTTAAAACGCCTGAAGAAATCATAAGGTCAAATGCCAGGATCAAGTGAGTAACCAAAACACGATGAGTTTGATCACAAGCTCTTCACCAAGAAAGTTAGGTTTGAGGAGTTGACAGGCCTTATTCAAGAGGAGTGAAACACTCATTGATCAATTTCTCCCAACAAAAAGTAAACTGTCTAAAAGCACAGCCATTGGCTGAAAATTCTGTAGTATCATCCACAGTAATCAACGAGACAGGATTTAAAAAAAGGCAGGAAACAGCCACAAATGTGCAACATTTTGTTGGCACTCAAGAATGATGCCCTACCTGCTCACAATACTTATACAAAAACTGCTGAGTTGTGACCTGAATTACCTTTCCAATGGGCAGTAGGTAGAGCAGAGCCTGAAAGAGGAACCAAAGGACAAAAATGCCCAGGGCAGTACTGCTCCACAATGTCTGCAGAGCTGGAATCTGGGGTGGAAAATTCAGAAAACTGGCATCTTCTTGTGCACACGTCAACAGCAAGAGAATGACTGCAGCAGGCAACAAGATCATTATGAAGAAGGCACCTAAAAGAAAGGAAATGTTAGCTTGCAGCCATCAAAGTAGAAATTAGCAAAAAAAGTACATCTTTCATTCCTAGTGGCTGTAATCTATTACTTGCTGGCTTTTCTTTCAGCAAAAGTTTGGCCTTAAAGAAAAAATTCCCAGACAGAAAAATCTTTCACACTCACTATATTTCAACTTGTTAATTCACTTACTACTTAGATGCTGGAAAGCAAGAAAAGGGAACTACAGGGAATCCCAGTTCATTGTGCAAATCATAAACATAATCCCAGTAAGAGCCTCTTTAGAAGTAACATAACTGCAAAGGAACTTCGCCTATTTTTAATGTAAACACAAGAACTTAAGAGAATAATAGTCCATATGGCCTCATACTGTTGCGCCATTCAGTGAGATCATGGCTGATCTGACCTTGACCTCAACTCTACTTTCCTGCCTGCTCCCCTTAATCCTAGACTAGAGGGAGGCAGAGGCATAGTGGTATTGTCACTGGACTAGTATTGCAGAGACCCAGGGTAACCCTCTGGGGACTCAGGTTCAAATCCCACCGCAGTGGATGGTGGAACATAGAAAACAGGAGCAGGAATAGGCCATTCAGCCTTTTGAGCCTGCTCCGCCATTCGTTATGATCATGGCTGATCATCCATCTCAATAGTCTATTCCCGCTTTCTCCCCATATCCTTTGATCCCTTTTGCCCCAACAGCTGTATCTAACACCTTCTTGAAAACATACAATGTTTTGGCCTCAACTACTTTCTGTGGTAGCGAATTCCACAGGCTCACAGCTCTCTGGGTGAAGAAATTTCTCCTCATCTCAGTACTAAATGGTCTACCCCATATCCTCAAACTGTGACCCCTGGTTCTGGACTCCCCCACCATCGGGAACATCCTTCCTGCATCTACCCTGTATAGTCCTGTTAGAATTTTATAGGTTTCTATGTGATCCCCTCTCATTCTTCTGAACTCTAGTGAATATAATCCTAACTGACTCAATCTTTCCTCATATGTCAGTCCCGCCATCCCAGGAATCAGTCTAGTAAATTTTCGCTGCATTTCCTCTATAGCAAGAATATCCTTCCTCAGATAAGGAGACCAAAACTGCACACAATATTCCAGGTGTGATCTCACCAAGGCCCTGTATAATTGCAGCAAGGCATCCCTGCTCCTGTACTCAAATCCTCTCGTTATAAAGGCCAACATACCATTTGTCTTCCTTATCGCCTGCTGCACCTGCATGCATACCTTCAGCGATCGGTGTACAAGGACACCCAGGTTTCGCTGCACATTCCCCTCTCTCAATTTATAACCATTTAAATAATAATCTGCCTTCCTGTTTTTGCTACCAAAGTGGATAACCTCACATTTATCCACATTATACTGCATCTGCCATGTATTTGCCCACTCACTCAGCTGGTCCAAATCACACTGAAGCATCTCTGCATCCTTCTCACAGCTCACCCTCCCACCCAGCTTTGTGTCATTTGCAAATTTGGAGAAATTACATTTAGTTCCTTCATCTAAATCATTAATATATATTGTGAATAGCTGGGGTCCCAGCACTGATCCCTGCGGTACCCCACTAGTCACTGCCTGCCATTCGGAAAAACTCATTTATTCCTACTCTTTGTTTCCTATTAAAAGTCTAATGATGACCATGAAACCATTGCCAATTGTCACCAAAACCCATCTAGTTCACTAGTGTCCTTTAGGGAAGGAAATCTTACCTGGTCTAGCCTACATGTGACTCCAGACCCACAGCAATGTGATTGGCTCTTAAATGCCCTCTGAACAAGGACAAATAGGGATGGGGAATAAATGCTGGCCTAGCCGTTGATGCCCACATTCCATGAACAGATAGAAAAATACTCCCCTATAGTTCAACAATCTGTCCATCTCAGCTTCTCCAAGGTAGAAAATTCCAAAGATTCACAGCCTCAGAAGAAATTCCTCCTCATGTTCATCTTAAATGGGTGGCCCCTTATTCTGAAACAACGCCTCCTAGTTTTAGATTTTTTTTTATTCCTTCATAGAATGTGGGTGTTGCTGGCTAGGCCAGCATTTAATGCCCATCCCTAATTGCTCAGAGGGCATTTTAAGAGTCAACCGCATTGCTGTGGGTCTGGAGTCACATGTAGGTCAGACCAGGTAAGGGTGGCAGATTTCCTTCCCTAAAGAACATTTTTCCCAGTGGTAGATGTTAGGCTAACCGGCCTAGACTTATATTTCTTGCAAGTTTATTCTCATAATCTCTTTCGCCCTCATTAATTGGTTTAGTCATCCTGTGCTGGTTTCTTAAATTTTCCCAATCCTCTAGCCCACCACTAATCTTTGCAACACTGTATGCCTTCTCTTTCAATTTGTTACCATCCTCAACTTCCCTGGTTTGTCACAGATGGCTCATCCTTCCCACAGAGTCTTTCTCAATGCAATACATCTGTCGGATGATCAGATGTTTTTAAAATTAATTTCACAATCTGAAGTAAGTCATAGATTTCACATGCTCATCTATCTAGTTAAAGAAAACTAATTAGAGAAAACCCCATTTGAGGGATATTGGAAAAAAAAATGAGAACTCAGAACAATTGTCTGGTCTTACCAACTCGTCCTCCAAATTCCCATTCCTGAGTCCACGCTGCTTGCTTTTTAATATATAGATGGTCATCTTTTGTTTCCAGTTCTACAACTTTTCCTTCTTCCTTCTTGGCTCGTAGATTGTAAGGGAGGCCTAACTGGTCTGTTACAATTTCCCTGCGTATCTTGTGCTGCAAGTTAAATGGAATGGAAGACATCAGAAAGAAAGGGGAAAGATTACAGTAGAAATACGCAACCCAGTGTTGGCTGGAGACCAGCACCATACTCCATGTCTTCCCCATCCTCCAAATAAAAACCACTACCAGATAATATACACACAATTTTCACAATACCTTGTAACCACAATTACTTAAATTGCCCAACATTGTGTGTTATTGAGCCAATTATGCAACCCACTGACAAAATTCACATTCTTAACTGCAGAACTGAGTAAATTCTAAGCAGAATTGAGAAATGAAAGCTGTCAAATTATAAACTTACCGGCATAGCAGAAGAGACAAGAAAGGGAACTCAAATACCTCGAAGAGAAACAAAATTTGTGCAAACAGGTGACATCAGGCACCCCAGAAGCATTTGGGTTCTACTCCCACATTCTGCTAAATTGCTAGTTTTGGCTGATTTGTATGTAATGAACCCACAAAATGAAATAAAAACTTAACTTAATCAGTAGTCGAAGGCTGGAAATTCCAGTTCCCTGCAGGCCTTAGTTTCTGTGAATGTGTCGACCATGAAACGGCCGCACATGCGCAATTTGTGTTTTTCTCGTCTTGAGATCTTCTGAGAATGTGCTGGCCAAAGCATGGCCACAAGTGCAGTTTGTTGATTTTCATGCCTTCAGGCCAGGAAACTGCCCTGAGCACAAGCGCACTTTGTTTTATTTTGCTTCAGATTGGGAACTGGCCCTGCTCCTGCACAGAAAGGAAAGGAGGAAGAAAAGTGAAACAGCACACAAAGAAGGTAAGGTAACCTGGAAGAGGAGCGCCATTGCAGAAAGTGCGCCCCAAGGAGCAGGACATAGGAGGTGGACAGGGAGCAGGTCCCAAATCAAGAAAAAGATCCCAAACATGGGAGTGGAACAGAAAGAGATTCCAGAAGACAGTCCAAGTCAAGGAACCTGAAACAGGTCCTGTTAGGTAAAGTTAAAAGTAAGGAGCAGACGAAAAGACTCCAAATTAAAGAGACAGAGCTGCGGGGAGCAGACCTGGAGCAAAGTGGGCTTGAGAGAGGACTGAAGATCTGAGGAGGAGCCAAAGGTTAGTGACTCCATGCTGCTGGCCGTAAGGGTAACCCTTGGACCAGTGGTGTTCTGCTTGACATGGTCAAATGTCTGACAGCGTGCGTGGAAACGAAGCTTGAGTGTACACGGAGATCCAGGGGGAAAGAACATCGGAAGGAGAGATCGGAATCCTGGAGGTGGAGCCTTGTTAAAGACATCGGAGTGGAAACATCATTTGGAAGAGAATTTCAAGGCAAGTCTTCGAGCGTGGAGATTGGAAGCCCTCGGGAGACAGGCAGAGTTTCAGTGAGACCGGTTGGCTCACATGTAACAAGCGTCTGGGGGGGGGGTCGATGAGAAATTCATAGAATCTGCCTTGGTGACCTCTGTCACTTGTTTTGGAGTATGATGTGTCCGACCAGTTCACATGCTTACCCTGATTATTGGGGTATAAGATATATATTGTAAATTGTGTTATCTTTATGAATTTGTATGTATCTATAAAGGTATAGTTGGGGTAAAGGAATTTGTGTGATTTGAATCGTTTACTGGTATTTGTATTGAAATCTTTCCAACCTTTGTCTAGTGTAATATAATTCATTTTTCTTGTTTAATAAATGTTTTATTCTGTGTGTTAAAAATACATTAGCAGACTCCTGTCCATGTGTTCAGTAACTGCCCTCCATGGCTTCTAAAACAAAAATCAAAGTTAGGATCTATCAAGCCAGGTTTCACTCTGGGATCTGACTTGTCCAGCATTAACATCAGCTGAGATCGTATTAGTGAGCCAGCAGCAAAAGGCAGACATTTTCCATGAGAAAAACAACAGTGGGAATCTCCTGATTCCCAACAAGTATTGGTCACACAGTGGGACAAAACCATCTTCTACACTTCCTTAGCCATAGGGGCATGGGAAAGGAAATACATCCTTAAAGAATCAAAGCAAAAAACTGCGATGCTGGAAATCAGAAATAAAAACTGAAAATGCTGGAAAAGCTCAGCAGATCTGGCAGCATCTATGGAAAGAGAAATAAAAGTTAATGGTTCAAGTTGGTATCACATTTCTATCTCACTTCGGTGTTGAAGAGTCATACGGACTCAAAACGTAAACTCTGTTTCTCTCTCCAGATGCTGCCAGGCGCGCACGTTTTTCCAACATTTCCTGCTTTTACATCCTTAAAAGAAGTCTTTTGATGTTTCAACCTACATTCATGTAAAGAATCACCACTTCCAGAAGTGAAATGATTCACTAAAATCAGCCATACCATACTCTCAGCTGGTTGGTCAGAAACAACTAAACCATAGGAATATCAGACTGCCTTTGTTGAATCTTCAAAACCAAGATAGGCCATAATTTAGTGGGAAGTCATTAAACTAAAAGTATAAAGGCAGCATAGCAGTTAAATAATCTCAAAGTTTCAACTGGAGCTCCCCTCATCAAACAACAGTACAGTACAGAAAGCCATTCACCAGCTCTTTCAAAGAGCAACCCAGTTAGTCCCATTCCCCCTACCCTTTCAAACATACACATACAAACATAAGAATCTGGAGCAGGACTAGGCCACTTGGCCCTTCGTGCCTGCTCCACCATCCAAGTTCATGGCTGACCAGATTGTAACCTCAACTCCACATTCCCACCTATCCCCGATAACCTTTCATCCCCTTGCTCATTAAGAATCTGTCTACCTCTACCTTAAAAATATTCAGACTCTCTTCAAAAAGTGGTGGAAGCAGAGTTCCAAATACACTCAACCCACTGAGAAAAAAATTTCTCATCTGTCTTAAATGGGCAACCTCTAGTTCTAGATTCTCCCACAAGAGGAAACATCCTCTCTACATCCACCCTGTCAAGACCCCTCAGGATCTTAAAGGTTTCAATCAAATTGCCCCTTACTCTTCTAAACTCCAGTGGATACAAGTGTAGCCTGTCCAACCTTTCCTCACAAGACAACCCCACCCCCTCCATTCCAGGTATTAGTCTAGTAAACTTTCTCTAAACTACTTCCAATGCATTTACATCCTTCCTTAAATAAAGAGACCAATACTCCAGATGTGGTCTCACCAGCGCCTTGTATAACTGAAGCATAACCTCCCTACTTTTGTTTTCTATTCCCCTCACAATAAACAATAACATTCTTTTAGCTTTCCTAATTGTTGTACTTGTATACTAGCCTTTTGTGAGTCATGCACTAGGACACCTAGATCCCTCTGCAACTCAGGGCTCTGCAATCTCTCGCCATTTAGATAATATACTTCTTTTTTATTTTTCCTGCCAAAATGGACAATTTCGCATTTGCCCACATTATACGCCATTTGTCAGATCTTTGCCCACTCATTTAACCCATCTATGTCCCTTTGTAGCCCCCTTATGTCCTCTTCACATCTTACTTTCCTACTTATTTTTGTGTCATCAGCAAATTTAACAACCATACCTTCGGTCCTTTCATCCATTGATATAAATTGTAAAAAGTTGAGGCCCCAAAACTGATGGCACATCACTTGTTAAATCTTGCTAACCAGAAAAAGACCCATTCATGCCTACCCTCTGTTTCCTGTTGATTAGCCAATCTTCTCTCCATGCCAATGTTACCCCCTACATCATGAGCTTTTATTTTTCACAATGACCTTTGATGTGGCACCTTATGAAAGCCTTCTGGAAATCTAAGTACTCCATGCCCCTTCACTTTGTTTATCCTTCATTAATCCATTTCCTTTTTGAAGGGTACTATTGAATCCAGTATTTATCACCCTATCAGGTAGTGTATTCCCAATCCCAACCACTCTTTGCATAAAAAGGCTTTTCTTCATGTAGCCTATGATTCTTTTGACAATCATCTGAAACCCTTGCCTTCTGATTATCGATTCTTCAGCCATTGAAAATAATTTATTTCAGTATACTCTATCTAAATCCTTCATAACTTTAAAAAACCTCTAACAAATCTCCTCTTGGCCTTCTTTGCTCTTCTGGAGAACACCACAAGCTTCTCCAAGCAACTGTAATCCCTCAATCCTGAAACCATTCTAGCAAATCTATTCTAAACCATCGCCAAAGGCCTTGCATCTTTCCTGAAGTGTAATCCCCAGAACAGGACACACTACTCCAGCTGGGGTTGAACTGGTGTTTTACATAGGTTTAGCATAACCTCCTGGCTTTAGTACTCTTATGTCTCCATATATTTTATTAACTGCTTTGTTAACCTGTCCTTCCACCTTCAAAGATTTGTGCACAAACACACCAAAGTTTTTCTCTTCATGAAATCCCTTCAAAATTGTGCCATTTAACATTGTCTCTCTCTCACTCCTCCTACCAAAATACATTACTTCAGACTTCCCTGCATCAATTTTCATGTACCATGTGTTCACTGAATCCAGCACCCTGCATGTGTCCTCTTGCACTCTATTACTATTTTCGTCATTGTTTACTACACTTTCAAGTTTTGTGGTATCTGTAAATTTTGAAATTGGCCCCTATATCCCCCAAGTCATTAATGTATATCAAAAACAGCAGTGGTCAAAGCACTGAACCCTGGGAACTCCATTATCTACCTCTCTCCAATCCGAAAAACAGCCACCCACCCACCACAATCCTCGTTTTCTGTCCGTTAGCCAATTTTACCAAGACGCTGCTGCCCCTTTTATTTGGTGTGTTTCAATTTTTGCAAACAAGCCTAATATGTGGTACTTTGTTAAACAACTTTTGAAAGTGCAAATATACTACATCAACTGCACTGCACACAATCCATCCTCTCTGAAAAAAGCTTGATTAAAGATAGTCAAACAAAATGCTGGTTCTATGTAGTGGTGTGGGGCCACAAAACTAATTACATGTCTCTGGAGGGGCAGTCACATCGTGTGGCTCTTTTAGACAGGAAAATCATAAATGACAAAAGGGATGAAAAAGAGTCACACATCAGTGCACCAACTCCACTATAAAAGCAAGAAGTGGCAGCTCTGAAAATAGCCAATCAAAATTTACAAACTATTTTAGGTTTAAGTGGCTTTAAGCATTTTAACTATGGGACTCATGTAAGAAAATTCAAGGACAGACAATTATCATGGATGTCGGGATATAAGTTGACCTGTGTAGCCTCGAAATATCCCTCTAAAAAAAAAAAAGGGGCTCAACTTATACGCCAAGTCTAAAAGCGAACCGCTGGCATCGGTGTAAGCAGTTGCCATTTTGAATTGGTCATCAGCATCCACAACACAGCCTGTATCACGTGCTTGATCCCTTGCTCTCAGTTATAAGGTACCAGTAAATAAATCATGCATTTGTGGGGTGCAAATTGAGGCTGACTACTTGAGGAGAGTACAGGATATCGGGGCTGAAAGGAGAGTGGTGGGGGGAGAAGGGGCGACATTTACGACGTTACTGGAGCCCATTCATCTGCTAGGACAAAGGACCCTGCAACCTCCCACTAAGACTTAATGGTTAGAACGTTAACAATCTCAGGAACCCAGACAAGGGAAATACACCCTTTGTCAAAGCCAAAATGTTAGGTGGGAGCCAGGCGACATGACCACCACCCCATTCACCCCATAATATTGCCTTGCGGAGCTGCAAAGCTCAGTCTGCTACCTTTCAGTCTACCAAAGGACAAACACACCATCTGTGGTTAACTAGAAAGGTTAAAGATAGTATCAAATTTAAAGAAAAAACATATAATTGTGCAAAGGTGGGTGGAAGGCCAGAAGATTGGACAGAATATAAGGAACAGCAAAGAATGACTAAAAAACTAATAAGGAGGCAAAAATTAAGAGTATGAGAGAAAGCTAGCCAGAAATAAAAACAGATAGTAAGGGTTTTTATAAACATTTTAAAAAAAAAAGTTAACAAAGTGAGCGTTGGTCCTATACAAAGTGAGTCTACAGAATTGATAATGGGAAACAAGGAGATAGCAGATGAATTGAACAGGTATTTTGCATCAGTTTTTACTATAGAGGATAGAAGTAACATCTCAGAAGTAGCTATAAACCAGGAAATGGAAGAAGGGAAGGGAGTCAGGAAATTACAATCACCAGAGAAGTGGCACTGAGTAAATGTTTGGAGCTGTGGGCTGAGAAAAGCCCAGGTCCTGGTGAACTTCATCCTAGGATCTTAAAAAAAGTGTCTAGTGAGATAGTTGATGCGTTGGTTTTAATTTTCTGAAACTCCCTAGATTTGGGGAAGGTCTCATTAGATTAGAAGATAGCAAATTTAACTCCATTATTCAAGAAGGAAGGGAGACAAAGTGGGAAACTGCAGGCCAGTTAGCTTAACATCTGTCATATGGAAAATGTCAGAAGCTATTATTAAAGAAGTTATAGCAGGGCACATGGATAAGCTCAAGGTCATCAGGCAGGATCAACATAGTTTTGTGAAAGGGAAATTGTGTTTAACCAACTTATTGGAATTCTTTGAGGAAGTCACGTGCTGTGTATAAAGGGGAACAGATGAATGCACGGTACTTAGGTTATATTTCCATAAGGCATTTGTTAAATTGCCACGTTAAAAGTTATTGTGGAAAATAAAAGCACATGGAATAGGGGATAGCATACTGACATGGACAAAAGATTAGTTAGCTAACAGCAAGCACAGGGATCAGTGCTGGGTGAAGGGATGGTTGCCAAATGTGATGACAAAAAGATGGGGAGGGGACGGGGACAGGGATGGGACGACCCAGGGTAACCCAGCGTTTATACACACACACAGACACACACACACAGACACACACACACAGACACACACACACAGACACACACACACAGACACACACACACACAGACACACACACACACAGACACACACACACACAGACACACACACACACAGACACACACACACACAGACACACACACACACAGACACACACACACACAGACACACACACAGACACACACACAGACACACATCAAGCTAGGGGAACAACCCTGGTTCAATGCAGAATGCAATGAAGGAGGGCATGCCAGGAGCAGCACCAGGCATACCTAAAAATGAGTTATCAACCTTATTTTTTATTAATCATTGGATGTGGGCACTGCTGGCTAGGTTAGCATTTATTGCCCATCCTGAATTGCCCTGGTTAAGAGGGCATTTAAGAGTCAACCACATTGCTGAGAGTCTGGAGTAACCAGACCAGGTAAAGACAGCAGTTTTCCTTCCTTAAAGGATTTTGGTGAACATTAGTAACATTGGTGAAGCTACAACACTGTGCCAAATAGCATTAGCAGCAAGCAATAGACAGAGGTAAACAATTCCACAACCAATGGATCAGACCATCCTGCTACATCCAGTCGTGAATGGTGGTGGTCATTTAAACAGTTCACTGGAAGAGGACGCTCCACAAATATCCTCATCCTCAATGATGGAGGAGCTCAGCATGCAGAAGATAAGACTGAAGCATTTGCAAAAACGTTCAGCCAGTATTGCTGAGTGGATGCCCCATCTTGGCCTTCTCCAGAGGTCTCCAGCATCATAGATGCTAGTCTTCAGCCAATTCGATTCACTCCACGTTATATCAAGAAACGGCTGAAGGCAAGGGATATTGCAAAGGCCATGGGCCCTGACAATATTCCAGCAATAGCACTAAAGACGTCTGCTCCAGGACTTGCCGCGCCCCTAGCCAAGCTGTTCCAGCTACAACACTAGTATCTACCCAGCTATGTGAAAAATTGCCCAGTGTCCTGCAGGACAAATCCAACCCGGTCAATTATTGCCCTATCAGTCCACTCTCCATCATCAGTAAAGTAATGGAAGGGGTCAACAACAGCGCGATCAAGCAGCACTTGCTTAACAATAACCTGCTCAGCAACACCCAGTTTGGGTTTCACCAGGGCCACTCAGCCCCTGACCTCATTACAGCCTTGGTTCAAACATAGACAAAAGTGCTGAACTCCTGAGACGAGGTGAGAGTGACTGCCCTTGCCATCAAGGCCTCATCTGACCGAGTGTGGCATCAAGGAGCCCTAGCAAAACTGGAGTCAATGGAAATCAGGGCGGAAAACTTTCCACTGGTTGGAGTCATACCTAGCACAAAAGAAGATGGTTGTGGTTGTTGGAGGTCAGTCATCTTAGCTCCAGGACATCACTGCAGGAGTTCCTGGGCCCAACCATCTTCAGCTGCTTCATCAATGACCTTCCTTCCTTCATAAGGTCAGAAGTGGAGATGTTCACTGATGATTGCAAAATGTTAAGCATCATTTGTGACTCCTCAGATACTGAAGCAGTCCATGTCCAAATGCAACAAGACCGGGACAATATCCAGGCTTCGGCTAACAAATGGCAAGTAGCATTCATGCCACACAACTGGTAGACAATGACCATCTCCAACAAGAGAGAATCTAACCATTGCCCCTTGACGCTCAATGTCATTATCATCACTGAATCTCCCAATAACAACATCCTGGGGGTTACCATTGATCAGAAACTGAACTGGACTAGCCATATAAATACTGTGGCTACAAGAGCAGGTCAGAGGCTACGAATCCTGCAGCAAGTAACTCACCTCCTAACTCACCAAAGCCTATCCACCATCTACAAGGCACAAGTCAGGAGTATAACGGAATACTCCCCACTTGCCTGGATGAGTGCAGCTCCCACAACACTCAAAGCAGCCCGCTTGATTGGCACCACATCCACAAACATTCACTCCCTCCATCACAACACACAATAGCAGCAGTGCGTACCATCTACAAGATGCATTGCAGGAATTCACCAAGGCTCCTTAGACATAACCATCCAAAACCACAACCACCATCATCTAGGAGGACAAGGGCAGCAGATAGATGGGAACAGCACCACCTGCAAGTTCCCCTCCAAGTCACCCACCATCCTGACTTGGAAATATATCGCCATTCCTTCACTGTCGCTGGGTCAAAATCCTGGAACTCCCTTCCAAACAGCAGTGTAGGTGTACCTACATCACATGGACTGCAGCAGTTCAAGAAGGCAGTTCACCACCAGTTTCTCAAGGACAACTAAGGATGGGCAATAAATGCTGGCTCAGCCAGCAAAGCTCTGATCCCGTGAATGAATTTTTTAAAAAGTAAAGTGGAGATAGGGAGGCTACAAACAGATATAGATAGGTTAAGTGAGTGAGGTTAAGTGAGTGGGCAAAGATCTGGCAGATGGAGTTTAACGTGAGAAAATGTGAAATTGTCCATTTTGGTTGGAAGAATAAAAGAGAGGTATATTATCTAAATGGTGAGAGATTGCAGAGCTCTGAGGTGCAGAGGGATCTGGGTGTCCTAGTGCATGAATCACAAAAGAGTAGTATACAAGTAATTAGGAAAGCTAATAGAAGTTATCATTTATTACGAGGGGAACTCAATACAAAAGTAGGGAGGTTATGCTTCAGTTGTACAAGATACTAGCGTGACCACATCTAGAGCACTGTGTACAGTATTGGTCACCTTTTTTAAGGAAGGATGTATATGCGTTGAAAGCAGTTCAGAGAACGTTTACCAGCCTAGTACTTGGAATGGGTGGGTCGTCTTATGAGGAAAGGTTGGACAGATTAGACTTGTATCCACTGGAGTTTGGAAGAGTAAGAGGCGACTTGATTGAAACATAAGATCCTGAGGAGTCATGACAGGGTGGAAGCGGAGAGGGCGTTTCTTCTTGTGGGAGAATCTAGAACTAGGAGGTCACTATTTAAAAATAAGGGGTCGTCCATTTAAAACTGAGATGAGGTGAAATTTTTTCACTCAGAGCATCATGAATCTTTGGAACTCTTTTCCTGAAAAGGCAGATGTGGATAGATTCTTGTTAAGCAAGTGAGTAATAGGTTATTCACAGTGCATGGAATGCAGATTTCAGATTACTATCAGAGCAGCCATGATCTTATTAAATGGCAAAGGAGGCTCAAGGGGCTGAATGGCTTACACTGTTCCTTGTTTGTATGTGCTCAGCAGCAGCACAGAAAAGGGGTTCTGTACAGGTTTGAATGCCTGGTTCCATCTACATTGTTTCTACTGGAACTACTGGACCTTTTGCACCACCGCTTAGAAGAAAGATTCATCTCTGTGCCTGGCTCATCATGGAAGTCATCTCTCCTGGAGAAGTGAATTATCCAGCTGTAGTTTACCATCACCTAGCCAATGACGCCCACATCCCGTAAGTGAACAAAAAAAAATACAAAGACTGATTCATCTCTGCGTGCCTTTCTCATCATGGAATTCATCTCTACTGGAATTATCCAGTATCAGTTTTCAACCTGCTTCCCTCTGTGAAAGAATACACCAATGGACTTTTGATCTGGACTCTGGACACATGAAACAATAATTCTTTTCTCTCTGGTCTTAGTCCTGTAAATATTTATTTCTCTATCCCTCTTTACTGTATGAATGCACAGGGGGCCACATAGCGACGACGACGACCCCCCCCCCCCACCTCCTCCCCCCCACCAAACCTTCTGCGTTTTGAGCATGTGCAAATAAACTAACTCCAAGTTCATCCTATTACAAGTTTGCTGTGGGGTTATTAATAGAAATTGGATCCCACCAAAATGAGGGGTTGGGAAATGCACCACTGCTTATCAAGGGGAAAGCAGATCAAAAACATCTTTCTGTTTAGACGGGTTGTAAGAGGACCAATCAGGGTTGTTTAAATCAAACCCCCTCTTGGCCATGACAACACGCAAAAGTATGATTTCTGAGGCCAGAAAAATGGGGTCATCTTATATGCTGGGTCGACCTATACATTGTGATTTATGGAACATTCCCCTATCTTACTAATTATATTGGAAAATACACAAATATCCCTTTCTCATAGCATAAGTCAATAGTTTCCAGGGTCACAAACACGATGTTCAAATTAGAATTTTACATCTAAGCGAGAGATCTTTGAGGTTGTCTAGCCAGGTGCTATCAGCAATACAATGTAAAGATGTTTTCTACACATGACCAAGGGCTGCGGTACAGAACATGGAGGAATTAAACAAAACAAAACAGAAAGATTGTAGAATAGAAAGGATAGTTTGAAAAGGGCAGAGCAAAATATATTAAATATTATGAAGGAGTGTGATTAGAAAAAACTCTAAGATAAAAGGAAAGATTAAAAAGGAACAAAATAAGGCAAGAAAAATAACAATTCAGTAAAAGATAACTGAGTGAATCCCAGTAAAGAGTCAGCAATGATTTCCAATATTGAATTGAAGTAATGAGTTCTTGCATATAGAAGGGTTTCCCTACCTCAACGACTCTGTAGGTATTCTTGCTGTTGTTCTCCTCCTTCTCCTCTTTGTCGTCTATCACAGAGGTAGTTTTGCTGTTGGTACTGTTCTCCTGGAGCTTCTCATTCAAAAAGCATCAATTAAGACTCAGATATTAAACATTACAGTATTTCTCAGAATTAAAGAATTTGCTTTAATAGGTCTCTCTAGACATAGATAAAACAGCTAATCCTATTCAGACTCAACGGTAATGCAGTCCAACACACCAGTAGTACTACTGGAGTTCAAAATCTTCAACTTGTGCATTTTTGCCAGGGCTCTATTTATCTTCCAATTTCTACAAGCAAAATCAATGCGAATTTGTGCAGTCTCTTTTGCCTTTCTCCTTCTTTAGTATCACTATGTGCACTCATGTCCCAGCAAAAAAGACAGGCACGTATCTGCCATTCGTGCTGATGTGATGCTCAAGAGCAGCTAAGTACAATTTCCTTTTAACATTGCTACTAATAAATTACTACACATCCAGCCAGCCCACTGATTAGCAGTTACACTAATTATTAAACGGTAATAATCTCAACAGAAACAAACAAGGTGGTGGCATATGGATAGAAACTATTAGGCTACATATCTCCTTCCATTCTCATTTCTAGCACACATTAAAGTCCATTGAGGGTTAAGTGGTTGAGAGTTTGACTCATACACAGGCACATGAGCAGACAGCATAGTACTGAGTCCGTCCAGGTCTTAATAGAAGCAGTTTCACATACCTGATGGACAAATTTCACTGGAGGCAGATTTTTCTTTTGCACTTCTTCCTTCTGCACAGGTTTCTTGGTCTCCCTGCCACGGGAGGATGAACGCTTGGGGGTCTGTGTTCTGGCAGGGGAACGTGATCGAGATCGAGAGCGACTACGTTGTCGGGAAGATGACCCTTTCTTTGTTTTAAAATAATTTAAGGGCTAATGATAAAAATAAGTTATTGATTACTTAACATTTAACTTTCTAGCACTCACCATTTTCAAAGATTCACTATCAACTTGAAGAATTAACTTTTTGCTCATAAATCAAATGGTTCTCGTTTTACTTCACTGAATCCATATTTATATTATCCACATTTTGCTCATGTCAAATACTAAAAAATCTGTAATAATAAACAATGATGCTTCAACTACAGACAAAATCATGCAAATATAGTTCGATGCATCTGGTTTTCATCATCGCTCCTCACTCCACAAACACAAATATTCCCATGGCCAGAAAGTGACTGCGCAGCTGACTATTGTTTGGACATTTAGATTGTTTCACAGCACAATCAAGAAATAAATCAATTCATTATTTTTTTAAACCAGACTTTTTAAAAAAAATGGAATTAGCTGGAGAGCTTGCCAATCTAGCATGGATGGATTGTATCACTCAATTCCACACCACCCAGTATGCATTAGTGAAACAAACTATTATCTCTTTCTCCAGATTTTGTTGGATCTTTTGCTCCAGGAATTTTAGAACAACCTTCAGTCCTGATAGTATCTCTCTCGTTTCCCCCAAGAATGGTGCCTCCCAGCTTACCTTGATCCCATTCAATCTCATAAAGCCCTCTCACACCAAGTTAATCTTTTCTCCCCTTTGGAAATCTGCCCTACCACAAAGGTGGTCTTTCCTATTTTTGTAATTCTCATCCTATGGCCCTTATGTGGACACTTTCTACAAGTTAAAGAAACTGCTGATAACGTTCAAATGATTCATTGCCTTCAAAATTTTAGACTAATTTATGATCAACACTGTAGTTTCAAGCACAGGACTGTTAAGAGATTCCTGCAGAAGTTCATATATTTGGACATAGAGCAATGACAGAAGCTGGTTTGGCTGTGTTGCCTCCTACAACTGAGCAATTTGATACAGTCAAAGCTTACACTTGAAGGAAAGCCACTTGGGTGAAAAATCGAAATGCAATTGGTACTGCTTATCCAAGCAATAAGTACCTTGCGGAGATAAGTGAAGAGGATTTTTTTTTAATTAGCAATTTTAATAAAGGAAGAGAATGGAAGAAAAAGTTGAAGGTGGGTATTATTAGCTTAATATAGCTGATGCTTAGCTGAATATAGCTGATGCTTGAATTCAAACAAAAAAAAAGGAAATTGCTGGAACACTAAGTAGGTCAAGCAGCATTCGCAGAAGATGGAACACAGAGCCACAAGATGTGACGTGCTAATTTTTGGTCCTCATTCCAATGATGCTGCCTGACCTGCTGAGCATTTCCAGCATTTTTCTGGTTTTGTATCTTAAGTATAGATATCAGTAAAGCACTTGAACAATCTCAAGTCACTATTTTAGACAACTGGGACAGAATGAACAGAGTCAAGAAATTCACCAGTTAACAGCCACAATAAAAATAAAAATTCCCAAAAAGAGGTGTGTTTCCCCAATCATTTTTTTAGACCCCTACTGAATTGTTGAACTCATAACAGCTCTTTGCTGGGTGTCTGATTGTAATGCCTACTAGCTTTGATGGAAAGAAGACAGAAATTATAAACAAGTTTATTGGCTGTACGGAAAATGCTGGAAGCAATTTAGAAGGTTTATTTGGTGGGGGGGAATATTTGAAGGAGTTGATGGATAGTAAGCAGGGATTAAGGAAGAGTTAGTCACAATTAACTTTTTGCAAGTGCAAGAGATCAGAAAAGACCATTGAAGCAAACAGTATAAATAGGTTCAAGTGCCAACCATATCCATTCTGGATAGAGATGGGATTGATAAGTGTTGGTTGGCATGATTGGGATCAAAAAAGGGATGGACTTGTTAAACCGAAAATGTTTTCCTGTTGTTACAGATTCTTTCCAAAAGAATTTTGTTTTCCCTGCCAAAAGAGGTTTAATAATCAAAGCCACAGTACTGTGGGCCTGCTTCAGCACATTACCAGGTAGGTGATACAAGAGGTCGTAAGCAGCACAGGAGATCCAAGCCAGCAGAAGAGGAGAAAGATGGAAATAAAATCCACTTAAGGGCTACTTTCCACAGCAGGTAAATGTATCATGCACAGTGATGAACTAATTGTTGGCCAGATTCTCTTCAAATGATGAAACACAATCAATTGCATTACTCAAAGTATTTCATACTTACAGAATCTGGGGGTAGGAGGAACAAGAATTTGAAATGAAAGACAGCTACAGCACAACTGCATGCAATAACCCAAGAACATTTTCTTTATATCTTAAAAAGTCTTCAGTCACCGACATTACCTTGACATCACTTTCTTTCAGGTCCAGCTCAGTGCCATCCTTGTACTTGACTGCATACAGCTGGGTGCTCTTGTTGTAACCCGTCACTTGTACCTCATAGAACAGATGGCTACCTGGCCAACGGCCCATTACCATTTCACCATCTGAGAATGTTTTGGTTGGCATTCTCTGTAAGGGAAACGTATACTTTAGTCCATTTGTGGTAGGCAGACAAGGAGATAACATAAAAATAAAGGCTGGCTGGCTATTGATCATAGCATTCATTTCTTCCTGAAGAATGCAGAGTACAATATCTGAAGGAACACAGGTCACAGCATTGCTGCACCAGACAAATTACCTTAATATAAAAAAGTTGATGTCTGTTTTACTACACACACATTTTATGTAGCAAAGTGCAAATTATCAATGCAGTAAAAAGACAGGTAATTGTGATACACAATCACAGAATTGTTACAACACGGAAGGCGGCCATTTGGCCCATCTTATCCACACTGGCTCTGTGAATAAGCATTTCACCTAGTGCCATTCTCCTGCCTTCCCCTGTAGCCCTGCACTTGTTTATTTTGAAATAATCATCTAATTCCCTCTTGAATGTCCAGTTGAATGAGGTTCCACCCTACTCTCAGGCAGTAAATTCCCGACCCTAACCACTAATGGGTGAATTTTTTTTCTCATATCGCTTTTGCGTTTTTTTAAACCAATCACCTTAAATCTGTGCCTCCTGGCTCTTGATCCTACTGTCAATGGAAACAGTTGCCCCCATGTACCCTGTCCAGGCCCCTTGTGATTTTGAATACCACTCTCAGTCTTCCTTTTCTCCAAGGAAAAGAGTCCCAACTTCTCCAGTCTATCTTCATAACTGAAGTTTCTCATCCCTGGAATCATTCTTGTAAACGTCTTCTGCACTCTCCCTAACGTCTTCACATCCTTCCTAAAATGCAGTGCCCAGAACTGTAAGCAGTACTCCAGCTGAGGGTATCTAGTGTCTAATACAAGCTCAATATAACGTCCTTGCTCTTGTACTCTATATCCCTATTAATAAAGCCTAGGATACTGTATGCTTTATTAATTGCTGTCAACCTGTCCTGCCGCCTCCAAATATTTATGCACATATACACCCAGCCCCTGAATCCCCTTTGAGTTGTGCCCTTTATTTCACTGAATCTCCATGTTCTTCCTAACAAAACGTATCACTTCACATTTCTCCGCATTGAACTTCACTTGCCACCTATCCATCTATTCCACAAACTTGTCTATGTTCTTTTGAAGTTCTACAATATCCTCCTCACAATTTGCAATGCTTCCAAGTTTTGTATCATTCGCAAATTTAGAAATTGTTCCCTGCAAACCAAGGTCTAGAACATTAATATATAATCAGAAAAAGCAAGGGTTCCAATACTGGCCCCTGGGGAACTCCACTGCAAATCAGGGAAGGCAATGGCGAAGCGGTATTGTCACATGATTAGAGACCCGGGGAAATGCTCCAGGGGCCCGGGTTGAATTCAGTAAAACTAATGTCCCTTTAGGGAAGGAAATCTGCCATCCTTACCAGGTCTGGTCTACATGTAACTCCAGACCCACAGCAATGTGGTTGACTCTTAAATGCCCTCTGAACAAGGGCAATTAGGGATGGTCTAGCCAGTGATACCCACACACATGAATGATTTTTTAAAAAGCAGAGCTGGAGGCACAATGTACAGGAGGGAGCTGCTGCCCTGGGAATCTTCAACATCGACTTCTCACCCCATAAAGTCTCATGGCACCAGGCACACTGGCAAGGAAACCACATGCTGATTACCACATTACCCCCTCAGCTGATGAATCAGTACTCCTCCATGTTGAACACCAGTTGGGAGGCTTGGAGGAAGCACAGGATGTACCAAGTGTGGCTCAGCAGCACCACTTCAGAACAAGCTGGCCAAGTCCTAAAATAAATAGCTGCTCGACTGGGACTGCGACAGGTATTGAGGGGACCAACAAGAGGGAAAAACATACTTGACCTTATCCTCACCAACCTGCCTGCTGCAGAGACATCTAATCATGACACTACTGCACAGTCCTGGTGGAGACAAAGTCCTGTCTTCACATTGAGGATACCCTCCGTCGTGTTGTGTGACACTACCACTATGGTAAATACAATATATTTCAAACAGATCTAGCAACACAAGACTGGGCGAACATGAAGCACTGTGGAGGCAGTGGATCCAGTTGATGCAAGTTTAAGTACAATTCTGGGAGGGGGAGACAGAGAGGAGGGGGGGAAAGAGAGAGAGAGGCGGGGGGGAAAGAGAGAGAGAGAGGCGGGGGGGAAAGAGAGAGAGAGAGGCGGGGGGGAAAGAGAGAGAGAGAGGCGGGGGGGAAAGAGAGAGAGAGAGGCGGGGGGGAAAGAGAGAGAGAGAGGCGGGGGGGAGAGAGACAGAGAGCGGGGGGGGCAGAGAGACAGAGAGCGGGGGGGCAGAGAGACAGAGAGCGGGGGGGCAGAGAGACAGAGAGCGGGGGGGCAGAGAGACAGAGAGCGGGGGGGCAGAGAGACAGAGAGCGGGGGGGGAGAGAGACAGAGAGCGGGGGGGGAGAGAGACAGCGAGGGGGGGGGAGAGAGACAGCGAGGGGGGGGGAGAGAGACAGCGAGGGGGGGGGAGAGAGACAGCGAGGGGGGGGGAGAGAGACAGCGAGGGGGGGGGAGAGAGGACAGCGGGGGGGGGGGGGAGAGAGACAGCGAGGGGGGGGGGAGAGAGACAGCGAGGGGGGGGGGGGAGAGAGACAGCGAGGGGGGGGGGAGAGAGACAGCGAGGGGGGGGGAGAGAGACAGCGAGGGGGGGGGGAGAGAGACAGCGAGGGGGGGGGGAGAGAGACAGCGAGGGGGGGGGAGAGAGACAGCGAGGGGGGGGGGAGGAGAGACAAGCGACGGGGGGGGGGGAGAGAGACAGCGAGGGGGGGGGAGAGAGACAGCGAGGGGGGGGGAGAGAGACAGCGAGGGGGGGGGAGAGAGACAGCGAGGGGGGGAGAGAGACAGCGAGGGGGGGGGAGAGAGACAGCGAGGGGGGGGGGAGAGAGACAGCGAGGGGGGAGAGACCGAGGGGGGAGAGAGAGAGCGAGGGGGGGGGGAGAGAGACAGCGAGGGGGGGGGAGAGAGACAGCGAGGGGGGGGGGAGAGAGACAGCGAGGGGGGGGGGAGAGAGACAGCGAGGGGGGGGAGAGAGACAGCGAGGGGGGGGGAGAGAGACAGCGAGGGGGGGGGAGAGAGACAGCGAGGGGGGGGGGAGAGAGACAGCGAGGGGGGGGGAGAGAGACAGCGAGGGGGGGGGAGAGAGACAGCGAGGGGGGGGGGGAGAGAGACAGCGAGGGGGGGGGAGAGAGACAGCGAGGGGGGGGGAGAGAGACAGCGAGGGGGGGGGAGAGAGACAGCGAGGGGGGGGGAGGAGAGAGACAGCGAGGGGGGGGGAGAGAGACAGCGAGGGGGGGGAGAGAGACAGCGAGGGGGGGGGAGAGAGACAGCGAGGGGGGGGGGAGAGAGACAGCGAGGGGGGGGGGGAGAGAGACAGCGAGGGGGGGGGAGAGAGACAGCGAGGGGGGGGGGAGAGAGACAGCGAGGGGGGGGGAGAGAGACAGCGAGGGGGGGGGAGAGAGACAGCGAGGGGGGGGCGAGGACGAGAGACAGCGAGGGGGGGGGAGAGAGACAGCGAGGGGGGGGGAGAGAGACAGCGAGGGGGAGAGAGACAGCGAGGGGGGGGGAGAGAGACAGCGAGGGGGGGGGAGAGAGACAGCGAGGGGGGGGGGGAGAGAGACAGCGAGGGGGGGGGAGAGAGACAGCGAGGGGGGGGGAGAGAGACAGCGAGGGGGGGGGAGAGAGACAGCGAGGGGGGGGGGAGAGAGACAGCGAGGGGGGGGGGAGAGAGACAGCGAGGGGGGGGGAGAGAGACAGCGAGGGGGGGGGAGAGAGACAGCGAGGGGGGGGGAGAGAGACAGCGAGGGGGGGGGGAGAGAGACAGCGAGGGGGGGGGAGAGAGAGACAGCGAGGGGGGGGGAGAGAGACAGCGAGGGGGGGGGAGAGAGACAGCGAGGGGGGGGGAGAGAGACAGCGAGGGGGGGGGAGAGAGACAGCGAGGGGGGGGGAGAGAGACAGCGAGGGGGGGGGAGAGAGACAGCGAGGGGGGGGGAGAGAGACAGCGAGGGGGGGGAGAGAGACAGCGAGGGGGGGAGAGAGACAGCGAGGGGGGGGGAGAGAGACAGCGAGGGGGGGGGAGAGAGACAGCGAGGGGGGGGGAGAGAGACAGCGAGGGGGGGGAGAGAGACAGCGAGGGGGGGGAGAGAGACAGCGAGGGGGGGGAGAGAGACAGCGAGGGGGGGGAGAGAGACAGCGAGGGGGGGGGAGAGAGACAGCGAGGGGGGGGAGAGAGACAGCGAGGGGGGGGAGAGAGACAGCGAGGGGGGGAGAGAGACAGCGAGGGGGGGGAGAGAGACAGAGAGGGGGGGGAGAGAGACAGAGAGGGGGGGGGAGAGAGACAGAGAGGGGGGGGAGAGAGACAGAGAGGGGGGGAGAGAGACAGAGAGGGGGGGAGAGAGACAGAGAGGGGGGGAGAGAGACAGAGAGGGGGGGAGAGAGACAGAGAGGGGGGGGAGAGAGACAGAGAGGGGGGGAGAGAGACAGAGAGGGGGGGGAGAGAGACAGAGAGGGGGGGAGAGAGAGACAGAGAGGGGGGGAGAGAGACAGAGAGGGGGGGAGAGAGACAGAGAGGGGGGGAGAGAGACAGAGAGGGGGGGAGAGAGACAGAGAGGGGGGGAGAGAGACAGAGAGGGGGGGAGAGAGACAGAGAGGGGGGGGAGAGAGACAGAGAGGGGGGGAGAGAGACAGAGAGGGGGGGAGAGAGACAGAGAGGGGGGGAGAGAGACAGAGAGGGGGGGAGAGAGACAGAGAGGGGGGGAGAGAGACAGAGAGGGGGGGGAGAGAGACAGAGAGGGGGGGGAGAGAGACAGAGAGGGGGGGGAGAGAGACAGAGAGGGGGGGAGAGAGACAGAGAGGGGGGGAGAGAGACAGAGAGGGGGGGAGAGAGACAGAGAGGGGGGGAGAGAGACAGAGAGGGGGGGAGAGAGACAGAGAGGGGGGGAGAGAGACAGAGAGGGGGGGAGAGAGACAGAGAGGGGGGGAGAGAGACAGAGAGGGGGGGAGAGAGACAGAGAGGGGGGGAGAGAGACAGAGAGGGGGGGAGAGAGACAGAGAGGGGGGGAGAGAGACAGAGAGGGGGGGAGAGAGACAGAGAGGGGGGGAGAGAGACAGAGAGGGGGGGAGAGAGACAGAGAGGGGGGGAGAGAGACAGAGAGGGGGGGAGAGAGACAGAGAGGGGGGGGAGAGAGACAGAGAGGGGGGGAGAGAGACAGAGAGGGGGGGAGAGAGACAGAGAGGGGGGGGAGAGAGACAGAGAGGGGGGGAGAGAGACAGAGAGGGGGGGAGAGAGACAGAGAGGGGGGGAGAGAGACAGAGAGGGGGGGAGAGAGACAGAGAGGGGGGGGAGAGAGACAGAGAGGGGGGGAGAGAGACAGAGAGGGGGGGAGAGAGACAGAGAGGGGGGGAGAGAGACAGAGAGGGGGGGAGAGAGACAGAGAGGGGGGGAGAGAGACAGAGAGGGGGGGAGAGAGACAGAGAGGGGGGGGAGAGAGACAGAGAGGGGGGGAGAGAGACAGAGAGGGGGGGAGAGAGACAGAGAGGGGGGGAGAGAGACAGAGAGGGGGGGAGAGAGACAGAGAGGGGGGGAGAGAGACAGAGAGGGGGGGAGAGAGACAGAGAGGGGGGGAGAGAGACAGAGAGGGGGGGAGAGAGACAGAGAGGGGGGGAGAGAGACAGAGAGGGGGGGAGAGAGACAGAGAGGGGGGGAGAGAGACAGAGAGGGGGGGAGAGAGACAGAGAGGGGGGGAGAGAGACAGAGAGGGGGGGAGAGAGACAGAGAGGGGGGGAGAGAGACAGAGAGGGGGGGAGAGAGACAGAGAGGGGGGGAGAGAGACAGAGAGGGGGGGAGAGAGACAGAGAGGGGGGGAGAGAGACAGAGAGGGGGGGAGAGAGACAGAGAGGGGGGGAGAGAGACAGAGAGGGGGGGAGAGAGACAGAGAGGGGGGGAGAGAGACAGAGAGGGGGGGAGAGAGACAGAGAGGGGGGGAGAGAGACAGAGAGGGGGGGAGAGAGACAGAGAGGGGGGGAGAGAGACAGAGAGGGGGGGAGAGAGACAGAGAGGGGGGGAGAGAGACAGAGAGGGGGGGAGAGAGACAGAGAGGGGGGGAGAGAGACAGAGAGGGGGGGAGAGAGACAGAGAGGGGGGGAGAGAGACAGAGAGGGGGGGAGAGAGACAGAGAGGGGGGGAGAGAGACAGAGAGGGGGGGAGAGAGACAGAGAGGGGGGGAGAGAGACAGAGAGGGGGGGGAGAGAGACAGAGAGGGGGGGAGAGAGACAGAGAGGGGGGGAGAGAGACAGAGAGGGGGGGAGAGAGACAGAGAGGGGGGGAGAGAGACAGAGAGGGGGGGAGAGAGACAGAGAGGGGGGGAGAGAGACAGAGAGGGGGGGAGAGAGACAGAGAGGGGGGGGAGAGAGACAGAGAGGGGGGGAGAGAGACAGAGAGGGGGGGAGAGAGACAGAGAGGGGGGGAGAGAGACAGAGAGGGGGGGAGAGAGACAGAGAGGGGGGGAGAGAGACAGAGAGGGGGGGGAGAGAGACAGAGAGGGGGGGAGAGAGACAGAGAGGGGGGGGAGAGAGACAGAGAGGGGGGGAGAGAGACAGAGAGGGGGGGAGAGAGACAGAGAGGGGGGGAGAGAGACAGAGAGGGGGGGAGAGAGACAGAGAGGGGGGGAGAGAGACAGAGAGGGGGGGAGAGAGACAGAGAGGGGGGGAGAGAGACAGAGAGGGGGGGAGAGAGACAGAGAGGGGGGGAGAGAGACAGAGAGGGGGGGAGAGAGACAGAGAGGGGGGGAGAGAGACAGAGAGGGGGGGAGAGAGACAGAGAGGGGGGGAGAGAGACAGAGAGGGGGGGAGAGAGACAGAGAGGGGGGGAGAGAGACAGAGAGGGGGGGAGAGAGACAGAGAGGGGGGGGAGAGAGACAGAGAGGGGGGGAGAGAGACAGAGAGGGGGGGAGAGAGACAGAGAGGGGGGGAGAGAGACAGAGAGGGGGGGAAGAGAGACAGAGAGGGGGGAAGAGAGACAGAGAGGGGGGAAGAGAGACAGAGAGGGGGGAAGAGAGACAGAGAGGGGGGAAGAGAGACAGAGAGGGGGGAAGAGAGACAGAGAGGGGGGAAGAGAGACAGAGAGGGGGGAAGAGAGACAGAGAGGGGGGGAGAGAGACAGAGAGGGGGGGAGAGAGACAGAGAGGGGGGGAGAGAGACAGAGAGGGGGGGAGAGAGACAGAGAGGGGGGGAGAGAGAGACAGAGAGGGGGGGAGAGAGACAGAGAGGGGGGGAGAGAGACAGAGAGGGGGGGAGAGAGACAGAGAGGGGGGGAGAGAGACAGAGAGGGGGGGAGAGAGACAGAGAGGGGGGGAGAGAGACAGAGAGGGGGGGAGAGAGACAGAGAGGGGGGGAGAGAGACAGAGAGGGGGGGAGAGAGACAGAGAGGGGGGGAGAGAGACAGAGAGGGGGGGAGAGAGACAGAGAGGGGGGGAGAGAGACAGAGAGGGGGGGAGAGAGACAGAGAGGGGGGGAGAGAGACAGAGAGGGGGGGAGAGAGACAGAGAGGGGGGGAGAGAGACAGAGAGGGGGGGAGAGAGACAGAGAGGGGGGGAGAGAGACAGAGAGGGGGGGAGAGAGACAGAGAGGGGGGGAGAGAGACAGAGAGGGGGGGAGAGAGACAGAGAGGGGGGGAGAGAGACAGAGAGGGGGGGAGAGAGACAGAGAGGGGGGGGAGAGAGACAGAGAGGGGGGGAGAGAGACAGAGAGGGGGGGAGAGAGACAGAGAGGGGGGGAGAGAGACAGAGAGGGGGGGAGAGAGACAGAGAGGGGGGGAGAGAGACAGAGAGGGGGGGAGAGAGACAGAGAGGGGGGGAGAGAGACAGAGAGGGGGGGAGAGAGACAGAGAGGGGGGGAGAGAGACAGAGAGGGGGGGAGAGAGACAGAGAGGGGGGGAGAGAGACAGAGAGGGGGGGAGAGAGACAGAGAGGGGGGGAGAGAGACAGAGAGGGGGGGAGAGAGACAGAGAGGGGGGGAGAGAGACAGAGAGGGGGGGAGAGAGACAGAGAGGGGGGGAGAGAGACAGAGAGGGGGGGAGAGAGACAGAGAGGGGGGGAGAGAGACAGAGAGGGGGGGAGAGAGACAGAGAGGGGGGGAGAGAGACAGAGAGGGGGGGAGAGAGACAGAGAGGGGGGGAGAGAGACAGAGAGGGGGGGAGAGAGACAGAGAGGGGGGGAGAGAGACAGAGAGGGGGGGAGAGAGACAGAGAGGGGGGGTGAGAGACAGAGAGAGAGTGTGAGCGGTCTGTAGCTTAGTGTGTATAAAGTAGATGGGTCTCATGGACAAGATGAGCTCAGAGATTAATGATCAGAGATGGCCTTACCTGTGATTGCTACTACCATCAAGGCTGTGATATTGATGCAATAATTCACAATAAATTCATGGATTGTAAGGGTTTTATCCACCAGTGTACAGACATTCTGGGTGAAAATGCAGAGATGGTTGCACACTAGCAGAGTTCACAGGTTCAGTATTGGGAAAGGTAAACTGGGCAGGGAGGAGATTGGCAAGATCAGCCCCCAGCCAGCATGTTGGGGAAGACTGGTGAGAGAGTAGGGCTGGGCAGTTTGGTCCGCTACCTGTGAAGAAGCAGCAATCAATGCTGTGATAGGACTTCAGAGAATACCAAGAGAGGCATAAAAGGAAGAGAGAGGTAAGCCTGGGACGGAGGCAAGAGAGTAGAAAGGTTGATGGGTTCTGAAGGGTTGGGTTAGGAATTTTGGAAGGCAGAGTACCTGAAAGAGGAGGAACTAAATGTTGTCTCATTATGGTCCTGTGAAGTGCTGTGGGGTGTTTTGACTATGCTAATAGTGTTATAGAAGTAACAACAATCAGCATCCATGAGTTTCTCTGCATAACCAAATCCAAAGTGGACAATATAAAACATCTCATACCAACAAATCTTTATTGGGATTCAATTAGTTAATCACCTCCCATGGCATTACCCTGTCAGGGGCTCATAGTCATGCCACTTGGATATTGTAGAAGTTGTTTTTGGTGCATTTCATGCAATTTAATGCATTCCATTCACTTATGCCTTTATGATGAACAGAACAAATACCAAATTTCAAACAGATTTTCCCAGTCACAACAATTTTATTACATTACTTAACAAACAGGGAAGACTGGACACAAATAAACGTGGTGGGGTGGGGTGGGGTGGGGTCAGGAAAGAGATGAGAAACAAGGGTAAATTATACATCAATATTTAATTTCAGCACAACAACTAATGAGGCCAAACAGATTTAAACACCACAGCCTGCGCACAAAGACAGAAGAAACAGCATCAAGTTGTGGAGCAAAGCAACCCTGCAACACCAAGTATTACCCGCAAACACCAACTGCTCTTTCATACTAATTACAGCCTTGGCAAAAGTGAAACCCAGCACCAGCTGGAGCCTCATACCAGCCGTACCTTCCTTCCCCACAAAACTGCAAACATTTGCCAAAAACTAGAATAGGAAAGCGGATTCCGGTGCACAAATCTTACAATCAATTAAAAGGTAGCAATTAAATTTTACCTGCTTTTTGACTCCATCATTTCCCTGACATCCAAAAATACATCTTTTTTAAAGCAAATGAACTCTTCACACACACACACACACACACACACAGAGAGGTCAATCACAAATAAAAGACTCGTTCCTCAATTACAATCTTTTGAAAAACCTGTTAGAAACAAGTGTTAAAATGACATTTTGCTGAACAGCAGGGAAATGCTCTGGTTGTTGAGTGACAGACAGCTGGAAGCACAGGAAGCGCCTCCCCATATACACTTGTTATCTGGCAGCCGAGGGGAGAATTACTGCCCCAAACCACCGAAAATAAACACAAGGTAAAAACCACGTTTAACACAAACACAAACAACAACAAGAAGGAGAAATCCAGAATAACGTTTCTAAACAGGGAAGAAGAGGCCAACGGCTTTTATCAGATCACTCGCTTGCAACATTTGGGGGGGGAAAAATGCACCGACATCGATATAAGTACATATATATATATATATATATATTTCAGCCAGAAGTTTTCAACTAAAATGGAAAGCGCAAATAGGTTTACAAATGGCGAAGGCATTTAATTCTGACGCTCAAACTGGAGGGAGAAGTCAGGATTTTAAAGACTTTACTGGAGTATCGCGGCTCACAAGGAGGTAATTTGATCAAAAACACCTAAATCCGACAGCTACCGCGAAACGGGAGGAATTAAAACTCGACAAGCATCTTTATACACAAAACCAGAAGACATCCGTTGGCTTAACTTGTTTATACGCGTAACTTTAATTATTTCCACCCACCGTGCGAAGAAGAAGCTTGACAGGAGGAAACACGTCCCCCCACCACCCCCCCGCCTCTCAAAACGTCAAATAAAAACAAGTTTGAAAAACAATAAATCTCGCTTCTAAACCCACCGTCTTTACCTCAGAACATGACGGAAAACGGTAACTTACCTTAAGTTTTGAAGTCTTTCCTTCAAAAAAAAATAAAGTTTTCTCGTGCGGAGTAAAAGGCGGTTTTTTTAAAAAAAATACGAACGCTCTTGTTTTCCGCCGCCACAGCTCGCGAGCTCCCCTCAGGCGCCAAGGTCCCTCATTGGTCCAGAGGGAAGAGTTTGAACGGCCGTGCCGCCCCCTGATTGGCTGATCCGGGCCGCTCTCGCAGCACTTTCCATAACTGCCACCACAAAATGGCGGAGCCAAAAAAAAAAACTCCTGGCGGAGAAGGTTTAGGTAGTGGCCGATCGACCGACTGACTGACAGGCGTCATTCGAAAATGTAACCTCTTCCTCGACAGGGAGGTTAGCCACAAGGCGGTAAAGGTTTGTACTGACTTTCCTTATCAGAGAGAAAAATAATCAGATAAAGCAGTTATTTGTGAAAAGAAAACAGCCACTGAACACACACCCCACCAGGTTCACCTCTTCCAATAAAAAAAATACCGAGGATATTGCAAATCTGAAATAAAAACAGAAAATGCAGGATATACTCATCTGTGGAGAAGGGAATCAGGGTTAAGATTCAGGTCAGTGACTGCTCATCAACTGAAAAAGTTAGAAATGTCAGATTTTAAGCAAGTGAAACGTGGGAAAAAGAACAAAAGAGGAAAGGTCTGTGTTAAGGTGGAGGACAAGAGCAATTAAATGACAAAAGTTCTGCTACTTCCAACACGATACCAATTGCCAACACCAAATAAATCTTAAACAAAAACAAAAATACCTGGAAAAACTCAGCAGGTCCAGCAGCATGTGCGGAGAGGAACACAGCCAACGCCTCGAGTCCACGTGACTCTTCAACAGAACTTTTTGCTTTAAACCAAATAAATCTTGCCTTCCATCTTCCTGAGGGAAGCGTTGCTTTATTCTGTTCACTCCTCAATCATCCCTAATGCCCCATCCCCTTCCCACAGCACCTTCCCTGCATGAAAGATGCAACACCTGCCCTTTTATCTCTTCCCTTTGAACCATCCAAGGCCCCAACGACTTCATCAGGCTGGATGATCGACAATTTGCTTGTACTTTCAATTTAGTGTACTGTATTGTTACGATGCAACAGATGATGTGTGCCAGGCGGAACAAATCCACGAGGGAGCTTGATCATATCACAACAACTTTGCAATTTGTATTTTATTTTGAGATGCGTGCCTTGAACTCAGTAGTAATAAGTCTACCAAGACTTAGATTTTTTTTTTACAGAATTAAATTAAACATTTATTAACAAAAGAAAAGATTTCAAGCACCTACATAGGTCTACAAATTACTACTATAACTCCTAAAACCCCTAAGTAATCTGGCTGCCAGTTACACTTCCAGGCAACAGTAAAAACAAATAGATTTAAACAGACCCAGGCAAAGCAACACAATACCCTTGACAGACAAATTCAAAGTGAGTTTTCTCAGCTTCGATTCCTGTAGACAGCAACTTGACACAGAGGCTGTAGGCTTTTCACAGTTGTGTTAGATCTTAGAATGCCTTTTTCTGATACATAGCATCATCTCCTTTAGACATGTTTCTCCCTTTTTAATGTAAATTCCATTGTTCCCATATGTCTTTGCAACTTTACTTTTCTCAGAATATAAATCTTTCATATTACTCATTTTTAGCAGTAACCTTTGGGAAAAATAAACACAGTTTTTGGCATAGCTTCTGGCTATGTGTAGTAACTTATCATCTCTTTGAAATTCAAGCTAACCTAATTTATCCATAAATGCAAATTTTCCTTACACCTCACATTCTAAAACTTCAGCCATGTTTATGTACTTAGCATTTCAAATCTATCATCTTTATTGATAACTCAAAGCCTCCAGACCAGCTGTCTCCAATTCAATTAAAACCTACCCCCCACAAACTATCCAAACTCCACTATTAACCCATTTTTACAATAAATCAAAATAATATTATGAGAATTATTAAATTTTCATGATGGTATTCACTGCCTCATGCAGTTTCCTCGACACTGGGAGACTAAATTCAGACTGTGTGTAACCACTTTGTAGAACACCTCTGTTCAGTCCACAAGTGTGACCCTGAATTTCACAGCCATTGGCTGTCCCAAAGCACTTTACAGCCAACGAAACGGAGTCATTGTTGTAATGTAGGAAATTTGGCAGCCAATTTAAGAACAATAAAATCCCATAAACAGCAATGTGATAATCAGCAGATAATCTGCTTTTGTGATGTTCATTGAGGCCCAGATACAAAATCAAAATACTGCAGAATCTGGAAATCTGAAATAAAAGGTCAATTACTTCTCTCCACACATGTTACCAGACCAGCAGGTTATGTCCAATGATGAGAGACTGAGTAAATTGGGCCTATAATCTCTGAAGGTTAGAAGAATGACAGGCAATCTCATTGAACATACAAGATTCTGAAGGGGCTTGAAAGGGTAGGCGCTGCGAGATTGTTTCCACTAGTTGGGGAATCTAAAACACAGGGCATGGCCTTAGATTAAGGGGCTGATCATTTAGGACTGAGGTGAGAAATTTCTTCACTCAGGGTTATGAACCCAGTGGGTTTCCATCGCTGAGTACATTTAAAGATGGAATAGATGTTTTTCGGTGTCTCAGGGAACTAAAGGATAAGGGACATGGAGGGGAAAATGGAGTTGAAGCCCAAGATCAGCCATGATCAAATTGAATAGCAGAGTAGGCCTGATGGATCATTGGTCTGCTCCTGCTCCCATTTCTTATGTTCCTTTATCATCACTGGAGAAAACTCCCCTGCTCTTCTTCAAAATGGAGCTAAAGCATCCCTCTGAGAGGGCAGACTGGACCTTGTCATCCAAGAGACAGCATATCATACTGCCTCAGTACTGCATTGGAGTATTAGCTTTGATTTTTGCACTGAAGTCAGACTTCAACTAAAGGTGAGTATGCTACCAAATAAGCCGTGACCCACCCTGGCAACTGTTCATGATTCGCCATTCACACATCCTCTAGACTCATCTTTTGCTTCTTGTCCCATTACCATTCTCTTTGACCTTGCTCTATCAACTCTTGTCATTTAATCTCTCCTGCCTTAAACACTATCGGAGACCTTCCCCTCTGTTCTTTTCCCAACTTCCCCCCACCCCTCTCCCCTTTCACTTGCTTAAAACCTACTACATCTTTAATTTTTCCCAGTTCTGACAAAAGGTCAGCAACCTGAAATTTAACTATTTCCCTGTCCACAAACAGACCTGCTGAGCATTGCTGGCATTTTCTGTCTTTAGTTTAATCTTTTAGTTGTGTCCCATCAAACCCTGCAAACCAAACCATTCTGGAGAAATTTCTGGTTAGCCATGACCATTTTTGAGTTGGTCTTCACGGATTTGGAATGTTTTGAAACACAAAAAAAAGTGTCCTCACTCTTCGTAAGATTTGACATTTCAGTGACTGAAAAGTCAAACCAAAGCTGTAAATTCTGACTAATTTCTGCTGCTGGAAAACATTCACAGAGATAGAAGAAATTAACAGAAGTATAAATATTTTGCGGATTTGACATTTTTAAAAACATAAAGCATCTTGGATTGTTGCAGCTGTAGGGTGTTGGATACCATTCGGTAGATCTTAATAAAGTCTTCATAGTCTTATGTAGGTTAACTATTATTTTATTAACTACAAAAATTATGTACATGTACACAGAAAAAGGTTCAAGCTCAGAGCTGTCTCCATGCTTGCCTGTGCACACGACTCTCTGCCCAACACTAGACTGACTGCTAGGTGTGGATCATGTGTTCTCTTACATCACTGTGAGTGCCGTATTACTCAGTCCCGCGTTAACCCTATATATGCCAGTCCCTTAAACTACACCTACCCTCAAGTCTTTATTTTCAAGTTATTCTACTTTACCCCATGTATTTACTACCCCATCTCCCCCCTTCAAGTCTCTGTGTTCATAGTTCAGGCGGTTTGGAGGCCTTATACCCCTTCCATATCTCGTTTGTAATGCTTTTGAAATAGTGGTAGGCTCTGTCATTGCAGGTAAACTCTGTTGATTTGGAGGTTCTGGCATCTGGGTATCTTTTTATCCTCTTTTTCCATTCCTTGGTATTGAACTGCTCTTTGTCAATTTGGCAGTTGTGGTGATAGGTAAATTTTTTTCCCATCCTGTTTCTTGTGGGTTGGATGAACGTTGTGTTGTTTTTTTTTTCCTCTTCTTCCTTCGTCATGGGGGTTGTTGTCATGTCCTCTGTGACGGAAAATGGCTTTTCCTGTTATGAGGAAGAGTTTTTTCAGTAAGTTCACCTTTATATTTGGCTGTGTGGTGTGCGGTTGGAGATGGACGGCCGGCACTTGTTTCCAGCATTGTCTGTGGCACTGTCATGCTGGCTGGGAGAGTTGCAGCGTTTGCTCTGAGGCTGCAGTGTTGACCTCATCAACAGTCATTGGAGCCAGAGGTTGAGGCTCTTCTGGTTGGTTATTGCTCTCTTGTCTATCCTCCACTGGAGGCGTCATGATAACCATCTGAGTGGCGGCTGGTCTGACCAATGAGGGCTTTCCAGCACCTGTAACGAAAATGGACAAACCTGATCTGTAAAGAGGGAAGACAGTTCAGAGCTCAAGTCCCAGTCAGGATATTCTTTCTTGTTTGAGGTCCCAGGAACTTGAAGTTCTGTATAATATACGCAGTGGTTGTCTTACATCTTCTGCTGTGTTGAGGAAATTTAGGGCTACACAGGCATCTCTGCTGAAGAGAGAAAAAGACTGGATACGGATGACATCAGTTCGAAGATTTGTTTGCCGGTATACCTAGGTGGTTCCAGAATCATGTCTCTGACCAGAAGTCGGATTCCTCCAGGCCCATAGAGTGCTGTGTCTGTTGTTTGAAGCCAGAGGTTCTTTGTCCACTGGCTCCCATGTCAAATTTAAAGCTTGTGAAATGGCCATTAACCGAAATGCCTGCATTCCAATATGAAAATCCAGGATCTTTGACCTCAGCCAAGAAGCATGGCTAGTGTGTCTTCTTAACCTCATGAATAATCTTTGGGTCTTCTGTGCATTTAGATGTTTTAGCCTTGCACAGTTTGCCGGTGCCCAATTCTGTTACATTGAAAGCATTGGAATGAAATTACAGGACACTGATCTCGCCTTTGGGGGTGCCTTGCTCCACAGCGCTGGCATGGCTGCTCTACTGGTCTGTTAGGATATTGTTTCCCTTGGCCTGGAGTGTCCCTGTTTCTGTGCAGTTTAGCTAACTGGACTGTGGAGTTTCCTTTGTACCACAGTTTACCTTCTCTTAAAATGGACCTGTGCTGCACACGGAATTCAGACTGCCTAACAATCTGGATAGCTTTCTCGAGGGTTAGATCTTCCTTCACTTGCAGCATGTCTGAGAGTTGAAAAGGGGTGTTATTAAGTCCTCCCGGACTTAATTTTGAGTGCAACAATTTCAGATCATGAACCCTCTCCTCCATCCCCACCCCCTTTCCGATCCCCCTTTTTCCAATATTTTATAATTTAAAAAAAATATTTTTCTTTTCCCACCTATTTTTAAACTTATTTCTATTGTTTTATCTCCATCTTTTAGCCCATTTCGATCCCTTTCCCCACCCCATCCCCAATAGGGCCATCTGCCACTAGCTTGTCCTGCTTGCTACCCTTAATGTCCCCATTAGCACATTCCTTAGATAATATCACCATTGTCAACTCCCCTTTGTCCTTTTGTGTATGACATCTTTGGCAATCTCTCTTTGCCTCCACCTATCACTGGCTCCCTATCCAGTTCTACCTGTCCCACCCCCCTCTACCAGCTTATATTTCACCTCATTTCTCTATTTCCTTAGTTCTGTTGAAGAGTCATATGGACTTGAAGCATCAACTGTATTCCTCTCCGCAGATGCTGTCAAACCTGAGTTTTTCCATGTATTTTTGAGTATCTGAGGAATCTTTTTCTCCAAAGTCCCCAATTATGTGATTGATCTGGGCCTTGGATAAGTCCAAATTGTGCTGGAAGAATAGATTTATGATCCATGGTTAAAAAATTTTAAAGTGTAGGTTCAGCTTTAAGAAGCTGCTGAAATTCAAGATGGTGCCGCCATTCACGGGATCACAGAATCTCACAGTGCAGAAGAGACCCTTCGGGCCATCAAGTCTGCACCGACACATGAGAATCACCTGACCTACCTACCTAATCCCATTTACCAGCACTTGGCACATAGCCTTGAATGTTATTACGTGCCAAGTGCTCATCCAGGTACTTTTTAAAAGATATGAGGCAACCTGCCTCCACCAGCATCCCAGGCAGCACATTCCAGACCATCACCACCCTCTGGGTAAAAAAGTTTTTCCTCACATCCCTGATCAAACCTTGCCTCTCCAAGTGGAGATAGATTCTCTCCTTCAGAATTTTCTCCAATAGTTTCCTGACCACTGACATGAGACTCACTCACCTGTAGTTCCCTGGCTTATCTCTACAACTCTATTTAACTAGCAGAACCACATTAGCTGTTCTCCAGTACTCTGACACCTCCCCTGTGGCCAGAGAGGAATTAAAAATTTGGGTCAGAACCCATGCGATCTCCTGCCTTGCCTCCCTCAGCAGTCTGGGACACAAATCATCCGGACCTGGAGATTTGTCCACTTTTAAGCCTGCCAACACCTCCGATACCTTGTCACTCACTATATCAATTTGCTCAAGAACCTCGCAGTCTCTCTCCCCAAGTTCGATACCTTCATCCTCATTCTCTTGGGTAAAGACGGATGTGAAGTATTCGTTCAACACTCTACCGATGTCCTCTGGCTCCACCCATAAATTGGCCCCTTGGTCCCCAATGGGCCCTACCCTTTCCCTGGTTATCCTCTTCCCATTGATATACTTATAGAATATCTTGGGATTTTCCCTACTTTTACCAGCCAGAGCTTTCTCATATCCCCTCTTTGCTCTCCTAATTGCTTTCTTAAGCTCCACCCTGCACTTTCTGTACTCCACTAATGGTTCCGCTGATTTGCTTCCCTTGTACCTGCTAAAAGCCTCTCTTTTCCTTTTCATCGTATCTTGAGTATCTCTGGTCATCCATGGTTCTCTTGGCTTGTTACTCCTTCCTATCACCCTAGAGGGAACATGTTGAGCCTGTACCCTCCCCATTTTTTTTTTGAATGGCCCCCACTGCTCCTCTGTAGATTTCCCCACAAGTAGCTGATCCCAGTCTACCTTGGCCAGATCCTGCCTTATTTTACTAAAATCCATTCTCCTCCAATCCAAAACATTTTTTTGCAACTTGTCTATTTCTTTGTCCATAATAAGCTTAAGTTGTACCATGTTGTCGTCGCTATCGCTAAAATGCTCCCCCACCATCACCTCAGCCACCTATCCGGCTTCATTCCCCAGAATTAGGTCCAGCACTGCACCATCCCTTGTTGGATCCTCTACATATTGACCTAAAAAGTTCTTGTGTACACATTTCAAGAAATCCACTCCATCCAAGCCCTTAACACTATGTCTATCCCAATTAATGTTGGGAAAGTTGAAATGACCTAATATAATTACCCTATTATTATTGTTTTTACACACCTCCGCATATTGTGCACATATTTGCTCCTCAATTTCCCGCTGACTATTTGGGGGCCTATAATAAACACATAACAATGTGGCTGCCCTTTTTTTATTCCTAAGCTCTACCCACAAAGCTTCATTCGATGCCCCCTCCAAGATATCATCTCCCCTTACTGTAGTAACTGACTCCTTAACTAATAATGCAATGCCTCCTCCTCTTTTACCCCCTCCCCTGTCTCGCCTGAAGATTCCATATCGCAGAATGTTGAGTTGCCAATCCTGCCCCTCCCTCAACCATGTCTCAGTGATGGCTACTATATCACAATTCCACCTGCCAATCCTCACCCTTAACTCATCCGTTTTACCTGTAATACTCCTGGCATTAAAGTAGAGGCCATCCAGCCTTGCCTTACTCCCTTGAAACTTGATGCAGCTGTACTCCCTCTGACTTGATTGTTTTACTGTATTATAATGTGTCCCTATTCTGTTAACATTCTGTGTCCCCTCCCCTGCCGAATTAGTTTAAACTCCTCCCAACAGCACTAGCAAACCCGCCCCCAAGGATGTTAGTCCCACTCTTGTTCAGATGTAGACCGTCCCGCTTGTACAGGTCCTTCCCCAGAAACAGTCCCAGTGATCCAGGAATCTAAAACCCTCCCTCCTGCACCAACTCTTAAGCCACGTATTCATCTGCGCTATTCTCCTAGTTCTGAGCTTGCTAGTATGTGGCACTGGGAGTAATCCAGAGATTACAACCGAAGAGGTCTTGCTTTTTAGTCTACTGCCTAACTCTCTGAATTCTTGATGCAAGACCTCAACCCTCTTTCTACCTATGTCATTGATACCAACATGTACCATGACTTCTGCCTTATTACCCTCCCCCTTCAGGATGCCCTGCAGCCGTTCAGTGACATCCCAGACCCTGGCACCAGGGAGGCAACACACCATCCTAGAATCATGTTGATGGCCACAGTAGCGCCTATCTGTTCCCTTGATTACAGAATTCCCTATTACTATTGCTCTTCCTGCCCCCTACCCCCCTGTACAGACAGGCTGCTTGTGGTGCCAGAAGATTGGCTCTGTCTGGCACTCCCTGGAGGAACCAGCGCTCTCATCAGCCTCCAAAATGGAATACCGATTTGCAAGCGGGACCCCAGGAGACTCCTGAACTACCTGTCTGTTTCCCTTGGACTGCCTGGTGGTCACCCATTCCCTTCCTTCCTCAAATCCCTTCATCTGCGGTATGACCACCTCTCTAAACGTGCTATCCACGATGCTCTTAGACTCGCGGATTCTCTAGTGTCCCAGCTGCCATTCCAACTCTGAAATCCAAGCTTCCAGGAGCTGCAGCTGGACACACTTCCTGCACACATGCTGGTCCTGGGCACTGGAAACGTTCCTGGCTTCCCACATGGAGCACGAGGAGCACACCAAGGTTTTGAGCTCTCCTGGCATGACTTATCCCTTTAAATTAAACCTTTTAAACCAATTACTCTAGGGCCCTTCTTTCCTGATCCTCATTACCACACAATATACAAACTATAAACCACCAAAAGACCTTAAACTATAAGCGATGAAAGTAGTCAATACTTACCCGACCTTACCCACGACTTACCAGTCAATCCTTTCCCTTGTAGCCTCTACTGCTGCACAGGGCAAGACCACTCTCTGAAGATTTAAGAAGTTGGATAGCAAAGAAAGAAATGCAAAGAGCGCCTCTTCCCGTATGCACCAAATTCCCACTATGCACCAAATTGCCAATACCCGCACTCACGCTGGCTGTGTCTCACTCACGATGAGGTTTCTCCCCTGTTCACGTGCAAGCGAACCCTGAAGACAAAGGGTCTACCCGCATTTGCAGGTTTTGGTGGGCTCCAGCTGTAATGGAGCTGACGCTCAGCCTTGAAAAAATTTTAAACAATGGCTGCTTTGATTGACCAGCTGCAGACTGCTCCATTTCAATGCTGGCTTTAGTGTCATGAAAGTGTCAAATCCTGGCATTTGCTGGTCTTAAAAGCTGATTTTTTAGTTGCGATTCTTCCGAATTAATTCATTTTTTTCTGTTTGGAACGAGCTTGGACACCACATGTTCAGGCACCAACTGGGGAATCTAGTTTTTCCAATGGAGTTTTTAAATGGCAATTTTTGACCTCTGAACTATTTAAAAGTTTCTCGGGACTTGCTATATCCTGGAATTTAAAAGTTTTAGCTCACCCCTGCTGGCTCTGCATTCTGGGAATTTAAGCTAAACTTCCAAGAGATCCTATGGAGTATTCTGCTGCAATGAGGAATTTTAAATTTCTGCCTTCAGCTTCCAAGCCTTTCTTTGGAGTTTTTATTTCCTGGTGATTTTCCTCTGTGTGTCTGCTTCTCGAGGTTTTCTTCAGGTCAGAATATTTCTTCTAATTTTTCTTTAGTCTTGCAGGATTTAAGTTTTTCTCTGCAGTCTCTGTGATGTTTTGGGTTTTTCCATTCACTGCTGCCGTGCTGTAGGATGTTGGATACCATTCGGTAGGTCTTAAGTAGGTTTACTGTTTGTATTTATTAACTACAAGAACTGTGTACACATATACAGTAAAGGGTTCAAGCTAGGACCTGTCTCCACGCTTGCTTGCACACTCAGCTTTGTCCAACACTAGACTGACCCCTGGGTGCAGATCACGTGTTCTCTTACATCACTGTGTGGGTGGTACTGTGCTGAGTCCCACATTAACCCAATATGGTGCCAGATCCTTATACTACATGGATGTTCAGCAACCCAGCTAGGAATGAAACTGAGAACAGTTCATTACCACATTCCTTCGACAGTACCTTCCAAACCCACAACCTCTACCACCTAGAAAGACAAGGCCAGCAGATGCATAGGAACACCACCACCTGCTAGTTTCCCTCCATGTCACACACCATCCTGACTTGAAACTACATCACCGTTCCTTCACTGTCACTAGGTCAAAGTCCTAGAATTTCCTTCTTAACAGCACTATTGGTGTTCCCACAGCACATGGACTGTAACGGTTGAAGAAGGAGCACGCTGCCATCTTTTTGAGGGCAATGAGGGATAGGCAATAAATGCTGGTCTAGGCAGCAACATCTGCATCCCATGAATGAATATTAAAAGAAAGCTGGAGTTGGAGGCAAAGGCGTAATGGTATTGTTGTTGGACTAGTAATTCAGAGACCCAGTTCTTCGAAAGAACAGTCCAATTAATCCCTTGTCCCTGCTCTTCTACATTTCCCTCTTTCAAGTATTTATCCAATTCTATTTCAAAAACAACTTATTATGCATTAAAAATGTCTCATATCCCCTCTGGCTCTTTTGGCATTTGCCTTTAATCAGGCCCTCTGGATACTGGCCGTCTTGCTGTAGAAATAGTTTCTCCATATTTACTCCCTTAAGTTTTTTCAACTCTTTCTATCCAAATGCCTCCCTGAGTTCTTCCTGCTCATTCATCACCCTCTGTATAAAGGAATAAATCTAAACTGTTTTTGCACCCTTACTCTGTTAAGCTTGAACTCACGTTGTCTCAATTTCTGCTCAATTATCCTAATGGTTGACAGAAATTTCATTGCTTTATTTCCCTAGGACTGGTGTACTGGCCTCCTTGATTTGGTTAATTAGGAACCATGATGCATCAAATTATTAACTGTTGATTAATTATGATTATTTGATTTGATGCACTTATGTGGTTATCCCTGGTCATTCCATATTAATTTGGATACTGGTGAGAGCGATGGTTGCGCAGGGGAGTGCAGCCAGAGCCAAGTGCGTGGCTCAAGCTGCACAGGGGGGGAGGAAAAAGAGTGGAAGAGCAATAGTGATAGGGGATTCAATAGTCAGGGGATCAGACAGGTGTTTCTGCTGCAGTAAACACGGCTGCATGATGGTGTGTTGCCTCCCTGGAAAATTAAAAAGCAGGACCTCAAGATTAGTAATCTCCAGATATCTCTCAAAGCCACATGCTAGTGAGCATAGGAATAGGAGGATTGACCAATTGAACACGTGGCTGGAGAATTGATGCAGGAGAGAGGGCATCAGATTTCTAAGGCATTGGGACTGGTTCTGAGGCAGGTTGGACCTGTAAAGGATGGATGGGTTACACCTTAAACAGGACTGGGACTAATATCCTTGCAGTGAGATTTGCTTGTGCTGCTGCGGAGTGGTGAAACTAGCTTGGGATCAGGATAAAAGAGCACGAGGAGAGCAGAGACACAGGATAAAAGAGCACGAGAAGAGCGGAGACACAGGATAAAAGAGCACGAGGAGAGCAGAGACACAGGATAAAAGAGCACGAGGAGAGCGGAGACACAGGATAAAAGAGCATGAGGAGAGCGGAGACACAGGATAAAAGATCGCAAGGAGAGCGGCAGAGACAAAATAAAAGCGCGAGGAGAGCGGAAACAGGATAAAAGAGCATGAGAGCAGTGGAAACAGGATAAAAGAGCACGAGGAGAGCGGTGGAGACACAGGATAAAAGAGTGAGAGGAGAGCGGAAACAGAATAAAAGCGCAAGGAGAGTGGAGACACAAGATTAAAGAGCGCGAGGAAAGCAGCGGAGACACAAGTAAAAGAGTGCAAGGAGAATGGCAGAGACACAGGATAAAAGAGCACGAAGCCATACCTTGTAGTTACGAAGCACATAACCTTAGTTGTCAGCAGTACTAGCATTCAATAGACTCAGTAAGCTGTAGCATACATCGGAAGAAAGTAATTAAAGTAAATCAAATAACATAAGTTAGAATGGCAGGACAGTTATGTTGCAGCTGTGAGAAGTGGGTGCTTTTGGACGCCAAGGTGATCCGTGACAAACATGTCTGCAGGAAGTGTAAGCAGCTTGAGGAATTCTGGATCAGGATAATTGATCTGGAAGCTGAAATGCAGATACTGCACAACATAAGGGAGGGAGAGAAATACCTGGATACTTTGTTCCAGAAGAGGGTCACACCTATAAGAAGAGGGTCATCTGTTTTGGCAAGCAATGAGGGACAGGAGGATGTGACTGTCAGTGAGGCAAGTAATTGGACCGAGTGGGCAATAGTGGAGGAGCCTTAGACTTTGCAATCGTCAAACAGGTTTGAGGTGCCCACAACCTATGTGGATGAAAGCGAAGTTAGCAAGATGGATGAGCTGGCTGGCCATGGCACTTATGGTACCGGGTTTGTAACCCCAAGATCAAGAGTTCAAATCTCACAATGGCAAACTATGAGACAATGTAACTTCATCTGAAACAGATGGAAACGGGTTTGTACTTGCAAGAGTTTGGCTGTGATGTGCTCACTTTCTTATGCTTGGCCTAAATAGCCAAGTGGTTATGGTACTGGGTTTGTAACCCCAAGATCGAGAGTTCAAACCTCTCAATAGCAAACTATGAAACAATGTAACTTCATCTGAAACAGATGGAAATGGGTTTGTACTCGAAAGAGTTACAGCCATCATACACTTTGATTACATATGATGAAAGAAATAACGTGGTACAGGAAGTCATTCAAGCAGGGGGAGCAAAAAGGAATGAAGTGGTAATAGGGGATAGTATAGTGAGGGGGATTGAAACTGTTCTCTGCAGCAAAGAGTGAGAATCTAGATGGTTATGTTGCCTGCCCAGTGCCAGGATTCAGGACATCTTCTCAGGGCTGGAGAGGAACTTCCATTGGGAGGAGGTGGATCCGTTTGTTGTGGTCCATATAGGTAGCAATGACATAGGTAGAACTAGGAAAGAGGTTCTGCCAAGTCAGTATGAGGAGCTAGATACAAAATTATTATTACCTGAGCCATATGCACATTAGCATAGGGCAAATAAGATTAGAGAGATGAATGCATGGCTCAAAGACTGTTGTGGGAGAAGTAGGTTCCAATTTGTGCGGCTTTGGCATCAGTATTGGGGAAAGTGGGGGCTGTACCCTTCGGACAGTTTACACCCGAACCATGCTGGGACAAGTGTCCTCGCAAAAAGCATAACTAGGGAAGTATAGAGGGCTTTAAACTAAACAAGAGGACTAAGGGATCAAGATTGAGTAGAGGTAGCAATTCAAGGTGTAGAGTCAAGACAGGAGAGCAAAATAGTAACATGAGAAATGAGGGTCAGAGAATGGCAGGAAGGGACAGAGAAAAAAACCTAAGAATACATGAACAGTTAAGACTAGATGTTACAAAGGTAACAAAAGGATAAAACTGAAGGCTCTCTATTTGAATGCACGTAGCATTCATAACAAAGTAAATGAATTGATGGCCCATATTGAAGTAATAAATTTGATCTGTTAGCAATTACGCAGACACGGCTGCAGGATGACAAAGATTGGGTCCATAATATTGAAGGGTACATGACATTCAAGAAGAATAGGAAGCTGGGTAAAGGTAGAGGGGTAGCATTATTAATCAAAGAGGGCATTGGTGCATAGTTAGAGATGACCTTGGTTCAGGAGATTAGGATGTAGAATCGGTTTGGGTGAAGATGAGGAATAGTAGGGGGAAGAAGTCATTAGTGGGAGTGGTCTACAGGCCCCCGAACAGTAGTCATAGTATAGGACAAAGTATTCAAGAGAAAATATTATGTGCTTATGATAAACGGATGGGTATAATCACTGGAAAAATCAGATTGGCAGTAGTAGTCTGGATGAGCAGTTCTTAAATGCTTTCGAGATAGTTTCTTAGAGCAGCATTGTTCTGGAAGCAACCAGAGAGCAGGTTATATTTGAACTGGTATTGTGTAACGTGGCAGGATTAATTAATGACCTCAGAGTAGAGGCACCCTTGATAGTAGCGACCACAATATCACTGAATTTTACATCCAGTTTGAAATTGAGAAGAGCGGGTCTTAGACCAGTATCTTAAACTTAAATAAGCGCAACGATGTGGGGATGAAAGCTAAGCTAGCTGAAGTGAACTGGGAAACTAGGCTAGAGGATAAATCAATAGAGAAGCAATGGCAGACATTTAAGGAGATATTTCAGAGTATTCAGAATAAGTGCATTCCTACCATAAAGAAAAATTCTAAGGTGAGGACCCACCATCCGTGGTTAACTAAAGACATTAAGGAAAGCATCAAACTTAAGGAAAAAGCATACAAATCTCTGCAAACATGAGTGGCAAGACAGATGATTGGACAGAATATAAAGAATGTTAGAAAATGACTAGAAGGTTAATCAGGAGAAAGAAATTAGAGTATGAGAGGAAGCTAGCTAGAAATGTTAAAACGGATAGCAAGAGTTTCTATAGGTATTTAAAAGGAAAAGAGTAAGCAAAGTGAGTGTTGGTCCTCCAGAGAGTAACAGTGGGGAGTTAATAGTAGATAATAAGGAAATGGCAGAAGGAATGAAGCAATATTTTGCTTCTGATAAAAGCAAAAAACTGCAGATGCTGGAAATCCAAAACAAAAACAAAAATACCTGGAAAAACTCAGCGGATCTGGCAGCATCTGTGGAGAGGAGCACAGTTAATGTTTCGAGTCTGAATGACCCTTCAACAGAACTAAGTACAAATAGAAAAGAGGTGAAATATAAGTTGGTTTAAGGAGGGGGTGTGGGGGGTGGGGGCGGTGGTGCAGTGGGTGGGGGGGTGGAGGTGGGACAAGAAGAGCTGGATAGAGGGCCAGTGATAAGTGGATATAACCAAAAATGTCACAGACAAAACGACAAAGAGGTGTTGAAGGTGGTGATATTATCTAAAGGAATATTATCTAAAGGAATGTACTAAATAAGTGTAGAAAGCAGGACGAGCAAGGTAGAGATAGCCCTAGTGGTGGTGGGGTGGGGGAAGGGATCGAAATAGGCTAGAAGGTAGAGATAAAACAATGGATGGAAATACACTTAAAAATAATGGAAGTAGGTGGGAAAAGAAAAATCTATACAAGTAATTGGAAAAAACAAAAAGGAGGGGGAAAATCGGAAAGGGGGTGGGGATGGAGGAGAGAGCTCATGATCTAAAATTGTTGAATTCAATATTCAGTCCAGAAGGCTGTAAAGTGCCTAGTCGGAAGGTGAGGTGCTGTTCCCCCAGTTTGCGTTGAGCTTCACTGGAACAATGCAGCAAGCCAAGGACGGACATGTGGGCATGAGAGCAGGGCGGAGTGTTAAAATTGCAAGCGACAGGGAGGTCTGGGTATTGATTGCAGACAGACCGAAGGTGTTCTGCAAAGCGGTCACCCAGTCTGCGTTTGATCTCTCCCATGTAGAGGAAACCGCATTGGGAGCAACGACTGCAGTAGACTAAGTTGAGGGAAGTGCAAGTGAAATGCTGCTTCACTTGAAAGGAATATTTGGGCCCTTGGACGGTGAGGAGAGGGGAAGTGAAGGGGCAGGTGTTGCATCTTCTGCGGTTGCATGGGAAGGTGCCGTGGGAGGGGGTTGAGGTGTAAGGGGTGATGGAGGAGTGGACTAGGGTGTCCCAGAGGGAACAGTCCCTGCAGAATGCCACCGGGGGGGGGGGGGGTGAAGGGAAGATGTGTTTGGTGGTGGCATCATGCGGCAGTTGGCGAAAATGGTGGAGGATTCCACCCTGCTCTCATGCCCACATGTCGGTCCTTGGCTTGCTGCATTGTTCCAGTGAAGCTCAACGCAAACTGGAGGAACGGCACCTCATCTTCCGACTAGGCACGTTACAGCCTTCTGGACTGAATATTGAGTTCAACAATTTAAATCATGAACTCTCTCCTCCATCCCCACCGCCTTTTCGATTTCCCCCCTGCTTTTTGTTTTTTTCAATAATTTATATAGATTTTTCTTTTCCCACCTTCTTCCATTATTTTTAAGTGTGTTTCCATCCATTGTTTTATCTCTACCTTCTAGCCTATTTCGATCCCTTCCCCCCACCCCACCCCCACTAGGGCTATCTGTACCTTGCTCGTCCTGCTTTCTACACTTAATTAGCACATTCCTTTAGATAATATCACCACCTTCAACACCTCTTTGTCCTTTTGTCTGTGACATCTTTTGGTTATCTCCACCTATCACTGGCCCTCTATCCAGCTCTACTTGTCCCACCACCACCACCACCCCCACCCCCCCCACCCCTCCTTAAACTAACTTATATTTCACCTCTTTTCTATTTGTACTTAGTTCTGTTGAAGGGTCATTCAGACTTGAAACGTTAACTGTGCTCCTCTCCACAGATGCTGCCAGACCTGCTGAGTTTTTCCAGGTGTTTCTGTTTTTGTTTTAAATATTTTGCTTCTGTGTTCACTATAGAGCATACAAAAACATTCCAGTAATAGCTGCAAATTAGGAGGTGAATGGGAGAAAGGAACATGGTGAAATTGAAATCACTATGGAAATGGTACGGAGCAAATTAATGGAGCTGCAGGCTGGCAAGTCTCCAGGTCCTGATGGACTACATCCTAGGGCCTTAAAAGAGGTGGCAAATAAGGTAGTTGATGCGCTGGTGTTAATTTTCCAAAATTCGCTAGCTTCTGGAAAGGTTCCATTGATTGAAAAGTAGCAAATATAACCCCTCTATTCAAGAAAGGGGGGAGGCAGAAAACAGGAAACTATAGGCCAGTTAACTTGACACCTGTCGTGGGGCAGTTATTAGAATCGATCATTAAAGAGATTATAGCTGGGCACTTAGAAAAGCTCAAGGCAATAGGGAAGCGTCAGCATGGTTTTGTGAGAGGAACCAATGTTTAACCAATCTATTGAAGTTTTTTGAAGGAGTAACATGCACATTGGATAAAGGGGAGCCTGTAGGCATACTGTACTTGGATTTCCAGAAGACATTTGATAAGGTGCCTTCAAAAATTTTTATGGAAAGTAAAAGCACATGGTGTAGTGGGTAACATAATAGCATGGATAGAACATTGGCTGGCTGGCAGGGTATGCAGGATTGGAAGGATGTGAAGAGTGGAATCCCACAGGAGTCTGTACTCGAGCCTCAACTTTTTATGATTTATTTCAATGACTTAGGTGAGGGGAATGAAGACATGGTAGCTGAATTTGCAAATGACACAAAGATAGGTAGGAAAGTATGTTGTGAAGAGGACATGAGGTTGCAAATGGACATAGATGGTTGAGTGAGTGGGCAAACATCTGGCAAATGGAGTTTAATATGGGAAAAGTGAAGCATGTGAAGTTGTTCACTTTAGCAGGAAGAACAAAAAAAGCAGTGTATTACTTAAATGGAGAACACCTGAGAGAGATCTAGGAGTTCCAGTACGAGTCACAAAAAGTTAGTAGCAGGTACTGCAAGTAATTAAGACGGCTAACGGAATGCTATCCTTTATTACAAGAGGGATTGAACATAAAAGTAAGGATTTTATGCTTCAGTTAAACAGGGCATTGGTGAGACTGCACCTCGAATACTGTGTGCAGTTTTGGTCTCCTTTTTTAAGGAACGATGTAAATGCATTGGAGGCATTCAAAGGAGGTTTATGAGGAAAGGTTGGACAAACTGGGCTTGTTTCCACTGGAGTTTAGAAGAGTGAGGGTGATTTGATTATAGTATACAAGATACTGAACAACCTTGACAAGGTGGACATGGAAAGGATGTTTCCTCTTGTGGGTGAGTCCAGAACTAGGGGGCACTGTTTTAAAATTAAGGATCGCCCTTTTAGGACAGAGATGAGAATTTTTTCTCTCAGAGGGTTTTGCGACTTCGGAATTCTCTGCCTCAGAAGGTGGTGGAGGTGGGGTCATTGAATATTCTTAAGGCAGAGGTAGATAGATTCTTGTTAGGCAAGGAATCAAAAGTTATTGGGGTTAGAATGGAATGCGGAAATCGAAACACAAGATCAGCCACGATCTTATTGAATGGCGGAGCAGGCTCGAGTGGCCAAATGGTCTACTCCTACTCCTATTTCTTATGTTCTTATTGTCAGGGGAATGAGAACCTGAGGGATAGCTCAAATTAGAAGTAAGTAAAACTGGTAACAGGAAGTAGAAAGATGGCACATGAAATTAGAAGACATTCGAAACAAAGGTGAGCAACAACTAGGCTTAGAATGTGCAATAATGTCAGAAAGACAAAGTAAAGGGCACTCTACCTGAATGCACACAGCATTCGCAACAAGGTAGATGATTTAAAGGCACAAAGAGATAAATGGGTATGACCTCATTGCCATTACAGAAACATGGCTGCAGGGTGACTCAAGACTGAAAACTGAATATTCAAGGATATTCTACATTTAAGAAGGACAGGCAAAACGGAAAAGGAGAAGGTGCTGCGCTGATTATAAGGGATAGGATCAGTACACTAGTAAGGGAGGATCTCAGATTGGAAGAACAAAATGTGGAATCTGTTGGGTGGAGCTAAGAAACTGTCCTCCTCACATTTGGCAATGCTTCCAAGTTTTGTATCATCTGCAAACTTTGAAATTGTCCCCTGCACACCAAGATCTAGATCATTAATATATATCAGGAAAATCAAGGATCCCAATGCTGACTCCTGTGGAACTCCATTACAAACGTTCCTCCAGCCCAAAAAATATCCATTGACCATTATCCTTTGTTTCCTATTACTCAGCCAATTTTGTATCCACATTGTTACTGTCCCTTTTATTCCACGAGCTATAACTTTTCTCACACGTCTGTAGTGTGGCACTATATCAAATGCCTTTTGAAAGTCTATGTACACCATATTAACAGCAATACCCTCATCAACCTTTGCTGTTACCTCTTCAAAAAACTCCAGCAAGTTAATTAAATACAATTTTCCCTTCAGGAATCCATGCTGGCTCTTCCTAAGCAACCCACATTTTTCCATTAATTCTATCCCAAATAATTGTTTCAAGAAGCTTCCCCACCACTGAAGTTAAACTAGTCTGTAATTGCTAGGCTTATCCTTACAACCTTTTTTGAACATACCTGCAAAATGCTTGCAATTTCCAAGTCCTCTGGCACCTCCTCTGAGTCTAGGGAAGACTGAAAGATTACGGCCAGTGCCCCTGCAATTTCCTCTCTTACTTCCTTCAATATTCTTGGATGCATCTCATCCAGTCCCAGTGCCTTGTCAACTTTGTACCGACAGTTTATCCAACATTTCCTCCTTATGAATTTTGAACCCTTCAAGTGACAGAGTATCCTCCTCTGTTACTGTGGCTTCAGTAGCATCTGGATCCTTGGTAAAGACAGATGCAAAGTATTCATTTAACACCTCAGCCATGCCCACTGCTTCTATGTGTAAATCCCCTTTTGGTCCCTAATCAGCCCTACTCCTCCTTTTACCATCCTCTTACTATATATGTGCCAATAGAAGACTTTGGGATTCCCCTTTGTGTTAGCTGCAGGTCTTTTCCCATAACCCCTCTTTGCTTCTCTCATTTGCTTTTTCACCTCCCATATGAACCTTCTGTATTCCGTTTGGTTCTCAATTGTATTTTCTACCTGACACCTGTCATAAGCACACTTTTTCTTCTTTATCTCAATTTCTATCTCCTTTTTCATCCAGGGAGCTCTGGATTTGTTTGCCCTACCTTTCCCTTTTGAGGGAATATACCTTGACTGTGCCCAAATCATTTTTTCTTTGAAGGTAGCCCATTGTTCAGCTATAGTTTGTCCTGCCAACCTATGCTTCCAGTCTATGTGGCCCAGCTCTGTTCTTGCCCCACTGAAGTCAGCTCTCCACAAGTTAATTATTTTTACTCTGGATTGCACATTGTACTTTTCTGCTGTCATCCTAAACCTTATGATAAAATTGCCTGTGAGGGAGTGGAGCGGCTGTATAAAGAGTGGAGTTTACCTGTGAGGGAGCCGGTTCTCACCCAGATACTTGGCGGCAGTAGAATTCAAAAGGTGTGACATCAGGACAAGGAAGAGAGCTGATTGGTTGGTAGTTGGTAAGTTTTTTTTTCCACTTTAAAGTGACATGACAGAAGGTAAGTGTCTCAGCATTTCTTTTTTTTAAGAAAAACTAAATAGTTTTCTACTTGGCTTAAGGAAATAGTCTTTTAATTAAGAAACAAAAAGTGTGGCAAGGGAGCTCAGTTCCGTGTGTTGTACAGCCTGCTGCATGTGGGAATTCTTAGACACTCCATGCAGTGTGGATGACCAGATTTTCAGGAAGTGCCACCGGCTTGACCAGCTTGAGCAATGGGTTTCGAAGCTTGAGCGTCAGATGGAGACACAGCAGTGCATCTGTGAGTCTGAGAGTTACATTGAGAGCACGTTTTTAGATGTGGTCACTCCGCTGCTTAAGGAAGTGCAGTCAGAGAGGGAATGGGTCACCACCAGTCAGAAGAAGGGAGGCAGACACGTAGTCAGGAGAGCCCCAGAATGCATCTCACTTTGCTGTGTTGGAAAACGGTGAGGGTGAAGGTTCCTGTGAGAGCGCAGCCAGAGCCAAGTTCATGGCACTGTGGATGGCTCAGCTGCACAAGAGGGCAGGAGTAAGAGTGCAGGAGCAACAGTGATAGCAGACTCAATAGTGAAGGGTGCATACAGGTGCTTCTGCAGCCGTAGATGTGACTCCAGGATAGTGTGTTGCCTCCCTGGTGCAGGGTCAAGGATTTCACAGAACAGCTGCAGGGCATTCTGAAGGGGGAGGGCAAATAGCCAGAGGTCATGGTTCACATTAGTACCAACAACATAGGTAAAAAGAAGGATGAGGTCCTGCAACAAGAATTTGGGGAGCTAGGTATCAGATTGAAAAGCAAAACCTCAAAGGTTGTAATCTCTGAATTACAATGGCCATGTGCCATGTGCTGGTGAGGATAGGAATAGGAGAATATAGAGGATGAATGTGTGGCTGAAGAGACTGCGCAGGAGGGAGGGCTTTAGTTTCCTGGATCACTGGGTCTGTTTCTGGTGGAGGTGGGGCCTGTACAAGTCGGATGGCTTGCACCTGAACCGAAGCTGGACCAATATCCTTGCGGGGAGGTTTGCTGGTGCTGTTGGTGGTGGTGGGGGGGGATGTGGTTTAAACTAATTTGGCAGAGGGGTGGGATGGGATACAGAGTGGAAGTACAGTAGGGAGTGATGCACAGCCAAATATAGAAGAGAAACTAAGTCAGTCTTGAAGGCAGAGCACATATAGACCTGTTAAAGCACAGGGGAATAATACAAGGCTGGATTGCATCTATTTAACGCAAGGTGTCTTACAAGTAAGGCAGATGAATTGAGGGATAAAGGCAGAATACTACAGATGCTGGAAATCTGAAACAAAAACAAAAAGTGCTGAAAAAACTCAGCAGGTCTGACAGCACCTATGGAGAGAAAGACAGTGTTAACATTTTGAGTCTGTATGAATCTTCTTCAGAACTAAAGAGAAGTAGAAATATGGTGAAATATATACTGTTTAAGTGGGGTGGAACAAGTGAAGCTGGATAGAGGGCCAGAGTGACAGGTGCAGGCAAAGGAGAGATTGCGAAAGATGTCATAAACAAAAGGTCAAAGGGATGTTGATGTTGATGATACTGGCTAAAGGAGGTGATAATGGTGACATTAAGAGTAGAAAGCAGAATGAGCAAGTGACAGATGGCCCTAGTGGGGGTGGGGTTGGGGGAGGGGACGGTGTGGGAAAAAAGATCGAAATAGGCTAAAAGCTGGGAATAAAGCAATTAATAAAAATGGAAATAAGTTTTAAAAATAATAATAAAAATAAGTGGGAAAAAATATATACATAATAAAAATTAAAAAATAAATATTTGAAAAAAGGGGATCAAAAAGCGATGAGGATGGAGGGGAAGGTTCATGGTCTGAACTTGTTGAACTCAATGTTAAGTCCGGAAGGCTGTAAAGTGCCTAATTGGAAGATGAGATGCTGTTCCTCCAAATGAATTGAGGGTGTTGATTGACTCTTGGGAATAAGATATTGTTGCTATCACAGAGATATACGTGGTTGAGGGAAGGGCAGGACTGACAGCTTAGTATTCCAGGTTATAGAATCTTCAGGCGTGACAGGGCAGGGGGCGTGCAAAAGAGGAGGTGGCATTGCACTATTGATCAAGGAGTCAATTACTGCAGTAAGGTGAGATGGTATCTTGGAAGGGTAATCAAATGAGGCATTTGAAACAAAAAGGGGGAAATCACTTTGCTGGGAGTGTACAGTAGGCCTCCAAACAGTCTGGGGGAGATAGGGGAGCAGCTATGTAGCGAATCTCAGAGAAGTGTAAAAATAATAGGGTAAAAGTAGTTGGGGATTTCAAGTTCCCCAATATTAACTGGGATAGCCTTAGTGTGAAAGGCTTAGATGGAGTGGAATTCTTAAAGTGCATCCAGGAGAGCTTTTTGAGCCAGCATGTAGAAAGTCCTACAAGAGAAGCAGCGGTACTGGACCTAATCTTAGGGAACGAAGCCGAACAATTGGTAGAAGTATCAGTGGGGGAGCATTTCAGGGATATTGACCAGAAACTCTGTATTATTTAAGGTAGTTATGGAAAAGGACAGAGATGGACCAGAAATAAACGTCCTGAATTAGGGAAGGCTGATTTCAACATGATAAGACAGGATCTGGCCAAAGTGGACAAGGAGCAGCTACTCCTAGGAAAGTCTACATCAGACCAATGGGAGTCATTCAAAAAGGAAATAGTGGGAGTTCAGGGCCAACATGCTCCTGTAAAGGTGAACAGTAGGACCAACAAGACCAGGGAACCCTGGATGTCAAGGGATATGGAGGATTGGATAAAGATAAAAAGGAGAGTTATGACTGATACAAAGGGCTGAAAACAGCAGAAGCCCTAGAGGCGTAGAGAAAATGTAGGGGACGTACTTTAAAAAGTAATTAGGAGAGCAAAGAGGGGGCATGAATAAACACTGGCAGGCAAGATAAAGGAAAATCCCAAGGCATTTTATCAATATATTAACGGCAAGAGGATGACCAGGGAAAGAGTAGGGCCCATTAGGGACCAAAGTGGCAATCCGTGCGTGGAGCCAGAGGATGTAGGTGAGGTTTTCAATGATTACTTTTCATCTGTGTTCACTATGGAGAAGGATGATGTAGGTGTAGAAATCAGGGAGGGGGACCATGATGTACTTGAACAAAGTAGCATTGAAAGGGAGGAGGTATTAGTGTTTTTAGTGGGGTTAAAAGTGGATAAATCCCCAGGCCCAGATGAGATATATCCCAGGCTGTTATGTGAGGCAAGGGAGGAGTTTGCAGGGGCTCTGACACTAATTTTCAAATCTTCTCTGGCCACAGGAGAGGTGCCAGAGGACTGGAGGACAGCGAATGTGGTACCATTATTCAAGAAGGGTAGTATGGATAAACCAGGTAATTACTGGCCAGTGAGTCTAACATCAGTGGTAGGGAAACTATTGAAAAAAATTCTGAGGGACAGGATTAATCTCCACTTGGAGAGGCAGGGATCAATCAGGAATAGTCAGCATGGCTTTGTCAGGGGGAGATCATGTCTAACAAATTTGATTGAATTTTTCAAGGAGGTGACTAGTTGTGTAGATAAGGGTTGTGCAGTTGATGTGGTCTACATGGACTTCAGTAAGGCTTTTGACAAGGTCTCGCGTGGGAGAATGGTCAAGAATGTAAGAGCCCATGGGATCCAGGGCAATTTGGCAAATTGGATTCAAAATTGGCTTAGTGACATGAGGCAGAGGGTGATGGTCGAAGGTTGTTTTTGCAATTGGAAGCCTGTGATGAGTGGTGTATCACAGGGATCAGTGCTGGGACCCTTGCTGTTTGGGGTGTACATTAATGATTTAGACGTGACTATAGGAGGGTATAGTAAGTTTGCAGATGACACAAAAAATGGTGGTGTTGTAAATGGTGAGGAAGAAAGCCTTAGATTACAGGATGATATGGATGGGCTGGTAAGATTGGCTGAGCAGTGGCAAATGGAATTTAATCCTGAGAAGTGAGAGAAGATGCATTTTGGGAGGACTAACACGGCAAGGGAATACACAATGAATTGTAGAACCATAGGAAGTACAGGGGATCAGAGGGACATTGGTGTACATGTCCATAGATCCCTGAAGGCGGCAGCACAGGTAGATAAGGTGGTTAAGGAGGCAAATGAGGCCTTTATTAGCCAAGGCATAAATATAAGAGCAGGGAGGTTATGTTGGAGCTGTATAAAATGCTAGTTAGGCCACAGCTGGAGTATCATGTGCAGCTCTGGTTGCCACACTATAGGTAAAATGTGATTGCACTGGAGAGCGTGCAGAGGAGATGCACCAAGATGTTGCCTGGGCTGGAGTGTTTCAGCAATGAAGAGAGACTGGATAGGCTAGGGTTGTTTTCCTTAGATCAGAGAAGACTGAGGGGGGACCTGATAGAGGTATCCAAACTTATGAGGGGCATAGATAGGAAGAAACTTTTCCCCTTAGCGGAGGTGTCAATAACCAGGGGCCATAGATTTAAGGTCGGGGCAGGAGGTTTATAGGGGATTTGAGGAAAAAATTTTTCACCCAGAGGGTGGTTGGAATCTGGAACACACTGCCTGAGGGGGTGGTAGAGGCAGGAACTCTCAAAACATTTAAGAAGTATTTAGATGAGTACTTGAAATGCCATATCATACAGGGCTACGAGCCAAGCGCTGGAAAATGGGATTAGATTAGATAGGTGCTTGATGGCTGGCAGGGACTCGATGGGCCAAAGGGCCTGTTTCTGAGCTTTATAGCTCTATGACTCTTTGATCACTATTTCCTAAATGTTCCCCACTGACACTTGATCTACTTGTCCTGCCTCATATCCAAGAGCCAACAGTACGCATACTGCTGTAGAAAATTTTCCTGAACACAATCTAGGAACCCTTGCTCCTCTGTGCTCTTTATACTACTGTGCCAGTCTACATTCAGGTAATTAAAGTCCCCCATTATAACTATTCTATAATGTCTGCACCTCTAATTTCCCGCAGATTTTTTCCTCGACATCCATCCCACTAGTTGGCAGCTTATAGACTACACTGAGCAATGTAATTGCACACCTTTTGTTCCTTAGCTCTAGCCAAATTGATTCTTTGAACCCTCTGAGACATCCTCTTTCTCCAGCACTCAAATGCTCTCCTTAACCAATACTGCCACCCCTCCTCCTTATCTTCCTTTAAGATGAGCCCTTCATCCTAGGAATGAGTTGAATGAACCTTCTCTGAACTGCTTCTAATGCAATTACATCTTTTTTTCAAATATAGAAACCAAAACTGTATACAGTACTCCAGATGTGGTCTCACCAATGTCCTCTAAAGCTGTAATAAAACATCGCTACTTTATAATAAAAACAGAAAATGCTGGAAACATTAACTCTGTTTCTCTTTCCACAATGCTGTCAGACCTGCTGAGTTTTTACAGCATTTTTTGGATTTATTTCAGATTTCCAGTATCTGCAGTATTTTGCTTTTATACCTACTTTTATATTGCATTCCCTTTGCAATAAATGCCTTCCTAATCATTTGCTGTACCAGCATACTAACTTTTTGTGCTTCACGTATCAGGACACCCCAAATCCTTCAGTACCACTGTGATCTGCAATCTTTCTCCATTTAAATAGTATACTGTTTTTCTATTCTTCTGGCCAAAGTGGACAAGTTCACAGTTTACACAATATATTCCATCTGCCAAATTTTTGCCTATTCAAATAACCTGTCCATAACCCTTTGCAGACTCTCTACTTCCTCTTGACACTTTACTTTCCTACCTATCTTGGTGCCATCGGCAAATTTAGCTAACAAACATTTGGTCCCTTCATCCAAATCATTGATGTAGATTTTAAATAGTTGAGGCCTCAGCACTGATAGGGACTCCGTTAATTACAGCTTGCCAACTTGAAAAAGACCCATTTATTCCTACTCTCTGCTTCCTGTTAGCTAATCAATCCTTTATCCATGCAATATGGCTATTTACAATCTATACTGATGATTTAGATGAAGGAATCGAGTGTAATGTATCCAGTTTTGCTGATGATATAGCCAGGTGGGAAAGTAAGCCGTAAAGATGACCAGATAAGATGCATCTGATGATGTGAGGGAAATGAGAGTGGATACTGAGGAGGCACTGGCCATAATCTTACAATCCTCCTTAGATACAGAGGTGACGGCAAAGGACTGGAGAACTGCAATTTTTTAAAAATTACTTGTTCCTGGGATGTGGGCGTTGCTGGCTAGGCCCGCATTTATTGTCCATCCCTAATTGCTCTTGAGAATGCGGTGATGTGCTGCCATCTTGAACCACTGCAGTCTATGTGGTGTAGAAAAACCCACAGTGCTGTTAGGAAGGGAGTTCCAGGATTTGAGCCCAGCAACAGTGAAAGAACGGTGATATAGTTCCAAGTCAGGATGGTGTATGACTTGAAGGGAACTTACAGGTGGTGGTGTTCCCATGCATCTGCTGCCCTTGTGATTCAAGTTGGTAGAGGTTGTGGGTTTGGAAGGTGTTGGAGGAGCCTTGGTGAGTTGCTGCAGTGCATTTTGTAGATGGTATACACTGCTGACGCATAGTCAGTGGTGGAAAGAGTGAATTTTGAAGGTGGTGGAGGGGGTGTCAATCAAGTGGGCTGGTTTGTTCTGTCTTGTTCACTCTTGTTCAAAAACTATTTCAGTCAGTTTAACCTCAGTGATGGGAGAGTTTTTAGAATTGATGATCCAGGACAAAATTAACAATCACTTGGACAAATGTAGATTAATTAAGGAAAATCAGCCAGATTTGTTAAGGGCAAATCATGTTTAACTAACTTGTTTGAGTTTTTGATGAGGTAACAGAGGTGTTGATAAAGCAGTGGTGTTGTGTACTTGGACTTCCAAAAGGCACTTAATAAAGTGTCACGTAACAGGCTTGTGAACAAAGTTGAAGCCCATGGAATAAAGGAGGTAGCGGCAGCATGGGTACGAAGTTGGATGAATATCAGGAAACGGAGAGTAGTGGTGAATGGTTGTTTTTCAAACTGGAGGAAGATATATATTAGGGGTTCCTTGGGTCAGTATCAGGACCTTGATCTATATTAATAACCTAGACTTGGGGGGCAAGGGCACAATTTCAAAATTTGTGGATGGCAAAGGTTTATAGTATTGTAAAGTATGAAGAGAATAGTGATAGATAAGGCAACAGTCTGCAGTAAATATCTGTGGCTTGAGGAGCTTCGGCTCAGAGTAATTGAGCTGGAGGCTGAGCTGCGGCACTGTGACACATCAGGGAGGGGGAGAGTTCCTTGGATACTTTGTACCAGGAGGCGGTCACACCCTTTAAGATAGGGTCTTCTGATCTGGAAGGTGATCAGAGATAGGAGGGTGTGATTGCAACTGAGGCAGGTAAGGGGACCCAGAGAGCAGGAGTCAGCATCTGCATTGGCCAACAGGTTTGACGTTCTTTCAGCTTGTTTGGATGAGAGTGGAGGTTGCAGGGTGGATGAGCTAACTGACTATGGCACCATGGTACAGAAAGCCATTCAAGTGGGGGGAGCACAAAGGCATGTAGTTGCAGTAGGGGACAGTATAGTAAGGAGGATTGACGTTGTTCTCTAGCAACAAGTGAAAGTCCAGATGGCTTTTGTTGCCTGCCCAGTGGCAGGTACGTTTGCTCAGGGCTGGAGAAGAACTTGCAGTGGGAGGTGGAGGACCCAGTGGTCAAAGAACAAAGAAAAGTACAGCACAGGAACAGGCCCATCGGCCCTCCAAGCCTGCGCAGATCATATTGCCCGTCAACTAAAACATTTTGCACTTCTGGGGTCCGTATCCCTCTATTCCCATCCTATACATGTATTTGTCAAGCTGCCTCTTAAACACCACTATCGTACCTGCTTCCACCACCTCCTCTGGCAGCGAATTCCAGACACTCACTATCCTCGGTGTAAAAAACCTGCTCCGCACATCTCCTCTATAGTTTTCTCCTCTCACCTTAAATCTATGTCCCCTAGTAATTGACTCTTCCACCCTGGGAAAAAGCTTCTGACTATCTATTCTGTCCATGCCACTCATAATTTTGTAAACTTCTATCAAGTCACCCCTCAATCTCCGTCGCTCTAGTGAGAACAGTCTGAGTTTCTCCAACTTCTCCTCATAGCTAATAACCTCCAGACCAGGCAGCATCCTGGTAAACCTCCTCTGCACCCTCTCCAAAGCCTCCATATCCTTCTGGTAATGTGGCGACCAGAATTGCATGCAATATTCCAAATGTGGCCTAACCAAGGTTCTATATAGCTGCAGCATGACTTCCCAGCTTTTATACTCAATACCCCTGCCAATGAAGGCAAGCATGCCATATGCCTTCCTGACTACCTTATCCACCTGCGTTGCCACATTCAGTGACCTGTGGACCTGTACACCCAGATCTCTCTGCCCCTCGATGCACTTAAGGGTTCTGCCATTTACTGTATAATTCCTGCCTGTATTAGACCTTCCAAAATGCATTACCTCGCATTTGTCGAGATTAAACTCCATCTGCCATTTCTCTGCCCAAATTTCCAGCCGATCTATATCCCGTTGTATCCTTTGACAATCCTCTTCACTATCTGCAACTCCTCCAACCTTAATGTCGCCTGCAAACTTACTAATTAGCCCAGTTACATTTTCCTCCAAATCATTTACGTATACCACAAACAGCAAAAGTCCCAGCACTGATCCCTGCGGAACTCCACTAGTCACAGCTCTCCATTCAGAAAAGCACCCTTCCACTGCTACCCTCTGTCTTCTATGACCAAGCCAATTCTGTATCCATCTTGCCAGCTCACCTCTGATCCCGTGCGAGTTTACCTTCTATACCAGTCTGCCATGAGGGACCTTGTCAAAGGCCTTACTGCAATTCATGTATATAACATCCACTGCCCTTCCATCGTCGATCATCTTTGTCACTTCCTCGAAAAGGGTCCATGTAGATACCAACGACATGAGCAGAACAAGGAAGAAGGTTCTGCATAGCCAGTATGAGAAGCAAGGCACCAAATTAAGAGGGAGAACCTCAGATGTAATCATTTCTGGATTATTACCTGAGCCACAGGCAAATTGGCATAGGACCGATAAGATTAGAGAAATAAATGTGTTGCTCAAAGACTGGGTTCCGGTTCATGGGACACTGGCACCAGTATTGGGGAAAATGGGATCTGTACCATGAGGACGGTCTACACCTGAACCTTGCTGGGGCTGGCTTCCTCACCAGCCACATAACGAGGGAAGTAGAGAGGGTTTTAAACTGAATAGTGGGGGCAAGGGATCAGTTTTCAAAGATGTGGTAAACCAAAGAGTAGAAACAAGGCAAGAGAGAAAGGTACTAAAACAAACATATGAATTAGGAGCAAGAGTAGGCCACATGGCCTCTCGAGCCTGCTCTGCCATTCAATAAGATCATGGCTGATCTGAATGTAACCACAACCACACATCTGTAACCTCAACACATATGTTCCTGCCAACCCCCAATAACCTTTCACCCCTTTGTTAATCAAGAATCTATCTAGCTCTGCCTTAAAAATATTCAAAGCCCCTGCTTTCACTGCCTTTTGGGGAAGAGAGTTCCAATGACTCACAACCCTCTGAGAGAAAACATTTCTCCTCACCTCTGTCCTAAATGAGCGACCCCTTTATTTTTAAACAGTGACCCATAGTTTTAGATTCTCCCAAATGAGGAAACATCCTCTCTACATCCACCTGTCAAGACCCTTCAGGATCTTAAAGATCTCAATTAAATCACTTCTTACATTTCTAAATTTCTGCGGATAGGGGAAATGGTAAACACACCGTGACAGGAAGGGACAGGGAGTACAAATCTAAGAATAGGTAAGGCTAGATGTTGTGGATAAAGGGGAACCGATGGATGTACTGTACTTAGATTTCCAGAAGGCATTTGATAAAGTGCCACATCAAAGGTTATTTCAGAAAATGAAAGCTCATGGTATAGAGGGTAACATTTCGGCATGGATAGAAGATTGGCTAACTTAACAGGAAGCAGAGAGTTGGCATAAATGGGTCTTTATCTGGTTGGCAGGATGTGACGAGTGGTGTGCCACAGGGATCAGTGCTGGGGCCTTTTACAACTTAGATGAAGGGACTGAAGGAATGGTTGCTAAATTTGTTGACAACACAAGGAAAGGTAGGAAAGTAAATTGTGAAGAGGACATAAGGAGGCTACAAAGTGGCATAGATAGGTTAAGTGAGTGGGCAAAGATATAGCAAAGATATAACGTTGGAAAGTGTGAAATTGTCCATTTTGCAGGAAAAATAAAAAAACATTAAGAAGGCAAATGATATGTTGGCCTTCATTGCAAGAGGACTTGAGTACAGGAGCAAGGATGTCTTACTGCAACTGTACAGGGCCTTGGTGAGACCACACTGGAGCAGTGTGTGCAGTTTTGGTCTCTTTAGCTAAGAAAGCAAATACTTTCCATAGAAGGAGTGCAGCAAAGGTTCACCAGACTGATTCCTGCGATGGCAGTATTGTCGTATGAGGAGAGATTGAGCCAACTAGGCCTGTATTCACTGGAGTTTAAAATAATGAGATGGGATCTCATTGAAACGTATAAAATTTTGACAGGGTTGGACAGACTGGGTGCAGAGATGATGTTTCTTCTGGCTTGGGTGTCTGGAACAAGGGGTTATAGCCTCAGGATGCAGCGTAGACCAATTAGAACTGAGGGGAAAAGAAACGTCTTCACTCAGAAGCTGATGAAACTATGAAACTCGCTACCACAGAAGGCTGTGGAGGCCAAGTCAATGAATATATTTAAGAAGGAAATAGATAAATTTCTAGACTCTAAAGGCGTTAAGGGGTATGGTGAGAGATTGGGTGTATGGCTTTGAGATAGGGGATCAGCCACGATTGTATTGACTGGCAGAGCAGGCTCGAAGGGCCAAATGACCTACTCCTGTTCCTATTTTCTCTAATTTCTATTATCTAAATGGTGAGAGATTGCAGAGCTCTGAGATTGAGGTATCTGGGTGTCCCAGTGCATGAATCACAAAAGGCTAATATGCAGTTACAGCAAGTAAGTAGGAAAGCTAACAGAATGTTAGCATTTATTGTGAGGGGAATTGATTAAAAAAGTAGGGACATTATGCATCAGTTTTACAGGGCCCTAGTGAGACCACGTCTGGAGTACTGTGTACAGTACTGGTCTCCTTATTTAAGGAAAGATGTAAATGCATAAGAAGTAGTTCAGAGAAGGTTTACTAGATGAATACCAGGAATGGGTGGATTGTCTTGTGGAAAGGTTGGACAGGTTAGGCCTGTGTCTACTGGAGTTTACAAGATTAAGAGGTGACTTGATTTTGAAACCTTTATGATACTGAGGGGTCTTGACAGGGTGCTGCTGGACTTGCTGAGTTTTTTCAGCACTTTTTGTTTTTATTCCCTATTTTTATACTCCATCCCTCTTGCAATAAAGGCCAGCATTCCATTTGCCTTCCTACCTGCATGCTAACTTTTTGTGATTCATGTACAAGGACACCCAAATCCTTCTGTGCGCAACTATCTGCAGTCATTCTCCATATAAATAATGGTCTGCTTTTCTATTCTTTCTGCCAAAGTGGACAACCTCCCACTTTCCTACATTTACATTCCATCTGCCAAATTTTTGCTCTTTCATCTAACCTATCTATATCCCTTTGCAGACTCTAACCTCATCACAACTTGCTTCCCTATCAATTTTTGTATCTGCAGCAAGTAACTCTCTAAAGTCTGCCTGTCAACCATCTACAAGGCACAAGTCAGGAGTATGATGGAATACTGTCCACTTGCCTAGGTGGGGAAGCTCCAACAACACTAGAAGGTCGACACTATTCAGGACAGAGCAGGCTGCTTGTTTTGCATTCCATCCACCACCTTAAATATTCACTCCCTCCACCACCATTGCAGCAGTACAAGATGCACTGCAGCAACTCACCAAGGCTGCTTTGACAAGCCTACCAACCCTCAACCTCTATCACCAAGAAGAACTGGACAGCAGATGCATGTGAACACCAACAACACCCACAAGTTCCCCTCCAAGTCACACACCGTACAGACTTGGAACTATATCTCCATTCCTTCACTGTCACTGGGTCAAAATCCTGGAACTCCCTTCTAAAAACATGGTGGTTGTATCTACCCCACAAGGATTGCAGCGGTTCAAGATTATGGTTCACCCCCACCTTCTCAAAGGCAGTTGGTGTGGGAAAGAAATGCTGGCCTTGCCAGCAATACCCACATTCCACGAATGAATTTTCAAAAATTTAGGACTGAGATGAGAAATTTCTTCACTCAAAGGATTCTAAATCTCTTTGGAATTCTCTACACTACAGAGCTGACGATCATCAGTTCTTGAATATATTCAAAACAGAAATCAATTGATTTTGGATATTAGGTGATATGTGGATGGTGCGGGACCATGAAGTTGATGTCGATCAGTCATGATCATATTGAATGGCGAAGCAAGCTTGAAGGGACAAATGGCATACTGCACTTAATTTATGTTCCAACTTTCACATCAACTATTCTAATGCTGTCTTATGGCTGCCACATTCATCCTTCACCCCCTATAAACTTCAACTCAACTAAATCTTTACTAGCTATATCCTATCAGGCACAAGGTCTTGCTTGCCCCTGTTCTTGCTGCTATAAATTGACTTGCATTCCTCCAATGCCTCCTATTTTAAATTTGTATCTTGTTTAAATTCCTCTATAACCTTGATCCTCTCTATCTCTGTAACCTATTACAGCCATCCAATCATTGTACAAATCCTCTGTCTCTGACCTTTTGAACATCCCCTTTTCACTCTACCATTGGTGACCATGTCTTCAATTGAGACTCCAGAATGTCCTCCCTGAATCTCTCTGCTTCTCCAACTTCCTTACTTATTGAAGGTCCTCCTTCAAACCTACTTCTTTAACCAAGGTGTTGGTCCCTTTGGTCCCTAATTTCCTCCTTAATTTCAGGGAGTTAGGCAGTAGACTAAAAAACAAGATCTCTCGGGTTGTAATCTCTGGATTACTCCCAGTGCCATGTACTAGCGAGCTCAGAAATAGGAGAATAGCTCAGATGAATACGTGGCTTAAGAGTTGGTGCAGGAGGGAGGCTTTTAGATTCCTGGATCACTGGGACCGCTCCTGGGGAAGGTGGGACTTGTAAAAGCAGGACGGTCTACCTCTGAACCAGAGTGGGACTAACATCCTTGCGGGTGGGTTTGCTAGTGCTGTTGGGAGGAGTTTAAACTAATTCGGCAGGGGGAGGAAACACAGAATATTAGCAGAAGAGGGACACATCATAATACAGTAAAACAATCAAGTCAGAGGGAGTACAGCTGCATTAAGTTTCAAGGGAGTAAGGCAGGCTGGATGGCCTCTACTTTAATGCCAGGAGTATTACAGGTAAAACGAATTAGTTAAGGGTGAGGATTGACATGTGGAATTGTGATATAGTAGCCATCACTGAGACGTGGTCGAGGGAGGGGCAGGATTGGCAGCTCAACATTCCGTGGTATAGAATCTTCAGGTGAGACAGGGGAGGGGGTAAAAGAGGAGGAGGCATTGCATTATTAGTTAAGGAATCAGTTACTGCAGTAAGGAGAGATGATATCTTGGAGGGGGCATCGAATGAAGCTTTGTGGGTAGATCTTAGGAATAAAAAAAGGGCAGCCACATTGTTATGTGTTTATTATAGACCCCCAGATAGTCAGCGGGAAATTGAGGAGCAAATATGTGCACAATTTGCGGAGGTGTGTAGAAACAATAACAATAGGATAATTATATTAGGTGATTTAAACTTTCCCAACATTAATTGGGATAGACATAGTGTTAAGGGCTTGGATGGAGTGGATTTCTTGAGATGTGTACAGGAGAACATTTTAGGTCAATATGTAGAGGGTCCAACAAGGGACGGCGCAGTGCTGGACCTAATTCTGGGGAATGAAGCTGGACAGGTGGCTGAGGTGGTGGTGGGGGAGCATTTTAATGATAGTGACCACGACATGGTACAATTTAAGCTTGTTATGGACAAAGAAGTAGACAAGTTGCAAAAAAATTTTTTTGGATTGGAGGAGAGTGAATTTCAGTAAAATAAGGCAGGATCTGGTCAAGGTAGACTGGGAACAGCTACTTGTGGGGAAATCAACAGAGGAGCAGTGGGGAGCGTTCAAAAAGGAAATGGGGAGGGTACAGGCTCAACATGTTCCCTCTAGGGTGATAGGAAGGAGTAACAAGCCCAGAGAACCATGGATGACCAGAGATATTCAGGTTATGATGAGAAGGAAAAGAGAAGCTTTTAGCAGGTACAAGGGGAGCAAATCAGCGGAGGGGAGCAAATCAGCGGAAGCATTAGTGGAGTACAGAAAGTGCGGGGTGGATCTTAAGAAAGCAATTAGGAGAGCAAAGAGGGGATATGAGAAAGCTCTGGCTCGTAAAAATAGGGAAAATCCCAAGATATTCTATAAGTATATCAATGGGAAGAGGATAACCAGGGGAAGGGTAGGGCTCATAAGGGACAAAGGGGGCAATCTATGGGTGGAGCCAGAGGACACCGCTAGAGTGTTGAATGAATACTTCACATCTGTCTTCACCCAAGAGAATGAGGATGAAGGTATTGAACTTGGGGAGAAAGACTACAAGGTTCCTGAGCAAATTGGTATAGGGAGTGACAAGGTATTGGAGGTGTTGGCAGGGTTAAAATGGACAAATCTCCAAGTCCAATTGATTTGTGTCCCAGACTGCTGAGGGAGGCAAGGGAGGAAATCACAGGGGCTCTGACCCAAATTTTAATTCCCCTCTGGCCAAGGGGGAGGTGCCAGAGGACTGGAGAACAGCTAATGTGGTTCTGTTATTTAAGAAGGGTTGTAGAGATAAGCCAGGGAACTACAGGCCAGTGAGTCTCACGTCAGTGGTAGGGAAAATATTGGAGAAAATTCTGAAGGAGAGAATCTATCTCCTCTTGGAGAGGCATGGTTTGATCAGGGATAGTCAGCATGGCTTTGTCAGAAGGAGGTCATGCCTAACAAATTTGATTGAATTTTTTGAGGAGGTGACCAGGTGTGTAGATGAGGGTTGTGCAGTTGATGTAGTTTATATGGATTTCATGAAAGCCTTTGACAAGGTCCCACATGGGAGACTTATAAAGAAGGCAAATGGACATGGGATACAGGGTAATTTGATAAGGTGGATTCAAAATTGACTTAGTTGTAGGAGACAGAGGATGATAACAGAAGGATGCTTTAGTGTCTGGAAGCCAGTGTCCAGTGGCGTACCACAGGGATCTGTGCTCAGTCTCCAATTATTTGTCATTTAAGTAAACAACATAGATGACTATGTGGGGGGTAGGATTAGTAAGTTTGCAGATGACACAAAGATTGGCCAGGTGGTTAACAGTGAGGTTGAGTGTCTTGGGCTACAGGAAGATATAGACGGGATGGTCAAATGGGCAGATAAGTGGCAGATGGAATTTAACCCTGAAAAGTGTGAGGTGATACACTTTGGAAGGAGTAATTTGACAAGGAAGTATTCAATGAATGACATGAAACTAGGAAGTTCTGAGAAACAAAGGGACCTTGGCGTGTGTGTCCATAGATCTCTGAATTCAGAGGGGCATGTTAGTGGGGTGATGAAAAAGGCATATGGGACACTTGCCTTTATCAATCGAGGCATAGATTACAAAAGTAGGGAGGTCATGTTGGAGTTCTATAGAACCTTGGGGATGCCACAGCTGGAGTACTGTGTGCAGTTCTGGTCGCCACATTATAGGAAGGATGTGTTTGCACTGGAGGGGGTACAGAGGAGATTCACTAGGATGTTGCCTGGGATGAAACATTGAAGTTATGAAGAGAGGTTGTATAGACTTGGGTTGTTTTTGTTGGAGCAGAGAAGACTGAGGGGCGACCTGATCGAGGTGTACAAGATTATGAGGGGCATGGACAGGGTGGATAGGGAGCAGCTGTTCCCCTTAGTTGAAGGGTCAGTCACAAGGGGGAATAAGTTCAAGGTGAGGGGCAGGAGGTTTAGGGGGGATGTGAGGAAAAGCTTTTTTACCCAGAGGTCTGGACGGTCTGGAATGCATTGCCTGGGAGGGTGGTGGAGGCAGGTTGACTCACATCTTTTAAAAAGTACCTGGATGAGCACTTGGCACATCATAACATTCAAGGCTATGGGCCAAGTGCTGGTAAATGGGATTAGGTAGAGGGAAACCTGCCTTACTGATCATAACCTTATTTTGTAATCTGAAAATGAGGAGGAAAAGCTACTGATCCCAGAAGCATAGAACTCCAATAACACCTTTAGGACTTTAGAAAATTAAAAGACTTATTAACAAGAAAAAAAAAGACGTAAGCACATAAGATTAAAGTTATGCAGTTGAAACAATTTTGCAGAACATCCCCCAAAAAACCCATTTAGTCGAAACACGCAAGTAAACTACTTGACAACAACACTTCTAAAAATCCAGTAATATTACCTTCAGACAAAACTTCTTTTTATTCATTCACAGGATGTGGACTTCGCTGGCTGGGCCAGCATTTATTGCCCATGACTAGTTGCCCTTGAGAAGGTGGTGGTGAGCCGCCTTCTTGAACCACAGTGCTGTTAGGAAGGGAGTTCCAGGATTTTGGCCCAGCAACAGTGAAGGAAAGGCAATATACTTTCAAGTGAGGTTGGTGAGTGGCTTGGAGGGGAACTTCTAGATGGTGGTGTTCCCATCTATCTGCTGCCCTTGACCTTCCAGATGGTAGTGGTTGTGGACTTGGGAGGTGCCGTCTAAGAAGCCTTGATGAGTTGCTGCAGTGCATCTTGTAGATGGTACACACTGCTGCTACTATGCATCGGTGGTGGTGTTCCCATCTACCTGCTGCCCTTGTTCTTCTAGATGGTAATGGGGTCATGTGTTTGGAAGGTTCTGTCTAAGTAGCCTTGGTGAATTCCTGCAGTGCTGTTACTTTAGTAATGGTATACCACATAACTTGTCAAATACTTCCATTCTGCTGTGGAAGCCCAAGGAAGTTCAGAAAACAAACTGCCTTCTGAAACAAAGACTTTTCTGGTTTTACTGGATGGCTGTTTCAGATTTCACACCTTCTCTCAGCACACAGCTAGTCTCAGGACATCTCCCCCACACGGCCACCGCAACTCAGCTCAACATCTTTCCATAAATAACTTTTTCCCCTTTTCTCTCGGATTCCATTGTCCTTAGTGCCTCTTTGAACCCAACTTTTGCAAAATATAAAAATCTTTCATGTTTTCCTATTGCCCCCATTTTGGAGTCAAATAAAATTGAATAACCTTCCCTTGTTTACTTGTGAAATCTTCGTACATTTTAAAAATCCCTTAAACTCCCCTTTGAAATTTAACAGCTGAAAAGCCAAGTCCCTACCTATCTCCTAATGCAAATTTTTAAAACCCAACCTACATACTTGTAAATCCAACTTCACCATAGCCTCTCATTACAAATGCATGCATCTAGCCCCTTTACCCTTTATTTCTTAACTCTCACAGACAAGCTGTCTCTCTGAACCTGCCACTGATTTAATTAATCATGGACACACACACACACACATATGCAGCCTTTTTTACAGAATAACACCATATTCCAAAAAACTTTTTAAAACGCATCCATCTTTACACCTCCCTCAACACAATAGAAATGAAACGTCATATTTCAAAAAAAGCTTTCATTTTCTCAACCCACTTTCTATTACTTACTATATGTATCTATACAAAAGAAACCATTATACTATGGTGTACATGCATCAACCATGAAAATATACGAGTCATTCCAGTCCATTCTCAATTTCCCAACATCCAAGTCCTTTTGAATTTAAGCTCTTGACAATGCATCTGCAATTAAATTCTCTCCTCCAGCCTCATAATATAATTTTTAAAAATTGAATGGTTGCAAGAACAAACTCCATTAGAACATTCTGGTGTTTTTATCTCGAAACTTCTCCAGAACTTCAAAGGATTATAGTCAGTAGAGACAACTGCCTCTGAAAAATTGTTTGCAACATACACTTCAAAATGCTGTAAAGCTAAAACTAAACTTAAAGTCTCTTTCTATAGATGAATATTTCTTTTCATGCACATTTAATTTCTGAGAGACATACCGCACTGGTTTCTCCAGTCCTAGTCCATCTTCCTGTAGTAACACAGCACCAGCACCCACATCACTGGCGTCAACAGACATTTTAAACTGATTTGTATAATCAGGTGCTGCTAGCACAGATGTAGTTAGTGCAGTTTTCAAGCTGCAAATGCATTCTGACACTCTTGTCCATTGGAATCTTCTGTTTTTTTTTAAAAGTCCTATCAGTAGAGCAACTACACTGCTGAAATTTGGCATGAATTTCCAATAAAATCCATTCATTTCCAGAATCTCAAAAATTCATATTTCATTGTAGGCACTGAGAACTCTATAGTAGGATTTAGTTTTGCATCTTGTGGGACCACTTGAGAATGCCCAATAGTGTGGCCTAAATATGTAACTTTCGCTTTTGCCAAATTTACAACCAAGTTGGCTTCCTATTGTCTGTCAAACAGTTCCTTCAAATGTCATAGATGCTCTTCCCAGGTTTGTCTGGATACCACTAAGTCATCAATACGAAAAGCACAATTGCTTAGCCCTTCAATCACTTTGTTAGATTCTGAAATGTTGCTGGTGCATTTTTCATACCAAAGGGCATTACTTTGCATTGATATAAACCATCTGGCATCACAAAAGCTGATATCTCTTTTGCTCTTTCTGGTAAGGATACATGCCAGTATCCTCGCACTAAGTCAATTTTTGTGATAAACGCTGACTGACCCACTCTCTTGATAAAATCCTCCAATCATGGGATAGGATATCAATCTGCCTTTTTTTACTGTGCTTACTTTACGATAATCAATACACAGTCTATCCAGTTTTGGGCACCATTACAATGGATGAACTCCAGTTACTGTGGTTAGGCTTTATGGTGAAATTTTGAAGCATAAGTTCAATTTCTTTCTGCACTTGAGCCAATCTTACTGGATTTAATCCTATATAGGTGTTGCCTTATTGAAACAGAATCCCCCACATCAACATCATGCAAAACCACATCTGTTTTCCCTGGTCTATTTCCATAAATTGCTTTGTGACACTGCAACAGCTCTTGTAAATCACTTTGATAGTTTTCTGGAAGGTAATTCCTATTTAGATTCTTAAGTAATTCCTCACTGTCCAATTTAATCAAAGGAAGGTCAATTTCAGAATCTTTAATTTCTGCTAGCTTATCCTTACCTAGCTCTACCAGTATCTCCTTCTGTTTATCCTCTCTGTTAAAGTACTTTTTGAGCATGTTTATATGGCGCACACACACTGACTCATTCTTCTATCTGGGGTATTTGCTAGATAGTTTACCTCACTCAGTTTCTTTTTGATCTGGTAAGGCCCACAAAACCTTGCCTTTAATGGTTCACTTGACACTGACAACAATACTAACTCTTTTTTCCCCAACCACAAACCTTTGCCCTTTTACCTTTATTGCTTGTTGAGACATCTTTAAATGTTCCCTAACCAGCTCACATGCCCTACTCAATCATTCTTTTTGAATTTTGTTACATAATCCAGGAGAGTAACTCTTTCGAGTACAAACCCATTTCCATCCGTTTCAGATGAAGTTACATTGTTTCATAGTTTGCCATTGTGAGATTTGAACTTTTGATCTTGGGGTTACAAACCCAGTACCATAACCACTTGGCTATTTAGGCCAAGCCATAATCCAGGAGAGTAGTTGCAGAACTTTGGCTCACTAATTTCTCCTGAATCAGTTTGATTGGTCCTCTTACTTCATAAACATAAATTAACTTGAAAGGACTGAACCCTGTAGACTCATTTGGGACCTCCCTAATAGCAAACAATGAGAATGGAATCCCTCAATCCAATCATGTGGGTAGTCTTGACTATATGCTCTAATCATAGTCTTTAAAGTTTGATGCTACCTTTCTAAAGCACCTTGTGATTCAGGGTTATAGGCTGAGGACCTGAATTGCTTTATCCCTAGGCTGTTCATTATATCTTTAAACAGCTCTGACATGAAATTTGAACCCTGATCCGACTGTATTTCTTTTGACAGCCCATATTTTGTCAACTCTTCTACAATCGCCTTTGCTGTGATTTTCCTTAAAGGTATTGCTTCTGGAAATCTCATGAACGCATCTATGATTGTCGGTAAATTCTTATTTCCATTTGTATTCTTAGGAAGGGGTCCTACACAGTCAATCAGGACTTTGTTAAAAGGTCCCTCAAATGCTGGAATTGGAATTATAGGTGCAGGTTTAATTTCTGCTTGAGGTTTTCCTATCACTTGACATGTGTGGCATATTTGACAGAATTTAAGTAAATCTTAATGTAGCCCAGGCCAATAGAAATGACTTTATATCTTAGCTTGAGTTTTCCTAATTCCTAAATGTCCAGCCATTGGGGTTTCATGTGCCACTCTTGAAATTTAATTCAAGTACGTAGATGGTATCACTACTTGGTGCACTATCGCCCACTTATCATCTGCCAGAACATGAAGCCATCTCCATTTCCTCACTAACATGTTATCTTTAAGGTAGTAGCATTTTGGAATACATTAGGCCATAAGACCATAAGACATAGGAACAGAAATTAGGCCATTCAGCCCATCGAGTCTGCTCCACCATTCAATCATGGCTGATAAGTTTCTCAACTCCATTCTCCTGCCTTCTCCCCGTAACCTTTGATCCCCTTACCAATCAAGAACCTATCTATCTCGGTCTTAAATACACTCAATAACCTGGCCTCCACAGCCTTCTGTGGCAATGAATTCCATAGATTCACCACTCGCTGGCTAAAGAAGTTTCTCCGCATCTCTGTTCTAAAAGGTCTTCCCTTTACTCTGAGGCTGTGCCCTCGGGTCCTAGTCTCTCCTACTAATGGAAACATCTTCCCCATGTCCACACTATCCAGGCCTTTCAGTATTCTGTAAGTTTCAATCACATCCCCCCTCATCCTTCTAAACTCCATCGAGTATAGACCCAGAGTCCTCAAACATTCCTCATATGTTAAGCCTTTCATTCCTGGGATCGTTCTTGTGAACCTCCTCAGGACCCTCTCCAGGGCCAGAACATCCTTCCTGACATACAGGGCCCAAAATTGTTCACAATATTCTAAATGTGGTCTGACCAGAGCCTTATAAAGCCTCAGCAACACATCCCTGCTTTTATATTCTAGTCCTCTCGAAATAAATGCCAACATTGCATTTGCCTTCCTAACTACCGACTCAACCTGCAAGTTAACCTTAAGAGAATCCTGGACTAGGACTCCAAAGTCCCTTTGCACTCCAGATTTCTGAATTCTCTCCCCATTTAGAAAATAGTCTATGCCTCTATTCTTCCTACCAAAGTGCATGACCTCACACTTGCCCACGTTGTATTCCATCTGCCACTTCTTTGCCCATTCTCCTAACCTGTCTAAATCCTTCTGCAGCGTCCCCGCCTCCTCAATACTATCTGTGCCTCCATCTATCTTTGTATCATCTGCAAACTTAGCCAGGCTGCCCTCAGTTCCTTCATCTAGATCATTAATGTATAAAGTGAAAAGTTGTGGTCCTAACACTGACCCCTGTGGAACTCCACTAGTCACTGGCTGCCATCCTGAGAAGGACCACCTTATCCCCACTCTCTGCCTCCTACTAGACAGCCAATCTTCTATCCATGCTAGTACCTTGCCTCTAACACCATGGGCTCTTATCTTACTGAGCAGCCTCCTGTGCGGCACCTTGTCAAAGGCTTTCTGGAAGTCCAAGTAGATAACATCCATTGGCTCTCCTTTGTCTAACCTACTCCTTACCTCCTCAAAGAATTCTAACAGATTTGTCAGGCATGACCTCCCCTTGATGAAACCATACTGACTTTGCCCTATTTTACCATGCACTTCCAAGTATTCTGAAATCTCATCCTTAATAATGAACTCTAAAATCTTACCAACGACCGAGGTCAGGCTAATTGGCCTGTAATTTCCCATCTTTTGCCTCACTCCCTTCTTAAACAGGGGGGGTTACATTAGCGATTTTCCAGTCCTCTAGGACCCTCTCTAACTCCAGTGATTCCTGAAAGATCACCAATAACGCCTCCACTATCTCTTCAACTATCTCCTTCAGAACTCTAGGATCTAATCCATCTTGTCCAGGTGATTTATCTGCCTTCACACCTTTCAGTTTTCCTAGCACCTTCTCCTTGGTAATGGCCACCATACTCACCTCTGCCCCTCGACTCGCTTGAACTTTGGGGATGTTACTCGTGTCTTCCACTGTGAAGACTGATGCAAAGTACCTATTTAGTTCCTCTGCCATTTCTTTGTTCCCCACTACTACTTCTCGAGCATAATTTTCCAGCGGCCCAATGTCCACTTTTGCCTCTCTCTTACCCTTTATATATCTAAAAAACTCTTGCAATCTTCTTTTATATTACTGGCTAGTTTACCCTCATATTTAATCTTCTCCCTCCTTATTTCTTTTTTAGTTGTCCTCTGTTGGTCTTTGTAGGCTTCCCAATCCCACTGCTCTTCGTCGCATTGTGTCTCTTTTTCCGAATAAACAGCCTGGTTTGACTGCTTTAATTCTGGATTCTGCTGCTGTAACTCCACTAACTTCAAGGAGCTAAACAGCTCAGCCTCATTTTCTCTAATCTTCTCTCCCTGAGTGATCTTTTCAGATTTATTCAGCCATCTGAGGTACAGCATCCTCCCCATGTCTTTTAGACTCTCCCACTTTGTGTTTAAGTTTGTGTGCGTGTGACCTCATCACCACATAGTCTGGAAACAATCCAGGATGCTCTTTCTGTAAACCTTCTGTTGATTGTATCTCCACAGGTTCCTCTACCACAGAAGGTGTAGTCAATATTTGCAATCCAGCTATATCATTTCCCAGAATAAATTGAACCCCTGAAATGGGCAATTTCTCTACCACTCCAACAATTACCTCTCCTGTTTTCAAATCACTTTTAAAATTTATTTTATATAATGAGATAGGTCTAAACCCTCCATGTATCCCACTAACTGACACTTTCTCCTGTAATACTCCTTCTGGGCAGCAGATGGCACTATCCTATGACATTAATGATTGACTGGCACCTGTGTCTCTTAAGATTTTAACAGTTTTTCCTGCTTTTCTTGAAAAATAAGGACATACTTCCCCTTCACATATAAAATCTCTGCAACTTGCCCTTCAGAACTTCCCTGGGTAGGTTGTGAACACATTCCCACTACTCCGGCTAACTTTGGCTCTTCCTTTCTCACCTGCACAAATGCTACTGGTTTGTCTTGCGTTTGGGTTTCAGAAGTCACAGCATAGGACCATAGAACCTTAGAAAAGGTATGGTGCAGAAAGACACCATTCAGCCCATCATGTCTGTGCTGGCCAAAAAGAGAAAAAAGAAACTAGCTGCTCATTTTAATCCCACTTTCCGGCCCTTGGTCCATAGCCTTGCAGGTTACAGCGCTTCAGATGCAGACCCAGGTACCTTTTAAATGAGTTGAGCATTTCATCCTCAATCACGGACTTAGACAGTGAATTCCAAACAACCACCACCCAGTGGGTGAAAAGTTTTTCCTTCTGCCCCCTCTAATCCTTCTACCAGTTACCTTAAATCTATGCCCCCTGGCAATTGATCCCCCAGCCAGGGGAAACATGTCTTTCCTGTCTACCCTATTGAGGCCCATCATAATTTTGTACACCTCAATTAGATCACCCCTTAGCCTCCTCTGTTCTAAGGAAAGCAATCCTATTCTATCCAATCTCTCCTCATAGCTGCAATTTTCAAGCCCTGGCAACATTCTTATAAATCTCCTCTGTATTCTCTCCAGAGCAATTACGTCCTTCCTTTACTCACAGAACTCTTCTGAGTTCCTATCATTGCAATTGGTCTCCCATTTCAATTCCAACAATTTGACCTTGTATGTCCAGCTTTGTCATAGTGGTAACAAACTAGTTTTTTTCCTTCAAATCTGCCCACTAACCTTTTCATCTTTAGTAGATTGACATCCTTCAGCTTGCTTCTTGTTACCATAGCTCCAATTTCCTTTCTGACTCTCATAGGATCCTTTTCCCACATTCAGCTGCATATGTGATATATCTTAGGTATCGACTAGAACAGCAGCTTCCCTGATCTTTGTCCTTTGTCTTTCATCTAAATCTGTTTGATAATTACTGGAATACTATTTCTAAATTCTTCCATAATCATAAGAACATATGAAATAGGAACAGGAGTAGATCATTTGGTCCCTCAAGCCTGCTCCGCCATTCAATAAAATCATGGCTGATCTTCTTGTGTTTCGATTTCGACATTCCCATCTAACCCTGATAACCTTTGATTCCCTTGCCTAACAAGAATCCATCTACCACTGCCTTAAAAATATTCAATGACACCACCTCCAGCACCTTCTGAGGCAGAGAATTCCAAAGTCGCACAATCCTCTGAGAGAAAAAATTTCTCCTCATCTCTGCCCTAAAAGGGCGACCCCTAATTTTGGACTTACCCACAAGAGGAAATATCCTTTTTCCTTCCACCTCGTCAAGGCCGTTCAGGATCTTGTATACTTCAATCAAATCACCCCTCACTCTTCTAAACTCCAGTGGAGACAAGCCCAGTCTGTCCAATCTTTCCTCATTCCAGCTATCGATCTAGTAAACCTTCTTTGAACTGCCTCCAATGCATTTACATCCTTCCTTAAATAAGGAGACCAAAACTGCTCACAATATTTGAGGTGCGGTCTCACCAATGCCCTGTATAACTGAAGCATAACATCCTTACTTTTATGTTCAATCCCTCTCGTGATAAAGGTTAGCATTCCATTAGCCGCCTTACTTCCTTGCTGTACCTGCATACTAACTTTTTGTGACTCATGTACCAGAAGACCTAGATCCCTCTGCACCTCAGCATTATGCAGGCATTCTCCATTTAAGTAATACTCCGCTTTTTTGCTCTCCCTGCTAAAAGGAACAACTTCACATTTTCCCTCATTAAACTTCATTTGCTAGATCTTTGCCCACTCATTCAACCTATCTATATCCATCTGCAACCTCCTCATGTCCTCTTCACGACATACTTTCCTACCTATCTTTGTGTCATCTGCAAATATAGCTACCATGTGTTCACTCCCCTCATCTAAGTCATTGATGTAAATTATAAAAAGTTGAGACCTGTGGGACTCCACTTGTCACACCCTGCCAATCAGAACAAGACCCATTTATGCATACTCTCTCCTTTCTGCCAGCCAATCTTCTATCCATGCTAATATGTTACCCACAATACCATTTGCTTTTATTTTCCGTAATATCTTTAATGGGGCACATTATCAAATGCCTTCTGTAAAATCAAGTACAGCATGTCTATAGGCTCCCGTTTATCCACTGCACGTGTTACACCTTCAAAAAGCTCCAATAAATTGGTTAAACATGATTTTCCTTTCACAAAACCATGCTGACTCTTCCCTATTGCCTTTAGCTCTTCTAAATGCCCACATGTAACTTCCTTAATGATTGATTCTAAGAACTTCTCCATGACAGACGTCAAGCTAACTGGCCTATAGTTTCCTGTTTTCTGCCTCCCTCCCTTCTTGAATAGAGGGGTTATGTTTGCTACTTTTCAACCTGATGGAACCTTTCCAGAAGCTAGCGAATTTTGGAAAATTAACACCAGCGCATCAACTACCTTATTAGCCATCTCTTTTAAGACCCTAGGATGCAGTCGATTGGGACCCGGAGACTTGCCAGCCTGCAGCTCCATCAATTTGCTCAGTACCGTTTCCATAGTGATTTCAATTTCACCAAGTTCCTTTCTCCCATTCACCTCCTGATTTGCAGCTCTTACTGGAATGTTTTTTGTATCCTCGATAATGAACACAGTAGCAAAATATTTGTTCATTCCTTCCGTCATTTCCTCATTATCTACTATTAACTCCCCACTGTCACTCTCTAGAGGACCAACACACAGTTTGCTTACTCTTTTCCTTTTTAAATACCTACTCTTGCTATCCCTTTTACATTTCTAGCTAGCTTCCTCTCATACTCTAATTTCTTTCTCCTGATTAACCTTTTAGTCATTCTTCGCTGTTGTTTATATTTTGTCCAGTCATCTGTCCTGCCACTTATCTTTGCAGAGTTGTATGCTTTTTCCTTAAGTTCGATGCTTTCCTTAATGTCTTTAGTTAACCACGGATGGTGGGTCCTAACCTTAGAATTTTTCTCTATAGTAGGAATGTACTTATTCTGAATACTCTGAAATATTCCCTTAAATGTCTGCCACTGCTTCTCTAGACTTCTTTCCCAGTTCACTTCAGTTAGCTCAACTTTCATCCCCACATAGATGCCCTTATTTAAGTTTAAGATACTAGACTTAGACCCACTCTCCTCCCTTTCAAACTGGATGTAAAATTCAATCATATTGTGGCTGCAGCTACCTAGGGGTGCTTTACTCTGAGGTCATTAATTAATCCTGTCACATCACACAATACAACCTGCTCTCTGGTTGCTTCCAAAACAATGCTGCTTTAAGAAACTTGAAAGCATTTAAGAATTGCTCATCCAGGCTACTACTGCCAATCTGATTTTTCCAGTTTATGTGTTGATTAAACTCACCCATGATTATTGCCATCCTTTTATCACAAGCACATAATATTTTCTCTTGAATACTTTGTCCAACACTGTGGCTACTGTTAGGGGGCCTGTAGACCACTCCCACTAATGACTTCTTCCCACTACTATTCCTCATTTCTACCCAAACTGATTCTACATCCTGATGTCCTGAACCAGGGTCATCTCTAACTAATGAACCAACGCCCTCTTTGATTAACAATGCTACCCCTCCACCTTTACCCAGCTTCCTATTCTTCTTGAATGTCATGTACCCTTCAATATTATGGACCCAATCTTTGTCGTCCTGCAGCCACATCTCCGTAATTGCGATCAGATCATATTTATTACTTCAATGTGGGCCATCAATTCATTTACTTTGCTATGAATGCTACATGCATTCAGATAGATAGCCTTCAGTTTTGTCGTTTTGTTCCCTTTGTAACATCTAGCCTTGACTGTTGATGTATTCTTAGGTTTTTCCTCTCTGTCCCTTCCTGCTATTCTCTGACCCTCATTTCTCATATTACTATTTTGCTCTCCTGTCTTGACTCTACACCTAGAATTGCTACCTCTACCCAAGCTTGATCCCTCAGCCCTCTTGTTTAGTTTAAAGCCCTCTCTACTTCCCTAGTTATGCAATTTGCGAGGACACTCATCCCAGCACGGTTCAGGTGTAAACTGTCCCAATGGTACAGCCCCCATTTTCCCCAGTACTGATGCCAGTGCCCCACAAACCAGAATCTATTTCTCCCACACCAGCCTTTGAGCCACACATTCATCTCTCTAATCTTATTTGCCCTATGCCAATTTGCACATGGCTCAGGTAATACTCCAGAGATTATTACCTTTGAGGTTCTGCTTCTTAATTTGATACCTAACTCCTCATACTGACTTTGCAGAACCTCTTTCGTAATTCTACCTATGTCATTGCTACTTCCATGGACCACGACAACTGGATCCTTTCCCCTCCCATTGCAATTTCCTCTCCAGCCCTGAGCAGATGTACCAAACTCTGGCACCGTGTAGGCAACATAGCCGCCTGGACAATCCCCCTCACTATACTATCCCCTGCTACCACTACATTCCTTTTTCCTCCCCCCATTTGAATGACTTCCTGTACCACAGTGCCATGGCCAGCCAGCTCATCCACTTTGCAGACTTTGCTTTCATCCACACAGGTTGTGAGCACTCCAAACCTGTTTGACAATTGCAAAGTCTGAGGATCCTCCCCTACTGTCTGCTCGGTCCCATTACCTGCCTTACTGACAGTCACATCCTCCTGTCCCTCACTGCTGACCAAAACAGATGACCCTCTTCTAATAGGTGTAACTGTCTTCTGGAACAAAGTATCCAGGTATTTCTCCTCCTCCTTTATGTTGTGCGGTGTCTGCATTTCGGCTTCCAGACCAATAATCCTGATCTGGAATTCCTCAAGCTGCTTATACTTTCTGCAGACATGTTTGTCATTGATCACCTTGGCGTCCAAAAGCTCCCACTTCTCACAGCTGCAACATAATACCTGTCCCACCATTCTGACTTTTTTAGTTAATTTACTTTAATTACTTTCTTCCTATGTATGCTACAATTTACTGTGTGTGTTGAATGCTAGTACCACTGATCACTAAGGTTATATCTTCTTAACTACAAGTTATGTGTTTTAGATGTTTGTTTAAATTACTTTATTTTTATTGCTTTTTTATCTTTATTGTTTGATTTTAATTTCAAAGTTTTCAAATTTTGGTTTATTATTTTAAAGTTTTAGTTTGTTTTATTTATAGATCTACCTTAACTCGCCTGTCCTAAGCTGGTTTCTCACACACTGTTCCTTAGACTGGGCACATATCGGCCAATCAACTTACTAGCTTCCTGTGCCGTCATAGTTGCTTTTTACTTTTTTCCCTGACTGCAGCTGAAAGAGTGCTCCTCAGCTCCCGACTGTCCCCCGCAGGTCTGCTCCGCTCCGCTCTGACTCCCAGCAAAGTAGGCCACTCTGCAATCCCTGGTTTGTATTTATAGGCAATTCTCAGCTCCCGACTGTCTCCCACAGGTCCACTCCACTCTGACTCCCAGCAAGGGAGTCTTACATTTTGAAAAGTCTTATCTAACTTCAATGACCTAAACCATTGATCCCAGAGAGTTTATTTTTCTCTTGCAAGCTCGACAAATGTTTGATTAGTTATCTTTCTTACAATCCTAAACTTCAACTGTTAAGCTTCAAGGAAAAACTCATAAGCATTTAATATTGCCCTTTTAGCTGCCTCAGTCTGCAGATTGTTCCTCTGATAAGCTAGCATACACATCCATAGCTTTAACTGAGAGAACACTTTACAACATTATAGTCCAAACATCTCTTGGCCAATTCAGTTCCATAGCTTTCTTTTCAAATGAGGGGAAATATCTTTCAACTCTTACTCCATAAATTTAGATACTAACCGAAGATTTTTAGTTAAACCAAGTCCCTCAAAGGAATCAAAGTCAACATCGGAATCAGTATCTCTCCTTTTCTCCTTTATGCTAAGCTTCATTTTGACAATTCATACAGTCTGGCTTCTTTCTCTCCCTGAAGCTTGCTATCTCTTTCCTGCTCCCTTTCCTCACTTGCTAATATTTCTCTCTGAAGTTGAAGTTCAAGCTTTCGCATTTTAATTCTTGCAATCTTTTCTTTTCCTTTTCTTGCTGGACTTTTTCCTATTGAAGCTGTTTTTATTTCTATTTCTTTTCATCTGTCCTTTTCTTTGTCAAGTTTTTAAATTTCTCTTTCTTTCTCTTTTTCCTCCAGTTCAAGTTTCTGCCTTTCCTTATCTCTTTCTATATCAAACTGCTTCATCTGTAACTAAAGCCTTACTCCCTCTAGCTGTGACAAATTAGTTCCAGGTGTTTTCTTCTGTAGTTTTAAATGCTGAGTAAGTATTTTAACCATACCAGCCTTATGAAATTTTGCTTTTATTTCTACGTACACTTCATCTGCTAACTCTCTCTTTGCTGAGTCTTAGTGAAAGATTTCAAATACTCCACAGTTTCATCTTCCACTCCCAGAAAAGTCTTAGCAATTGCCAAAGCCATTTTGCAATCTAACCACTTTAAAATCCCTCAATACAAAACTCCTGAGTTCAGTATTCTCCTTGTACTTGTATCTTTTAGAATCACAAATTCCAATTCAATCAAGGAATTTTAAATCCTGGACAAGTCCCCAGATTTGTTATGACCACAGCTGATGTTATTTGCTGAGCAAACCAGATCCCAGCAGGAAACAAACTGTTGTTACTTAGTAAAGGTATACCACATAACTCGTTAAACACTTCCACTCTGCTGTGGAAGTCCAAGGAAGTTCACAAAACAAACTGGTTTCTGAAACAAAGACTTTTCTGGTTTGATTGGGTGGCTGTTTCAGATTTCACACCTTCTCTCAACAATTGGTCCCAGGACACCTCCCCCACACAGCCACACAACTCAGCTCAACATCTTTCTTTAAATATCCTTTTCCCCTTACCTCTCAGATTCCATCGTCCTTGGTACCTCCTTGAACTCAATTTTTCCAAAATATAAAAATCTTTCATGTTTTCCTATTGCTCCCACTATTGGGTCAAATAAAATTAAATATCCTCCCCTTGTTTACTTATGAAACCTTTGTATGTTGTAAAATCACCTTAAGCTCCCCTTTGAAATTTAACAGCTGAAAAGCCAAGTCCCTACCTATCTCCTAAAGCAATTTTTTAAAACCCAACCTCTTAACTTGTAAATCCAACCTCACCAGAGCCTCTTATTACAAATACATGCATCTAGCACCTTTACCCTTTTGTCTCTCAACTCCCACAGACAAACTGTCTCTCTTAACCTTGCCCCAGTTTAATTAATCATGACAACACACACAGACACGCAGCGTTCTTTACAGAATACTACCATATCCCAAAATATTTTTAATAAACATCCGTTTTCACAGTGTCTTAGGTGATTTCATTTTCTTTGCATAATCTAATTAAAAACCTAAACCATTTTGTTGTTGGGTTTTTTGACTCTCAGGGTGACTTACCCATTCGCAGAAGCTGCTGTTTGCAAGTCAGACTCACTTTCACCCAGTTTCCAAAGATACAAAAATTGCTGACTGAATTTCACTAGTCAGAAGTCAAAATAAATTTTATGAAAATTAATAAAAGAGTAAAGACATAAGGCTGAATTTTTCCGTTGGCGAGCTGGGGGTGGGGCCCACTCGCCGATGTGGGATGACGTCGGACAGAACCCCCGACATCATCCTGCCCCATTTAAATATTCAGGAAGGTGGAGGCACAGTGAAATCAGATGTCCGCCCGCCGACCTGTCAATGGCCAATTGAGACCATTGACAGGGTAGTTAAAACAATTAAAGGCCAGGAGCCCCAGCAGGCTTCTGAAAAAACATGAAACTTCATCCACTGGCGGGATGAGGTTTCATGTCGGTTTTTAAAAAGTTTAATAAAGTTTTTGCGACATTATCACATGAGGGGGACATGTTAATGATTTTTTTATTTTTCTATTTTTAAACTTTAACAACCTTTCAGTGATCTCCCTGAGGCACCACTTAGCCCCAGGGAGATGTGCGTTCTTTTGCATGCGCAAAAGAGTGCACTCTCTCATTTGGGGAATCCTCCCTCTTCCGCACAGGAAGCGCATAGTGCTTCCCGTCGGGCGTCAGGCTGGGCGGGCCTTAATTGGCCCACCCACTTAAAATGGCAGTGGGGCCCATTCTGGCGACAGTGAATGGCTGCCCGGCCGCCGCCAAGTCGGTTGGGCGGGCCCGCCTGTCAAGGGCAAAATTCAGCCCATTCGGTGGAATCGTCCAGTCCCGTTAGTGTCATGCGTCATGGCAGGCGGTGGGAAGCAATTCGGTGTGAGGTGCAAAAATCAGTTTTATGCCGGCGTGAAAGAACAGTAGGATCATCCGATGGCATCCCAGTATAGAGTGCAAAGGTTGAAGGTTCAGATAATGGTCTATGGAAAAGAACGAGAGGGCACAGATTTAAAGTGATTTGCAAAAACAGCAAGTGTGATGTGAGAAAAAACTTTTTCACATGAGTTGTTCGGGCCTGGGATGCACTGCCTGGAAGTTTGGTGGAGGCAGGTTCAATCGAGGCATTCAAGAGGACATTAGAAGATTATTTAAATAGAAACAATGTGCAAGGGTACAGGGAAAAGGCAGTGCAATGGCACTAGGTCATAATGCTCATTTGGAGAGCCTGTGCAGACATGATGGGCCAAATGGCCTCCTGTGACGCTAAAATTCTATGATTAGCTATCTTCTCTGTGCAACAAGGATTCAAAATTTGATGAAGTAATAACTGCTGTCAACCCAATGACAAAATCTCTGTACTGGAACAGTGAGGAAACATACTGATCTCTGGGATACATGCCCTATTTGTGAAGCTCTGATAGAATTAAGAAATTCCAAGTGATTTTACAGACGCCACAATAATCATAATCTTCAAAAAAGGAGACAAGTTGAACTCTACCAACGACAGGGGCATAGCATTGCTCTCAACTGTTGGCAAAGACCTAGCTAGGTGACTTCTTAATCGCCAGTTGCAGTGTAGGTCCTTTCAGAGTCCCAGTGTGGTTTCTGACCCACCAGAGGAACAGCTGACATGATCGTCACAACACACCAATTTCAGGAAAAGTGTAGAGAACAGAACATCCCTTTATTCATGGCTTTCTTTGATCTCATAAAAGTTTTCAACTTGGTGAATTGAACTGCCCTTTGGAAGGTGCTATAATGAAATGGATGCGCAGCTAGGTTCAGAAGCATCATCTGTCATGGTTATCATGATATTATGCAAGTAACAGTACTATGCCATAGCTTTACCACAGACCACGTTTGCCTGTCAAAACAGGCATCAAACATTGTTGGGGGGTGAGGGGGGGTGGTGGGTGTCAGAAACTACACTGGCACTTTGAAAGGATCTATGCTGCAATTGGCAAGAGGCAATTAAAAAGTCACCTAGCTAAGTCTTTGTCAACAGTTGAGAGCAATGCTATGCCCCAGTAGTTGGTACAATTCAGCTTGTCTCCTTTTTTCATCAAACAGGGTGTGGGTGGCAGGGTATCATTGCAGCAATACAATTCTTAATCTTTCCTGCAGCAATGCTTCAATCTACTACTGACAGGCTCCTCCTACCCCAGGTATAGTAATAACACTAATGGTAAACTCTTCAACTGAAGGCTAAACCAAGACAACTACCACTTCTGTAATAGAGCTGATGACACACAAGTTCGTGCTTACTCTGCAGAAGAACTACAACAGATCGCTGACACATTCACCAGAGCCTATGAGAGAATGGGACTTGTCTTGAACAACAGAAAGACAAAAGTCTTCGACCAATCCGCACAAAATATGTCAAATCTTGCATGTGTCACAAAACCATCATATTTTTCATAATGTTATTGTGGGTTTATGGATATGAGTGTGGATAGCTATGACTGATTTAATTAGACTTGAGACGCTTAGACTACAAGATTGAAATTATCAAAAGAATTAGGTGTAAAATAGACTTTTGAAATGGAGATGGATAAGCTAGGATGAGGGTTCCACAGATAGGGTGTGAATGAAATTTGCATTTTTAGATAAGTGAAGGGGTTGTTTGATTTTCAAAGGATGGTATAATGTTTACAACTAACAAGATAAGTGAGGCAAAGCAATACATTTATCTTTCCCAGAAGTGCTGACCATAATGATGACATGGAAGATTTTTATATTATGGGAAAAGTAAATTTCCAAAGACATATAAAACAATAGGATTTTACACATGAAAGAGAAAAACATATATAAAGAAAGATAGAAGGCTATGTGGGGGTGGCTGTGTAAAATCTTGAAAGATGCACCAGGTGAAACAACCTTGAAAAAGCCTCTAGCCACTCTGAAGAAGAAGGGCTGCTCCAGTAACTAAAGTTGTGTTAGAAAGCCTTTGGAATTCCACTGTTGAGTGCATGCTGTGGCAACCTTGCTGGATTGCCTGTTTAAATTTAAAATCTATTTTGGACTGTTGCCTTAAAGGGGCTGCATGGTTGGGAGTCAGGTTAATTAGGAATTTGGGGATTTGTTATAATATCAAGTGACTGTAATCTTATGTATGTGTTTGAGTCCTTTTCTTTTGTTAATAAATGTTTTAATTTGATTTTTAAAATTTCTAAAGTTGTTAGTGGACCCATTACTTCTGAATTCAGTGCACAATTCTTTACAGAATCACAGAGGTTTAATGGCATAGAAGGACGCCATTCAGCCCATTGTGTCTGCACCACCTTGCCAAGTGAGAATTATGACCTAGTGCCATTGTCCTGCCTTTTCCCGTACCCTTGCACATTGTTTCTATTCAAATAATCATCTAATGCCCTCTGGAATGCTTCAATTGAACCTACCTCCAGGAAGTGCATTCCAGACCCAAATCCATGTGTTGTGTGAAAAAGTTTTTTCTCACATCACATTTGCTTCTTTTGCAAATCACTTTAAATCTGTGCCTTCTCGTTCTTGATCCTTTTACAAGTGGGAACTTCTCCCCATCTACTCTGTCTAGCACCCTCATGATTTTGAACATCTCTATGATATCTTCTCATAACACAAATTGCAAAACTGTGGTGATAGCGAGACCAAGTTTCCCTTGTGGATTTGGTCTGCCCTGCACATATCACCTGCCACAACATAAAACATATTATAGTGCAGGTGGAAGCTATTCAGCCCATTATGTCTCTGCCAGAGCTCTGCAAGAGCAGCTTAGCTAGCTGCCTTTCCCTGCCTTTCCCAAAGGTCTTCAATTGAGATTTTTGATGAAATGTTGAAAAATGTCCCTCACTTCCTGTTCTTGAAAGCTTTCTGCCCCAAAAAGCTGGCATCGATGATGAGGTACACCACCAAATCTAATGTGGTAGCTCAGCCTATAATAAATTATGTTCTTGAGTTTTCAGGAATCACGTTATTGGACCCAACACTAAATTCAAGTCTATTCAGTGGTACTTCTCCCCATGCTTATAGTTGGCCTAGAACAACACCATCAATGCTGTCTTAGAAGGATCTTGTAATCCAGTGGGAGGACAACAATACAAACATGAGGGTCTCCGGACCACCACCGTGCTAAATGGGCAAGATTTCAAACAGGTCTAGCAAATTGAGACTGGGCATCCATGAGGTGCTGTGGGCCATCAGCAGCAGCAGAATTGTACTCGAACACAATATGTAGCCTCATGGCCCAGCATATCCCCCACTCTACCATTACCATCTAGCCAGGGGTTCAACTGTGGTTCAATGAAGAGTGCAGGAGGACATGACAGGAGCAGCACCAGGCATACCTAAAAATGAGATGTCAACCTGGTGAAGCTATAACACAGCACTACTTGCGTGCCAAAACAGCATAAGCAAGAAGTGATAGACAGGGCTAAGTGATCCCACAACCAACGGATCAGAAATAAAGTTGTTCCAGTACAGCTACAACACTGGCATCTACCCGACTATGTGGAAAATTGCCCAGGCATGTCCTGTACATAAAAAGCAGGACAAATCCAACCTGGCCAATTACCGTCACACCAGTCAACTTTTGATCATCGACAGTGCTATCAAGTAGCACTTACTTAGCAGTAACCTGCTCACTGACACCCAGTTTGGGTACGCCAGGGCCACTCAGCTCCTGACCTCATTACAGCCTTGGTTCAAACATGGACAAAAGAGCTGAACTCCTGAGGTGAGGTGAGAATGGCTGCCCTTGACTTCAAGGCAGCATTTGACTGAGTGTGGCATTGAGGAGCATTAGCAAAACTGGAGTCAATGGGAATCGGGGAAAACATTCCACTGGTTGGACTCATACCTAGCACAAAGGAGGATGGTTGTGGTTGTTGGAGGTCAGTCAACTCAGCTCCAGACATCACTGCAGGAGTTCCTCAGGATAATGCCCTCGGCCCAACCATCTTCAGCTGCTTCACCAATGACCTTCCTTCCATCATAAGGTCAGAAGCGGGGATGTTTTCCGATGATTGCACAATGTTCAGCACCATTCACGTCTCCTCAGATACTGAAGCAGCCCATGCCCAAATGCGGCAGAACCTGGACAATATCCAGGCTTGGGCAGACAAGTGGCAAGTAACATTCACGCCACACAAGTGTCAGGCAATGACCATCTCCAACAAGAGAGAATCTAAGCATCGCCCTTTGATGTTCGATGGCATTATCACCACTGAATCTCACACTATCATCATCCTGAGGGTAACTATTGACCAGAAACTGAACTGGATTAGCCATATAAATACTGTGGCTACAAGAGCAAGTCAGAGGCTTAGGAATCGTGTGACAAGTAACTTACCTCCTGACTCCCCAAAGCCTTTCCACCATCTACAAGGCATAATTCAGGAGTGTGATGGAATATTCCCCACTTGCCTGGATGAGTGCAGCTCCCATAACACTGAAGAAGCTGGACACCATCCAGGACAAAGCAGCCCGCTTGATTGGCACCATATCTACAAACATTCACTCCCTCCACCACCGACACACAGTAGCAGCAGTGTACACCATCTACAAGATGCACTGCAGGAATTCACCAAGACTCCTTTGACAGCACCTTCCAAACCCACAACCACTACTATTTAGAAGGACAAGGGCAGCAGATAGATGGGAACACCACCAGCTGGAAGTTCCCCTCTAAGTCACTCACCATCCTGACTTGGAAATATATCACCATTCCTTCATTATCGCTGGGTCAAAATCCTGGAACTCCCTAACAGCATTGTGGGTGTACCTACACCACATGGACTGCAGCGATTCAAGAAGGCAGCTCACCACCATCTTCTCAAGGGCAACTAGGGATGGGCAATAAATGCTGGTCCAGCCAGTGAAGTCCACACCCTGGGAATGAAGAAAAAAATATCAAGTGTTGAATCCTTAGTTGCCTGGAGAAGAAAGCTAATGTTGCTCTAACTGATCTTAGGTGGAGAATGCCAGGATTGTGACCCAGTAATTATGAATAAATGACTATATATTTTTTTATTTGATGATGGGATCTGGGCATCGCAGGCTAGGCCAGCATTTATTGCCCATTCCTAATTGCCCTCGAGAAGGTTGTGTCCAAGTATGTCCAAGACAGAATGGTGTATGACTTGGCTGGCTGAGATCAGACTGGGAATCAAGCCTGGGATCTTATTTAGCTCTCAGTTGATGAGCATTTCCCTAATTCATATTTAATGAACCCTATGTTTTTTGATGGAGACTAGGAGAGATTTCACCATTTGCACTCCTGGTGTATCTTGCGTTAGACTTCCTTTAGTACTGTAAAGGGTTCAAAAAGAGGAGTTTACAAGTCTTAAATCATTTGTACTCTATTTCCTGGTTTAATTTCTAACTTTCACGAAGTACTTGCAGATAAGCAGGAAACAGATGTTTCACTTGTGCTGCACAATCTCAGCATGCAAATAAGCAAGATAGAAACTAGATTACAGAAATTGACAGATATTTGTTATCTGAAGTGATGAGTGCCACAGGGGTTGTAACCACTCGTGTGCCAACCATGGCTCAGTTGTAGCTCTCTCATTTCTGAATTACAAGGCTGTGCGTTCAAGGTACTAATCTAGGTTGACACTTACTTCAATGCAGTACTGAAGGAATGCCACTTTTCAGATGAGATGTTGAGGTGGACGTAAAAGATTGGTGACACCATTATGAAGGAGAGTTATCCCTGGTATCCTGGCCAATATCTTTCCCTCAATCAACATCACAAAAGAAAAAACAGATTATCTATTCATTATCAATTTGCTGTTTTGGAATCTTACTGTGCACAAATGAGCTATTGCATTTCCTACAATACAATAGTGACTACACTTCAAAAGTACTTCATTGGCTGTAAATCGATTTGGGGCATTCGTTGGTCGTGAAAGGTTCGATATAAATGCAAGTCTTTTTTTAACCTGATGAATACGTACTTGTTAGATTGTTTGGAATGAAGTCTTCTTTGACAGCACCACCTAAACCTAGGACCTTCACCACTGAGGAGGACAAGGGCAACATGTGCAATGGAGTACCACAATCTCAAAGTTTCTCTCCAGGTCACACACTATCCTGATTTGATCACATATCACCATTCTTTTATTGTCATTGGATTAAAATCCTGGAACTCCCTGCCTAACTGGAATATGGGAATACAACCACTACCCTCGAGATGGACAATAAACATCAATCTCACCATCTGCCCCCATATTCAGGGACTGAATTTTAAAAAATGTAATGGTGTCCAGGAATGTGACAGAAATGTTGGAAGAGTCTGAGGATTTGGACCAGTATTGTAGCATTATATAAACATGACTTTATACAGAATTAAGAACTGTTGAGAGGAAAATCATGCCTAATAAGAAGAAGGATGCTTTAGCAATGTTGAGGTGAGGGTGATTCAATGAATGTTGGTAGATGAATGACTGCGGGAAGAAGTGTTTAGCAGTGGAGAGATATAATGTAACCTTGTCCTTGAAGAATTTAAAGAATCAAGACTCTATACCCTTATCAAAGTATGTAGAGGAAATCAAGATGTTGATTCAACCAAATCACTGCAGCTTGCAGTCTAAAGCGTATTGATGAATTGGAATCATCAGCAAAAGAGTGATGATCAGTGGAGGAGACCATTGATGTGACAAAGGGCAGGGCTTTGCACTCTCCTGAGTTAATGGACAAATGGATCAGAGGGTAAACTATCGATCAATTTGAGAAGAAAAAAGGTAGCAATTAACTTTGGTGGGTGACTACAGCATAGGAACTTGGTTAGAAGTGCATCTTGATTAGATAGTGAATGTCACCAGGCCTTCTAAATGCAGAGGATGGAGGAGAGAGTTCATGGTCTGTTTCTGCTCATCCATGTGCTTTCCAGCAGGGATCTCTTGATAGTAATCAGGAACAAGAATGCTGGCTGCTTTGTCCTTCCCAAGCCCAGGGGTGCTGAAGTCAGTCAGGGTACACGAGAGGCAACAGTGCAAGTGTAGAAAGAGAAGCTATTGCAAATGATAGGTTTTAAATGATTTAAAAGAAAATTTACTAAGAAATTCATTATGGTGCCCAGTCAAACTAGAAAATAGTTCTGTATATTTTAAGTTATTTTCAGTCATTTAAAATTAAATTACTCACAAATGATGGATTGACACTGTGACTTAAAATGCTTACATGTTGTCATAGCCCCATTTTCAGTTGTATTAATCAATCTGCAGCAAGTTACCCTTCTAAAATATAAAGAAATATTTTTTAAAGTGGAAAATGCAAATGCTGCTCAGTTGTGCCGGTTGTAGCAGCTTTTGCATTCAGCAATATGCAAATAGATTTGAGCAAAAACTTTGGGGAAGGTGAAAAGCTTCGAAGTGGGTGCAATTTTGAGCATACTGTGCACCAGGATCACTACATTCAAAGCAGAAACTCTACACTAACCTTAGTAACTGATTGTTATCACAGTTTAACAATAACAGTAATGTAATCATTTCAAGTGTTGGCCCAGCAATGATATACATGTCGGTTTTCTAATTAGATCCTAGTTATTAGAGTCTCCCTATTCAGTGTTTCCTTCCTATGGGTTGTAATATCCTGTACTTTAAACATTCAAAATGCTAGACTGTAACACTCCCACTTCTGTATTTACATAGAAATTGACACCAGTTCCTGCCCTTTCATTGAGACTCATGGGAACTTATGATACAAGTTAGATTTAGAATTTACTCCGTAGTTTGGACTTTTCAGGCCAGAGAAACTCGAGAGAAGCAGTGGCAGATAAAGGAGGATCTGAGAGTGGATCTGCAGGAGAGAGAGGAGCAGAAGATAAAGGAGGATCCAAGAGTGGACCTGCAGGTGAGAGAGAGGAGCTGAGGTTCTACCTGTCCCCGGTGTTGCGAAGGATGGGTCTGGCCACGCTGCTGCAGAACACTCCAAGTAGTTGGACCATGCTGTACCACCTGTCCCTCGTGGAAAAATTTATGCAGAGAAACACCTTTGACCAAAATCCATCAGGCGGTGGTCGGCACGTAACATCTTAGAGGCCCTGAGGGAAAAGGAGAGGGTGGATCCTCTGGGATGGCTCCCCAAGCAGACTGTCAAAGTCGCCAGAACTTTCCAACAAGCACCAAGACGTAGCTTGGCTGGTGGTGAGAAAGGCCCTACCCATCAGATCATTCTTACATGTCAGGAGTCTTACCCCCTCGGCACGTTGCCCTCGAGGTGTCTGTGGTGGGGAAGAGACCGTTGTTCACCTCCTTGTAGATTGTGCCTTTGCAAAGAAGGTCTGGAGAGAGATGCAGTGGTTTCTGTCGAGGTTCATCCCGAGCAGTTCTGTGACACAGGACCCTGTGCTCTATGGGCTGTTCCCAGGGACCCACACCGAGACAAACATCAACTGCAGCTGGAGGATCATCAGCTTGGTGAAAAACGCTCTTTGGTCTGCCGAAACTTGTTGGTCTTCCAGCGCAAAGAGTTGTCCCCAACCGAGTGTTGCAGAGTGGCACATTCCAAGGTCCAGGACTACGTGCTGAGGGACGCACTAAAGCTTGGGGCAGCTACCGCAAAGCTGCCTAAGACCTTTCTGCCACAGTGCACTGAGGGACTGGGAACTTTGTAGAGCCCCTCGGGCTGTACAGCTCAAAATGAATGTCTGCAAATGATTGTGATATTCATTGTTTGTACTGATGCACCTTGTGATACATGTTGTAAAAGTTGACCCTGATTGTACTTTTGTAATGGTGATTTTGAAGTGGTTTGGAATGTGGTTGAAGATATTTTATGAATAAAGTATATTTTTGCAAAATAAAAGAGAGGAGCAGGAAATAAAAGAGGATCCGAGAGTGGATCTGTGGGAGAGAAAGGAGCAGGAGATAAAGGAGGATCCGAGAGTTGTAAGGGGGGTGATCCACCCTGACCAGACCTGCACTGTGCTGGGCAGGAAGATCTCTGACAGCCTTGCATTGCTTAGGGATACGCTTGTTTTGGAAAGTGGCATCATCAGAACAGATGCGACGGAGGCAAAGGAACTGAGAGAATGGGATAGTGTCCTTAAAGGAAGCGGGGTGTGAGGAGCTGTAGTCAAGGTAGCTGTGGGAGTCAGTAGGTTTGTAATGAATATAGGTGGACAGTCTATCAACAGAAATAGAGACAGAGAGGTCAAGGAAGGATAGGGAAGTGTCAGTGATGGACCATGTAAAAATGATAGAGGAGTAGAAATTGGAAGCAAAATTAACAAATTTTTTCAGGTCCAGACGAGAGCATGAAGCGGCACCGAAGCAGACTTAGATGTACCAGAGAAAGAGTTGTGGGGTGGGGCCTGATTAGGACTGGAACAAGGAATGTTCCACATACCTCATAAAGAGACAGGCATAACTGAGGCCCATATGGGTACCCATAGCCACACCTTTTATTTGGAGGAATTGAGACGAGTTTAAGGAGAAATTGTTCAGTGAGAGAACAAGTTCAGCCAGACGGAGGAGAGTGGTAGTGGATGGGGATTGTTTGGGCCTCTGTTCGAGGAAGAAGTGGAGAGCCCTCAGACCATCCCGGTGGGGGATGGAGGTGTAAAGGGATTGGACATCCATGGTGAAGAGGAGGCAGTTGGGGCCAGGGAACTGGAAATTGTTGATATGATGTAGGGCCTCAGAGGAATCGTGGATGTAGGTGGGAAGAGACTGGACAAGGGGAGAGAGAATGGAGTCAAGATAGCAAGAAATGAGTTCCATGGGACAGGAACAGGCTGACACGATCGGTCTGCCAGGACAGTTCTGTTTGTGGATTTTGGGGAGGAGATAGAAGCAGGCCATCTGAGGTTGGGAGACTATGAGGTTGGAAGCTTAGGAGGGAAGATCTCCAGAGGAGATGAGGTCAGTGAGTCCTGGAAACAATGGCTTGGTATTCAGTGGTGGGGTCATGGTCCAGGGGGAGGTAGGAGGAAGTGTCTGTGAGTTGACACTCAGCCTCTGCGAGGTAGAGGTCAGTGCACCAGACAACAACAGTACCACCCTTGTCAGCAGGTTTGATGACAATGTCAGGGTTGGACTTGAGAGTGTGGCAAGTTCAGAAAGAGACAGGTTAGAGTGGGTGAGAGGTGCAGAGAAATTGAGACGACTGATGTCACGCCGACAGTTCTCAATGAAAAGATCAAGAGCAGGTAAGAATCCAGAGGGAGAGGTACAGGTTTAGGGAGAATATTGGAGACTGGTAAAAGGATCTGTTGAACGGGGAGAGGACTCCTGCCCAAAGAAGTGAGCACTGAGATGAAGGTGGTGGAAGGAGAGTTCAGCATCGTGCCGAACCTGAACTTCATTGAGGTGAGGGCATAAAGGTATGAAACTGAGTCCTTTGCTGAGCACTGAATGTTCAGCATCAGAGAAGGGAAGGTCAGGGGATATGGTGAATACGCGGCCAGGGCTGAGATTGGAAGACGGGATGGGGTCAGAGGGATGGGCAGGGGTGGAGGGTCCTGGATGGTTGTTGGTGTCGATGAATTGTTGGAGCTTGCGTTCCTTTGCGCTTGAAAGAAAGAGACAAAGTTTCTTGTCACAGAGGCCCAAACAATCCCCATCCACCACTACTCTCCTCCGTCTGGCTGAACTTGTTCTCTCACTGAACAATCTCTCCTTAAACTATCTCACTTCCTCTAAATAAAAGTTGTGGCTATGGGTACCCGCATGGGCCCCAGTTATGCCTGTCCCTTTATGGGGTGTGTGGAACATTCCTTGTTCCAGTCCTACTCCGGCCCCATCCCACAACTCTTTCTCCGGTACATCGATGACTGCTTCGGTGCCGCTTCATGCTCTTGTCTGGACCTGGAAAAATTTATTAATTTTGCTTCCAATTTCCCTTTACTTCCCCCCTCCTCACCGTCCAAGGGCCCAAACACTCGTTTCAGGTGAAGCAGCACTTCACTTGCACTTTCTTCAATTTAGTCTACTGCATTTGCTGCTCCCAGTGAGGTCTCCGCTACACTGGAGAGACCAAACACAGATAGGGTGACTGCAAAGCGGAACACCTTCGGTCTGTCCGCAAGCTTGACCCAGACCTCCCTGTCGTATGCCATTTCAACACTCCACCCTGCTCTCATGCCCACATGTCTGTCCTTGGCCTGCTGCAACGTTCCAATGAAGCTCAACGCAAACTGGAGGAACAGCACCTCATCTTCCGACTAGGCACTTTACAGCCTGCCAGTCTTAGCATTGAGTTCAACAACTTCAGATGAAGAACTCTTTCCTACATCCCCACCCCCTTTCTGATCCCCTATTTTCCAATAATTTATATTTTTTAATATATTTTTCTTTTCCCACCTATTTCCATTATTTTTAAATGTATTTGCATCCATTGTTTCATCTCTAACTTTTAGCCTATTTCGTTCCCTTCCCCCCACCCCACCCCCACTAGGGCTATATGTCACTTGCTCGTCCTGCTTTCCACCCTTAATGTCACCATTAGCACATTTCTTAGATAATATCACCACCGTCAACACCCCTTTGTCCTTTTGTCTATGACATCTTTGGCAATCTCTTCTTTGCCTCCACCTATCACTGGCCTTCTATCCAGCTCTTCCTGTCCCACTCCCCTCAACCAGCTTATATTTCACCATATTTGTATATTTCCTCAGTTCTGATGAGTCATATGGACTCACAATGTTAACTGTATTCCTCTCCGCAGATGCTGTCAGACCTGCTGAGTTTTTCCAGCTATTTTTATTTTTATTTTTGTTGAATATTAATGGCCTGCTCCTTGTGCTATTGTATCAGGTAATCAGTCCCTTAATTGAGTTAGTCAATGGTAGGTAATGACATTTCCCTTATACCATTGTTCCATGATAGAAATCAGTCAATGTCCAAAACTTTTTGATGAGTCTTTTACTAAATGTCTGAATGAACCCCTTTTTGCACAGCCCTGTGCTGCTGCCTGCAGCTTGGTTTATCTAATGTGTGGTAATAAACATGAGGTCACAACATGTCTGTGGGTTTGGGTTGTATTCTCCATAAATTTCCCAGTTGGAGGGGATTCCGACCCCACATCTGCCCCCCTTTAAGATCTCTTTTAATCCTTAAATGAGAGATTATTGCTCGGTCACATATCTTCTGCTGACCATGGGTGACTATCAGTATTTCCGCCATTAACTAACTAAGTTACATATATAAAGATAAAAATAAAATACTGCGGATGTTGGAAATCTGAAACAAAAACAGAAAATGCTGGAAAAATTCAGCGGGCAGGATTTTACAGGTCAGTGACTGGGGTCCGAGTCCACTCGCCGACGCATAAATTGACACGGTGATGTCGGGGGGAGCTCCCGACATCACTTCGCCCAATTTAAATTTTCAGTAAGGCGGGGGAGCAGCAAAATCAGCTGTGCACCCGCCGACCTGTCAATGGCCAAGGCGGGATGAGGTTCCATGTAGGTTTTAAAAAAAATTAATAAAGTTTTTGTAAAAATTACGGACATGTCCCAACTCATGTGACATTGTGAACTTAGCCTCAGGGAGATGAGTGTGCTCTTTCGTGCGCATGCGTGAAAGAGCGCACTCTTGATTTTAGGATTCCTCCCCCACCGCCTGCACAGGGAGCGCATAGCTTTAATTGGCCCACCCACATAAAGTGGCAGCGCACATCTGATCGGGGGCGCTGATCGGAAGCGCGCCTGTATGTGCCCACTGATCAACTTATCCCCCGACTGGGGGAAAATTCAGCCCAGCAACTCTAACAGCATCTGTGGAGAGAAAGACAGTTAACTTTACGAGTCCATTTGACTCTTCTTCAGAGCTAAAGAGGAGGAGAGTCATACAGACTCGAAACATTAACTCTGTCTTTCTCTCCACAGATGCTGTTGGACCTGCTGAGTTTTTCCAGCATTTTCTGTTTTTGTTTAAGTTACATACATATTCATCCAAGCAGTTATCCATTTTGCAACATCCTCTCTTTTTTGCGATTGCACATAATCATACAAACATCTGGCTTTCTTACATCTACCTCTTCTTAACTCACACAGTAAATATAATACAATAATGAATTGCACAATAACAAAAAAATAAGCAGGAAGAAATACGGATCCAGGGATGGATCTGAATATCAGTGCCAAAGTCCATTCTTAGTATAACTGATCTCTCTGGGGTTAAACAGCTTATCCATTGAATGTGATCTCTGAATAACATCAGCTTAGATTGATACTCCTTTCAGTATTACACTCCCGACCTACAGATCACTTCACTCAATATCATTAAAATAACATCATGCTTGGACTTAAAAGGATTCTTCAGCTCTCCCTTCATCTGCATCCACCTTGTGGTTTCTCATTCAGGGGTCTTGCAATTTCTGTGCTTTTCACATCTCAAAATTGTCCTAAATCCAAATAACAGTTTGTTGTTGGGCTGACGGATTTCTTGTAATATTTAAATCACTTCCTCCTCAAAAGAAACCCTATTTTTATATCCAAAGAAACCACCTAGACTGCCTGCGAATGCCTTTCTGTATTCCTAGAACCCCTTTGAATTTCAGGTTTTTTTTTCTCAGAATGTTTAGAATAGCAACTCATATGAATTAAAATTAGTTCATCAATTCCAATTTCTTGTGCCCAGACTGACTGGTTATGAAAAGTCTGACGCTTATTGTTCAGTGAGTTTACATCAGATTTCCTATACTCAAGCACTTTGGCACGGGGAAAGGGCAGGGCAATGGCACTAGGTCATAATGCTCATTTGGAGAGCCGGTGCACACATGATGGGCCGAATGGCCTCCTTCTGTGCCGTTAAAATTCTGTGATTATGTGATTCTGGAAAATAGCCAATGGCCTGAATGGGTTAAGGCCAAATTCCTCTTAATTTTCTTTTTTTTAAAAAAACAAAGCCTTTGGTCTATGACTATAGTTGTAATGTTGAAAATCTGCAGATAAATTCTCAAATTCTCAAAGCTACTGCAGATCTTGTTCCACTTGTAGTTGACCTGTAAGAAAAACGCAAAGGCCAGAATTTTCCACTCACTGGACCTGAACAAGCATAAAATGACGCATGATGACATTGGGCAAGCGTCCTGACATCATCACACACTCGTGCAATATTTCAGTTAGTGGGCGCAAGAAGGAGTCGGCAGCGCACCTGCCGACAATTAACAGGCTGATTAAGGCCATTAAAATACCAATTAAATGAAATTTTCTGCTGCTCATCCAACCTTATGGACCTCGTGTGATGGAGTTTAACATTTTAATATTCTTTATTTTTCATTTTTCAAATCTTCAGTTCCCTGAGGCAGCTCTGTGCCTCAGGGAGCATTCATTGCGCCCACTCACGAAATTGTGTGCTCGCCCACTTTGTCCCCCACTCCACAAACCTGGCACACAGGCAGTCCTGCAGCGCGCATTTCATGCTGGGCGGGCCATAATTTGCCCACCTGTGTGAAATCGCAGTCATGGCCCGATCGCAGGTGGCAGTCAGCTTCCCTACCGCTCCCACTTGCCCCAGCTGAGCCCGCCCGACGAGGGCTAAATTCTGCCCAAAAGATCCATTTTGCTTGGGGCAAAATGGGTTCATTTGTCCAAACATATCTGACAACTGAGAAACTTGTAACGCCCAACACAAATGAATTTAAAGAAAAACAGAAACTGTTTCTAGGTTTTGAATTCTCACATCTTTTTCACACTTCCTCAGATTTCTTTACTTCTTCTCAGGCAGTATTTTAAATCACGTTTCCAATTGTTTAAAACTCCAAGCTCTCCTCTCTCCCCCTTATTTTGGCACTATGAACTCAAGTTCCAATTAGTAGTACTCATTTCTCGTTATCTTGACTCCCTTCTCTCTCCCCTTGTCCAGTCCCTTCCCACCTACATCCGTGATTCCTCTGACACCTTACGTCACATCAACAATTTCCAGTTCCCTGGCCCCAACCGCTTCCTCTTCACCATGGACGTCCAATCCCTCTACACCTCCATCCCCCACCAGGATGGTCTGAGGGCCCTTAGCTTCTTCCTCGAACAGAGGCCCGAACAATCCCCATCCACCACTACTCTCCTCCGTCTGGCTGAACTTGTTCTCACACTGAACAATTTCTCCTTCAACTCCTCTCACTTCCTCCAAATAAAAGGTGTGGCTATGGGTACCCGCATGGGCCCCAGCTATGCCTGTCTCTTTATGGGGTATGTGGAACATTCCTTGTTCCTGTCCTACTCCGGCCCCCTTCCACAACTCTTTCTCCGGTACATCGATGATTATTTCGGTGCTGCTTCATGCTCTCGTCAGGACTTGGAAAAATTTATTAATTTTGCTTCCAATCTCCACCCCTCCATCATTTTCACATGGTCCATCTCTGACACTTCCCTTCCCTTCCTTGACCTCTCTGTCTCAATCTCTGGTGATAGACTGTCCATCAATATCCATTACAAACCCACCGACTCCCACAGCTACCTCGACTACAGCTCCTCACACCCCGCTTCCTGTAAGGACTCCATCCCATTCTCTCAGTTCCTTCACCTCCGTCGCATCTGTTCCGATGATGCTACCTTCAAAAACAGTTCCTCTGACATGTCCTTCTTCTTCCTTAACTGAGGTTTTCCACCCACGGTCGTTGACAGGGCCCTCAACCGTGTCCAGCCCATCTCCCGCGCATCCGCCCTTACGCCTTCTCCTCCCTCCCAGAAACATGATAGGGTCCTCCTTGTCCTCACTTATCACCCCACCAGCTTCCACATTCAAAGGATCATCCTCCGCCATTTCCGCCAACTCCAGCATGATGCCACCACCAAACAAATCTTCCCTTCACCCCCCCTATCGGCATTCCATAGGGATCGCTCCCTCCGGGAAACCCTGGTCCACTCCTCCATCACTCCTTACTCCTCAACCCCCTCCTATGGCACCACCCCATGCCCACACAAAAGATGCAACACCTGCCCCTTCACTTCCTCTCTCCTCACCATCCAAAGGCCCAAACACTCCTTTCAAGTGAAGCAGCATTTCACTTGCATTTCCCCCAACTTAGTCTACTGCATTCGTTGCTCCCAATGTGGTCTCCTCTACATTGGAGAGACCAAACGTAAACTGGGCGACTGCTTTGCAGAACACCTGCGGTCTGTCGGCAAGAATGACCCAAACCTCCCTGTCGCTTGCCATTTTAACACTCCACCCTGCTCTCTTGCCCACATGTCTGTCCTTGGCTTGCTGCATTGTTCCAGTGAAGCCCAACGCAAACTGGAGGAACAACACCTCATCTTCTGACTAAGCACTTTACAGCCTTCCGGACTGAATATTGAATTCAACAACTTTAGGTCTTGAGCTCCCTCCTCCATCCCCACCCCCTTTCTGTTTCCCCCTTCCTTTTGTTTTTTTCCAATAAATTATATAGATTTTTCTTTTCCCACCTATTTCCATTATTTTTAAGTATTTTAAAATCTTTTATGCTCTCCCCACCCCCACTAGAGCTATACCTTGAGTGCCCTACCATCCATTCTTAATTAGCACATTCGTTTAGATAATATCACCAACTTTAACACCTATGTGTTCTTTTGTTCTATTGTTGTTGACATCTTTTGATGATCTGCTTCTATCACTGCTTGTTTGTCCCTACAACCACACCACCCCCCTCCACTTCTCTCTCTCTCTCTCCCCCCCACCACACACCTTAAATCAGCTTATATTTCAACTCTTTCTTGGACTCGAACTCAAGTTCTGTCGAAGGGTCATGAGGACTCGTAACATCAACTCTTTTCTTCTCCACCGATGCTTCCAGACCTGCTGAGTTTTTCCAGGTAATTCTGTTTTTGTTTTGGATTTCCAGCATCCGCATTTTTTTTGTTTTTATTCCAATTAGTAGTATCCAATCTCAAAATTTTCCCTTTATCTAAGGGACAGAACTCCCAAAGCTTTCAACTTTGTAACAAGTTTCTAACCCAAGGCTAATCCAATTTAGGATTAGCGATGATCAATTCAAACACCCCAGATTCCAATCTATCCTATTCAACATTAAAACTATCTCGTTTTCACATGTGTGAATTTGTATCTGGATTAAAATCCCCACATGTTTAACAAAATACCCTGGAATTATGATTTTGGCCAGTAATCATGACTCCAGGTTCCTACCTTGAAGATTTTACTTAATTCACTCCCTTTTAAGATAGATCACAATCCCCATTGCGAAATTTACTTTAAGTAAAAAGTTTTAAAACTTACTCCAATAAAAATCACAGTTTAAGGATAAATTTTAAAACATACTCATCCACACAAAATCTTTGTCACACACACATTCTCTTCTTTCTGGAAGTTTCCATCTCTATGTCCACAATATTCCTTTAACTTTATCAACTCAAACCGATGAACGTAGCGCATGTTTTACAAAGAAACAAAAGAAAATAACTTCAGTCCTGGGTTCCCAAGGTCTCTTTTCCTCAAGGAACAGCTGTAAGTAGGAACTCAAGAAAAGGTGAATTTTCACAGCACAACATGCTAACTTCAGACAAAACTTAAACATAACAGCACCCACACACAACATAGGAGAGGACCCAGAGATAAAAACAAAAAAACTGCGGATGCTGGAAATCCAAAACAAAAACAGAATTACCTGGAAAAACTCAGCAGGTCTGGCAGCATCGGCGGAGAAGAAAAAAATGCTGCCAGACCTGCTGAGTTTTTCCAGGTAATTCTGTTTTTGTTATAGGAGAGGACCCCCTATATCTCTTTCAGTCTCAGAACAAAGAACTCAATCTTTATTTTTACAGTTCAATATTCATGTTATCATAACTTCTTTCTCACTGACACCAATTGAAAAAAACAATACAGCTTTTGAAACACAGTAAACAACTAGCTGATTTAAAACTACATACAGAAACTGACCACAAGGTATTGAACAGCTTTTAAGTGACTTAAGACACTGGTTTACAATGCACAAAGAAATCAAAGAGACAAAAGACCCAGGCTTTCTCTCTCACATTCAGCAGAAGAGTACAACATAATTGGATTTAACACTTCCAATATCCACTCAGTGACAGGCACTGAACACTGGAGCATAAACACACAAAATCAAACAGGACACTCTAGTAAAACACACAAACAGAAACTGAATCCACTCACATAAATACAAGAATAACTCAGCAGGTCTGGCAGCATCGGCGGAGAAGAAAAGAGTTGACGTTTCGAGTCCTCATGACCCTTCAACAGAACTGGTTCTGTTCTGTTGAAGGGTCATGAGGACTCGAAACATCAACTCTTTTCTTCTCCGCCGATGCTGCCAGACCTGCTGAGTTTTTCCAGGTAATTCTGTTTTTGTTTTGGATTTCCAGCATCCGCAGTTTTTTGTTTTTATCACATACATACAAGGTTTCTTTTACTGTTCACACAACATTTTAGCTATCAATTTAATTTCTTATTTTCCCCAAACCATTTTCTTTAATCCCAAAGTTTCTCTTACATCTCAACCTTACACAAACAGCTGGACCATAGTCTTGCTGAGAGAAGCTCATATCTTCTTGTCTCAGCATGGATCAGTACCTGCTGCCTGCCCATTTTCCCTTTTAATTTGCAAATTCCCTTGCGTGCCCTGCACCTTACATTCTCTGACTCCTGAAAAACCTTGCCAAATTTCTCAGCAAAATAAACTGTTCTAACCAAAAGGTCTGCTACCAGTTTTTAAATTCACTTTAATGGGATGTGGGCACTGCTGGCTAGGCCAGCATTTATTGCGCATCTTTAACTGCCTTTGAGAAGGTGGTGGTGAGCTGCCTTCCTGAACTGCTGCAGTCCATGTGGTGTAGATACACCCACAGTGACATTAGGGAGAGAGTTCCAGGGTTCACAACATTTAAGAAGTATTTAGATGAACACTTGAAACGCCATAGCATATAAGGCTATGGGCCAAGTGCTGGAAAATGGGATTAGAGTAGAAAGGGGCTTGAAGGCTGGCATGGTCATGATGGGCCGAAGGGCCTCTTTCCGTGCTGTAAATCTCTATGACTCTATTTTAACCCAGCGACAGTGAAGGAACGGCAACATATTTTCAAGTCAGGATGGTGAGTGACTTGGAGGGGAACTTGCAGGTGGTGGTGTTCCCATGTCTCTGCTGCTCTTGTCCTTCTGGATGGTAGTGGTCATGGGTTTGGAAGGTGCTGCCTAAGGAGCCTTGGTGAGTTTCTGCAGTGGATCTTGTAGATGGTACACATTGCTGTTACTGTGCCAGGCAATGACCATCTCCAACAAAAGAGAATCTAACCATCACCCCTTGACATTCAATGGCATTGCCATCACTGAATCCCCACTATCAACATCCTGGGGGTTACCATTGGCCATTGATTTCGCTGTCCGCCTGCCTTTCTAAAAATTTAATTGGACCGGGATGACACCGGGGGTGCCTCCCAACGTCATCCTGCATCATTTTCCCCTCGGCGACTGGGCCCCACCCCCAAATTGCCGAGGGTAAAATCCTGGCCATTAAGTATTTACACATCTTACGTAGCCACCCCTCCAAGTCATTGTCACCATCCATGAGTCACAAGGAAAGATGCTGTGGTGGTTTGATTAATCTGTCGAATCATGTTCTAGTTTCCTTTCAAAGAGGGCTAGGGTCACGATCTTCTTGTGGAGGGGCCTGTGAAACATCTAGTAAGTTAGTTAGATTGTCTTCTCAGTTGTCCAGGTAGTCAATCCAATCCTGTAAAGGCTGTCTGCTGGGATGATACCAGTGCGGATCTGTTCTGCCTGAGAACTCTGTGGTCAATGTACACAAGATAGGAGCACAGGTGGTGGACTGACTCAAAATCTGGTCATTCTGGACTCGGAGCCAGACAACCTCCTCTGGCAAGAATGCTGGTCGTGCTGCTTTGTGGTGATGTTGTAAATCAGGGTCTGGTGTGTATGATAATGGTCCTCTTTTTCCCGTACCATTTCTATCTGTGTCACCTTGAGACATGGTTGAAGGGTATGTGAGAGGCTTGGGAGCTGAGTATGTAATCTCCTGCTCATTAAGAGTTCCAATGGAGTCAGACTGTTCTGCAATGGCATAAACCGGTAACTCAGTAAGGTGAGGTTGATGTGATTTATCTTCAACAAGGATTTGACAGTATGACTCCTCTTTTGGCCTCCCCATTGGCCTGTGAGTACTTGGGTGAGCTGGTGATGTGGGTGAAACTGTATGTATCAGTGAAACATTTGAAGTAGTCATTGGCAAACTGTGGACCAGTGACAACCAAATCAGGGATGCCGTGTATGGCAAAAATTTTCCTTGAGCATGGCAACAACTGCTGCCAAGATGTAGTATAAAGGTTCTCAGATGGAATATGCGAATGTATGACTTGGGTGAAGATGTACACTGACGTCAGTCAGTCATGTGTTAGATCCTCTCTGTCTCTCTCTGCCTCGAGAGGGGTTGGAACACCATGCCTGGGAGCAACATGCCTACTCTGTAACAAAAACAAAAATAAAAATACCTGGAAAAACTCAGCAAGTCTGACAGCATCTGTGGAGAGGAACACAGTTAACGTTTTGAGTCCGTATGACTCTTCAACAGAACTAAATAAAAATAGAAGAGAGGCGAAATAAAAGTTGGTTTGGTTGGGGGGTGGTGGTGGTGGGACAAGTAGAGCTGGATAGAGGGCCAATGATAGGTGGAGATAACCAAAAGATGTCACAGACAAAAGGACAAAGAGGTGTTGAAGGTGGTGATATTATCTAAAGGAATGTGCTAATTAAGGGTAGAAAGCAGGACAGACAAGGTACAGATAGCCCTGGAGGAGGTGGGGTGGGGGAAGGGATCGAAATAGGCTAAAAGGTAGAGATAAAACAATGGATGGAAATACATTTAAAAATAATGGAAGTAGTTGGGAAAAGAAAAATCTATATAAATTATTGGAAAAAACAAAAAGGAGGGGGAAATCGGAAAGGGGGTGGAGATGGAGGATAGAGTTCATGATCTAAAATTGTTGAACTCAATATTCAGTCCGGAAGGCTGTAAAGTGCCTAGTTGGAAGATGAGGTGCTGTTCCTCCAGTTTGCGTTGAGCTGCACTGGAACAATGCAGCAAGCCAAGGACGGACATGTGGGCATGAGAGCAGGGTGGAGTGTTGAAATGGAAAGCGAGAGGGAGGTCTGAGTAATGCTTGTGGACAGACCGAAGGTGTTCTGCAAAGCGGTCACCCAGTCTGCATTTGGTGTCTCCAATGTAGAGGAAACCACATTGGGAGCAACGATTGCAGTAGACTAAGTTGAGGGAAATGCTGCTTCACTTGAAAGGAGTGTTTGGGCCCTTGGACGGTGAGGAGAGGGGAAGTAAAGGGACAGGTGTTGCACCTTCTGCATGGGAAGGTGCCATGAGAGGGAGTTGAGGTGTAGGGGTTGAGGGAGGAGTGGACGAGGGTGTCCCGGAGGGAACGAACCCTGCGAATGCCGCCGGGGGGTGAAGGGAAGATGTGTTTGGTGGTGGCATCATGCTGGAGTTGGCGGAAATGGCGGAGGATGATCCTTTGAATGCAGAGGCTGGTGGGATGATAATTGAGGACAAGGGGGACCCTATCATGTTTCTGGGAGGGAGAAGAAGGTGTGAGGGTGGATGCGTGGGAGATGGGCTGGACATGGTTGAGGGCCCTGTCAACGACCGTGGGTGGAAAACCTCGGTTAAGGAAGAAGGAGGACAGGCCAGAGGAACTGTTTTTGAAAGTGGTATCATCAGAACAGATGCGACGGAGGTGAAGGAACTGAGAGAATGGGATGGAGTCCTTACAGGAAGCGGGGTGTGAGGAGCTGTAGTCGAGGTAGCTGTGGGAGTCGGTGGGTTTGTAATGGATATTGGTGGACAGTCTATCCCCAGAAATTGAGACAGAGAGGTCAAGGAAGGGAAGGGAAGTGTCAGAGATGGACCATGTGAAAATAATGGAGGGGTGGAAATTGGAGGCAAAATTAATAATTTTTTCCAGGTCCAGACGAGAACATGAAGTAGCACGGAAGTAATCATCGATGTACTGGAGAAAGTTGTGGGAGGGAGCCGGAGTATGAGAGGCAGACTGAGCTTAGGGAATATAATCGGGCTATAACTTGGTGCGACTCCGAGGCTTCACATGACTCGGTTGACTGGGAGGCCCGTGGTCAGCGGCCCTGCCTACATGAAAGCCCACCAAACCTGGCAAAAGGGTGAGAAATTCCACATTGGCAGCTATTTCGATATGCTTGTGTTGTGGCATGAGAAACAATGTTGGCATACTTCTGGAATCCTAGAAAAAAACATGATGCCCACCATTTGAACAGCTCACGGTCTTTCATGCAACAATCTTCAACCTTTGATATAGAACCAGTGGAAAGTCAGCCTTAAGGAGTTGAGGAAGTTTATTCACTCCCTCCTCCACCAACACATAGTACCAGCAGTGTGTACCATCTACAAGATGCATGGTAGGAATTTACCAAGGCTCTTAAAGACAGCATCTTCTAAACCCACGACCACTACCATCTAGAAGGACAAGGGCAGCAGATAGAAGGGAACACCACCACCTGGAAGTTCCCCTCCAAGTCACTCACCATCCTGACTGGGAAATATATCACCGTTCCTTCACTGTCGCTGGGTTAAAATCCTGGAACTCCCTTCCTAACAGCACTGTGAGTGCACATACCCCACAGGGACTGCAGCAGTTCAAGAAGGCATCTCACCTTCTCAAGGGCAATTAGGGAAGGGCAATAAATGCTGACATAGCCAGCAACCCCCCCCCAATATGAGCAATAAATGCTAGTCTAACCAGTGACCCCACCCCCCACAACATTCCATGAATGAAGAAAAAGTAAGTTCCTTTCCTTTACAGAGACACCATCCATTAGACTGCGGGCAGAGATTGAAACTATGACTCTCTCAGTTCTTCATGAAGTTAGGCCAGATGCGGTGGATATGCAAGGCACTGCAGAGATGGTGACCACCTGCTTAAAGACCTGCTGGACCTGAATTGGCCCTTTCCAGAAGAAAGTGATGAGGAAGAAGCCCTTGCATCACTGAGTGACCTGTTGGAGGTTGAGGTCTTAGAGGATGATTTGTCTTTCTAATTGATAGACACACCATATGAAGTCTCTGTTGTCTTTTGAGAGGAGTTTCTAGTGGCTGAGCAGCATTCAGATCTTAGTTCCATGAAGAGTCTTTCAGATTCATAATCCATGGAGGATCACATTGCCAAAGAGTTGGTAGCTTCCAGGGGTGAAAGTCAATTGACAGCCATACTTTAGTCCCAGCTGAAAGTCCTCTTCCCTCCAGAGCTGGAGGTCAGCACAGAAGCTGCGACAGAATCTTTAACACTGCTGAAGCTGCAGAATCCTGTACGACAATCTTTTCTCTGAGTTAATCATCCACATGAAATTTGTTTCATTACAGAAGGTGATGCTATCTTGTCTCCAGATCCTCAGCAATTCTTCCCATTGCCCAGAGTGGAACAACCTCACACAGTGAAGTGTGGCTCTCTTACCACTGCCTACAGAGAATAGACAGTCTTTGGGATATCATTGGGAAATCATCCCTTCATCTTTTCCTGAAAGGCTCACTGGAATTTTGTCATTTTTGTCCCTTTGTTGTCTAATTTAATTGAACTCTTGGATCTTCAATGCCTTTCCGGTCTACGATGCAGCAATGAATGATATGGCTGTGACAGTCTTCCTTACAGTTGAAGATCACAACTCTTCTGAAGGGACAGGACATCAAAGGAGCAACAAGTTCCTCAGTGTCCTGAGTTCTTCTCTTCCCCTAGAGTCCAAATGTTGATGCTCTTCAGTCTTCTCTCTTGGATCAGCCTTTGTTGAAAAGTCCACATTGTCTTTGAAATTCAACCTGAAACTCACACTCTCATTCCCAGCAATGTTGCAAAATTCCTGTCCTATTCTGCAGATGATGATGTCCTCCCAGATGCAGAAAAAAACCCATATGTCTTGAAGACATGTCTCTGAGGGCTGAGAATACAGTGAGAGATTGAAACCCTCAGGGCTGTGACTTGGTGAGAGTGAAGAGTAGAAGCTGAGTTGGGTAGAATGTGTAATTGCAAAGCTTGAGTTACAGAAATGTAATGGAAACAGTTAAAGACATAGGGTGGAATCATCCCACATTTGCACTGAGTGTGGCAGTGGGCATGAAAAGCAATGTTTTACTTGCTGGCTGCAATGGTGGATTTTCTCACCCTTCCCTGTACGTCCTGTACAGATCACTGGCAGGCAGGCTCAGATTTGCCCACCATCCTGTGACCTCAGTTTTTCCTTGCTCCGGGCACCATATTTAAAGCACACCAGAGTGCAGCCTCCTTCATGTCTATAGACCAGAACTGCTCCAGGTGACAGATGGCCCCAAAAGCAAAGATGATGGCAGCCCCCAAATTTAGTGATGCCTCTCTGGGGCACCTTCTGGGTGCAGTGGAAGGCACCACTTACTCTTCTACCCCTGTTCTGGCCACTGGAGATCCACCCGAATCACCAATCCGGTTTGGGGGGCAGTGACTGTGGCCGTCAGCACCAATGGAGCACAAAGGAGGTCAGCCATCCAGTGCAGGAAGAGGATGAATGCTCTCATCCGTTTCGCCAGGGTAAATCATCCACTTCATCACTCTCAACACCCACTCCCAAACCCATCACACATCCATAAGATCTCACTACTCAAGGGACAACACCACTAACTCTCACATACACTCTCACATCTCCATCAGACTCATATCCGCTGGAGCTCACATTCTTATCCCATCCATGGCTCTGCTCACCACACCAACGTTCCACATATTGGCATGCATCCTGTTCACACTCTGTCCATTTGTTTTCATGAAGGAGAAGCTGGCTCACATCATCAAGGAGAAGCCCCACACAGGGGCTGGAGAGGCCAACATTAGGAAGGTGCCATCACGCTGACTGATGACAACATGGACTGTGCCTGCGTTGACAGTGAGGTCGGCAGTGAAAATCCTGAAAATCATGAGGACCCTGCACTACATCATCCCTTTCTCAGCGCAACCATGAGTGCTCTCTCTCCTGTTTTTGACTTTGCTGCCATGCACTAATCTCTACTCTGGTTCACAGGGATCTCTGCCATGTGACTGACCCCCTCAGCCAGCATGTCCCTCAGCTCCATCCAGGTCCTCACCTCCAGCCAAGAGGACACCTCCTCCATTGAAGAGTTGGAAATAAGCAGCCTGGAAGACCTGCCACACCCTCCACCAGCATAGAGAGACACACCTCAATTGGATCTAGATCTCCAGCAGGCTCAGGTTCACAATCTGGTGGTCATCGTATGGACACATGTCCACAGCAGGAGGAGACAGGTTCAGCCGAGTTCCCCAACATTCAGATGACTACGGGGGAAGAGGCATCTATGAGGTCCGAGTCAGATGACGAGCCTCTGGATTTGGCCTTCTAACTCATCATGGAGAGTCAGGAGAAGGGCGGGGAACATCACGCAGAGCTGTTGGAAACCCACAACAGAGTGACATGCGAGATGGAGGAGTGCTTGCTCTCGGATGAAGTGGTGCCATATACGCGCACATGGAGGTCTCCATGAGAAGGATGGTGGATGCCATGGAGACCCTGGCTCAGCAGAACGCAGAGATGCATGCAGGCCTGCACTCCATTGCAGTTGCCATAGGTGAGTTCCTGCAGTGGCAATATGAGAGGGAAACGGGGCAGGTGCTCCTTCCCCTAAAGGAGTCAGGCCGGGGCCCTCAGGCAACCAAAGGGAGGAATAGCAGCTGGACACCCCTTGGTCATCCACTCAGGAATCACAGAGTCTGCCCACTTCCTCCGAGCCCCCTTTGCCTGTGACCCCCTCTCAACCTCATCCTCTGTCATTGCAGAGGGAGCAGCTGGCCCACAAGAGGACAGCCAAAGCAACCCCGTGCCCTCAAAGTCTCGGCTCTCCATAGGACACATGCCAAAGTCATCAGAGGCAAAAGGGCCAACCATTGCATAGGCTGTCTCTACCCCTGCTGCAGATGTCAGGGCAGCACCTAGAGGAAGTGATAGGCTTTAAAAAGTGAAGAATTTCTGATCACCAGCATGGATGAACACATTTTGTCACTTTATAATCTGAAAATAGATTCACTTCCACTGAATAATGTGTAACAGTGCCTTTCAGCTTCATTTACAGGCTTCACGAGTCCTCCCTCTGCATCCCCCTACCTGCAACACCGCCTCCACCCCCCAGCCCACCAGCAGTCCAGCTGCTTGCAACCAGACCATGAGTGGTTCTAGAGGGAGAACTGTGTGTGTGGCAGGGCCTTTTGGAGCCTCGTGCAAGCACTCTCCCATGCATGCGGAGCTTTTATCCATCACACTCAACTCACCTCACTGTCATGAACATTTTTCATGCTGCCTGTTGGGGTTTGCTTTTAGTTGTCGATCTGAGCTGACCTGTATCTTCATCCATCCACCTGTCCCTGTCCAACATGAGGGCTGGCTCACTTTTGATTTGCAAAGCTTGATAGTTCTTAAGTTTTTCATTAGTTCCCCTGTCCTTTCCCCTCCCTCAGTCACCCATGTACTTTCCTTAATAACAGCCCACCGCCCTGGCATCACCTTCCAGCTGTCCACCATGATCCTACAGTCTGAACCCTTCTCATTCCAGGATGTCCAGGTGAACATGCACAATCTGTACCTTCCTGAAAATCCCACCCATCCACATTGACCTCCCCAACCTCCTGCTTCCCACCCTCAGGGTCTGTATTTGCCTCTGTGTCCCCACCAACCACCTTTGCTGACCTTTCTACTGGTACCAACGCACCCTCATCCTCCCACCCTACCAGCTCCCTCTGCCCTCTCTCACACTCACCATTCCCTCCTACTATGTTCACCCTCAGTTCGCTCTCCAGGTGGCATTCAGTGACTCCACAACCCCACCCTTGCACTTTCACCTGGACATTCCACCCCCTCCACTTACTCCCTCCTCCACCCTTATTCCTCTCCTCCCCCCATACACCCTTCCACCCTCCCGACTCCCTCCTCCCCGTGGCCACCTTCCCCACTCCAAACTCCCTCCTTCCCCTCCAGGCACTTTCCACTTCCCAAACCCGCTCCTCCCCGACAGACACCATCCCCCCTTCGAACTCCCTCCTCGCCCCCCGGACACCTTGTGACCTCTGAACTCCCTCCTTCCCTCGGACAATTTGCCCCCTCCGACCTCCCTCCCTTACACCTTCTTCCCCCCTTAAACTTACCTCCCTACTTGCACCATTCTCCCTTTTACTCCCTCCTCTCCCTTAACTCCCTCCTCCCCCCATACTCCTTCCTTCCCCCTCCCAACCTCACCCCCCAACACCTTTATCCCCCCCCACCCTCACTCCCCCGACCCCTTCCCCTCCACAACCTCACACCCCTGACACCTTAGCCCTCCCCTTTCAACTCACCACACCTCCCCCCTTCCTCTCCCACTCACACCTAGGCCTTCCTCTCCCCCCATTCCGCACCAATCATCCGTGCCAGTCCATGGCAAGGTCTGTGAAGTTCTGAAGCCTCAGTGAAGTCGAAGCTGCTGTATGTAGACCTCCCACCTTCCAAGAGCTGCCTCACAGCGGAGCCATGTGCATGAGGGGGAGGTGTAGTATAGAGGGTTAACAGATGGGATGTGCTAATGTATGACTTGGATGATGGTGATCCACTGACATCAGTCAGTCATGTGTTAAACTCTCTCTCTCTCTCGAGGTTGGAACACCATGCCCAGGAGCAACACCATGCTCAGGAATAACATGCCTACTCTGTAACCTGTTTAGATGTAGTACTAATCATCCGCTAACCTGCTGAGTTTTTCCAGCTACTTTTGTTTTTGTATCAGCTGTGGTTTGGTGTTTATCCTGGATGTATTCTGCAGTGGTGTCAAACCTCACGAGACAAATCAAAACTTTTGAATTTGGGGTGGCATTTTTGCTAATTCTTTGGTGTTACGCAGGGTGACTAATGGCTTAAGATTGGTCTGGATAGTGAATTTGAGGGCCAGGATGTAACTGTAAAACTTTTCACAAGCCCATGTGATTGCCTGGGCCTCCTTTTGTGACAGCATATCTGTCAGTGCCCTGGAGGTATAATATCCCAGTCTGCGAAAGCTGTCTCACGTCTGCATCAGCCATGACTATGGTGGGCAGGTCTGGAGAGAAATGGGCCAGTGTTCCTGTGGAAATGAGCATGTCTTTGATTGTGTCAAACGTCCTCTGGGGTTCATCCCAAAACCAGGCTTGCTCCTGCTTCAGGAGTTGTCGTAGTGGTTTGTTGATGTGTACAAGATTGGGCAGGGACTTACCCAGCTTATTAACCATGCCCATGAAACGTTGAAGCTCTGTAGCATCAGGGAACAGTGAGAAATCCTTGATGGATGAGGTTTTCTGGGAATTTGCTTGAACGCCAGTGTGAACAATACAGCCTAAGAAGTTGATAGTTGGGTTAGAGAACTCGCATTTATGAGTTAAGTGTAAGACCAGCGACCTGTAAGTGTTGTAATCCTGTTTGCACCCTGGCACCAAGCTCCAAAGTGGTGGATCCATAAGACCATAAGACATAGGAGCATTTGGCCCATTGAGTCTGCTCTGCCATTCAGTGAGATCATGGCTGATCTGATAATCCTCAACTCCGCCTTCCTGCCTTTTCCCCAGAACCCTTGATTCCCTTATTGATTAAAAATCTGTCCATCTCAGCCTTGAATACACTTAATGACTCAGTCTCCACAGGCCTCTGCGGTAAAGAATTCCACAGATTCAGTACCCTCTCAGAGAAAAAACTCCTCCTCATCTCTGTTTTAAATGGGCAACCCCTTACTCTGAGATTATGCCCTCTGGCTCTAGACTCTCCCACAAGGTGAAACAACCTCTCAGTATCCAAAACAAAAACAGAATTACCTGGAAAAACTCACCAGGTCTGGCAGCATCGGCGGAGAAGAAAAGAGTTGACGTTTTGAGTCCTCATGACCCTTCGACAGAACTAGGTGAATCCCAGGAAGGGGTGAAATATAAGCTGGTTTAAGGTGGTGGGGGGTGGGGGGGTTTGGGTGGGGGGAGAGAAGTGGAGGGGGGTGTGGTTGTAGGCAAAAGCAGTAATAGAAGCAGATCATCAAAAGATGTCACAGAGAGCAGAACAAAAGAACACATAGGTGTCGAAGTTGGTGATATTATCTAAACGAATGTGCTAATTAAGAATGGATGGTAGGGCGCTCAAGGTATAGCTCTAGTGGGGGTGGGGGGAGCATAAAAGATTTAAAAATATTTAAAAATAATGGAAATAGGTGGGAAAAAGAAAAATCTATATTCCCCTAAGAATCTTACATGTTTCAATAAACTTGCCCCTCATTCTTCTAAACTCCAATGAGTACAGGCCCAACCGACTCAACCCCTCCTCATAAGAAAATCCCTCCATACCCGGGATCAAGCTAGTGAACATTCTCTGGACTTCCTCCCGGATTAGTGAGTCTGAAACAGGAGAATTTATAATAGAGAACAAGGAAATAGCAAAGCAATTAAACAACTACTTTAGTTATGTCTTCACGGAGAAAGGCACAAATAAATTCCCAGAAATGCTAGGGAACTGCAGGTCAAGTCAGGAGGAATTGAAGGAAATTATTAATACCACAACAATAAAGCTGGAGAAATTAGTGGGACTGAAAGCCGATAAAACCCCAGAGCCTAATAATCTACATCCCAGGGTACTAAAGCTGATGGCCATCGTAACAGTGTTGGTTGTCATCTTCCAAAATTCTAAAGATTCTCGAACAGTCCCAGCAGATTGGAGGGTGGCAATTGTAACCCCACTAATTAAAAAAGTAGGGAGGTAGAAAACAGGCAATTATAGACCCATTAGCCTTACATCGGTAGCAGGGTAAATGCTAGAGTCTATGATAAAGGATGTGATAACAGGACACTTAGAAAATATCAATGAGATTAGACAAAGTCAAGACTGGGTGATCGCTTTGTGGAATACCTTTGGTTTGTCCGCAAGCATGACCCAGACCTCCCTGTCGCTTGCCATTTCAACAATCCACCCTGCTCTCATGCCCACATGTCCGTCCTTGGCCTGCTGCAATGTTCCAGTGAAGCTCAACACAAACTGGAGGAACAGCACCTCATCTTCCAACTAGGCACTTTACAGCCTTCCGGACTTGACATCGAGTTAAACAACTTCAGATCATGAACTCTCTCCCCCATCCCCACCCCCTTTCTGATCACCCTTTTTCCAATGATTTATATATTTTTAAAATATATTTTTCTTTTCCAACCTATTTTTAAATCTATAATTTTACCTCCACCTTTTAGCCCATTTCGATCCCTTCCCCCCACCCCACCCTTACTAGGGCCATCTGCCACTAGCTTGTCCTGCTTTCTACCCTTAATGTCACCATTAGCACATTCCTTAGCTAATATCACCATCGTCAACACCCCTTTGTCCTTTTGTCTATGACATCTTTGGCAATCTCTTCTTTGCCTCCACCTATCATTGGCCCTCTATCCAGCTCTACCTGTCCCACCCCCCTCAACCAGCTTATATTTCACCTCATTTCTATATTCCCTCAGTTCTGATGAAGAGTCATACGGACTCGAAACGTTAACTGTGTTCCTCTCCGCAGATGCTGTCAGACCTGCTGAGTTTTTCCAGCTGTTTTTGTTTTTGTTTCAGATTTCCAGCATCCGCAGTATTTTGCTTTGTTAAAGTCATCATGGATTTATGAAAAGGAAATCATGGCTGATAAACCTACTGGAGTTTTTTGATGACATAACCAGCTTAATCGATAAGGCAGAACCAGTGGATGCAGTGCATTTGGATTTTCAGAAAGCTTTTGATAAAGTCTTATGTAAAAGGTTAGTGTGCAAAATTAAAGCACATGGGATAGGGGATAATATATTGGCACAGATTGATAATTGTTTAGCAGGCAGGAAACAGGTCTTTTTCGGAATGGCAGGTGGTGACTAGTGGGGTACCACAGGGATCAGTGCTTGGGCTCCAGCTGTTCACAATGTATATCAATGATTTGGATGAGAGAACCAAATGTAATATTTCCAAGTTCGTTGACGACATGAAACTTGGTGGGAATGTGAGCGATGAGGAGGGTGTTAAGCGGCTTCAAGGTGATTTAGACAGGTTGAGTGAGCAGGCAAATACATGGCAGATGCAGTGTAACGTGGATAAGTGTGAAGTTATCCACTTTGATAGGAAAAACAGAATGGCAGAGTATTATTTAAATGGTGATTGGGAAGTGTTGATGTACAAAGGGACCTGGGTGTCCTCGATTGCCAATCACTGAAAGCAAGCATGCAGGTGTAGTAAGCAGTTAAGAAGGCAAGTAGTATATTGGCCTTCATTGGAAGAGGACTTGAGTACAGGAACAAGGATCTCTTACTGCAGCTGTACAGGGCCTTGGTGAGACCACACCTGGCGTATTGTATGCAGTTTTGGTCTACTTACCTGAAAAAAGGATATACTTGCCAGAGAATGAGTGCAGCGAAGGTTCACCAGACTGATTCCTGGGGTGGCAGGAATGTTGTATGAGGAGAGATTGGGCCAACTAGGCCTGTATTCACTGGAGTTTATAAGAATGAGAGGGGATCTCATTGAAATGTATAAAACTCTGACAGGGATGGACAGACTGGATGCAGGGTTGATATTTCCTCTGGCTGAGGGGTCGAGAACAAGGGGTCTCAAGATAAGGGGTAGACCATTTAAGACTGAGGAGAAACCTCTTCACTCAGAGTATGGTGAACCTGTGGAGTTCTCTACCACAGAAGGCTGTGGAGGCCAAGTCTCTGAATATATTTAAGAGGGAAATAGGTTTCTGAACTCTAAAGGCATCAAGGGGTATGGGGAGGGCGAGAGTACAGTGATGAGATAGCGGATTAGCCGTGATCATATTGAATGGCAGAGCAGGCTCAAAGGGCTGAATGACCTCCTCCTGTTCCTATTTTCTATGTTTCTACAGATTCCTGAGTGCACCTGTTAAACCTCGCCCAGTTATAATAGTGTTCCTCCAGAGACCGAAATACAAATCGAAAGCCTAAATAACCTCTTCATGGGTTGCTTTGTTCTCATTAAAACCCTTTTTTACTAAAATATTGTTTGTGTTGCTGCCAATGGAATAGAAGAGTGTGCTGACCTACTCATTAACAAGCTTCTCTGTTAACCACAAAGCAGTCATGTACCTGTACAATCCACAATGCCAGTTGCACCAGTGTGCTGCTTGGTTGGGGCCTTCTGCAAAATCACAGAAATCGGGTAGAGGTAGAACATTTTCCATGGGTTGTCTTTTACTTTGCTCTACAGATATGAGGAGAAATTCTTCACCCAGAGAGTGGTGAGCCTGTGGAATTTGCTACCACAGAAAGTAGTTGATGCCAAAACATTGTATGTTTTCAAGAAGGAGTTAGATATAGCTCTTGTGGTGAAAGGGGTCAAAGGATATGGGGAGAAAGTGGCAGCAGCTATTGAGTTGGATGATCAGCCATGATCATGATGAATGGCGGAGCAGGCTCGAAGGGCCAAATATCTACTCCTGCTCCTATTTTCTATGTTTCTATGTTTAATCGACTGTCTTGGCATGCTGTTGTACTTATCTGTCGGATTCTTTGCCGCAGTCATTCCCTTGCTGCCTTAGATGTGATAGCCCTCAATTTTGGTTTTGTCGGGGAAGAGTAGGTCAGCACACTCCTCTATTTCATTGGCAGCAGCAAAACAACGTTTCAGTAAGAAAGGGTTTTGATGAGAACAAAGCAACCCATTGGTAGGTTTATCACTGACACCATGAAGTAGAATAAAAGATCCAAGTGTGTATCTAAAAAAGACGGCTATGAACAAGGCATCCAAGAACTTCAAAACATTTACTAACTATATCGAATTATGTACAGGGATAGATAAGCATGAGGCTTCTTCCATAATCATCTCTCTCTGAATTCCAGAGACATGTGATCAGACATCACGGATGATGCAGATTAGCGATTAGGATAATCGCTATTAACGCTTTATACTTTAGAGTGGACCTGCAGGAGAGAGATGAGCAGGAGGTAAAGAAAGATCTGAGAGAGGACCTGTGGGAGAGAGAGGGGAGTGATGGATGGTAAAGGAGGATCAGAGAGAGGACCTGTGGGAGAGAGAGGGGAGTGATGGATGGTAAACGAGGATCGGAGAGAGGACCTGTGGGAGAGAGAGGGGAGTGATGGATGGTAAAGGAGGATCAGAGAGAGTAACTGTGAGAGAGAGGGGAGTGATGGATGGTAAAGGAGGATCAGACAGAGGACCTGTGGGAGAGAGAGGGGAGTGATGGATAGTAAAGGAGGATCGGAGAGTGGACCTGTGGGAGAGAGAGGGGAGTGATGGATGGTAAAGGAGGATCAGAGAGAGTAGCTGTGGGAGAGAGAGGGGAGAGATGGATGGTAAAAGGGGGATCAGAGAGTGGACCTGTGGGAGACAGAGGGGAGTGATGGATGTTAAAGGGGGATCAGAGAGTGGACCTGTGGGAGAGAGAGGGGAGTGATGGATGGTAAAGGAGGATCAGAGAGAGGACCTGTGGGAGAGAGAGGGGAGTGATGGATGGTAAAGGAGGATCAGAGAGAGGACCTGTGGGAGAGAGAGGGGAGTGATGGATGGTAAAGGGGGATCAGAGTGGACCTGTGGGAGAGAGAGGGGAGTGATGGATGGTAAAGGAGGATCAGAGAGAGGACCTGTGGGAGAGAGAGGGGAGTGATGGATGGTAAAGGAGGATCAGAGAGAGTAGCTGTGGGAGAGAGAGGGGAGTGATGGATGGTAAAGGAGGATCAGAGAGAGGACCTGTGGGAGAGAGAGGGGAGTGATGGAAGGTAAAGGAGGATCAGAGAGAGGACCTGTGGGAGAGAGAGTGGAGTGATGGATGGTAAAGGAGGATTGGAGAGAGGACCTGTGGGAGAGAGAGGGGAGTGATGGATGGTAAAGGCGGATCAGAGAGAGGACCTGTGGGAGAGAGAGGGGAGTGATGGATGGTAAAGGAGGATCAGAGAGAGTAACTGTGGGAGAGAGAGGGGTGTGATGGATGGTAAAGGAGGATCGGAGAGAGGACCTGTGGGAGAGAGAGGGGAGTGATGGATGGTAAAGGAGGATCAGAGAGAGTAACTGTGAGAGAGAGGGGAGTGATGGATGGTAAAGGAGGATCAGAGAGAGTAGCTGTGGGAGAGAGAGGGGAGTGATGGATAGTAAAGGAGGATCGGAGAGTGGACCTGTGGGAGAGAGAGGGGAGTGATGGATGGTAAAGGAGGATCAGAGAGAGTAGCTGTGGGAGAGAGAGGGGAGTGATGGATGGTAAAGGAGGATCAGAGAGTGGACCTGTGGGAGAGAGAGGGGAGTGATGGATGGTAAAGGAGGATCAGAGAGAGGACCTGTGGGAGAGAGAGGGGAGTGATGGATGGTAAAGGAGGATCAGAGAGAGGACCTGTGGGAGAGAGAGGGGAGTGATGGATGGTAAAGGAGGATCGGAGAGAGGACCTGTGGGAGAGAGAGGGGAGTGATGGATGGTAAAGGAGGATCAGAGAGAGGATATGTGGGAGAGAGAGGGGAGTGATGGATGGTAAAGGAGGATCAGAGAGAGGACCTGTGGGAGAGAGAGGGGAGTGATGGATGGAAAGGAGGATCAGAGAGTGGACCTGTGGGAGAGAGAGTGGAGTGATGATGGTAAAGGAGGATCAGAGAGAGTAACTGTGGGAGAGAGAGGGGTGTGATGGATGGTAAAGGAGGATCGGAGAGAGGACCTGTGGGAGAGAGAGGGGAGTGATGGATGGTAAAGGAGGATCAGAGAGAGTAACTGTGAGAGAGAGGGGAGTGATGGATGGTAAAGGAGGATCAGAGAGAGTAGCTGTGGGAGAGAGAGGGGAGTGATGGATAGTAAAGGAGGATCGGAGAGTGGACCTGTGGGAGAGAGAGGGGAGTGATGGATGGTAAAGGAGGATCAGAGAGAGTAACTGTGGGAGAGAGAGGGGAGTGATGGATGGTAAAGGAGGATCAGAGAGAGGACCTGTGGGAGAGAGAGTGGAGTGATGGATGGTAAAGGAGGATCAGAGAGAGGACCTGTGGGAGAGAGAGGGGAGTGATGGATGGTAAAGGAGGATCGGAGAGAGGACCTGTGGGAGAGAGAGGGGAGTGATGAATGGTAAAGGGGGATCAGAGAGAGGACCTGTGGGAGAGAGAGGGGAGTGATGGATGGAAAGGAGGATCAGAGAGTGGACCTGTGGGAGAGAGAGTGGAGTGATGATGGTAAAGGAGGATCAGAGACTGGACCTGTGGGAGAGAGAGGGGAGTGATGGATGGTAAAGGAGGATCGGAGAGAGGACCTGTGGGAGAGAGAGGGGAGTGATGGATGGTAAAGGAGGATCAGAGAGAGTAACTGTGAGAGAGAGGGGAGTGATGGATGGTAAAGGGGGATCAGACAGAGGACCTGTGGGAGAGAGAGGGGAGTGATGGATAGTAAAGGAGGATCGGAGAGTGGACCTGTGGGAGAGAGAGTGGAGTGATGGATGGTAAAGGAGGATCAGAGAGAGTAGCTGTGGGAGAGAGAGGGGAGTGATGGATGGTAAAGGAGGATCGGAGAGAGGAGCTGTGGGAGAGAGAGGGGAGTGATGGATGGTAAAGGAGGATCAGAGAGAGGACCTGTGGGAGAGAGAGGGGAGTAATGGATGGTAAAGGAGGATCAGAGAGAGGACCTGTGGGAGAGAGAGGGGAGTGATGGATGGTAAAGGAGGATCAGAGAGAGGACCTGTGGGAGAGAGAGGGGAGTGATGGATGGTAAAGGAGGATCAGAGAGAGGACCTGTGGGAGAGAGAGGGGAGTGATGGATGGTAAAGGAGGATCAGAGAGAGGACCTGTGGGAGAGAGAGTGGAGTGATGGATGGTAAAGGAGGATCGGAGAGAGGACCTGTGGGAGAGAGAGGGGAGTGATGGATGGTAAAGGGGGATCAGAGAGAGGACCTGTGGGGGAGAGTGGGGAGTGATGGATGGTAAAGGAGGATCAGAGAGAGTAACTGTGGGAGAGAGAGGGGAGTGATGGATGGTAAAGGAGGATCGGAGAGAGGACCTGTGGGAGAGAGAGGGGAGCGATGGATGGTAAAGGAGGATCAGAGAGAGGACCTGTGGGAGAGAGAGGGGAGTGATGGATGGTAAAGGGGGATCAGAGAGAGGACCTGTGGGAGAGAGAGGGGAGTGATGGATGGTAAAGGAGGATCAGAGAGGACCTGGGGGAGAGAGAGGGGAGTGATGGTTGGTAAAGGAGGATCAGAGAGAGTAGCTGTGGGAGAGAGAGGGGAGTGATGGATGGTAAAGGAGGATCAGAGAGTGTAGCTGTGGGAGAGAGAGGGGAGTGATGGATGGTAAAGGAGGATCAGAGAGAGGACCTGTGGGAGAGAGAGGGGAGTGATAGTTGGTAAAGAGAAACACAAGGTGGGTGACCGCTGGGAAAAAAATGAAATGTTATTTCACAGCACAAGGAGCACTTGCGAGAGCAACTTTATAGGTAAAAATTGAAGTATAATTTCATCGGAATCCTGAAGTGAGGTTAAAAACTGAATAAAAAATATCAGTTGAATTAGAGAGATGGGCTGTAAGACAGTCTGAACATTAGGGAGAGAGAGAGACAATAAAAACACAAAGTGTTGTCAGCATTAGGGAAGGAGGTGATTGGAGAGTGGCTGGTGAGTCTTTACTACTGACCTAAATTAAGAGAAATAAACCTAATAAACAGGGGCATGGCAGGTAATCTTGGTCCTGTCAAATGCACAACTGCTGCCATTGGGAACTGCAGCTCACTTCTGGTTTCTTGAACTGCACTTGTAGAAAGTGTCATCAGCTGCTGGAGCTCAAGTTCCAAGTTTCAGAGCTTGAGCTGCTGGTGTCACTGCAGTGCATCCATGAGGCTGAGAGTTATGTGGATAGCAAGTTTCTCAGACTGTGTTCACAGGGAAATGACATACAAACCTCTAGATAAGTAGGGGGAAAAGTGCCCAACATCACCCTCATCTTAATGGCCACCTTTGTTTGTGGCTGCATCAAGCTGTGCCTGGACCCGCAGTACAGTGGTGTAGTGATATTGTCACTGGATTCATATTCCAGAAACTCCAGGGTAATACTCCACTGACCAGGGCTCAAATCCCACCATGGCAGATGGTCAAACTTGCATTCAATAAAAAACTTGGAATTAAAAGTCTAATGATGACCATGAAATCTGCTGTCCTCACCTGGTCTGGTCTACACCCAGACCCACACCAATGTGGTTAACTCTTAAGTGCCCTCAAAGCAAGGGCAATTAGGGATGGGTGATAAATGCTGGCCTAGCCAGTGATGTCCATGTCACATGAATAAACAAGGCACCCAGTGTCACTACATGCTGAGGTTCTACCTGTCCCTGGTATTGCGAAGGTTGGGTCTGGTCACACAGCTGTGGAATGCTTCAAGTAGTTGGACCATGCCATACCACCTGATCCTTGTGGAAAAATTTATGCAGAGAAATATCTTTGACCACAAGTCCATCAGGCAGTGTTCAGCACATAACGTCCTAGAGGGGATGGTGGATCCTCGACCCAGCCATCTTTAGCTGCTTCATCAATGACCTTCCATCATAAGGTCAGAAGTGGGGATGTTCGCTGACGATTGCACAATGTTCAGCACCATTTGCAACTCCTCAGATCCTGAAGCAGTCTGTGTCTATATGCAGCAAGACCTGGACAATATCCAGGCTTGGGCTGACAAGTGGCAAGCAACATTCTCGCCACACAAGCATCAGGTAATGACCGTCTCCAACAAGTGAGAATTCAACCAGCATCCCTTGACATTCAATGGCATTACCATCACTGAATCTCCCACTATCAACATCTTGGGGTGGTGGGGTCACCATTGACCAGAAACTGAATTGGACTAGCCATATAAATACTGTGGCTACAAGAGCAGGTCAGAGGCCAGGAATCATGCGACAAGTAACTCATCTCCTGACTCCTCAAAGTCTGTCCACAGGGCACAAGTCAGGAGTGTGATGGAATACTCTCCATTTGACTGAATGAGTGCAGCTCCCACAACACTCAAGAAGCTTGACACCATCCAGGACAAAGCAGCCGCTTGATTGGCATCACATCCACAAACGTTCACTCCCTCCACCACCGACGCACAGTAGCAGTGGTGTGTACCATCTATAAGATGCACTGCAGGAATTCAACAGCACCTTCCAAACGCACGACCATTACCACCTAGAAGGAGAAGGGCAGCAGATAGATGAGAATACCACCACCTGGAAGTTCCCCTCCAAGTCACTCACCATCCTGACTTGGAAATATATCACCATTCCTTCACTGTCGCTGGGCCAAAATCCTGGAACTCCCTCCCTAACAGCACTCTGGGTGTACCTACACCACATAGACTGCAGCAGTTCAAGAAGGCAGCTCACCCGCACCATCTCAAGGGCATCTAGGGATGGGCAATAAAATGTTGGCCCAGCCAGCGAAGCTTACATCCTGTGTTTGAGTAAAAAAATAAAATTTGCCACCCTTCAATGCTCTGGCACTTCCCCCATATCTCGAGTAGACTGTACAGAGAAGATAATATTTTAATTAAAACTAGAGAACTAATGATCATGTAACTGAGCCATAAAGACCAGAAGGTCCCGATTTGATTCATGATCTGTCAAGTTCACTGGTGTTAACTGGAGTGTCAGGGCAATTCCATTGTTGTCCTTAGTGTCTTGGTCTAATGAGGGAAAAAGTCTTCTCGGTTCACCTCTCTTTGACTGTTATCCAGTGATTCCTGCTAGTTTCTTTTTCTCTTTTTTTTGGCAGGTGCAGACATGATGGGCTGAATAGCCTCTTTCTGCACCATAACCTTTCTGTGGTTGTATGATTCATGACTTCTTTATTCCTATGCTTCAATGCCTTGCAATAAATACCAACATGCCCTTGGCCTTCCTAATTGCTCATTGTACCTACATGCTAACTTTCTACATTCCTTGTGCGAGCACACTCCAAATCTCGCAGAACATCAATATTTACACATTTCAAGACTTTGAAAAAAATATTCTGCTTTTCTATTTTTCTGACCAAAATGAATAACTTCACACTTCCCCACATTATACTCCATCTGCTATAGGAACAAATAGGCGCAGGAGTAGGCCATTCGGCTTCACCAAAACATCATGGTGGATCTACCTCTTACTCTATTTTCCCATTATCCCCTTGATATCATCAGTATCCAGAAATCTTAATCGGTAGATATCAAGGAGGATTGCTTGGGCAGGAGGTCAGGAAGATATCAATGGACTGTTCATGTGGTCAGAAAAGTGGCAAATGGAATTCAGCTCAGAGAAGTGTGAGGTGATGCATTTGGGGAGGTCAAACAAGGCAAAAGATCATACAATAAATGGGAGGGTACTGAGAGGTGTAGAAGAAATGAGAGACCTTGGACTGAATGTCCACAGATACCTGAATAGAGCAGGACAGGTTGATAAGGTAGTCAAGGAGGCATATGGAATCCTTTAATTTATTAGTCGAGGCAAAGAATACAATAGACTGAGACTCATATTTGCAGCACAGTAAGAGGCCATTCAGCCCATCGTGCCTATGCCAGTCAACAAGGATCTGACTCCGCTAACAAAAATAGCTAGAAAAACTCAGCAGGTCTGACAGCATCTCCGGAGAGGAACACAGTTGGCGTTTCGAGTCCGTATGACTCTTCATCAGAACTAAGGAAATATAGAAATAAGGTGAAATATAAGCTGGTAGAGGGGGGTGGGACAGGTAGAGCTGGATAGAGGGCCAATGATAGGTGGAGGCAAAGAAGAGATTGCCAAAGATGTCATAGACAAAAGGACAAAGAGGTGTTTGAGGGTGGTGATATTATCTAAGGAATGTGCTAATGGTGACATTAAGGGTAGAAAGCAGGACAAGCTAGTGGCAGATAGCCCTAGGTGGGGTGGGGGAAAGGGATTGAAATGGGCTAAAAGGTAGAGATAAAACAATAGATCAGAAAAAATTTTAAAATAGGTGGGAAAAGAAAAATATATTTAAAAAATGATAAATTATTGGAAAAAGGGTGATTGGAAAGGGGGTGGGGATGGAGGAGAGAGTTCATGATCAGAAGTTGTTGAATTCAATGTTAAGTCCGGGAGGCTGTAAAGAGCCTAGTCGGAAGATGAGATGCTGTTCCTCCAGTTTGCGTTGAGCTTCACTGGAATATTGCAGCAGGCCAAGGATGGACATGTGGGCATGAGTGCAGGGTGGTGTGTTGGTCTCTCCAATGTAGAGGAAATTGCATTGGGAGCAGCGAATGCAGTAGACTAAATTGAGGAAAGTGCAAGTGAAATGCTGCTTCACTTGAAAGGAGTGTTTGGGCCCTTGAGGAGGGGGGAAGTAAAGGGGCAGGTGTTACACTTGTGGTTGCATGGGAAGGTGCCGTGGCAGGGGGTTGAGGTGTAAGGGGGCGATGGAGGAGTGGACCAGGGTGTCCCGGAGGAACGATCCTTGCGGAATGCCACTGGGGGGCGAGCCGGAGGTGGGGGAGGCGGGGGGATGTTGGTGAAGAGGAGATGTGTTTGGTGGTGACATCATGCTGATGATCCTTTGAATGCGGAGGCTGGTGGGGTGATAAGTGAGGTCAAGGGGGACCCTATCATGGGTTCTGGGAGGGAGAGGAAAGTGTGAGGGTGGGTGTGTGGGAGATGGGCCGGACACGGTTGAGGGCCCTGTCAACCACCATGGGTGGAAAACCTCGGTTAAGGAAAAAGGAAGACATGTCAGAGGAACTGTTTTGGAAAGTGGCATCATCAGAACAGATGCAACGGAGGCGAAGGAACTGAGAAAATGGGATGGAGTCCTTACAGGAAGCGGGATGTGAGGAGCTGTAGTCGAGGTAGTTGTGGGAGTGGGTAGGCTTGTAATGGATATTGGTGGACAGAAATTGAGACAGAGAGGTCAAGGAAGGGGAGGAAAGTGTCAGTGATGGACCATGTGAAAATGATGGAGGGGTGGAAATTGGAAGCAAAATTAATACATTTTTCCAGGTCCAGATGAGAGCATGAAGTAGCACCGAAGTAATCATCGATGTACTGGAGTAAGAGTTGTGGGAGGGGGCCTGAGTGGAACTGGAACAAGGAATGTTCCACATGCCCCATAAAGAGACAGGCATAACTGGGCCCCATAGCCACACCTTTTATTTGGAGGAAATGAGACGAGTTTAAGGAGAAATTGTTCAGTGAGAGAACAATTTCAGCCAGACGGAGAAGAATAGTGGTGGATGAGGATTGTTCGGGCCTCTGTTCGAGGAAGAAGCTAAGGGCCCTCAGACCATCCTGGTGGGGGATGGAGATGTAGAGGGATTGGACGTCCACGATGAAGAGAAGGCAGTTGGGGCCAGGGAACTGGAAATTGTTGACATGATGTAGGGCGTCAGAGGAATCGCAGATATAGGTGGGAAGAGACTGGACAGGTGGAGAGAGAATGGAGTCAAGATAGCAAGAAATGAGTTCCATGGCACAGGAATGGGCTGACATGATCGGTCTGCTGGGACAGTTCTGTTTGTGGATTTTGGGGAGGAGATAGAAGCGGGCAGTCCAAGGTTGGGAGACTATGAGGTTGGAAGCTGTGGAGGGAAGATCTCCAGAGGAGATGAGGTCAGTGACAGTCCTGGAAACAATGGCTTGATGTTCAGTGGTGGGGTCATGGTCCAGGGGGAGGTAGGAGGAAGTGTCTGCAAGTTGACGCTTAGCCTCTGCGAGGTAGGGGTCAGTGCGCCAGACAACAACAGTACCACCCTTGTCAGCAGGTTTGATGACAATGTCAGGGTTGGACTTGAGAGTGTGGCAAGTTCAGAAAGAGACAGGTTAGAGTGGGTGAGAGGTGCAGAGAAATTGAGACGACTGATGTCACGCCGACAGTTCTCAATGAAATGATCAAGAGCAGGTAAGAATCCAGAGGGAGGGGTCCAGGTCGGGGGAGAATATTGGAGCCGGGTAAAAAGATCTGTTGAACGGGGAGAGGACTCCTGCCCAAAGAAGTGAACACAGAGATGAAGGCGATGGAAGAAGAGTTCAGCATCGTGCCGAGCCTGAGCTTCATTGAGGTGAGGGCACAAGAGTACAAAACTAAGTCCTTTGCTGAGCACTGAATGTTCAGCATCAGAGAGGGGAAGGTCAGGGAGTATGGTGAATACACGGCCGGGGCTGGGATTGGATGATGGGATGGGGACAGAGGGACAGGCAGGGGTGGAGGGTCCTGGATGGGCATTGGTGTCAATGAGACGAAGAATAAAATGAAACTAGGGGCACGGGCAGCTTTGAAAAAGGGTGCGGCGGTGCTGCTGGAGGGAGGTCGAGTGTGTTCAGATGGCTGCGCATGGCACTGAGCGTGGATCTCAGGATGCGATGAGAACAGCAGTCCGAGGAGCGTTGTATGTCCCGGAGATACTTGTAATCCTGGGTGGGTTCGAAACATGAGGGATGGAACTTCAGTTGGAATCCACGTGTGGTAAGTCGGAGATGGAGGCAGTCACCGAGGAAGGAGATATGGCTGTGAAAGTGAGTTTTATTAAACACCTTGTCAAACACCAGGAGGGAATTGGGAAGCACTTGCTCATCCTGCTTTCTACCCTTAATGTCACCATTAGCACATTCCATAGATAATATCACCACCATCAACACCCCTTTGTCCTTTTGTCTATGACATCTTTGGCAATCTCTTCTTTGCCTCCACCTATCACTGGCTCTCTATCCAGCTCTACCTGTCCCACCCTCCCCCCTCAACCAACTTATATTTCACCTCATTTCTATATTTCTTTAGTTCTGTTGAAGAGTCATACAGACTTGGGGTGTTGGCTATGTTCCTCTCCGCAGATGCTGTCAGATTTGCTAAGTTTTTCCAGCTATTTTTGTTTTTGTTTCAGGTTTCCAGCATCCGCAATATTTTGCTTTTATCCAACTACACTAATGCCATTTTCCAGCTCTTGGCCCATAGCCTTGGAGCCAAGGCAACACAAGTGAAAATCTAAATACTTCTTAAATGTCACAAGGGTTTCTGACACAACTACCCTTTCAGGGAGAGAGTTCCAGATTACCATCACCCTCTGGGTGAATAAAATTCTCAACTCCCCTCTTAGCCTTCTTACCTTAAATCTATGCCCCCTGGTGATTGACCCCTTTACTATCTACCCTATCTCTGCCCCTCAATCTTTTATACCTCTATCAGGTCCCCTCTCAACCCTCGCTGCTCCAAGGAAAACAACCCCAGCATATCCAATCTCTCCTCATAGCTCAGACTTTCCAGCCCAGGCAGCATCCTGGAAAATCTCCTCTGCAACCTCTCCAGTGCAATCACTTCCTTTCTCTAATGTGATCCAGTTGTGGCCTAACCAACGTTTTATACAGTTCCAACATAACCTCCCTGCTCTTGCACAACTTGAGTAGTGTGTGCAGTTCTGGTCACCTCATAACGGAAGATGCAATTGCACTAGAGGGCCCAGAGGAGAATTACAAGCAAGTTGCCAGGAGTGGAAAATTGCAGCTATGAGGAAAGATGTAATAGGCTGTGGTTGTTCTCCTTGTAAAAGGCTGAGGGGAAATTTGATTGAGATGTAAAAAATTGAGTGGCCTGGATAGAGTGGATGGGAAGGGGGACGATGTAGTGGAGAGGTCAGTGATTAGGGGGCATTGATTTAAAGTCATTGGTAAAAAGATTAGAAGGGAGTTTTCATGGTGCCAACATTTAGCCTTGAATCAACACTACCAAATTAAATCAACTGATTGCAGTTACAAAGGATGCAAGTCAGCAGAGGCATTAGTGGAGTACAGACAGTGCAGGGTGGAGCTTAAGAAAGCAGTTAGGAGAGCAAAGAAGGGATATGAGAAAGCTCTGACTGGTAAAAGTAGGGAAAATCCCAAGATATTCTATATCAATGGTAAGAGGATCACCAGGGAAAGAGTGGGGCCCATAAGGGACCAAGGGGGCAGTCTATGGGTGGAGCCAGAGGACATCGCTAGAGTGTTGAATGAATACTTCACATCCATCTTCACTCAAGAGAATGAGGATGAAGGTATTGAACTCGCGGAGAGAGACTGCGAGGTTCTTAAGCAAATTGATATAGAGAGTGACAAGGTATTGGAGGTGTTGGCAGGCTTAAAAGTGGACAAATCTCCAGATCCAGATGATGTGTCCCAGACTGCTGAGGGAGGCAAGTGAGGAGATAGCAGGGGCTCTGACCCAAATCTTTAATTCCTCTCTGACCAAGGGAGAGGTGCCAGACGACTGGAGAACAGCTAATGTGGTTCCGCTATTTAAGAAGGGTTGTAGAGATAAGCCAGGGAACTACAGGCCAGTGAGTCTCACGTCAGTGGTAGGGAAATGATTGGAGAAAGTTCTGAAGGAAAGTATCTATCTCCACTTGGAGAGGCAAGGATTGATCAGGGTTAGTCAGCATGGCTTTGTCAGAGGGAGGTCATGTCCAACAAATTTGATTGAATTTTTTGAGGTGACCAGGTGTATAGATGAGGGTACCGCAGCTGATGTAGTTTATATGGATTTCAGCATAGCCTTTGACAAGGTCCCACATGGGAGACTTATAAGGAAGGCAACCGAACAAGGGATACAGGGTAATTTGATAAAGCGGATTCAAAATTGGCTTAGTTGTAGGAGACAGAGGGTGATGACAGAAGGATGCTTTAGTGACTGGAAGCCAGTGTCCAGTGGCGTACCACAGGGATGTGAGCTCAGTCCCCTATTATGTCATTTATGTAAATGACATAGATGACTATGTGGGGGTTAGGATTAGTAAGTTTACAGATGACACAAAGATTGGCCAGCTGGTTAACAGTGAGGTTGAGTGTCTTGGGCTACAGGAAGATATATACGGGAAGGTCAAATGGGCAGATGGAATTTAACCCTGAAAAGTGTGAGGTGATGCATTTTGGAAGGAGTAATTTGACAAGGAAGTATTCAATGAATGGCATGACAATAGGAAGTTCTGAGGAACAAAAGGACGTTGGCGTGTGTGTCCATAGATCTCTGAAGGCGGAGGGGCACATTCATGGGGTGATGAAAAAGGCATTTGGGACACTTGCCTTTCTCAACTGAGGCTTGGTTACAAAAGTAGGGAGGTCATGTTGGAGTTGCATTGAACCTTGGTGAGGCCACAGCTGGAGTACTGTGTGCAGTTCTGGTTACCACATTATAGGAAGGATGTGATTGCACTGTAGGGGGTGCAGAGGAGATTCACCAGGATGTTGCCTGGGATGAAACATTGAAGTTATGAAGAGAGGTTGGATAGACTTGGATTGTTTTCATTGGAGCAGAGAAGACTGAGGGGTGACCTGATTGCAGTGTACAAGATTATGAGGGGCATGGACAGGGTGGATAGGGAGCAGCTGTTCTCCTTAGTTGAAGGGTCAGTCACGAGGGGACATAAGCTCAAGGTGAGGGGCAGGAGGTTTATGGGGGATGTGAGGAAAAAATTTTTACCCAGAGGGTGGTGACGGTCTGGAATGCGCTGCCTGGGAGGGTGGTGGAGATGGGCTGCCTCACATCCTTTAAAAAGTACCTGGATGAGCACTTGGCACGTCATAACATTCAAGGCTATGGGCTGAGTGCTGGTAAATGGGATTAGGTAGGTAGGTCAGGTGTTTCTCATGTGTCAGTGCAGACTCGACGGGCTGAAGGGCCTATTTGGCACTCTGATTCTGTGAATCTGGTATGCTGTTTCTGGAATTTTGGCGCCACATTTGTTAGCAAAACAAATGCACTTCCAAAGAAATTCATGGGTTGTGAATTGCTCTAGGCATCCTTTGGAGGTGAAAGATACTGCAAGTTTTTTTTTATATAAAAAGTTTACATGCTTCACAGATTCTCATTAGGAATTAGCAGAAACTTTACAATAATGTGCAAGTTGCATACTTGATTGTACAATGAACTCTGTTGCAAATCTGTTTATGTATTATTTAATGACAATATTTACACACAAACCAACAGAAACACAGTCAAGATCTAATGTTGATTTTTATTCCATTCGCTCAAAAAATTGCATGTAAGAAATTTTAAAATGTAACATAACATGATAGAAATAGAATTGCAACAAATTGGAAATCAAAAAGATTGATTTAGAAGCGTGAGAATTGGACAAATCTGTTGATAAATTTCGTTCATTCCACCAGAAAAGGAAAAAACATTTTTAAGCTCTTCTGACAAGACAGTTACCAATAGAAGTCTGTGCAAATAAATTTGGCAACCAAAAAAAATAAAAATAGTCCCAAACAAATCCCATTTGTGTTAGAGATGAGGAATAAGAGCAGTCAACATCTGGAGACATGCCGGAGACAGAAACCTTGTTTACACTGCATAAAAGGAAGTAGTTGAATCAAAATAATTCACTTTCCATATTTATGTCTGCAGATGAAATTTATGTACCGGGGTCCTGACATAGCTCTGCTTTATAGATGTACCTGCTGGGCAATCCCATTGGGCTTTTCCCTACCATGAACTCTAGTTTTGACGTGGAGACAGGCCTGGATCACAACTTTCACTGTGAAGTCTGGTATCAGCAGTACTGTCCTAGAACGTTGTAATGAGACAGCTTGTGACTGCCTCAGTTGCAGTTGATTGATGATTCTATAATAACCACCAGAGAGAGAAGGGGGATCTGTCGAAGGCTATTCTCATCTCTATGGTGACCTGTACTTTTTAAAAAGAACTGACATTCACCTGCACAACATCTAAAGGCAAAATGCAACTTAAAAAACACAATACTTGCTAGTACAAACTGCTGAACATTATCATGATATAAGGACTCAAGCCAGGTTCCAGCACCAGCACTTTACTCTTAATACAGACATTCATTTCATTTGATTACAAGAGATAGATAAAGAAGAAAAATTCTTTTCACAGCAGACACCGGTTTTCTCATACAATCCAGATTGAGGGACTGAGCTTATGAACTTTTAAAATACTTAATTTGTTATTTATTGTGGGATATGCTAATTCTCATTCATCATATGATACAAAGCTGGGGCTAAGTAGACATTTGAAGCTCGTTTAAAATGCACTTTATTGAGAAATAATTGTCTCCACTTCTCCTTTATGTACAGGACTTGCAATGAAAAAAAGCACGCTTATTTTAATCCTCTACTGTAGCCTTCTTTGAACACACACGCACACACATACATATATTTGGTCAACTGTTGAATGTAGATGTCTTATTTCTGTCATTTCTATGGAAATAAGTGTACATACTGCTGAAAATTTGTTGTAACATTTTCACTGCATTTCATTTTGCATATTTCTTTTTTAAAAACCCTCATGAAACCAGCACAATTAAAAAACTACTAATTTTGGACTTATGTAAATTAAGTAGGTGGCAGCTTTCCTGAACGCTTATGTAAGATGCACCTTTTAAAGAGAGGCAAATATAGTATATTAAATCCACAACATTCCCCAATCCAATTTATGTCACTCAAACCAAAAGTCTCAAATTCAGGGAGTGCCTGCAGGAAACTCAGCACACTGATCTCAGTGAAGGTATCCCTCAGGAAAACCTGTAGAGGGCATCCAACAAAGTGCAAGTATCCTCAAGAAACTTATGAATATTGAACTCATGCATTGCTCAAGGACCAACATAGTTTCCGACACAGTAAAATAAGGCTGATTTTGAACAAGTCTCAACTTTTAAAACAGAAGTTACAAAACTACCAAAGTATTTAGTAGTATCCATTATTATCCATTAATATTTGTACCTCTGTACAGGTAAACATTTGATTTTCGGACATTGGTTTTAAACTGTAGTTAATAGTTTGTTGTATATTTCATCACAGAACTGTTATTTTGATTTTTAGCAGATCTGAAATACACTTTCTAGAAGCCTCTCATCCAATAATGACAAAGAGTAATATGAAATTCACCACTGACCAACAGCTCCACAAGAAAGTTAAATTCCCAATGTGATAGCGTGGAGGCAGATAGCTTGTCTAACATTGAACATTGACTGGAACATATATTCCAACTCATATAGCCTCCAAGCTACATTTGCAAAGGATAACTTTTTCATACTAATATTACAGCAGAGCTACATCTACTGCACAATAAGTTGAAGCTGCTGATTAAAGAGGGGTTTCAGTCCCACTAATCATGTTCGTAAAACTCTGCCTCCATTTGTTTCAATGGCAGAAACAACTGACATGGTTAAAAGAAACATGTAAATGGAAAAGAAAGCAAGTATACCACATGCTGAGCAGCAGCCCACTGTTACATTTTATTGAGATCCCAGGGAGTCTTATACCTCCTTTGGGATTTAGGACAGAGTACAAAAATCTTTTTTGTTGTTGAGGCTGTGGGATGTACTACCAGAGTGGAACACACAGGATTAAGACCATTGCTCAAGTGAAGTATGAACACCAACATTTGTTTGGCCAAACAGCCTATAATTTCCAGATACAGAACTGTGCCACTATCTATCTGCCTCCAGCACAAAAGTTACATCTTTATATTTCCCTTTTCTTCAGCAATACTTCATTTGCATAATTGGGGAAAAGTAATCCTAAAATGAAGTCTAATGGTAAAAATCTTCAAATTTTGATAAGGCTATTCAAATTATGGTTATATAGAATTGTCCTTATTCACCATGAGAAGATTTAGAAGACGATTGGAAGTTTCATCAACATTTTTACTGAAGGAGTAGCAGTTTCTCAAAATAAAGAGCAAAAAATCCCAAGTTAAAGGATAAAACAAATTTCCCAGGTGTAAAGATGGGGGAAAAAATTACTTCAACCAGCAGCCAATGTTCGGTTGGTCATCGCTGGAAAATAGCCTCTGGCTGTCCTATTGCCCAACTGTTCATTTTCATCTACCAATACATGAACAGGAGATTCAAGTAAATTAAGTGTAAACTGTTTAAATTAGTACCTTTTTCTTAAAGACTGTGCGGCATGTTAATTCAATACACTTACACCTAGTAATATAAAAAGGCCTGGATAACACTTGGAATAACTTAAAATACCATCCTAATATCAAAAATCCTGCAAGACCAGGACAAACCTGATCTTGGAGAACATTTCTCCAAGTAATTGTGTGTCTATCAGGATCTAGCTGCAATCTTGACAGATGCCTAGTTGACATCAGCTGACAATGTTGACACTAAGATATGGGAGGAGACAGATGTGGAAGAAAAACCAACTACATCGCAAATTATTTCAGCCACCCAGCAGTGTTTTTTTAAAAAATAAACTCCACCAAAATATGAAGTAGAACTATTTTTGAAAAAGATTTTCTACAGATAGGTCTGGTGTTTCAGGTACAATGATCCTTCTCCTCACTGAATGTACAGCTGCATGCACAATTTCTTAACAAAATGATCCCTAGGGTGAGATTTTCTGGCCCTGCCCACCACCAGGATCATCCAGTCCTGTCGAAAGTCAATGGACTTCTGGCTGCGCTGCCGAATCTCCTGTGGCGGATCCCACCACAATGGGGTCGGAAAATCCCAGCCCTAATCTTGCCACCTCGTAGGAACTTTAAGTTTTTCAGCTGAACTACTGACTTGAAAATATATTTGAGATAGTTGAGACTTAAAGTGGTCATGTGCCAGTGCCTTGATTCCTGCTCCTACGGAATATTGAATGGGAACTTCAAACTGCAACATTCTTTCCACAAGTGGGGAAAATTAGATAACTTAGGGGTATGGAATGATCAATGAGTCTTCCAAGATATTTTTAACCAGTTGAATAAGTTTTGCACATCATTTGGTGAGGAGTTGATTCACACTCTAAACATTAGCTGATGTTGCGCATGGAAACTCCTCTGTGCCAGTTCTCACAGTGGTAGGGCATATGATTATGGTCAAGGTCCTCCTCTACATGGAGTTACTGGTCCCAGTTGTGGGTAGACAACATGCAGATGTCAAGCACCTCTTTTGTAGTTAGGGCACAGAGGAAATTATTCAAGGAAGATGATCCCCCCAACACCACCATGACATTCTTCTGAATTTCCTTGTAATCTGTGAGTATTTGGGGATGAAACACGGGAAGACACAATGAACATCTCAAAGGAAAAAAATCTCACCCTATAAAAAAACTAAATGATGTTTAATTTAAAAAAAGGGTGCTTGGTTTTGTTCTGACGGTAGCTTTTATCCATCTGAAGATCACAGTTAAAAAAACCTCCATGATCACTTTGTAAATAAGTGGTTAATGATCACCCTACAAACAGTAACAGAGCAATCAAATCATCTTCTCCATGGTAGATATTTAATTATTATTTATCCAAGTTTAATTTTGTAGAACTTTCATCGGATCCCATGAGTTCAGCATTACCTAGACAACAGATATAACCCGCACTCCCACAATTCAACAGCTGACTAGGACTGGGAGCTACACTGGTGATTATCTATACATCAATGATCAACAGGGTCATTAAGTGGACCTTGAGGACAAGATATGAACCAAACACTTGATAAGCTTTTCTATTGATGTTTATGCAATTTTGTTTTAGAAATTGACAATCACCTTTTTGGACTAAAAATTGTAAAGCACATTGACAGTTTTAACCAGAAAGCTTCTGGCTCAAAATTGTAGCTGACACTGGATTTCAGTTTGGGATAGGCCAAAAAGCAGCAGTTTCATTGGAGGACATAAAATAATATTGAAGCACCCTGTTCATGATTTCCACACTGGATAAGGAAAATGAATTTCATTTGGATGTCTATGCACATGCCTGAAGCAATTCTGCTTGTGAAACAGTAAGCCCATCATTTAACAATTAGAATCCAGTTGTGGAAACATGGCCACATGGCATATAAATGATGGGAGATTACTAGAGACAGGTGATGCTGGGAGCCAGCCCAAGTGCTCATGGCTATCTACAGTGGAAAAATGACCAGTTTCAAAAAGTTACTAAATGTAAAGGACCTTAAATTTCAGATCACTGCTCCACTGCCAGCTGCCACTATGCTCTGGGGTTGGTGCCATCCCAAATAGCACAGACTAATACAATTTAAATAGTTGATGCTCGTGGCTTGTGCCTGTAGAGGCTCCCACCTCAAAGAAGTGTCAGCTTATCAGAGTGGCACCCTGCCACTCCAACCGGGAAAGCTGGAGGTCCATATCAGACTAAAAAGCCAAGCTATTGAAATAATCAACCCCTTTTGGGATCAACTTGTTTTTCAATTGTTTGCGGTCTTTGCAAGGCTGAGTAAGAAACCAATGATCACCATCAACAAGCATGACTTCCACCGGGTCTACAATGATGTGTGGAACAGAACTCTTCTGGTAGCCCAGAAACAACTGCATGGGGGTTGGGGGATTTGGCGGAAGACTTGTGATTCATCCCTACTCTGGCTTTACTAGGGCAGAGGCCAGTTGATTTGTAATACCCTCCCTGTCACCCCAGTCACCCCAACCCATGCCTGTAGAAAGTCAAGTGAACTTTTAACTTCCCCCAGTCCAGGATTTTGGCTCCAGAAAAACTAAATGGCAAGTCAAAGGCAGCTGAGCAACTTAAACGATGGTGCATTTGGGATCTTGGGTGTCTGCTATCAAACTTACGTGCTTCACATGTTTTCTAAACTGCTGACGAAATACCCCATCTTAGCTGCAACTGACAATGTGAGAATGATGCTGTTTGAACTTGCAGCTACTAAGGGGGTCAAGGTTCAGGACACCACCCAAAGGATAGAAATGAAGGGATTAATGACACCCTTGCACCTCTGCTTTGGGTCACATCCATTTGGTCAAACATAAGTAAATGAACAAAAGACATTCAGAAAGTGTTTCTTTTCCACTAATTACAAATACTTAATGAAAACTGAAAGGAAAATCTAAATGTGTGTAGAGCTGTACCATGTTTAAAAGAATATACAGATGTGACTACTCAGCCCCAACCTTGCCCCGCTTCCTACATTTAAAAAGGCAACTGGATGGCAAATTAACATGACTGACTATTGCTCAGGTAAAATGGAATAAAATATCAGTTTACAGCTGATTTTGATATAAAGAATTACATCTCAACATGCGCAAAATCAGGGGAAAAACAATTACAGACACTGCACTGATTAACTTACATTATTGATTGGATTGACAGACAAATCTTTGATTTGGTAAAGCATTATCACAATAATAAACTAAGGAAGGCATCTCTGTATCCTTAAACCCTGTGAACTGCCATTGCTTTGAATATTAGAAAAATAACAGATAATTCCAGGATACCCTTACTATAGAGCACACACCATTCTGCCAGGCTCTTATAACCAATGCATCTTCCTATGTGTATAAACTGCGTCATTACATTGAGTCAGGGCCACACTACTGGGAAGTGCAGCACAACCGCTCTATAGTTAGCTGTCTCCAAGATTTGTGCTCAAATTATAACCCACCTCCTAGAGGAAAAACCAAAAGAAACACAATTGTTGTGCAAATTTTTTCTTTCAATTTACGTGACTTTTCAGCACACTGTGATTCGATTTCGACAGACTTGTAAGAATCTTTGCATAATATTACAGTAAGAGGACTCTCTTCCTCCAAGAACAGAGTCAGAAAAAGCGGCAAGCAGTGAGGGGGAAAAAAAAAAGAAAAGCACGACGGTGTGATGAGGCTGCCTGCAAAATCTCCAAATGCAGCACATGGGAGAGTGCTCCTTCCTCCCTTCAGTCCTCCCGTTCTTTGCTGGGTGTCTTGTCATTTTCTCATCTCCCTCTCACTGTCATTAGTCATCACTTGTTAATAAAAGGGTCAATTCCATTCACCACGTTATCTACGCATTGTTGGATTTGCTCAGTTCCTGTCTGATTGCTGTGGAAAAGAAGAGGGAAATGCTTTAATACAATCTAATCCATTTCAGCCCAAAAACTGAAATTTCATTTTGATGTTGTTTGATTTTCATCCCAATAAGATTTTCTTTCTTGAAGCTGTTTACTTGCTGCACCTTGGGACATTAAACTACATAAAAGATGCTATATAAATATTAAGTAGTTCTTGTTTTAGAGCAGTGCTTAAACTATTTTCCAATGTGGCCCTATTTTAGCACTTGAAAATTAAAGTAACCCTGGATGCCTGAAAAGAAAACAGCAACAAAGCAGCATAGTCACATTCAGTATATAATTATTAAAGCTCGTATTATAGATTATCATATAACAATACATCATATTAACATGAAAATCAATGTTATATAGTACTTCATAAAAAAGTTAGTATTTTATGTACTCATGTAGGTTTCAGATTCCCCAGTGACAGAAGACACAGTCAAGCCCCTCTGCTCCCCCCAACAGTAATCAGTCTACCAATATTCATTACAAGCTTGATTCCCACAGCTACCTTGACTACAGCTCCTCACATTGTTCCCTGTAAGGACTCCATCCCATTCTCTTAGTTCCTCCACCTCTGTTGCATCTGTTCCAAAGGTGCTTCTGACATATCTTCCTTTCTCTTTAACCGAGGTTCCCGTCCCACCGTGGCTGAGAGAGGCCTCAACAGTGTCCGACCTATTTTCCACACTTCTGCCCTCCCCGCCTTCCCCTCCCTCCAAGAACCATGTTCGGGCCCCCTTTGCTCTCACTTTTCACCCTATCAGCCTCCGCATTCAAAGGCTCATTCTCTGTCATTTCCACCAACTCCAGCATGACGCCACCACCAAAAATATCCTCCCCTCATCCCCCCCGTCAGCATTCCATAGGGACCATTCCCTCCAGGACACCATGGTCCACTCCCCCATCATAAACAACTCCTCACCCCCTTCCCATGCAATCTCAGAAGGTGCAACACCTGCTCCTTTACCTCTTCCCTCCTCACTATCCAAGGCCTCAAACACTCCTTTCAGGTGAAGCAGTGCTTCACTTGCATCTCCTTTAATTTGGTCTACTGCATTCGCTGCACCCAATGTGGTCTCATCTAATTGGAGAGACCAAATGCAGACCAGTGACCGCTTTGCAGAACACCTTCGGTCTGTCTGCAAGCATGACCCAGACCTCCCTGTCACTTGCCATTTCAACACACCACCCTGCTCTCATGCCCACATATCTGTCTTTGGCCTGCTGCAATGTTCCTGTGAAGCCCAATGCAACCTGGAGGAACAGCAGCTCATCTTCTGATTAGGCGTCTTACAGCCTTCTGGACTTAACAGAGTTCAACAACTTCAGACCATGTACTCTCTCCTCCACCTTTACCCCTTTTTTAATCCAATTTTTTATTAGATTTACTTATTCATTTTAAAAAATCCTTTATTCCTCAATTCGACACCCCCCCAACCCACACAGGGCCATCTTTCACTGGTTCTATACTTAGCTTTCATAGAGCGCTGACCCTTGTTCTGCTATTCACACATTCTGCTCTTACCTTTATGCCTTTATCAGCACCTTCTTTAGCCCTTACCACTACCGTTAACACTCCCTTTGTCTTGTGTCCATGGCATTTTTGTCAATCTCTCCTTAGCCCTCAACTATCCCTGACCTCTTATCTTGCTCCACCCCCTCTTAAAACAGTATAAAACTCATCACATTTCTACTTCTCTTTAGTTCTGAAGAGTCTTATGGGCTGAAACATTAACTCTGTCTCTCTCTCTCTCCACAGATGCTGCTGGACCTGCTAATTTTTTCCAGCATTTTTGATTTTATTTAGCCAAGCAATAGCCTGACATAATCTTACTCAAGAAATCACACTTTACAGATAATGTCCCAGACAGCACCATCACCATCCCTGGGTATGTCTTGTCCTATCAGCAGGACAGACCCAGCAGAGGTGGTGGCTCAGTGGTATACTGTCAGGAGGGAGTAACCCCGGGAGTTCTCAACATCGACTCTGGACCCATGAAGTTTCATGGCATCAGCTCAAACATGGGCAAGGAGGCCGCCTGCTGATTACCACGTACTGCCCCTGTCCTTGTTGAGACGGAGACCCGTGCTAAATGGAATGGATTTCGAACAGATCTGGCAACTCAAGACTGGGCATCCATGTGGCCTGTGTGCCATTGGCAGCAGCAGAATTGTACTCAAAACACAATCTGTAACCTCATAGCCTGGCATATCCCCCACTCTATTATTACCATCAAGCCAGGGGATGAAGCCTGGTTCAATGAAGAGTGCAGGAGGGCAATGGCAGGAGCAGCACCAGGCATACCTAAAAATGGGGTGTCAAAATGAGGTGTTTGGGGAGGCAGTGGCATAGTGGTACTGTCACTGGACTGGTATTCCAGAGACCCAGGGTAATGCTCTGGGGAACTGGGTTCAAATCTCACCACGGCAGATGGTGAAGTTTGAATTCAATAAAAAAAAAATCTGGAATTAAAAGTCTGATGATGACCAAGAAACCATTGTCGATTGTTGTAAAAACCCATCTGGTTCACTAATGTCCTTTGGGGAAGGAAATCTGCCGTCCTTACCTAGTCTGGCCTACATGTGACTCTGGACCCACAGCAATGTGGTTGACTCTTAAATGCCCGTCTGAGCAAGGGCAATAAGTGCTGGCTGAGCCAGTGATGCCCATATCCATGAACGAATTTAAAAAAAACCTGGTGAAGCTACAACTCAGGACAACCAACAGATCAGATCCAAGATCTAGAGTCCTGCCACATCCAGTCGTCAATGGTGGTTGACAATTAAACAACTCACTGGAGGAGGCGGCTCCACAAATATCCCCATCCTCAACGATGGGGGAGCCCAGCATATCAGTGCAAAAGATAAGGCTGAAGCACTCGCAACAATCTTCAGCCAGACGTGCCAAGTGCATGATCCTCCTCCGGAGGTCCCCAGCATCACAGATGTCAGTCTTCAGCCAATTCGATTCACTCCACATAATATCAATAAATGGCTGATGGCACTGGATACTGCAAAGGCTATGGGCCCTGACAATATTCCAGCAATGGTACTGAAGACTTGTGCTCCAGAACGTGCCATGCCCCCTAGCCAAGCTGTTCCAATACAGCTACAACATTGGCATCTACCCAGCTGTGTGGAAAATCGCCCAGGTTATGAACTGTACATAAAAAACAGGACATATCCAATCTGGCCAATTACCAACCCAGCAGTCTACTTTTGATCATCGGTAAAGTAGTGGAAGTGGTCATCAACAGCACTAGCATTAATCTGCTTACTGACACCCAGTTTGGGTTCCGCCAGTGTCACTCAGCTTCTGACTTCATTACTTGGTTCAAACATGGACAAAAGAGCTGAACTCCTGAGGTGAGGTGAGTGTGACTGCCCTTGACATCAAGGCCACATTTGACCGAGTGTGGCATCAAGGAGCCCGAGCACAACTGGAGTCAATAGGAATCAGGGGGAAAACTCTCCACTGGTTGGAGTCATACCCAGCACAAAGGGAGATGATTGTGGTTGTTGGAGGTCAGTCATCTCAGCTCCAGGACATCTCTGCAGGAGTTCCTCAGAGTAGTGTCCTCGGCCCAATCTTCAGCTGCTTAATCAAGGACCTTCCTTCCATAAGGTCAGAAATGGGGATGTTCACTGATGATTGCATAAAGTTCAACACCATGTGACTCCTCAGATACTGAAGCAGTCCATGTCCAAATGCAGCAAGGCCTGGACAACATTTGCGCCAGACAAGTGATAGGCAATGACCATCTGCAACAAGAGAGAATCTAACCATCGCCCCATGAAATTCAATGGCATTACCATCACTGAATCCCCTGCTATCAACATCCTGGGGAGGGGGTTACCATTGACCAGAAACTGAGCTGGACTAGCCATATAAATACTGTAGCTACATGATCAGGTCAGAGGCTAGGAATCCTGCGGTGAGTAACTCACCTCCTGACCCCCCAAGGCCTGTCCACCACCTACAAGGTACAAGCCAGGAGTGTGATGGAATACTCTCCACTTGTCTGGATGAGTGCAGCTCCCACAACACTGAAGAAGCTTGACACCATCCAGGACAAAGCAGCCCGCTTGATTGGCACCACATCCACAAACATTCACTCCCTCCACCTCTGACGCACAGTGGCAGTAGTGTATACCATTGACAAAATGCACTGTAGAAACTCACCAAGGCTCCTTAAGCTGTACCTTCCTAACCCAGAACCGCTACCATCTAGAAAGACATGGGCAGCAGATAATGGGAACACCTCTACCTGCAAGTTCCCTTCCAAGCCACTCACTATCCTGACTTGGAAATATATCGCTGTTCCTTCACTGTTGTCCTGACACATGAATGCTGGGTTGTTCAAATCCCACAGGGAAACTTGAAACAACTGCCACAATTTGTTTTGCAGTTTGTATGCGTGCCTTGAATTCAGTAGTAATAAGACCACCAAGTCTTATAGGTATTTACAAAATTAGATTTAAACATTTATTAATAAGTGAAATTATTTTAAATACCAACATAGATCTGCAAATTACTACTATGATAACTTCTAAATCCCCTAATCAATCCAAATTCCAGTTACATTTCGTTAAGGCAACAGTAAGACACAGGTTTTAAAGACCCAGGCAAAGGAACATGATACCCTGCACAAGTCCAATTCAAAATGAGTTTTTTTAACTTCAGTTCTTTGAAGACAGCAGCATGAGGCATAGATGCTGAAGGCTTTTCATGCTTGTTAGATCTCAAAATAGCCCCTTATAAACAGCCTTCTCTCCTTTATACATATTTTCCCCTTTGAATGCAAATTCCCACTGTTTCACTAGGTCTTTTGAACGTTACCTCTTGACTAATAAAAAATCTATCATTATACCAATTCCACCAGTAATTTTTGGTAAAAATAAACAATTATTTCTTAGTACTTTTGCTGGCAAGGTATACATTACATCCCCTCCTTTGAATCCAAGCCACTATAGTTTGTTTATAAATGCAAATGTTACCTTTACACTTCATATTCTAAAACTCTTCATGTTTACCTATTTAACATTTCAAACCTAACTTCTCTACTTATATCAAAGCACCCAGACTAGCTGCCTCTATTTCAATTAAGTCCCTCTCTCTCTCACACACACACACACACACACACACACACACACACACACACACACACAAACACACACATATCCCACTATTACTCTATTTTACAATAAGTTACAATAACATTATGGAAATTATTATACCTTGCTGACACTGTTGCTGGATCAAAATCCTGGAACTCCCTTCCTAACAGCACAGTACCACAGGAACTGCAGCAGTTGAAGAAGGCAGACTTGGTCAGTGTAGTTTCCTCCTTCTCTGAAGACTGCCTGCTCATTTGGGAGGCAGCTTCTAAAACCTGCTTTGTCTAGTTAAGGATGAACAGTTCGATCATGTTGGACATCATAGACAGGAGGGTGATGGGGCGTCAGTTAGCTTTTGGGATTTTTTGCAAGTTTTTGTAATTTTAGGATGGCAGAGACTTCCTGATGGCACCAGACTTCTGGGATTAGCCCAGTGTCAAAGATGATGGAGGTGAATTTAGCAAGCCACATTTTGGACTATAGTTCTTGAGAAACTTGGGATAGATGCCATCAGTTCCAGTGACCTTCCTAGTCATTGTGGCTGTTCGCACTATGTCCACCTCTTCAGTGGTGAAGACCACTGAAGTAGGGAGAGGACAGGGCCAACATATTCCAGTAAAGACAAAGGGTGGGACCATCAAATGCAGGGAACCCTGGATGTCGAGGGATATACAGGATTGGATAAAGAGAAAAAGGGAGGCTTATGGCAGATACTGAGGGCTCAAAACAGCTGAAGCCCTAGAGGAGTATAGAATGTGTAGGGGGAACTTAAAAAGGAAATTAGGAGAGCAAAAAGGGGGCATGAAAAACATTGGCTGGTAAAATAAAGGAAAATCTAAAGTTATTTTACAAGTACATTAAGAGGAAGAGGATAACTAGGGAAAGAGTAGGGCCCATTAAGGACCAGAGTGGTAATTTGTGTGTGGAGCCAGAAGACTCAGGTAAGGTTCTAACTGAATACTTTGTGCCAGTGTTCACAAGTGAGAGGGACAACACAGGTATGAAAAAAAAAAAGACTGTGATATAAGTAAAGAAATTAGCATAGAAAGGGAGGAGGTTCTAAGTGGTCTGGCAGGCTTAAAAGTAGATAAACTTCCAGGCCCGGATGAAATGTATCCCAGGCGGTTGAGTGAGGCAAGGGAGGGGATAGCAGGGGCACTGGCAATAATTTTCAATACCCCACTGGCCACAGGAGAGGTGCCAGAGGACTGGAGGACAGCCAGTGTGGTACCGTTATTCAAAAAGGGAGGAAGGGATAAACCAGGGAACTACAGGTCAGTCAGTCTAACCTCAGTGGTGGGGAAACTATTGGAAGCAATTCTGAGGGACAGAATTAATCTACACTTGGAGAGGCAGGGATTAATCAAGGAAAGTCAGCATGGTTTTATTAAGGGGAGACCATGTCTGACCAATTAGATTCGATTTTTCAAAAAGGTGACCAGGTAAGTAGATGAGGGCAATGCATTTGATGTAGTCTACTTGGAGACTGATAACTAAGTAAGAGTCTATAGGATCCAAGGCAATTTGGCAAATTGGATCCAGAATTGGCTGAGTAGTAGGAAGCAAAAGGTGATGATCGAGGGGTGTTTTTGTGACTGGATGCTTGTGTCCAGTGGGGTTCCACAGGGATCGGTGTTGGGTCCCTTGCTGATTGTGGTATATATAAATGATTTAGACTTGAATGTGGAAGGGTTGATCAGTAAGTTCGTGGATGACACGAAAATTGGTGGGGTGGTAAATAGTGAAGAGGCTGGCCTTAGATTGCAGGAGGATAGAACAGCCTGGTCAGATGGACTGATCAGTGATAAATGGAATTTAATCCAGATAAGTGTGAGGTGACGCTCTTGGGCAGGACAAACAAGGCACGGGAACACGTGATGAATGGTAGGACTCTAGGACGTACCGAAGATCAGAGGGACCGTGGTGTGTATGTCCAATGGTCCCTTAAGGTAGCAAGACAGGTAGATAAGGTGGTTAAGAAGGCATATGGGATACTTGCTTTTATTAGCCGAGGCACAGAGTATAAGAGTAGGGAGGTTATGCTGGAACTGTATAAAACCCTGGTTAGGCCACAGCTAGAGTATTGCATGCAGCTCTGGAATTTGCATTATAGGAAGGATGTGATTACACTAGAGAGAGTGCAGAGGAGATTTACCAGGGTGTTGCCTGTGCTGGAGAGTTTTAGTTATGAAGAGAGATTGGATAGACTGGGATTATTTTCCTTGGAGCAGAGAAGATTGAGGGGGGACATGATTGAAATGTATAAAATTATGAGGGGCATAGTTGAGATAGACAGGAAGGAATGTTCCCCCTTGGTGGAGGGATCAATAACCAGGGACCATAGATTTAAGGTAAGGGGCAGGAGGTTTAGAGGCGATGTGAGGAGGAATTTTTTCACCAGGAGGGAGGTGGAAATCTGGAAGTCACTGCCTGAAAGGGTGGTAGAGGCAGAAAATCTCATAACATTTAAGAAGTATTTAGATGTGTACTTGTGATGCCATGGCATACAAGGCTATGGGCCTAGTGCTGGAAAATGGGATTAGAATAGTTAGGTACTTGTTTGACCGGTGCAGACTCAATGGACCAAAGGGTCTTTTTCTGTGCTGTAGACCTCTATGTAAACACAAGGGAGTTCCTTGATAGGGTCAGAAATTCTGGAGAAAGGGTCATAAACTCCATTAGCAATATAAATTATTCATATGGGTTACAGAATCAAAGAGTTTGGCTGAACTCTGAAAAAACTAATTTAAGTTTCTGTTTGAGGAAATCCCAAAGTATGCAACACTGTCACAGAGTTGGGATGTGGGAGTAGAAGGTTCTTTTGTTTAACTTATCTGGATGCTTGCTCGAAAGCAGGCTGCTGCAATTTTGCTTTGGTGTGGACTGCATCACACTGGATTGTGGGCGCCAACAGATGATGATTGTTAGACAGGTCTGTACTTTAAGCAGAAAAACTACTAACCTTATTGTTCACAGCACAGAATGCGGGTGGGACTCCAGCTCAGTTTGGATTTCTTGAGGGGAAAATCTGCCTAGTTTGAAGCTAGAGGAAGAAATCTATAGTGGTCATCACAGTGAAAGGTAATTAGCCTTGTGGCAATAGTCAGTCAGTTTGCAGACTTGGGTTTCATAAGGGGAGAAAGAAACTGGAAAAATTTGTCTAGCTTAGGGTTAGACAATTGTCAGGAAAGTATAATAATTTTCATTTTTCTAGTTTATAGTTAAGTCAGTTTATGGGGGTAAGTATAGTTGGGTCTGTTTATGTGTGACTTAATTATATTGGAGTCAAGTAGACTACAAGTTTAAATCATCAAAAGAAGCTAATGAGTAAACATGGATGCTGGCTTAGCATGTAAGGTGTGAAGGTAATTTGCATTTTGAGATAAATGAAGGGATATTTGGATTTCAAAGGGGTTTTAGTCTGTTCACAACTCACCAGATAAACAAGGCAAAGGAATATGTTTATTTTTCCCAAAGATTGCTGGCAATGACAAGGAAGTATTCAATGCACTAGGAAGTTCTGAGGAACAAAGGGACCTTGGAGTGTGTGTCCATAGACATCTAAAGGTGAAGGGGCATGTTAGTGGGGGGGTGAAAAAGGCAGACGGGACACTTGCCTTTATTAATCGAGGCATAGATTACAAAAATAGGGAGATCATGTTGGAGTTGTACAGAACCTTAGTGAGGCCACAGCTGGAGTACTGTGTGCAGTTCTGGTCGCTACATTATAGGAAGGATGTGATTGCACTGGAGGGGATGCAGAGGAGATTCACCAGGATGTTGCTGGGATGAAACATTTAAGTTATGAAGAGAAGTTGGATAGACTTGGGTTGTTTTCGTTGGAGCAGAGAAGACTGAGGGGCAACCTGATCGAGGTGTACAAGATTATAAGGGGCATGAACAGGGTGGATAGGGAGCAGCTATTCCCCTTAGTTGAAGGGTCAGTCACGAGGGGACATAAGTTCAAGGTGAGGGGCAGGAGGTTTAGGAGGAATGTGAGGAAATACTTTTTTACCCAGAGATGGTGACGGTCTGGAATGCACTGCCAGGGAGGGTGATGGAGGCGGGTTGCCTCACATCCTTTAAAAAGTACCTGGATGAGCACTTAGCACGTCATAACATTCAAGGCTATGGGCCAAGTGCTGATAAATGGGATTAGGTAGGTAGGTCAGGTGTTGCTCATGTGTCGGTACAGACTCTATGGGCCGAAGGGCCTCTTCTGCACTCTGTGATTCTGTGAATATTGGTAGCATGAAAGTTTTTAAATTATGAGGTAAATACAGTTTCAAAGACATATGGAACAATAGAATTTACATAATAAGAGAAAAACAGATATAAAGGAAAGTGAAAGGTCTTGTGGGAGAAGGCCATGTAAGATTTAATAGGTGTGCAAAGTAGCCTTATTGAAGCCTCTAGCATTTCTGCATAAATCTGCTGCTTAACTAATCAGAAGTTGGGGAAGAGCCATTTGGAATTCCACTGTCCAGTGTATTGTGTTAACTTGCTGAGTTTGATTTATATCTAAAATCTATTGGACAGTTTCCTTAAAGGGAGTGTAACTGGAGGTCACGTTAATTAGAAATTTTAGGAGTTATCATAGTTGTAGTTGTAAGCTTAAATATGTGCTTGACATCTTTTATTTTGTTAATAAATATTTTAATTTAATTCTCAAAAAATCCCTATAGGTATTAGTGGACTTATTACTTCTGAATTCAGTGCACACATCTTGCAATAAATACAAATTGCAAAACCATTGTGATAACATGACCAAGCTTCCCTCGCTGGTTTGGTCCACCTGACAAATATCATCTGCCACGTCATAACACAATTTACAGTAACCCTTAGAGTGCAAACCATCATTTAGGCTTTAAGGCATTCGCCAAGTTAAGTTTGGGCTGAGAAGTCCACAGTCCTGATTTTTTGAAGAGAATTTGGAGGATCACTTAGCCAAAAGCTAATGGAACAAATTTGGGCCTCATGCTGGATAATTCTGGGTGCAGAGTTTCTCAGACTGGCTGGCTAAATTTTAAAAATAATCCTTTTGTGTAATCTTATTGGCCAGTCATAATTGTGCAATCTTCTAACTTTATTTTTATTATCTAGAAATCTCGCTGGCCTACTAATCATAATGTTAACCTGCATCACTTTCTCGAATCCCTCTGGCTCCTTCCAGGCCATGTCTACTTTGCTTACCTTGGTTTAAACGCCTGGAAGAAGGTTGGTGATTTATCATTAGACTATAAGATGTAGGAGCAGTAGTAGGCCATTTGGCCCATCAAGTCTGCTCCGCTATTCATTGAGATCATGACTGATGTGATAATCCTCAACTCCATTTTACTGCCTTTTCCCCATAACCCTTGATTCACTTACTGATTAAAAATCTGTCCATCTCAGCCTTAAATATACTTAACGACCCAGCCTCTACAGCAGCCCTCTGCGGTAAAGAATTCCAAAGATTCACTACCCTCAGAGAAGAAATTCCTCCTCATCTCTGTCTTAAATGGGCGACCCCTTACTCTGAGATTATGCCCTCTGGTCCTAGACTCTCTCACAGTGTGAAACAGCCTCTCAGCATCTACCCTGTCAAGCCCCCTGAGAATCTTATATATGTCAATAAGGTTCATTCTTCTAAACTCTAGTGAGTACAGGCCCAACCTACTCAATCACTCCTTGTAACAAAATCCCTCCATACCCGGGATCAAACTAGTGAACGTTCTCTGGCCTGCCTCCAAAGCTAGTATATCTTTCCTTAGGTAAGGGGTCCAAAACTGTTCACAGTATACCAGTATACCAGGTGTGGTCTAACTAGTGCCTTGCATAGTTTTAGCAAGACTTCCCTATTTTTATACTCCGTTCCTTTTGAAATAAAGGCCAACATACCATTTGCCTTCCCCATTGCCTGAACTTGTATGCTAGCTTTTTGGTATTCATGCCCGAGTACTCCCAAATCCCTCTGTGCTGCAGCTTTCTTCAGTCTTTCTCCACTTAACTAATATTCAGCTCTTCTATTCTTCCTGCCAAAATGCATAACCTCACATTTTCCCACATTGTATTCCATCTGCCAAGTTTTTGCCCACTCACTTAACCTGTCTATATCCCTATGTAGACTCTGTGTCATCCTCACCACTTGCCCTTCCACCTATTTTGTGTCATCCGCAAACTTGGCGATAGTACATTCACTTTCTTCATCCAAGTCATTAATATATATTGTAAATAATTGTGGCCCCAGCACTGATCCCAAGGCACTCCACTGGTTACAGGTTGCCATCCTAAAAATGCCCCCTTTATCCCAACTCTCTGTCTTCTATTAGTTAGCCAATCCTCTACCCATGCCAAAATACTAGCCCCAACACCATGGGCTCTTATCTTATTAAGTAGCCTTATGTGCAGTACCTTATTGAACGCTTTTTGGAAATCAAAATATATTACTGGTTCCCTTTTATCTATCCTGCTTGTTACATCCTCAAAGAATTCTAATAAAATTTGTCAGGCATGATTTCCCCTTCATGAAGCCATGCTGACTCTGCTTGATTAGATTATGTATTTGTAAATGCTCTGCTACTGCATCCTTTATAATAGACTCTAACATTTTACCAACAATGGATGTTAAGCTAACTGGCCTATAGTTACCTGTTTTTTTGTCTCTCTCTCTTTTTGAATAAGGGCTTTAAATTGGCAGTTTTCCAATCCTCTGGGACTTTTCCAGAATCTAAGGATTCTTGAAAGATGCATCCACTATTTGTGTAGCTACTTCCTTTAATATCCTAGGTTGCAATCCATCAGGTCCAGGGGACTTATCCGCTTTTAGCCTCATTAGTTTCCCTAGTACTTATTCTCTAGTGATAATTATTGTATTTATTTTCACCCCACCTTTTGCCCCTTGATTATTTAGTATTTTTGGATTACTATTGATGTCTTCTACCATGAAAATTGATGCAAAGTATTTATTCAACTCCTCTGCCATTTCCTGGTTCCCCATTATTATCTCCCCAGCCTCATTCTCTAAGGGGCCTATGTTCACTTTGGCCACTCTTCCTTTTCAAGTATTTAAAGAAGCTCTTACTGTCTGTTTTTATATCACTTGCTAGTTTACCCTCAAAGTTTATTTTGTCCCTCTATTATTTTTTTGGTCACCTTTTGTTGGTTTTTAAAGCTTTTCCAATCCTCTGGTTTACCACTAATCGTTGCCACGTTGTATGTTTTTTCCTTTAATTTGATACTATCCTTAACTTCCTTGGTTAACCATGGTTGTTTTATCCCCTTCCTAGAAACCTTCTTTCTTACTGGGATATATCTTCGTTGGGAGTCATGAATGATTTTCTTGTCTGCCATTGTTCATGAACCATCTTTTCTTTCCTAATCCACTCCAGCCAACTCTGCCCTCATTCCTTTGTAATTACCCTCATTTAAGTTTAACACAGTTGTTTCCGCCCCAAGTTTCTCACTTTCAAACTGAATGCTAAATTCTACCATGGTAGGGTCACTGTTTCCTAGGGGATCTTTTACTCTGAGATCATTTATTAAACTTGCCTCATTATGTATTACCAGATCCAAAATCGCCTGATCCCTGGTTGGATCCACAACATATTGTTCTAGGAAACTGTCCCGAATACACTCTGAATTCTTGCTCGTGGCTACCTCTACCAATTTGATATTCCCAATCTACATGAAAATTAAGGTCACCCATGATTAATGTACTGCCATTTTTTCATGCCCTCATTATCTCCTGATTTATTCTCTGTGCTACAGTATAGCTGTTAAGGGGCCTATAGACTACTCCCACCAGTGTCGTCTTCCCCTTGTTATTTCTTACCTCCACCCATATGGATTCTACATCTTCTGATCCAAGATCATTGCTTGCTATCATACTTACTCCATCTCATACTAATAAAGCTACCCCACACCACCCTTTGCTTCCTGCCTGTCCTTTCTAAAAGTCACATACCCCTCAATATTTAGTTCCCAGCTTTGATTTCTTTGTAACCATGTCTCCGTAATGGTTATAAGATCATACCCACTAACCTCTATTTGTGCCATTAATTCATTTATTTTGCTCTGAATACTACGTGCATTTAAGAAAAGAGCCATTAATTTTGCTTATTTACCTTTTTTTCCCCCTTTAACCCTATTTGCTGCAGTTTTTTTATGTTTGTACACTCTGTGCCCACCTGTCACACTCGGGGTATCAATACCTAAATAGTTGCCCTGCAATGCTGCCATGTCCTTTTCCTTTGTTAGCCTATGTATCCCCTCTCTAGAACTCTCCCCTCCCCCATTATTTAGTTTAAAGCCTCTTTGCAGCCCTAGCTTTCGATTTGCTAGGACATTGGTCCCAGCATGGTTCAAGTGAACCGACCAGAACTGCTCCTTTCTACCCCAGTAATGGTGCCAGTGCCCCACGAACTGAAACCTATTCCTCCCACATCAATCTTTGAGCCACGCATTTAACTCCTTGACTTTATTTACACTATGCCAGTTTGCCTGTGGCTCAGGTAGTAATCCTGAGGTTATTACCTTGGAGGTTTTGCTTTTCAATTTAGCTCCTAACTGTTAAATCCTTTCAGCAGAACCTTCTTTCTAGTCCTATCAATGTCATTAGTACCAACGTAGATGACGACAACTGGATCCCTCCCCTCCCATTCCAAGTTCCTCTTCAGCACTGAGGAGATGGCCTTAACCCTGGCACTGAGGAGGTAACACAGCCTTCGGGACTCATGCTCATGGTTGCAGAGAACTGTATCTATCCCCCTAATTATACGGTGTCCTACCACTTCCTCGTTCCTATTTTCTCCCCCCACTTGAATGGCTCCATGTACCATGGTGCTGTGGTCAATTCACACATCCTCCTTGCAGTCCCCGCTCTCATCCACACAGCTTGCAAGAACCTCGTAATTGTTGGACAATTGTAGGGGCCAAGGCTCCTTGAATGCTATCCCCTGGGTCCCCATGCCTGCTTCACCTGCAGTTATACCCTACTGTCCCTGATCACAGACCAAATTTGAATGGCCTAATCTGAGGGGTGTGACCTCCTGCTGGAGCAAAGTGTCCAGGTATCTTTCCCCCTCCCTGATGTGGCACAATGTCTGCAGCTTGGACTCCAGTTCCTTAACTTGGATCCGAAGTTCCTCGAGTTGCAAAAACAGACTACAGATGTGTTCACTCTGGATCACCCTGGTGTCCAGCAGTTCCCACATGCTGCAGCAGCAACACATCACTTGTCCTGCCATTGCTATCCTATTTTATTTAATTAATTACTCTAATATCCCTGCTCTTTACAATTTATTGAAATTTTTTTTATACAGCAGTATTGATCATGTACTTAACAAGTTATGTATAAGAAAAAGAGAAAAGAAAAAAATAGACTAGAGACCTAAACACAAAGTAAAGACTTTACTTTTACTTTAAAGACTAGAAATACTCACCAATCCTACTCACCAATCAGCTGCGCTCCACAATCTTTAATGGTCTCTCCCCTCTCTCTCTGTGCTCTTTATTGGTCTCTCACTCTTCTCTCACTGTTAATGGCCCTTGCTGCTTCTCTCGCTCTCTCAGTATTAATGGCCATACCCTCCTCCAGCCCTCTCACTGTTAATGGCCCTGCTCTCCTCTCGCTCTCTCACTGTTAATGGCCCTGCCCTCCTCTCGCTCTCTCACTGTTAATGGCCCAGCCCTCCTCTCGCTCTCTCACTGTTAATGGCCCTGCTCTCCTCTAGCTCCCTCATTGTTAATGGACCGGCCCTCCTCTCGCTCTCTCACTGTTAATGGCCCTGCTCTCCTCTCGCTCTCTCACTGTTAATGGCCCTGCTCTCCTCTCGCTCTCTCACTGTTAATGGCCCTGCTCTCCTCTCGCTCTCTCACTGTTAATGGCCCTGCTTTCCTCTCGCTCTCTCACTGTTAATGGCCCTGCCCTCCTCTCGCTCTCTCACTGTTAATGGCCCTGCTCTCCTCTCGCTCTCTCACTGTTAATGGCCTTGCCCTCCTCTCGCTCTCTCACTGTTAATGGCCCTGCCCTCCTCTCGCTCTCTCACTGTTAATGGCTCTGCCCTCCTCTCGCTATCTCATTGTTAATGGCCCTGCTCTCCTCTAGCCCTCTCACTGTTAATGGCCCTGCCCTCCTATCGCTCTTTCACTGTTAATGGCCCCCACTGCTTCTCTCGCTCTCTCACTGTTAATGGCCCTGCTCTCCTCTAGCCCTCTCACTGTTAATGGCCCTGCCCTTCTCTCGCTCTCTCACTGTTAATGGCCCTGCCCTTCTCTCGCTCTCTCACTGTTAATGGCCCTGTCCTCCTCTCGCTCTCTCACTGTTAATGGCCCTGCTCTCCTCTCGCTCTCTCACTGTAAATGGCCTTGCTCTCCTCTAGTTCTCTCACTGTTAATGGCCCCCACTGCTTCTCTCGCTCTCTCACTGTTAATGGCCCCCGCTGCTTCTCTAGCTCACTGTTAATGGCCCTGCCCTCCTCTCGCTCTCTCACTGTTAAATGGCCCTGCCCTCCGCTCGCTCTCTCACTGTTAATGGCCCCAGCTGCTTCTCTCTCTCACTGTTAAATGGCCCTGCTCTCCTCTCGCTCTCTCACTGTTAATGGCCCTGCTCTCCTCTCGCTCTCTCACTGTTAATGGCCCTGCTCTCCTCTCGCTCTCTCACTGTTAATGGCCTTGCCCTCCTCTCGCTCTCTCACTGTTAATGGCCCTGCCCTCCTCTCGCTCTCTCACTGTAAATGGCTCTGCCCTCCTCTCGCTCTCTCATTGTTAATGGCCCTGCTCTCCTCTAGCCCTCTCACTGTTAATGGCCCTGCACTCCTATCGCTCTCTCACTGTTAATGGCCCTGCTCTCCTCTCGCTCTCTATCTGTTAAAGGCCCAGCCCTCCTCTCGCTCTCTCAATGTTAATGGCCCTGCCCTCCTCTCGCTCTCTCACTGTTAATGGCCCTGCCCTCCTCTTGCTCTCTCACTGTTAATGGCCCTGCCCTCCTCTCGCTCTCTCACTGTTAATGGCCCTGCCCTCCTCTCACTCTCTCACTGTTAAATGGCCCTGCTCTCCTCTCGCTCTCTCACTGTTAATGGCCCTGCTCTCCTCTAGCTCTGTCACTGTTAATGGCCCTGCCCTCCTCTCGCTCTCTCACTGTTAATGGCCCTGCCCTCCGCTAGCTCTCTCACTGTTAATGGACCCCGCTGCTTCTCTCGCTCTCTCACTGTTAATGGCCATACCCTCCTCTCGCTCTCTCACGGTTAATGGACCCCGCTGCTTCTCTCGCTCTCTCATTGTTAATGGCCATACCCTCCTCTCGCTCTCTCATTGTTAATGGCCCTGCCCTTCTCTCGCTCTCTCACTGTTAATGGCCCTGCCCTCCTCTCGCTCTCTCACTGTTAATGGCCCTGCTCTCCTCTCGCTCTCTCACTGTTAATGGCCCTGCCCTCCTCTCGCTCTCTCACTGTTAATGGCCCTGCTCTCCTCTCGCTCTCTCACTGTTAATGGCCCTGCCCTCCTCTCGCTCTCTCACTGTTAATGGCCCTGCCCTCCTCTCGCTCTCTCACGGTTAATGGCCCTGCCCTCCTCTCGCTCTCTCACTGTTAATGGCCCTGCCCTCCTCTCGCTCTCTCACTGTTAATGGCCCTGCCCTCCTCTCGCTCTCTCACTGTTAATGGCCCTGCCCTCCTCTCGCTCTCTCACTGTTAATGGCCCTGCCTCTCCTCTCGCTCTCTCACTGTTAATGGCCCTGCTCTCCTCTCGCTCTCTCACTGTTAATGGCCCTGCCCTCCTCTCGCTCTCTCACTGTTAATGGCCCTGCCCTCCTCTCGCTCTCTCACTGTTAATGGCCCTGCCCTCCTCTCGCTCTCTCACTGTTAATGGCCCTGCCCTCCTCTCGCTCTCTCACTGTTAATGGCCCTGCCCTCCTCTCACTCTCTCACTGTTAAATGGCCCTGCTCTCCTCTCGCTCTCTCACTGTTAATGGCCCTGCTCTCCTCTAGCTCTGTCACTGTTAATGGCCCTGCCCTCCTCTCGCTCTCTCACTGTTAATGGCCCTGCCCTCCGCTAGCTCTCTCACTGTTAATGGACCCCGCTGCTTCTCTCGCTCTCTCACTGTTAATGGCCATACCCTCCTCTCGCTCTCTCACGGTTAATGGACCCCGCTGCTTCTCTCGCTCTCTCATTGTTAATGGCCATACCCTCCTCTCGCTCTCTCATTGTTAATGGCCCTGCCCTTCTCTCGCTCTCTCACTGTTAATGGCCCTGCCCTCCTCTCGCTCTCTCACTGTTAATGGCCCTGCTCTCCTCTCGCTCTCTCACTGTTAATGGCCCTGCCCTCCTCTCGCTCTCTCACTGTTAATGGCCCTGCTCTCCTCTCGCTCTCTCACTGTTAATGGCCCTGCCCTCCTCTCGCTCTCTCACTGTTAATGGCCCTGCCCTCCTCTCGCTCTCTCACTGTTAATGGCCCTGCCCTCCTCTCGCTCTCTCACTGTTAATGGCCCTGCCCTCCTCTCGCTCTCTCACTGTTAATGGCCCTGCCCTCCTCTCGCTCTCTCACTGTTAATGGCCCAGCCCTCCTCTCGCTCTCTCACTGTTAATGGCCCTGCTCTCCTCTCGCTCTCTCACTGTTAATGGCCCTGCTCTCCTCTCGCTCTCTCACTGTTAAAGGCCCTGCCCTCCTCTCGCTCTCTCACTGTTAATGGCCCTGCCCTCCTCTCGCTCTCTCACTGTTAATGGCCCTGCCCTCCTCTCGCTCTCTCACTGTTAATGGCCCTGCCCTCCTCTCACTCTCTCATTGTTAAATGGCCCTGCTCTCCTCTCGCTCTCTCACTGTTAATGGCCCTGCTCTCCTCTAGCTCTGTCACTGTTAATGGCCCTGCCCTCCTCTCGCTCTCTCACTGTTAATGGCCCTGCCCTCCTCTAGCTCTCACTGTTAATGGACCCCGCTGCTTCTCTCGCTCTTTCACTATTAAAGGCCATACCCTCCTCTCGCTCTCTCACTGTTGATGGACCCCGCTGCTTCTCTCGCTCTCTCACTGTTAATGGCCATACGCTCCTCTCGCTCTCTCATTGCTAATGGCCCTGCCCTTCTCTCGCTCTCTCACTGTTAATGGCCATGCTCTCCTCTCGCTCTCTCACTGTTAATGGCCCTGCCCTCCTCTCGCTCTCTCACTGTTAATGGCCCTGCCCTCCTCTCGCTCTCTCACTGTTAATGGCCCTGCCCTCCTCTCGCTCTCTCACTGTTAATGGCCCTGCCCTCCTCTCGCTCTCTCACTGTTAATGGCCATACCCACCTCTCGCTCTCTCACTGTTAATGGCCCTGCCCTCCTCTCGCTCTCTCACTGTTAATGGCCCTGCCCTCCTCTCGCTATCTCACTGTTAATGGCCCTGCTCTCCACTAGCTCTCTCACTGTTACTGGCACTGCTCTCCTCTAGCTCTCACTGTTAATGGCACCCGCTGCTTCTCTCGCTCTCTCACTGTTAATGGCCATACCCTCCTCTAGCTCTCTCACTGTTAATGGCCCTGCTCTCCTCTCGCTCTCTCACTGTTAATGGCACCCGCTGCTTCTCTCGCTCTCTCACTGTTAATGGCCATACCCTCCTCTAGCTCTCTCACTGTTAATGGCCATACCCTCCTCTAGCTCTCTCACTGTTAATGGCCCTGCCCTCCTCTCGCTCTCTCACTGTTAATGGCCCTGCTCTCCTCTCGCTCTCTCACTGTTAATGGCCCTGCTCTCCTCTCGCTCTCTCACTGTTAATGGCCCTGCCCTCCTCTCGTTCTCTCACTGTTAATGGCCCTGCCCTCCTCTCGCTCTCTCACTGTTAATGGCCCTGCCCTCCTCTCGCTCTCTCACTGTTAATGGCCCTGCCCTCCTCTCGCTCTCTCACTGTTAATGGCCCTGCTCTCCTCTCGCTCTCTCACTGTTAATGGCCCTGCTCTCCTCTCGCTCTCTCACTGTTAATGGCCCCCGCTGCTTCTCTCGCTCTCTCACTGTTAATGGACCTGCCCTCCTCTCGCTCTCTCACTGTTAATGGCCCTGCCCTCCTCTCGCTCTCTCACTGTTAATGGCCCCCGCTGCTTCTCTCGCTCTCTCACTGTTAATGGCACCCGCTGCTTCTCTCGCTCTCTCACTGATAATGGCCGTAACCTCCTCTAGCTCTCTCACTGTTAATGGCCATACCCTCCTCTAGCTCTCTCACTGTTAATGGCCATACCCTCCTCTAGCTCTCTCACTGTTACTGGCCCTGCCCTCCTCTTGCTCTCTCACTGTTAATGGCCCTGCTCTCCTCTCGCTCTCTCACTGTTAATGGACCTGCCCTCCTCTCGCTCTCTCAGTTAATGGCCCTGCTCTCCTCTCGCTCTCTCACTGTTAATGGCCCTGCTCTCCTCTCGCTCTCTCACTGTTAATGGCCCCCGCTGCTTCTCTCGCTCTCTCACTGTTAATGGACCTGCCCTCCTCTCGCTCTCTCACTGTTAATGGCCCTGCTCTCCTCTCGCTCTCTCACTGTTAATGGCCTTGCTCTCCTCTCGCTCTCTCACTGCTAATGGCCCCCGCTGCTTCTCTCGCTCTCTCACTGTTAATGGACCTGCCCTCCTCTCGCTCTCTCACTGTTAATGGCCCTGCCCTCCTCTCGCTCTCTCACTGTTAATGGCTCTGCCCTCCTCTCGCTCTCTCATTGTTAATGGCCCTGCTCTCCTCTAGCCCTCTCACTGTTAATGGCCCTGCCCTCCTATCGCTCTTTCACTGTTAATGGCCCCCACTGCTTCTCTCGCTCTCTCACTGTTAATGGCCCTGCTCTCCTCTAGCCCTCTCACTGTTAATGGCCCTGCCCTCCTCTTGCTCTCTCACTGTTAAAGGCCCTGCCCTCCTCTCGCGCTCTCACTGTTAATGGCCCTGCCCTCCTCTCGCTCTCTCACTGTTAATGGCCCTGCTCTCCTCTCGCTCTCTCACTGTTAATGGCCCTGCTCTCCTCTCGCTCTCTCACTGTTAATGGCCCCCGCTGCTTCCCTCGCTCTCTCACTGTTAATGGCCCTGCTCTCCTCTCGCTCTCTCACTGTTAATGGCCCTGCTCTCCTCTCGCTCTCTCACTGTTAATGGCCCTGCTCTCCTCTCGCTCTCTCACTGTTAATGGCCCCCGCTGCTTCTCTCGCTCTCTCACTGTTAATGGACCTGCCCTCCTCTTGCTCTCTCACTGTTAGTGGCCCTGCCCTCCTCTCGCTCTCTCACTGTTAATGGCCCTGCTCTCCTCTCGCTCTCTATCTGTTAAAGGCCCTGCCCTCCTCTCGCTCTCTCAATGTTAATGGCCCTGCTCTCCTCTCGCTCTCTCACTGTTAATGGCCCTGCCCTCCTCTCGCTCTCTCACTGTTAATGGCCCTGCCCTCCTCTCACTCTCTCACTGTTAATGGCCCTGCCCTCCTCTCACTCTCTCACTGTTAATGGCGCTGCTCTCCTCTAGCTCTGTCACTGTTAATGGCCCTGCCCTCCTCTCGCTCTCTCACTGTTAATGGCCCTGCCCTCCTCTAGCTCTCTCACTGTTAATGGACCCCGCTGCTTCTCTCGCTCTCTCACTGTTAATGGCCATACCCTCCTCTAGCTCTCTCACGGTTAATGGACCCCGCTGCTTCTCTCGCTCTCTCATTGTTAATGGCCATACCCTCCTCTCGCTCACTCATTGTTAATGGCCCTGCCCTTCTCTCGCTCTCTCACTGTTAATGGCCCTGCCCTCCTCTCGCTCTCTCACTGTTAATGGCCCTGCCCTCCTCTCGCTCTCTCACTGTTAATGGCCCTGCCCTCCTCTCGCTCTCTCACTGTTAATGGCCCTGCTCTCCTCTCGCTCTCTCACTGTTAATGGCCCTGCCCTCCTCTCGTTCTCTCACTGTTAATGGCCCTGCCCTCCTCTCGCTCTCTCACTGTTAATGGCCCAGCCCTCCTCTCGCTCTCTCACTGTTAATGGCCCTGCCCTCCTCTCGCTCTCTCACTGTTAATGGCCCTGCTCTCCTCTCGCTCTCTCACTGTTAAAGGTCCTGCCCTCCTCTCGCTCTCTCACTGTTAATGGCCCTGCCCTCCTCTCGCTCTCTCACTGTTAATGGCCCTGCCCTCCTCTCGCTCTCTCACTGTTAATGGCCCTGCCCTCCTCTCACTCTCTCATTGTTAAATGGCCCTGCTCTCCTCTCGCTCTCTCACTGTTAATGGCCCTGCCCTCCTCTAGCTCTGTCACTGTTAATGGCCCTGCCCTCCTCTCGCTCTCTCACTGTTAATGGCCCTGCCCTCCTCTCGCTCTCTCACTGTTAATGGCCCTGCCCTCCTCTCGCTCTCTCACTGTTAATGGCCCTGCCCTCCTCTAGCTCTCACTGTTAATGGACCACGCTACTTCTCTCGCTCTTTCACTATTAAAGGCCATACCCTCCTCTCGCTCTCTCACTGTTGATGGACCCCGCTGCTTCTCTAGCTCTCTCACTGTTAATGGCCATACGCTCCTCTCGCTCTCTCATTGCTAATGGCCCTGCCCTCCTCTCGCTCTCTCACTGTTAATGGCCATGCTCTCCTCTCGCTCTCTCATTGTTAATGGCCCTGCCCTCCTCTCGCTCTCTATCTGTTAAAGGCCCAGCCCTCCTCTCGCTCTCTCAATGTTAATGGCCCTGCCCTCCTCTCGCTCTCTCACTGTTAATGGCCCTGCCCTCCTCTCGCTCTCTCACTGTTAATGGCCCTGCCCTCCTCTCGCTCTCTCACTGTTAATGGCCCTGCCCTCCTCTCACTCTCTCACTGTTAAATGGCCCTGCTCTCCTCTCGCTCTCTCACTGTTAATGGCCCTGCTCTCCTCTAGCTCTGTCACTGTTAATGGCCCTGCCCTCCTCTCGCTCTCTCACTGTTAATGGCCCTGCCCTCCTCTAGCTCTCTCACTGTTAATGGACCCCGCTGCTTCTCTCGCTCTCTCACTGTTAATGGCCATACCCTCCTCTCGCTCTCTCACGGTTAATGGACCCCGCTGCTTCTCTCGCTCTCTCATTGTTAATGGCCATACCCTCCTCTCGCTCTCTCATTGTTAATGGCCCTGCCCTTCTCTCGCTCTCTCACTGTTAATGGCCCTGCCCTCCTCTCGCTCTCTCACTGTTAATGGCCCTGCTCTCCTCTCGCTCTCTCACTGTTAATGGCCCTGCCCTCCTCTCGCTCTCTCACTGTTAATGGCCCTGCTCTCCTCTCGCTCTCTCACTGTTAATGGCCCTGCCCTCCTCTCGCTCTCTCACTGTTAATGGCCCTGCCCTCCTCTCGCTCTCTCACTGTTAATGGCCCTGCCCTCCTCTCGCTCTCTCACTGTTAATGGCCCTGCCCTCCTCTCGCTCTCTCACTGTTAATGGCCCAGCCCTCCTCTCGCTCTCTCACTGTTAATGGCCCTGCTCTCCTCTCGCTCTCTCACTGTTAATGGCCCTGCTCTCCTCTCGCTCTCTCACTGTTAAAGGCCCTGCCCTCCTCTCGCTCTCTCACTGTTAATGGCCCTGCCCTCCTCTCGCTCTCTCACTGTTAATGGCCCTGCCCTCCTCTCGCTCTCTCACTGTTAATGGCCCTGCCCTCCTCTCACTCTCTCATTGTTAAATGGCCCTGCTCTCATCTCGCACTCTCACTGTTAATGGCCCTGCTCTCCTCTAGCTCTGTCACTGTTAATGGCCCTGCCCTCCTCTCGCTCTCTCACTGTTAATGGCCCTGCCCTCCTCTAGCTCTCACTGTTAATGGACCCCGCTGCTTCTCTCGCTCTTTCACTATTAAAGGCCATACCCTCCTCTCGCTCTCTCACTGTTGATGGACCCCGCTGCTTCTCTCGCTCTCTCACTGTTAATGGCCATACGCTCCTCTCGCTCTCTCATTGCTAATGGCCCTGCCCTTCTCTCGCTCTCTCACTGTTAATGGCCATGCTCTCCTCTCGCTCTCTCACTGTTAATGGCCCTGCCCTCCTCTCGCTCTCTCACTGTTAATGGCCCTGCCCTCCTCTCGCTCTCTCACTGTTAATGGCCCTGCCCTCCTCTCGCTCTCTCACTGTTAATGGCCCTGCCCTCCTCTCGCTCTCTCACTGTTAATGGCCATACCCTCCTCTCGCTCTCTCACTGTTAATGGCCCTGCCCTCCTCTCGCTCTCTCACTGTTAATGGCCCTGCCCTCCTCTCGCTATCTCACTGTTAATGGCCCTGCTCTCCACTAGCTCTCTCACTGTTACTGGCACTGCTCTCCTCTAGCTCTCACTGTTAATGGCACCCGCTGCTTCTCTCGCTCTCTCACTGTTAATGGCCATACCCTCCTCTAGCTCTCTCACTGTTAATGGCCCTGCTCTCCTCTCGCTCTCTCACTGTTAATGGCACCCGCTGCTTCTCTCGCTCTCTCACTGTTAATGGCCATACCCTCCTCTAGCTCTCTCACTGTTAATGGCCATACCCTCCTCTAGCTCTCTCACTGTTAATGGCCCTGCCCTCCTCTCGCTCTCTCACTGTTAATGGCCCTGCTCTCCTCTCGCTCTCTCACTGTTAATGGCCCTGCTCTCCTCTCGCTCTCTCACTGTTAATGGCCCTGCCCTCCTCTCGTTCTCTCACTGTTAATGGCCCTGCCCTCCTCTCGCTCTCTCACTGTTAATGGCCCTGCCCTCCTCTCGCTCTCTCACTGTTAATGGCCCTGCCCTCCTCTCGCTCTCTCACTGTTAATGGCCCTGCTCTCCTCTCGCTCTCTCACTGTTAATGGCCCTGCTCTCCTCTCGCTCTCTCACTGTTAATGGCCCCCGCTGCTTCTCTCGCTCTCTCACTGTTAATGGACCTGCCCTCCTCTCGCTCTCTCACTGTTAATGGCCCTGCCCTCCTCTCGCTCTCTCACTGTTAATGGCCCCCGCTGCTTCTCTCGCTCTCTCACTGTTAATGGCACCCGCTGCTTCTCTCGCTCTCTCACTGTTAATGGCCGTAACCTCCTCTAGCTCTCTCACTGTTAATGGCCATACCCTCCTCTAGCTCTCTCACTGTTAATGGCCATACCCTCCTCTAGCTCTCTCACTGTTACTGGCCCTGCCCTCCTCTTGCTCTCTCACTGTTAATGGCCCTGCTCTCCTCTCGCTCTCTCACTGTTAATGGACCTGCCCTCCTCTCGCTCTCTCAGTTAATGGCCCTGCTCTCCTCTCGCTCTCTCACTGTTAATGGCCCTGCTCTCCTCTCGCTCTCTCACTGTTAATGGCCCCCGCTGCTTCTCTCGCTCTCTCACTGTTAATGGACCTGCCCTCCTCTCGCTCTCTCACTGTTAATGGCCCTGCTCTCCTCTCGCTCTCTCACTGTTAATGGCCTTGCTCTCCTCTCGCTCTCTCACTGCTAATGGCCCCCGCTGCTTCTCTCGCTCTCTCACTGTTAATGGACCTGCCCTCCTCTCGCTCTCTCACTGTTAATGGCCTTGCCCTCCTCTCGCTCTCTCACTGTTAATGGCCCTGCCCTCCTCTCGCTCTCTCACTGTTAATGGCTCTGCCCTCCTCTCGCTCTCTCATTGTTAATGGCCCTGCTCTCCTCTAGCCCTCTCACTGTTAATGGCCCTGCCCTCCTATCGCTCTTTCACTGTTAATGGCCCCCACTGCTTCTCTCGCTCTCTCACTGTTAATGGCCCTGCTCTCCTCTAGCCCTCTCACTGTTAATGGCCCTGCCCTTCTCTCGCTCTCTCACTGTTAATGGCCCTGCCCTCCTCTCGCTCTCTCACTGTTAATGGCCCTGCCCTCCTCTCGCTCTCTCACTGTTAATGGCCCTGCTCTCCTCTCGCTCTCTCACTGTTAATGGCCCTGCTCTCCTCTCGCTCTCTCACTGTTAATGGCCCCCGCTGCTTCCCTCGCTCTCTCACTGTTAATGGCCCTGCTCTCCTCTCGCTCTCTCACTGTTAATGGCCCTGCTCTCCTCTCGCTCTCTCACTGTTAATGGCCCTGCTCTCCTCTCGCTCTCTCACTGTTAATGGCCCCCGCTGCTTCTCTCGCTCTCTCACTGTTAATGGACCTGCCCTCCTCTTGCTCTCTCACTGTTAATGGCCCTGCCCTCCTCTCGCTCTCTCACTGTTAATGGCCCTGCTCTCCTCTCGCTCTCTATCTGTTAAAGGCCCTGCCCTCCTCTCGCTCTCTCAATGTTAATGGCCCTGCCCTCCTCTCGCTCTCTCACTGTTAATGGCCCTGCCCTCCTCTCGCTCTCTCACTGTTAATGGCCCTGCCCTCCTCTCGCTCTCTCACTGTTAATAGCCCTGCCCTCCTCTCACTCTCTCACTGTTAATGGCCCTGCTCTCCTCTAGCTCTGTCACTGTTAATGGCCCTGCCCTCCTCTCGCTCTCTCACTGTTAATGGCCCTGCCCTCCTCTAGCTCTCTCACTGTTAATGGACCCCGCTGCTTCTCTCGCTCTCTCACTGTTAATGGCCATTCCCTCCTCTCGCTCTCTCACGGTTAATGGACCCCGCTGCTTCTCTCGCTCTCTCATTGTTAATGGCCATACCCTCCTCTCGCTCTCTCATTGTTAATGGCCCTGCCCTTCTCTCGCTCTCTCACTGTTAATGGCCCTGCCCTCCTCTCGCTCTCTCACTGTTAATGGCCCTGCCCTCCTCTCGCTCTCTCACTGTTAATGGCCCTGCCCTCCTCTCGCTCTCTCACTGTTAATGGCCCTGCTCTCCTCTCGCTCTCTCACTGTTAATGGCCCTGCCCTCCTCTCGTTCTCTCACTGTTAATGGCCCTGCCCTCCTCTCGCTCTCTCACTGTTAATGGCCCAGCCCTCCTCTCGCTCTCTCACTGTTAATGGCCCTGCCCTCCTCTCGCTCTCTCACTGTTAATGGCCCTGCTCTCCTCTCGCTCTCTCACTGTTAAAGGTCCTGCCCTCCTCTCGCTCTCTCACTGTTAATGGCCCTGCCCTCCTCTCGCTCTCTCACTGTTAATGGCCCTGCCCTCCTCTCGCTCTCTCACTGTTAATGGCCCTGCCCTCCTCTCACTCTCTCATTGTTAAATGGCCCTGCTCTCCTCTCGCTCTCTCACTGTTAATGGCCCTGCTCTCCTCTAGCTCTGTCACTGTTAATGGCCCTGCCCTCCTCTCGCTCTCTCACTGTTAATGGCCCTGCCCTCCTCTCGCTCTCTCACTGTTAATGGCCCTGCCCTCCTCTCGCTCTCTCACTGTTAATGGCCCTGCCCTCCTCTAGCTCTCACCGTTAATGGACCACGCTGCTTCTCTCGCTCTTTCACTATTAAAGGCCATACCCTCCTCTCGCTCTCTCACTGTTGATGGACCCCGCTGCTTCTCTAGCTCTCTCACTGTTAATGGCCATACGCTCCTCTCGCTCTCTCATTGCTAATGGCCCTGCCCTCCTCTCGCTCTCTCACTGTTAATGGCCATGCTCTCCTCTCGCTCTCTCATTGTTAATGGCCCTGCCCTCCTCTCGCTCTCTCACTGTTAACGGCCCTGCCCTCCTCTCGCTCTCTCACTGTTAATGGCCCTGCCCTCCTCTCGCTCTCTCACTGTTAATGGCCCTGCCCTCCTCTCGCTCTCTCACTGTTAATGGCCCTGCCCTCCTCTCGCTCTCTCACTGTTAATGGCCCTGCTCTCCTCTCGCTCTCTCACTGTTAATGGCCCTGCCCTCCTCTCGCTCTCTCACTGTTAATGGCCCTGCTCTCCTCTCGATCTCTCACTGTTAATGGCCCTGCCCTCCTCTCGCTCTCTCACTGTTAATGGCCCTGCCCTCCTCCCGCTCTCTCACTGTTAATGGCCCTGCCCTCCTCTCGCTCTCTCACTGTTAATGGCCCTGCCCTCCTCTCGCTCTCTCACTGTTAATGGCCCAGCCCTCCTCTCGCTCTCTCACTGTTAATGGCCCTGCTCTCCTCTCGCTCTCTCACTGTTACTGGCCCTGCTCTCCTCTCGCTCTCTCACTGTTAAAGGCCCTGCCCTCCTCTCGCTCTCTCACTGTTAATGGCCCTGCCCTCCTCTCGCTCTCTCACTGTTAATGGCCCTGCCCTCCTCTCGGTCTCTCACTGTTAATGGCCCTGCCCTCCTCTCACTCTCTCATTGTTAAATGGCCCTGCATTCCTCTCGCTCTGTCACTGTTAATGGCCCTGCTCTCCTCTAGCTCTGTCACTGTTAATGGCCCTGCCCTCCTCTCGCTCTCTCACTGTTAATGGCCCTGCCCTCCTCTAGCTCTCACTGTTAATGGACCCCGCTGCTTCTCTCGCTCTTTCACTATTAAAGGCCATACCCTCCTCTCACTCTCTCACTGCTGATGGACCCCGCTGCTTCTCTCGCTCTCTCACTGTTAATGGCCATACCCTCCTCTCGCTCTCTCATTGCTAATGGCCCTGCCCTTCTCTCGCTCTCTCACTGTTAATGGCCATGCTCTCCTCTCGCTCTCTCACTGTTAATGGCCCTGCCCTCCTCTCGCTCTCTCACTGTTAATGGCCCTGCCCTCCTCTCGCTCTCTCACTGTTAATGGCCCTGCCCTCCTCTCGCTCTCTCACTGTTAATGGCCCTGCCCTCCTCTTGCTCTCTCACTGTTAATGGCCCTGCCCTCCTCTCGCTCTCTCACTGTTAATGGCCATAACCTCCTCTAGCTCTCTCACTGTTAATGGCCCTGCTCTCCTCTCGCTCTCTCACTGTTAATGGCACCCGCTGCTTCTCTCGCTCTCTCACTGTTAATGGCCATACCCTCCTCTAGCTCTCTCACTGTTAATGGCCATACCCTCCTCTAGCTCTCTCACTGTTAATGGCCCTGCCCTCCTCTCGCTCTCTCACTGTTAATGGCCCTGCTCTCCTCTCGCTCTCTCACTGTTAATGGCCCTGCTCTCCTCTCGCTCTCTCACTGTTAATGGCCCTGCCCTCCTCACGTTCTCTCACTGTTAATGGCCCTGCCCTCCTCTCGCTCTCTCACTGTTAATGGCCCTGCCCTCCTCTGCTCTCTCACTGTTAATGGCCCTGCTCTCCTCTCGCTCTCTCACTGTTAATGGCCCTGCTCTCCTCTCGCTCTCTCACTGTTAATGGCCCCTGCTCTCCTCTCGCTCTCTCACTGTTAATGGCCCTGCCCTCCTCTCGCTCTCTCACTGTTAATGGCCCTGCCCTCCTCTCGCTCTCTCACTGTTAATGGCCCTGCCTCCTCTCGCTCTCTCACTGTTAATGGCCCTGCTCTCCTCTCGCTCTCTCACTGTTAATGGCCCCTGCTCTCCTCTCGCTCTCTCACTGTCAATGGCCCTGACCTCCTCTAGCTCTCTCACTGTTAATGGCCATACCCTCCTCTAGCTCTCTCACTGTTAATGGCCATACCCTCCTCTAGCTCTCTCACTGTTAATGGCCCTGCCCTCCTCTCGCTCTCTCACTGTTAATGGCCCTGCTCTCCTCTCGCTCTCTCACTGTTAATGGCCCTGCCCTCCTCTCGCTCTCTCACTGTTAATGGCCCTGCTCTCCTCTCGCTCTCTCACTGTTAATGGCCCTGCTCTCCTCTCGCTCTCTCACTGTTAATGGCCCCGCTGCTTCCTCTCGCTCTCTCACTGTTAATGGCCCTGCCCTCCTCTCGCTCTCTCACTGTTAATGGCCCTGCTCTCCTCTCGCTCTCTCACTGTTAATGGCCCCCGCTGCTTCTCTCGCTCTCTCACTGTTAATGGCCCTGCCCTCCTCTAGCTCTCACTGTTAATGGACCCCGCTGCTTCTCTCGCTCTCTCACTATTAAAGGCCATACCCTCCTCTCGCTCTCTCACTGTTGATGGACCCCGCTGCTTCTCTCGCTCTCTCACTGTTAATGGCCATACCCTCCTCTCGCTCTCTCATTGCTAATGGCCCTGCCCTTCTCTCGCTCTCTCACTGTTAATGGCCATGCTCTCCTCTCGCTCTCTCACTGTTAATGGCCCTGCCCTCCTCTCGCTCTCTCACTGTTAATGGCCCTGCTCTCCTCTCGCTCTCTCACTGTTAATGGCACTGCCCTCCTCTCGCTCTCTCACTGTTAATGGCCCTGCCCTCCTCTCGCTCTCTCACTGTTAATGGCACCCGCTGCTTCTCTCGCTCTCTCACTGTTAATGGCCATACCCTCCTCTAGCTCTCTCACTGTTAATGGCCATACCCTCCTCTAGCTCTCTCACTGTTAATGGCCCTGCCCTCCTCTCGCTCTCTCACTGTTAATGGCCCTGCTCTCCTCTCGCTCTCTCACTGTTAATGGTCCTGCCCTCCTCTCGCTCTCTCACTGTTAATGGCCCTGCCCTCCTCTCGCTCTCTCACTGTTAATGGCCCTGCTCTCCTCTCACTCTCTCATTGTTAAATGGCCCTGCTCTCCTCTCGCTCTCTCACTGTTAATGGCCCTGCTCTCCTCTAGCTCTGTCACTGTTAATGGCCCTGCCCTCCTCTCGCTCTCTCACTGTTAATGGCCCTGCCCTCCTCTAGCTCTCACTGTTAATGGACCCCGCTGCTTCTCTCGCTCTTTCACTATTAAAGGCCATACCCTCCTCTCGCTCTCTCACTGTTGATGGACCCCGCTGCTTCTCTCGCTCTCTCACTGTTAATGGCCATACCCTCCTCTCGCTCTCTCATTGCTAATGGCCCTGCCCTTCTCTCGCTCTCTCACTGTTAATGGCCATGCTCTCCTCTCGCTCTCTCACTGTTAATGGCCCTGCCCTCCTCTCGCTCTCTCACTGTTAATGGCCCTGCCCTCCTCTCGCTCTCTCACTGTTAATGGCCCTGCCCTCCTCTCGCTCTCTCACTGTTAATGGCCCTGCCCTCCTCTCGCTCTCTCACTGTTAATGGCCATACCCTCCTCTCGCTCTCTCACTGTTAATGGCCCTGCCCTCCTCTCGCTCTCTCACTGTTAATGGCCCTGCCCTCCTCTCGCTATCTCACTGTTAATGGCCATGCTCTCCTCTAGCTCTCTCACTGTTACTGGCACTGCTCTCCTCTAGCTCTCACTGTTAATGGCACCCGCTGCTTCTCTCGCTCTCTCACTGTTAATGGCCATACCCTCCTCTAGCTCTCTCACTGTTAATGGCCCTGCTCTCCTCTCGCTCTCTCACTGTTAATGGCACCCGCTGCTTCTCTCGCTCTCTCACTGTTAATGGCCCTGCCCTCCTCTCGCTCTCTCACTGTTAATGGCCATAACCTCCTCTAGCTCTCTCACTGTTAATGGCCCTGCCCTCCTCTCGCTCTCTCACTGTTAATGGCCCTGCCCTCCTCTCGCTCTCTCACTGTTAATGGCCATACCCTCCTCTCGCTCTCTCACTGTTAATGGCCCTGCCCTCCTCTCGCTCTCTCACTGTTAATGGCCCTGCCCTCCTCTCGCTATCTCACTGTTAATGGCCCTTCTCTCCACTAGCTCTCTCACTGTTACTGGCACTGCTCTCCTCTAGCTCTCACTGTTAATGGCACCCGCTGCTTCTCTCGCTCTCTCACTGTTAATGGCCCTGCCCTCCTCTAGCTCTCTCACTGTTAATGGCCCTGCTCTCCTCTCGCTCTCTCACTGTTAATGGCCCGCTGCCTCCTCTCGCTCTCTCACTGTTAATGGCCCTGCCCTCCTCTCGCTCTCTCACTGTTAATGGCCCTGCCCTCCTCTCGCTCTCTCACTGTTAATGGCCCTGCCCTCCTCTCGCTCTCTCACTGTTAATGGCCCTCCCTCCTCTCGCTCTCTCACTTTTAATGGCCCTGCCCTCCTCTCGCTCTCTCACTGTTAATGGCCCTGCTCTCCTCTCGCTCTCTCACTGTTAATGGCCCCCGCTGCTTCCCTCGCTCTCTCACTGTTAATGGCCCGCTGCTCCTCTCGCTCTCTCACTGTTAATGGCCCTGCCCTCCTCTCGCTCTCTCACTGTTAATGGCCCTGCCCTCCTCTCGCTCTCTCACTGTTAATGGCCCCTGCCCCTCCTCTCGCTCTCTCACTGTTGATGGACCCCGCTGCTTCTCTCGCTCTCTCACTGTTAATGGCCCTGCCCTCCTCTAGCTCTGTCACTGTTAATGGCCCTGCCCTCCTCTCGCTCTCTCACTGTTAATGGCCCTGCCCTCCTCTAGCTCTCACTGTTAATGGCCCTGCCCTCCTCTCGCTCTCTCACTGTTAATGGCCCTGCTCTCCTCTCGCTCTCTCACTGTTAATGGCCCTGCCCTCCTCTCGCTCTCTCACTGTTAATGGCCCTGCTCTCCTCTCGCTCTCTCACTGTTAATGGCCCTGCTCTCCTCTCGCTCTCTCACTGTTAATGGCCCCTGCCCTCCTCTCGCTCTCTCACTGTTAATGGCCCTGCCCTCCTCTCGCTCTCTCACTGTTAATGGCCCTGCCCTCCTCTCGCTCTCTCACTGTTAATGGCCCTGCCCTCCTCTCGCTCTCTCACTGTTAATGGCCCTGCTCTCCTCTCGCTCTCTCACTGTTAATGGCCCTGCCCTCCTCTCGCTCTCTCACTGTTAATGGCCCCCTGCCTCCTCTCGCTCTCTCACTGTTAATGGCCCTGCTCCTCCTCTCGCTCTCTCACTGTTAATGGCCCTGCCCTCCTCTCGCTCTCTCACTGTTAATGGCCCTGCCCTCCTCTCGCTCTCTCACTGTTAATGGCCCTGCCCTCCTCTCGCTCTCTCACTGTTAATGGCCCTGCTCTCCTCTCGCTCTCTCACTGTTAATGGCCCTGCTCTCCTCTCGCTCTCTCACTGTTAATGGCCCTGCTCTCCTCTCGCTCTCTCACTGTTAATGGCCCTGCCCTCCTCTCGCTCTCTCACTGTTAATGGCCCTGCCCTCCTCTCGCTCTCTCACTGTTAATGGCCCTGCCCTCTCTCTCGCTCTCTCACTGTTAATGGCCCTGCCCTCCTCTCGCTCTCTCACTGTTAATGGCCCCTGCTCTCCTCTCGCTCTCTCACTGTTAATGGCCCTGCCCTCCTCTCGCTCTGTCACTGTTAATGGCCCTGCCCTCCTCTCGCTCTCTCACTGTTAATGGCCATGCTCTCCTCTCGCTCTCTCACTGTTAATGGCCCTGCCCTCCTCTCGCTCTCACTGTTAATGGCCCTGCCTCTCTCTCGCTCTCTCACTGTTAATGGCCATACCCTCCTCTAGCTCTCTCACTGTTAATGGCCCTGCTCTCCTCTCGCTCTCTCACTGTTAATGGCCGCTGCCTTCCTCTCGCTCTCTCACTGTTAATGGCCCTGCCCTCCTCTCGCTCTCTCACTGTTAATGGCCCTGCCCTCCTCTAGCTCTCTCACTGTTAATGGCCCTGCCCTCCTCTCGCTCTCTCACTGTTAATGGCCCTGCCCTCCTCTCGCTCTCTCACTGTTAATGGCCCTGCCCTCCTCTCGCTCTCTCACTGTTAATGGCCCTGCCGTCCTCTCGCTCTCTCACTGTTAATGGCCCTGCCCTCCTCTCGCTCTCTCACTGTTAATGGCCCTGCTCTCCTCTCGCTCTCTCACTGTTAATGGCACTGCTCTCCTCTAGCTCTCTCACTGTTAATGGCCCCCTGCCCTCCTCTCGCTCTCTCACTGTTAATGGCCCTGCCCTCCTCTCGCTCTCTCACTGTTAATGGCCCTGCTCTCCTCTCGCTCTCTCACTGTTAATGGCCCTGCTCTCCTCTCGCTCTCTCACTGTTAATGGCCCTACCCTCCTCTCGCTCTCTCACTGTTAATGGCCCTGCCCTCCTCTCGCTCTCTCACTGTTAATGGCCCTGCCCTCCTCTCGCTCTCTCACTGTTAATGGCCCTGCTCCTCCTCTCGCTCTCTCACTGTTAATGGCCCTGCTCTCCTCTCGCTCTCTCACTGTTAATGGCCCTGCCCTCCTCTCGCTCTCTCACTGTTAATGGCCCTGCCCTCCTCTCGCTCTCTCACTGTTAATGGCCCTGCCCTCCTCTCGCTCTCTCACTGTTAATGGCCCTGCCCTCCTCTCGCTCTCTCACTGTTAATGGCCCTGCTCTCCTCTCGCTCTCTCACTGTTAATGGCCCTGCTCTCCTCTCGCTCTCTCACTGTTAATGGCCCCTGCTCTCCTCTCGCTCTCTCACTGTTAATGGCCCTGCCCTCCTCTCGCTCTCTCACTGTTAATGGCCCTGCCCTCCTCTCGCTCTCTCACTGTTAATGGCCCCCTGCTCTCCTCTCGCTCTCTCACTGTTAATGGCCCCTGCTCTCCTCTCGCTCTCTCACTGTTAATGGCCCCTGCTCTCCTCTCGCTCTCTCACTGTTAATGGCCCTGCCCTCCTCTCGCTCTCTCACTGTTAATGGCCCTGCCCTCCTCTCGCTCTCTCACTGTTAATGGCCCTGCCCTCCTCTCGCTCTCTCACTGTTAATGGCCCTGCTCTCCTCTCGCTCTCTCACTGTTAATGGCCCTGCCCTCCTCTCGCTCTCTCACTGTTAATGGCCCTGCTCTCCTCTCGCTCTCTCACTGTTAATGGCCCTGCTCCTCCTCTCGCTCTCTCACTGTTAATGGCCCCTGCTCTCTCTCGCTCTCTCACTGTTAATGGCCCTGCCCTCCTCTCGCTCTCTCACTGTTAATGGCCCTGCCCTCCTCTCGCTCTCTCACTGTTAATGGCCTGCTCTCCTCTCGCTCTCTCACTGTTAATGGCCCTGCTCTCCTCTCGCTCTCTCACTGTTAATGGCCCTGCTCTCCTCTCGCTCTCTCACTGTTAATGGCCCTGCCCTCCTCTCGCTCTCTCACTGTTAATGGCCCTGCCCTCCTCTCGCTCTCTCACTGTTAATGGCCCTGCCCTCCTCTCGCTCTCTCACTGTTAATGGCCCTGCCCTCCTCTCGCTCTCTCACTGTTAATGGCCCTGCTCTCCTCTCGCTCTCTCACTGTTAATGGCCCTGCCCTCCTCTCGCTCTCTCACTGTTAATGGCCCTGCTCTCCTCTCGCTCTCTCACTGTTAATGGCCCTGCCCTCCTCTCGCTCTCTCACTGTTAATGGCCCTGCCCTCCTCTCGCTCTCTCACTGTTAATGGCCCTGCCCTCCTCTCGCTCTCTCACTGTTAATGGCCCTGCTCTCCTCTCGCTCTCTCACTGTTAATGGCCCTGCCCTCCTCTCGCTCTCTCACTGTTAATGGCCCCTGCCTCCTCTCGCTCTCTCACTGTTAATGGCCCTGCCTCCTCTCGCTCTCTCACTGTTAATGGCCCTGCCTCCTCTCGCTCTCTCACTGTTAATGGCCCTGCCCTCCTCTCGCTCTCTCACTGTTAATGGCCCTGCCCTCCTCTCGCTCTCTCACTGTTAATGGCCCTGCCCTCCTCTCGCTCTCTCACTGTTAATGGCCCTGCCCTCCTCTCGCTCTCTCACTGTTAATGGCCCTGCCCTCCTCTCGCTCTCTCACTGTTAATGGCCCTGCCCTCCTCTCGCTCTCTCACTGTTAATGGCCCTGCCCTCCTCTCGCTCTCTCACTGTTAATGGCCCTGCCCTCCTCTCGCTCTCTCACTGTTAATGGCCCTGCCCTCCTCTCGCTCTCTCACTGTTAATGGCCCTGCCTCCTCTCGCTCTCTCACTGTTAATGGCCCTGCTCTCCTCTCGCTCTCTCACTGTTAATGGCCCTGCCCTCCTCTCGCTCTCTCACTGTTAATGGCCCTGCCCTCCTCTCGCTCTCTCACTGTTAATGGCCCTGCCCTCCTCTCGCTCTCTCACTGTTAATGGCCCGCTGCTCTCCTCTCGCTCTCTCACTGTTAATGGCCCCTGCCCTCCTCTCGCTCTCTCACTGTTAATGGCCCCGCTGCTTCTCTCGCTCTCTCACTGTTAATGGCCCTGCCCTCCTCTCGCTCTCTCACTGTTAATGGCCCTGCCCTCTCTCGCTCTCTCACTGTTAATGGCCCTGCCCTCCTCTCGCTCTCTCACTGTTAATGGCCCTGCCTCCTCTCGCTCTCTCACTGTTAATGGCCCTGCCCTCCTCTCGCTCTCTCACTGTTAATGGCCCTGCCCTCCTCTCGCTCTCTCACTGTTAATGGCCCTGCCCTCCTCTCGCTCTCTCACTGTTAATGGCCCTGCCCTCCTCTCGCTCTCTCACTGTTAATGGCCCTGCTCTCCTCTCGCTCTCTCACTGTTAATGGCCCTGCTCTCCTCTCGCTCTCTCACTGTTAATGGCCCTGCCCTCCTCTCGCTCTCTCACTGTTAATGGCCTGCCCTCCTCTCGCTCTCTCACTGTTAATGGCCCTGCCCTCCTCTCGCTCTCTCACTGTTAATGGCCCTGCCCTCCTCTCGCTCTCTCACTGTTAATGGCCCTGCTCTCCTCTCGCTCTCTCACTGTTAATGGCCCTGCCCTCCTCTCGCTCTCTCACTGTTAATGGCCCTGCCCTCCTCTCGCTCTCTCACTGTTAATGGCCCTGCCCTCCTCTCGCTCTCTCACTGTTAATGGCCCTGCCCTCCTCTCGCTCTCTCACTGTTAATGGCCCTGCCCTCCTCTCGCTCTCTCACTGTTAATGGCCCTGCCCTCCTCTCGCTCTCTCACTGTTAATGGCCCCTGCCTCCTCTCGCTCTCTCACTGTTAATGGCCCTGCCCTCCTCTCGCTCTCTCACTGTTAATGGCCCTGCCCTCCTCTCGCTCTCTCACTGTTAATGGCCCTGCCCTCCTCTCGCTCTCTCACTGTTAATGGCCCTGCCCTCCTCTCGCTCTCTCACTGTTAATGGCCCTGCCCTCCTCTCGCTCTCTCACTGTTAATGGCCCTGCCCTCCTCTCGCTCTCTCACTGTTAATGGCCCTGCCCTCCTCTCGCTCTCTCACTGTTAATGGCCCTGCCCTCCTCTCGCTCTCTCACTGTTAATGGCCCTGCTCTCCTCTCGCTCTCTCACTGTTAATGGCCCTGCCCTCCTCTCGCTCTCTCACTGTTAATGGCCCTGCCCTCCTCTCGCTCTCTCACTGTTAATGGCCCTGCCCTCCTCTCGCTCTCTCACTGTTAATGGCCCTGCCCTCCTCTCGCTCTCTCACTGTTAATGGCCCTGCCCTCCTCTCGCTCTCTCACTGTTAATGGCCCTGCCCTCCTCTCGCTCTCTCACTGTTAATGGCCCTGCCCTCCTCTCGCTCTCTCACTGTTAATGGCCCTGCCCTCCTCTCGCTCTCTCACTGTTAATGGCCCTGCTCTCCTCTCGCTCTCTCACTGTTAATGGCCCTGCCCTCCTCTCGCTCTCTCACTGTTAATGGCCCTGCCCTCCTCTCGCTCTCTCACTGTTAATGGCCCTGCCCTCCTCTCGCTCTCTCACTGTTAATGGCCCTGCCCTCCTCTCGCTCTCTCACTGTTAATGGCCCTGCCCTCCTCTCGCTCTCTCACTGTTAATGGCCCTGCCCTCCTCTCGCTCTCTCACTGTTAATGGCCCTGCTCTCTCTCGCTCTCTCACTGTTAATGGCCCTGCCTCCTCTCGCTCTCTCACTGTTAATGGCCCTGCCCTCCTCTCGCTCTCTCACTGTTAATGGCCCTGCCCTCCTCTCGCTCTCTCACTGTTAATGGCCCTGCCCTCCTCTCGCTCTCTCACTGTTAATGGCCCTGCCCTCCTCTCGCTCTCTCACTGTTAATGGCCCTGCCCTCCTCTCGCTCTCTCACTGTTAATGGCCCTGCCCTCCTCTCGCTCTCTCACTGTTAATGGCCCTGCCCTCCTCTCGCTCTCTCACTGTTAATGGCCCTGCCCTCCTCTCGCTCTCTCACTGTTAATGGCCCTGCCCTCCTCTCGCTCTCTCACTGTTAATGGCCCTGCCCTCCTCTCGCTCTCTCACTGTTAATGGCCCTGCCTCCTCTCGCTCTCTCACTGTTAATGGCCCTGCCCTCCTCTCGCTCTCTCACTGTTAATGGCCCTGCCCTCCTCTCGCTCTCTCACTGTTAATGGCCCTGCCCTCCTCTCGCTCTCTCACTGTTAATGGCCCTGCCCTCCTCTCGCTCTCTCACTGTTAATGGCCCTGCCCTCCTCTCGCTCTCTCACTGTTAATGGCCCTGCCCTCCTCTCGCTCTCTCACTGTTAATGGCCCTGCTCTCCTCTCGCTCTCTCACTGTTAATGGCCCTGCTCTCTCTCGCTCTCTCACTGTTAATGGCCCTGCCCTCCTCTCGCTCTCTCACTGTTAATGGCCCTGCCCTCCTCTCGCTCTCTCACTGTTAATGGCCCTGCCCTCCTCTCGCTCTCTCACTGTTAATGGCCCTGCCCTCCTCTCGCTCTCTCACTGTTAATGGCCCTGCCCTCCTCTCGCTCTCTCACTGTTAATGGCCCTGCTCTCCTCTCGCTCTCTCACTGTTAATGGCCCTGCCCTCCTCTCGCTCTCTCACTGTTAATGGCCCTGCCCTCCTCTCGCTCTCTCACTGTTAATGGCCCTGCCCTCCTCTCGCTCTCTCACTGTTAATGGCCCTGCCCTCCTCTCGCTCTCTCACTGTTAATGGCCCTGCCCTCCTCTCGCTCTCTCACTGTTAATGGCCCTGCTCTCTCTCGCTCTCTCACTGTTAATGGCCCTGCTCTCCTCTCGCTCTCTCACTGTTAATGGCCCTGCCCTCCTCTCGCTCTCTCACTGTTAATGGCCCTGCCCTCCTCTCGCTCTCTCACTGTTAATGGCCCTGCCCTCCTCTCGCTCTCTCACTGTTAATGGCCCTGCCCTCCTCTCGCTCTCTCACTGTTAATGGCCCTGCCCTCCTCTCGCTCTCTCACTGTTAATGGCCCTGCCCTCCTCTCGCTCTCTCACTGTTAATGGCCCTGCCTCCTCTCGCTCTCTCACTGTTAATGGCCCTGCTCTCCTCTCGCTCTCTCACTGTTAATGGCCCTGCCCTCCTCTCGCTCTCTCACTGTTAATGGCCCTGCCCTCCTCTCGCTCTCTCACTGTTAATGGCCCTGCCTCCTCTCGCTCTCTCACTGTTAATGGCCCTGCTCTCCTCTCGCTCTCTCACTGTTAATGGCCCTGCCCTCCTCTCGCTCTCTCACTGTTAATGGCCCTGCCCTCCTCTCGCTCTCTCACTGTTAATGGCCCTGCTCTCCTCTCGCTCTCTCACTGTTAATGGCCCTGCCCTCCTCTCGCTCTCTCACTGTTAATGGCCCTGCCCTCCTCTCGCTCTCTCACTGTTAATGGCCCTGCCCTCCTCTCGCTCTCTCACTGTTAATGGCCCTGCCTCCTCTCGCTCTCTCACTGTTAATGGCCCCTGCTCTCTCTCGCTCTCTCACTGTTAATGGCCCTACCTCCTCTAGCTCTCTCACTGTTAATGGCCCTGCCCTCCTCTCGCTCTCTCACTGTTAATGGCCCTGCTCTCCTCTCGCTCTCTCACTGTTAATGGCCCTGCCCTCCTCTCGCTCTCTCACTGTTAATGGCCCTGCCCTCCTCTCGCTCTCTCACTGTTAATGGCCCTGCCCTCCTCTCGCTCTCTCACTGTTAATGGCCCTGCTCTCCTCTCGCTCTCTCACTGTTAATGGCCCTGCACTCCTCTCGCTCTCTCACTGTTAATGGCCCTGCCCTCCTCTCGCTCTCTCACTGTTAATGGCCCTGCCCTCCTCTCGCTCTCTCACTGTTAATGGCCCTGCCCTCCTCTCGCTCTCTCACTGTTAATGGCCCTGCCCTCCTCTCGCTCTCTCACTGTTAATGGCCCTGCCCTCCTCTCGCTCTCTCACTGTTAATGGCCCTGCCCTCCTCTCGCTCTCTCACTGTTAATGGCCCTGCCCTCCTCTCGCTCTCTCACTGTTAATGGCCCTGCCCTCCTCTCGCTCTCTCACTGTTAATGGCCCTGCTCTCCTCTCGCTCTCTCACTGTTAATGGCCCTGCTCTCCTCTCGCTCTCTCACTGTTAATGGCCCTGCCCTCCTCTCGCTCTCTCACTGTTAATGGCCCTGCTCTCCTCTCGCTCTCTCACTGTTAATGGCCCTGCCCTCCTCTCGCTCTCTCACTGTTAATGGCCCTGCCCTCCTCTCGCTCTCTCACTGTTAATGGCCCTGCCCTCCTCTCGCTCTCTCACTGTTAATGGCCCTGCCCTCCTCTCGCTCTCTCACTGTTAATGGCCCTGCCCTCCTCTCGCTCTCTCACTGTTAATGGCCCTGCCCTCCTCTCGCTCTCTCACTGTTAATGGCCCTGCCCTCCTCTCGCTCTCTCACTGTTAATGGCCCTGCCCTCCTCTCGCTCTCTCACTGTTAATGGCCCTGCCCTCCTCTCGCTCTCTCACTGTTAATGGCCCTGCCCTCCTCTCGCTCTCTCACTGTTAATGGCCCTGCCCTCCTCTCGCTCTCTCACTGTTAATGGCCCTGCCCTCCTCTCGCTCTCTCACTGTTAATGGCCCTGCCCTCCTCTCGCTCTCTCACTGTTAATGGCCATGCCCTCCTCTCGCTCTCTCACTGTTAATGGCCCTGCCCTCCTCTCGCTCTCTCACTGTTAATGGCCCTGCTCCTCCTCTCGCTCTCTCACTGTTAATGGCCCTGCCCTCCTCTCGCTCTCTCACTGTTAATGGCCCTGCCTCCTCTCGCTCTCTCACTGTTAATGGCCCTGCCCTCCTCTCGCTCTCTCACTGTTAATGGCCCTGCCCTCCTCTCGCTCTCTCACTGTTAATGGCCCTGCCCTCCTCTCGCTCTCTCACTGTTAATGGCCCTGCCCTCCTCTCGCTCTCTCACTGTTAATGGCCCTGCCCTCCTCTCGCTCTCTCACTGTTAATGGCCCTGCCCTCCTCTCGCTCTCTCACTGTTAATGGCCCTGCCCTCCTCTCGCTCTCTCACTGTTAATGGCCCTGCCCTCTCTCGCTCTCTCACTGTTAATGGCCCTGCCCTCCTCTCGCTCTCTCACTGTTAATGGCCCTGCCCTCTCTCGCTCTCTCACTGTTAATGGCCCTGCCCTCCTCTCGCTCTCTCACTGTTAATGGCCCTGCCCTCCTCTCGCTCTCTCACTGTTAATGGCCCTGCCTCCTCTCGCTCTCTCACTGTTAATGGCCTGCTCTCCTCTCGCTCTCTCACTGTTAATGGCCCTGCCTCCTCTCGCTCTCTCACTGTTAATGGCCTGCCCTCACTCTCGCTCTCTCACTGTTAATGGCCCTGCCCTCCTCTCGCTCTCTCACTGTTAATGGCCCTGCCCTCCTCTCGCTCTCTCACTGTTAATGGCCCTGCTCTCCTCTCGCTCTCTCACTGTTAATGGCCCTGCCCTCCTCTCGCTCTCTCACTGTTAATGGCCCTGCCCTCCTCTCGCTCTCTCACTGTTAATGGCCCTGCCCTCCTCTCGCTCTCTCACTGTTAATGGCCCTGCCTCTCTCTCGCTCTCTCACTGTTAATGGCCCTGCTCCTCCTCTCGCTCTCTCACTGTTAATGGCCCTGCCCTCCTCTAGCTCTCTCACTGTTAATGGCCCTGCCTCCTCTCGCTCTCTCACTGTTAATGGCCCTGCTCTCCTCTCGCTCTCTCACTGTTAATGGCCCTGCCCTCCTCTCGCTCTCTCACTGTTAATGGCCCTGCCCTCCTCTCGCTCTCTCACTGTTAATGGCCCTGCCCTCCTCTCGCTCTCTCACTGTTAATGGCCCTGCCCTCCTCTCGCTCTCTCACTGTTAATGGCCCTGCCCTCCTCTCGCTCTCTCACTGTTAATGGCCCTGCCCTCCTCTCGCTATCTCACTGTTAATGGCCCTGCTCTCCTCTAGCTCTCTCACTGTTACTGGCACTGCTCTCCTCTAGCTCTCACTGTTAATGGCACCCGCTGCTTCTCTCGCTCTCTCACTGTTAATGGCCATACCCTCCTCTAGCTCTCTCACTGTTAATGGCCCTGCTCTCCTCTCGCTCTCTCACTGTTAATGGCCCTGCCCTCCTCTCGCTCTCTCACTGTTAATGGCCCTGCCCTCCTCTCGCTCTCTCACTGTTAATGGCCATACCCTCCTCTAGCTCTCTCACTGTTAATGGCCCTGCCCTCCTCTCGCTCTCTCACTGTTAATGGCCCTGCCCTCCTCTCGCTCTCTCACTGTTAATGGCCCTGCCTCCTCTCGCTCTCTCACTGTTAATGGCCCTGCCCTCCTCTCGCTCTCTCACTGTTAATGGCCCTGCCCTCCTCTCGCTCTCTCACTGTTAATGGCCCATGCCCTCCTCTCGCTCTCTCACTGTTAATGGCCCTGCCCTCCTCTCGCTCTCTCACTGTTAATGGCCCTGCCCTCCTCTCGCTCTCTCACTGTTAATGGCCCTGCTCTCCTCTCGCTCTCTCACTGTTAATGGCCCTGCCCTCCTCTCGCTCTCTCACTGTTAATGGCCCTGCTCTCCTCTCGCTCTCTCACTGTTAATGGCCCTGCCCTCCTCTCGCTCTCTCACTGTTAATGGCCCTGCCCTCCTCTCGCTCTCTCACTGTTAATGGCCCTGCCCTCCTCTCGCTCTCTCACTGTTAATGGCCCTGCCCTCCTCTCGCTCTCTCACTGTTAATGGCCCTGCCCTCCTCTCGCTCTCTCACTGTTAATGGCCCTGCCCTCCTCTCGCTCTCTCACTGTTAATGGCCCTGCTCTCCTCTCGCTCTCTCACTGTTAATGGCCCTGCTCTCCTCTCGCTCTCTCACTGTTAATGGCCCTGCCCTCCTCTCGCTCTCTCACTGTTAATGGCCCTGCTCTCCTCTCGCTCTCTCACTGTTAATGGCCCTGCCCTCCTCTCGCTCTCTCACTGTTAATGGCCCTGCCCTCCTCTCGCTCTCTCACTGTTAATGGCCCTGCCCTCCTCTCGCTCTCTCACTGTTAATGGCCCTGCTCTCCTCTCGCTCTCTCACTGTTAATGGCCCTGCTCTCCTCTCGCTCTCTCACTGTTAATGGCCCCGCTGCTCCTCTCGCTCTCTCACTGTTAATGGCCCTGCCCTCCTCTCGCTCTCTCACTGTTAATGGCCCTGCTCTCCTCTCGCTCTCTCACTGTTAATGGCACCCTGCTCTCTCTCGCTCTCTCACTGTTAATGGCCCTGACCTCCTCTAGCTCTCTCACTGTTAATGGCCCTGCCCTCCTCTCGCTCTCTCACTGTTAATGGCCCTGCCCTCCTCTCGCTCTCTCACTGTTAATGGCCCTGCTCTCCTCTCGCTCTCTCACTGTTAATGGCCCTGCTCTCCTCTCGCTCTCTCACTGTTAATGGCCCTGCCCTCCTCTCACTCTCTCACTGTTAAATGGCCCTGCTCTCCTCTCGCTCTCTCACTGTTAATGGCCCTACCCTCCTCTCGCTCTCTCACTGTTAATGGCCCTGCCCTCCTCTCGCTCTCTCACTGTTAATGGCCCTGCTCTCCTCTCGCTCTCTCACTGTTAATGGCCCTGCCCTCCTCTCGCTCTCTCACTGTTAATGGCCCTGCCCTCCTCTCGCTCTCTCACTGTTAATGGCCCTGCCCTCCTCTCGCTCTCTCACTGTTAATGGCCCTGCCCTCCTCTCGCTCTCTCACTGTTAATGGCCCTGCCCTCCTCTCGCTCTCTCACTGTTAATGGCCCTGCCCTCCTCTCGCTCTCTCACTGTTAATGGCCCTGCCCTCCTCTCGCTCTCTCACTGTTAATGGCCCTGCCCTCCTCTCGCTCTCTCACTGTTAATGGCCCTGCCCTCCTCTCGCTCTCTCACTGTTAATGGCCCTGCCCTCCTCTCGCTCTCTCACTGTTAATGGCCCTGCCCTCCTCTCGCTCTCTCACTGTTAATGGCCCTGCCCTCCTCTCGCTCTCTCACTGTTAATGGCCCTGCCCTCCTCTCGCTCTCTCACTGTTAATGGCCCTGCCCTCCTCTCGCTCTCTCACTGTTAATGGCCCTGCCCTCCTCTCGCTCTCTCACTGTTAATGGCCCTGCCTCCTCTCGCTCTCTCACTGTTAATGGCCCTGCCTCCTCTCGCTCTCTCACTGTTAATGGCCCCTGCCCTCCTCTCGCTCTCTCACTGTTAATGGCCCTGCCCTCCTCTCGCTCTCTCACTGTTAATGGCCCTGCTCTCCTCTCGCTCTCTCACTGTTAATGGCCCTGCCCTCCTCTCGCTCTCTCACTGTTAATGGCCCTGCTCTCCTCTCGCTCTCTCACTGTTAATGGCCCTGCTCTCCTCTCGCTCTCTCACTGTTAATGGCCCTGCCCTCCTCTCGCTCTCTCACTGTTAATGGCCCTGCCCTCCTCTCGCTCTCTCACTGTTAATGGCCCTGCCCTCCTCTCGCTCTCTCACTGTTAATGGCCCTGCCCTCCTCTCGCTCTCTCACTGTTAATGGCTCTGCCCTCCTCTCGCTCTCTCACTGTTAATGGCCCTGCTCTCCTCTAGCCCTCTCACTGTTAACGGCCCTGCCCTCCTCTCGCTCTCTCACTGTTAATGGCCCTGCCCTCCTCTCGCTCTCTCACTGTTAATGGCCCTGCTCTCCTCTAGCTCTCTCACTGTTAATGGCCCTGCTCTCCTCTCGCTCTCTCACTGTTAATGGCCCTGCCTCCTCTCGCTCTCTCACTGTTAATGGCCCTGCCCTCCTCTCGCTCTCTCACTGTTAATGGCCCTGCTCTCCTCTCGCTCTCTCACTGTTAATGGCCCTGCCCTCCTCTCGCTCTCTCACTGTTAATGGCCCTGCTCTCCTCTCGCTCTCTCACTGTTAATGGCCCTGCCCTCCTCTCGCTCTCTCACTGTTAATGGCCCTGCCCTCCTCTCGCTCTCTCACTGTTAATGGCCCTGCCCTCCTCTCGCTCTCTCACTGTTAATGGCCCTGCCCTCCTCTCGCTCTCTCACTGTTAATGGCCCTGCCCTCCTCTCGCTCTCTCACTGTTAATGGCCCTGCCCTCCTCTCGCTCTCTCACTGTTAATGGCCCTGCCTCCTCTCGCTCTCTCACTGTTAATGGCCCTGCCCTCCTCTCGCTCTCTCACTGTTAATGGCCCCTGCCTTCTCTCGCTCTCTCACTGTTAATGGCCATACCCTCCTCTAGCTCTCTCACTGTTAATGGCCCTGCCCTCCTCTCGCTCTCTCACTGTTAATGGCCCTGCCCTCCTCTCGCTCTCTCACTGTTAATGGCCCCCGCTGCTTCTCTCGCTCTCTCACTGTTAATGGCCATACCCTCCTCTTGCTCTCTCACTGTTAATGGCCCGCTGCCCTCCTCTCGCTCTCTCACTGTTAATGGCCCTGCCCTCCTCTCGCTCTCTCATTGCTAATGGCCCTGCCCTTCTCTCGCTCTCTCACTGTTAATGGCCATGCTCTCCTCTCGCTCTCTCACTGTTAATGGCCCTGCTCTCCTCTCGCTCTCTCACTGTTAATGGCCCTGCTCTCCTCTCGCTCTCTCACTGTTCACGGCCCTGCTTTCCTCTCGCTCTCTCAGTTAATGGCCCTGCCCTCCTCTCGCTCTCTCACTGTTAATGGCCCTGCCCTCCTCTCGCTCTCTCACTGTTAATGGCCCTGCCCTCCTCTCGCTCTCTCACTGTTAATGGCCCTGCCCTCCTCTCGCTCTCTCACTGTTAATGGCCCTGCCCTCCTCTCGCTCTCTCACTGTTAATGGCCCTGCCCTCCTCTCGCTCTCTCACTGTTAATGGCCCTGCCCTCCTCTCGCTCTCTCACTGTTAATGGCCCTGCCCTCCTCTCGCTCTCTCACTGTTAATGGCCCTGCTCTCCTCTCGCTCTCTCACTGTTAATGGCCCTGCTCTCCTCTCGCTCTCTCACTGTTAATGGCCCTGCCCTCCTCTCGCTCTCTCACTGTTAATGGCCCTGCCCTCCTCTCGCTCTCTCACTGTTAATGGCCCTGCCCTCCTCTCGCTCTCTCACTGTTAATGGCCCTGCCCTCCTCTCGCTCTCTCACTGTTAATGGCCCTGCCCTCCTCTCGCTCTCTCACTGTTAATGGCCCTGCTCTCCTCTCGCTCTCTCACTGTTAATGGCCCTGCCCTCCTCTCGCTCTCTCACTGTTAATGGCCCCGCTGCCCTCCTCTCGCTCTCTCACTGTTAATGGCCCTGCCCTCCTCTCGCTCTCTCACTGTTAATGGCCATACCCTCCTCTCGCTCTCTCACTGTTAATGGCCCTGCTCTCCTCTCGCTCTCTCACTGTTAATGGCCCTGCCCTCCTCTCGCTCTCACTGTTAATGGCCCTGCCCTCCTCTCGCTCTCTCACTGTTAATGGCCCTGCCCTCCTCTCGCTCTCTCACTGTTAATGGCCCTGCTCTCCTCTCGCTCTCTCACTGTTAATGGCCCTGCCCTCCTCTCGCTCTCTCACTGTTAATGGCCCTGCCCTCCTCTCGCTCTCTCACTGTTAATGGCCCTGCCCTCCTCTCGCTCTCTCACTGTTAATGGCCCTGCCCTCCTCTCGCTCTCTCACTGTTAATGGCCCTGCCTCCTCTCGCTCTCTCACTGTTAATGGCCCTGCCCTCCTCTCGCTCTCTCACTGTTAATGGCCCTGCCCTCCTCTCGCTCTCTCACTGTTAATGGCCCTGCTCTCCTCTCGCTCTCTCACTGTTAATGGCCCTGCTCTCCTCTCGCTCTCTCACTGTTAATGGCCCTGCCCTCCTCTCGCTCTCTCACTGTTAATGGCCCTGCCCTCCTCTCGCTCTCTCACTGTTAATGGCCCTGCTCTCCTCTCGCTCTCTCACTGTTAATGGCCCTGCCCTCCTCTCGCTCTCTCACTGTTAATGGCCCTGCCCTCCTCTCGCTCTCTCACTGTTAATGGCCCTGCTCTCCTCTCGCTCTCTCACTGTTAATGGCCCTGCCCTCCTCTCGCTCTCTCACTGTTAATGGCCCTGCCCTCCTCTCGCTCTCTCACTGTTAATGGCCCTGCCTCCTCTCGCTCTCTCACTGTTAATGGCCCTGCCCTCCTCTCGCTCTCTCACTGTTAATGGCCCTGCCCTCCTCTCGCTCTCTCACTGTTAATGGCCCTGCCCTCCTCTCGCTCTCTCACTGTTAATGGCCCTGCCCTCCTCTCGCTCTCTCACTGTTAATGGCCCTGCCCTCCTCTAGCTCTCTCACTGTTAATGGCCCTGCTCTCCTCTCGCTCTCTCACTGTTAATGGCCCTGCTCTCCTCTCGCTCTCTCACTGTTAATGGCCCTGCCCTCCTCTCGCTCTCTCACTGTTAATGGCCCTGCTCTCCTCTCGCTCTCTCACTGTTAATGGCCCTGCTCTCCTCTCGCTCTCTCACTGTTAATGGCCCTGCTCTCCTCTCGCTCTCTCACTGTTAATGGCCCTGCCCTCCTCTCGCTCTCTCACTGTTAATGGCACCTGCTCTCCTCTCGCTCTCTCACTGTTAATGGCCCTGCCCTCCTCTCGCTCTCTCACTGTTAATGGCCCTGCCCTCCTCTCGCTCTCTCACTGTTAATGGCCCTGCCCTCCTCTCGCTCTCTCACTGTTAATGGCCCTGCTCTCCTCTCGCTCTCTCACTGTTAATGGCCCTGCCCTCCTCTCGCTCTCTCACTGTTAATGGCCCCTGCCTTCCTCTCGCTCTCTCACTGTTAATGGCCCTGCCCTCCTCTCGCTCTCTCACTGTTAATGGCCCTGCCCTCCTCTCGCTCTCTCACTGTTAATGGCCCTGCCCTCCTCTCGCTCTCTCACTGTTAATGGCCCTGCTCTCCTCTCGCTCTCTCACTGTTAATGGCCCTGCCCTCCTCTCGCTCTCTCACTGTTAATGGCCCTGCCCTCCTCTCGCTCTCTCACTGTTAATGGCCCTGCCCTCCTCTCGCTCTCTCACTGTTAATGGCCCTGCCCTCCTCTCGCTCTCTCACTGTTAATGGCCCTGCCCTCCTCTCGCTCTCTCACTGTTAATGGCCCTGCCCTCCTCTCGCTCTCTCACTGTTAATGGCCCTGCTCTCCTCTCGCTCTCTCACTGTTAATGGCCCTGCTCTCCTCTCGCTCTCTCACTGTTAATGGCCCTGCCCTCCTCTCGCTCTCTCACTGTTAATGGCCCTGCCCTCCTCTCGCTCTCTCACTGTTAATGGCCCTGCTCTCCTCTCGCTCTCTCACTGTTAATGGCCCTGCCCTCCTCTGGCTCTTTCACTGTTAATGGCCCTGCCCTCCTCTGGCTCTCTCACTGTTAATGGCCCTGCCCTCCTCTGTCTCTCTCATTGTTAATGGCCGTGCCCTCCTCTCGCTCTCTCACTGTTAATGGCCCTGCTCTCCTCTCTCACTGTTAATGGCCACAGCCTCCTCTCTCCCTCTCACTGTTAATGGCCCTGCCCTCATTCGCTCTCTTACTGTTAATGGACCTGCTCTCCTCTCGCTCTCTCACTGTTAATGGACCTGCCCTCCTCTCACTCTCTCACTGTTAATGGCCCTGCCCTCCTCTCGCTCTCTCACTGTTAATGGCCCTGCCCTCCTCTCGCTCTCTCACTGTTAATGGCCCTGCTCTCCTCTCGCTCTCTCACTGTTAATGGCCCTGCCCTCCTCTCGCTCTCTCACTGTTAATGGCCCTGCCCTCCTCTCGCTCTCTCACTGTTAATGGCCCTGCCCTCCTCTCGCTCTCTCACTGTTAATGGCCCTGCCCTCCTCTCGCTCTCTCACTGTTAATGGCCCTGCTCTCCTCTCGCTCTCTCACTGTTAATGGCCCTGCCCTCCTCTCGCTCTCTCACTGTTAATGGCCCTGCCCTCCTCTCGCTCTCTCACTGTTAATGGCCCTGCCCTCCTCTCGCTCTCTCACTGTTAATGGCCCTGCCCTCCTCTCGCTCTCTCACTGTTAATGGCCATGCCCTCCTCTCGCTCTCTCACTGTTAATGGCCCCTGCCCTCCTCTCGCTCTCTCACTGTTAATGGCCCTGCCCTCCTCTCGCTCTCTCACTGTTAATGGCCCTGCCCTCCTCTCGCTCTCTCACTGTTAATGGCCCTGCCTCCTCTCGCTCTCTCACTGTTAATGGCCCTGCTCTCCTCTCGCTCTCTCACTGTTAATGGCCCTGCCCTCCTCTCGCTCTCTCACTGTTAATGGCCCTGCCCTCCTCTCGCTCTCTCACTGTTAATGGCCCTGCCCTCCTCTCGCTCTCTCACTGTTAATGGCCCTGCCCTCCTCTCGCTCTCTCACTGTTAATGGCCCTGCCCTCCTCTCGCTCTCTCACTGTTAATGGCCCTGCCCTCCTCTCGCTCTCTCACTGTTAATGGCCCTGCCCTCCTCTCGCTCTCTCACTGTTAATGGCCCTGCCCTCCTCTCGCTCTCTCACTGTTAATGGCCCTGCTCTCCTCTCGCTCTCTCACTGTTAATGGCCCTGCCCTCCTCTCGCTCTCTCACTGTTAATGGCCCTGCTCTCCTCTCGCTCTCTCACTGTTAATGGCCCTGCTCTCCTCTCGCTCTCTCACTGTTAATGGCCCTGCTCTCCTCTCGCTCTCTCACTGTTAATGGCCCTGCTCTCCTCTCGCTCTCTCACTGTTAATGGCCCCCGCTGCTTCTCTCGCTCTCTCACTGTTAATGGCCCTGCCCTCCTCTCGCTCTCTCACTGTTAATGGCCCTGCCCTCCTCTCGCTCTCTCACTGTTAATGGCCCTGCCCTCCTCTCGCTCTCTCACTGTTAATGGCCCTGCCCTCCTCTCGCTCTCTCACTGTTAATGGCCCTGCCTCCTCTCGCTCTCTCACTGTTAATGGCCCTGCTCTCCTCTCGCTCTCTCACTGTTAATGGCCATACCCTCCTCTAGCTCTCTCACTGTTAATGGCCCTGCTCTCCTCTCGCTCTCTCACTGTTAATGGCCCTGCCCTCCTCTCGCTCTCTCAGTTAATGGCCCTGCCCTCCTCTCGCTCTCTCACTGTTAATGGCCCTGCCCTCCTCTCACCCTCTCACTGTTAAATGGCCCTGCTCTCCTCTCGCTCTCTCACTGTTAATGGCCCTGCTCTCCTCTAGCTCTGTCACTGTTAATGGCCCTGCCCTCCTCTCGCTCTCTCACTGTTAATGGACCCCACTGCTTCTCTCGCTCTCTCACTGTTAAAGGCCATACCCTCCTCTCGCTCTCTCACTGTTAATGGACACCCGCTGCTTCTCTCGCTCTCTCACTGTTAATGGCCATACCCTCCTCTTGCTCTCTCACTGTTAATGGCCATACCCTCCTCTAGCTCTCTCACTGTTAATGGCCCTGCTCTCCTCTAGCTCCCTCATTGTTAATGGCCCTGCCCTCCTCTCCCTCTCTCACTGTTAATGGCCCTGCCCTCATTCGCTCTCTCACTGTTAATGGACCTGCCCTCCTCTCGCTCTCTGACTGTTAATGGCCCTGCTCTCCTCTAGCTCCCTCATTGTTAATGGACCTGCCCTCCTCTCGCTCTCTCACTGTTAATGGCCCTGCCCTCCTCTCGCTCTCTCACTGTTAATGGCCCTGCCCTCCTCTCTCTCCCTCACTATTAATGGCCCTGCCTTCCTCTCGCTCTCTCACTGTTAATGGCCCTGCCCTCCTCTCGCTCTCTCATTGTTAATGGACCTGCCCTCCTCTCGCTCTCTCACTGTTAATGGCCCTGCCCTCCTCTCGCTCTCTCACTGTTAATGGCCCCCGCTGCTTCTCTCGCTCTCTCACTGTTAATGGCACCCGCTGCTTCTCTCGCTCTCTCACTGTTAATAGCCATACCCTCCTCTAGCTCTCTCACTGTTAATGGCCATACCCTCCTCTAGCTCTCTCACTGTTAATGGCCCTGCTCTCCTCTCGCTCTCTCACTGTTAATGGACCTGCCCTCCTCTCGCTCTCTCAGTTAATGGCCCTGCCCTCCTCTCGCTCTCTCACTGTTAAAGGCCCTGCTCTCCTCTCGCTCTCTCACTGTTAATGGCCCTGCTCTCCTCTCGCTCTCTCACTGTTAATGGCCCCCGCTGCTTCTCTCGCTCTCTCACTGTTAATGGTCCTGTCCTCCTCTCGATCTCTCACTGTTAATGGCCCTGCCCTCCTCTCGCTCTCTCACTGTTAATGGCACTGCCCTCCTCTCGCTCTCTCACTGTTAATGGCCCTGCCCTCCTCTCGCTCTCTCACTGTTAATGGCCATACCCTCCTCTCGCTCTCTCACTGTTACTGGCCCTGCCCTCCTCTTGCTCTCTCACTGTTAATGGCCCTGCTCTCCTCTCGCTCTCTCACTGTTAATGGACCTGTCCTCCTCTCGCTCTCTCAGTTAATGGCCCTGCCCTCCTCTCGCTCTCTCACTGTTAATGGCCCTGCTCTCCTCTCGCTCTCTCACTGTTAATGGCCCTGCTCTCCTCTCGCTCTCTCACTGTTAATGGCCCTGCTCTCCTCTAGCTCCCTCATTGTTAATGGACCTGCCCTCCTCTCGCTCTCTCACTGTTAATGCACCTGCTCTCCTCTCGCTCTCTCACTGTTAATGGCCCTGCCCTCCTCTCGCTCTCTCACTGTTAATGGCCGTGCCCTCCTCTCGCTCTCTCACTGTTAATGGCCCTGCCCTCCTCTCGCTATCTCACTGTTAATGGCCCTGCTCTTCTCTCGCTCTCTCACTGTTACTGGCACTGCTCTCCTCTAGCTCTCACTGTTAATGGCACCCGCTGCTTCTCTCACACTCGCACTGTTAATGGCCATACCCTCCTCTAGCTCTCTAACTGTTAATGGCCCTGCTCTCCTCTCGCTCTCTCACTGTTAATGGCCCTGCCCTCCTCTCGCTCTCTCACTGTTAATGGCCCTGCTCTCCTCTCGCTCTCTCACTGTTAATGGCCCTGCTCTCCTCTAGCTCCCTCATTGTTAATGGACCTGCTCTCCTCTCGCTCTCTCACTGTTAATGGCCCTGCCCTCCTCTCGCTCTCTCACTGTTAATGGCCGTGCCCTCCTCTCGCTCTCTCACTGTTAATGGCCCTGCCCTCCTCTCGCTATCTCACTGTTAATGGCCCTGCTCTCCTCTAGCTCTCTCACTGTTACTGGCACTGCTCTCCTCTAGCTCTCACTGTTAATGGCACCCGCTGCTTCTCTCGCTCTCTCACTGTTAATGGCCATACCCTCCTCTAGCTCTCTAACTGTTAATGGCCCTGCTCTCCTCTCGCTCTCTCACTGTTAATGGCCCTGCCCTCCTCTCGCTCTCTCACTGTTAATGGCCCTGCCCTCCTCTCGCTCTCTCACTGTTAATGGCCCTGCCCTCCTCTCGCTCTCTCACTGTTAATGGCCCTGCCCTCCTCTCGCTCTCTCACTGTTAATGGCCCTGCCCTCCTCTCGCTCTCTCACTGTTAATGGCCCTGCCCTCCTCTCGCTCTCTCACTGTTAATGGCCCTGCCCTCCTCTCGCTCTCTCACTGTTAATGGCCCTGCCCTCCTCTCGCTCTCTCACTGTTAATGGCCCTGCCCTCATTCGCTCTCTCACTGTTAATGGATCTGCTCTCCTCTCGCTCTCTCACTGTTAATGGCCCTGCCCTCCTCTCGCTCTCTCACTGTTAAAGGCCCTGCTCTCCTCTCGCTCTCTCACTGTTAATGGCCCTGCTCTCCTCTCGCTCTCTCACTGTTAATGGCCCCCGCTGCTTCTCTCGCTCTCTCACTGTTAATGGTCCTGTACTCCTCTCGATCTCTCACTGTTAATGGCCCTGCCCTCCTCTCGCTCTCTCACTGTTAATGGCACTGCCCTCCTCTCGCTCTCTCACTGTTAATGGCCCTGCCCTCCTCTCGCTCTCTCACTGTTAATGGCCATACCCTCCTCTCGCTCTCTCACTGTTACTGGCCCTGCCCTCCTCTTGCTCTCTCACTGTTAATGGCCCTGCTCTCCTCTCGCTCTCTCACTGTTAATGGACCTGTCCTCCTCTCGCTCTCTCAGTTAATGGCCCTGCCCTCCTCTCGCTCTCTCACTGTTAATGGCCCTGCTCTCCTCTCGCTCTCTCACTGTTAATGGCCCTGCTCTCCTCTCGCTCTCTCACTGTTAATGGCCCTGCTCTCCTCTAGCTCCCTCACTGTTAATGGACCTGCCCTCCTCTCGCTCTCTCACTGTTAATGCACCTGCTCTCCTCTCGCTCTCTCACTGTTAATGGCCCTGCCCTCCTCTCGCTCTCTCACTGTTAATGGCCGTGCCCTCCTCTCGCTCTCTCACTGTTAATGGCCCTGCCCTCCTCTCGCTATCTCACTGTTAATGGCCCTGCTCTTCTCTCGCTCTCTCACTGTTACTGGCACTGCTCTCCTCTAGCTCTCACTGTTAATGGCACCCGCTGCTTCTCTCACACTCGCACTGTTAATGGCCATACCCTCCTCTAGCTCTCTAACTGTTAATGGCCCTGCTCTCCTCTCGCTCTCTCACTGTTAATGGCCCTGCCCTCCTCTCGCTCTCTCACTGTTAATGGCCCTGCTTTCCTCTCGCTCTCTCACTGTTAATGGCCCTGCTCTCCTCTAGCTCCCTCATTGTTAATGGACCTGCTCTCCTCTCGCTCTCTCACTGTTAATGGCCCTGCCCTCCTCTCGCTCTCTCACTGTTAATGGCCGTGCCCTCCTCTCGCTCTCTCACTGTTAATGGCCCTGCCCTCCTCTCGCTATCTCACTGTTAATGGCCCTGCTCTCCTCTAGCTCTCTCACTGTTACTGGCACTGCTCTCCTCTAGCTGTCACTGTTAATGGCACCCGCTGCTTCTCTCGCTCTCTCACTGTTAATGGCCATACCCTCCTCTAGCTCTCTAACTGTTAATGGCCCTGCTCTCCTCTCGCTCTCTCACTGTTAATGGCCGTGCCCTCCTCTCGCTCTCTCACTGTTAATGGCCCTGCCCTCCTCTCGCTATCTCACTGTTAATGGCCCTGCTCTTCTCTCGCTCTCTCACTGTTAATGGCACTGCTCTCCTCTAGCTCTCACTGTTAATGGCCCTGCCCTCCTCTCGCTCTCTCACTGTTAATGGCCCTGCTCTCCTCTCGCTCTCTCACTGTTAATGGCCCTGCTCTCCTCTCGCTCTCTCACTGTTAATGGCCCTGCTCTCCTCTCGCTCTCTCACTGTTAATGGCCCTGCTCTCCTCTAGCTCCCTCATTGTTAATGGACCTGCTCTCCTCTCGCTCTCTCACTGTTAATGGCCCTGCCCTCCTCTCGCTCTCTCACTGTTAATGGCCGTGCCCTCCTCTCGCTCTCTCACTGTTAATGGCCCTGCCCTCCTCTCGCTATCTCACTGTTAATGGCCCTGCTCTCCTCTAGCTCTCTCACTGTTACTGGCACTGCTCTCCTCTAGCTCTCACTGTTAATGGCACCCGCTGCTTCTCTCGCTCTCTCACTGTTAATGGCCATACCCTCCTCTAGCTCTCTAACTGTTAATGGCCCTGCTCTCCTCTCGCTCTCTCACTGTTAATGGCCCTGCCCTCCTCTCGCTCTCTCACTGTTAATGGCCCTGCCCTCCTCTCGCTCTCTCACTGTTAATGGCCCTGCACTCCTCTCGCTCTCTCACTGTTAATGGCCCTGCCCTCCTCTCGCTCTCTCACTGTTAATGGCCCTGCCCTCCTCTCGCTCTCTCACTGTTAAAGGCCCTGCTCTCCTCTCGCTCTCTCACTGTTAATGGCCCTGCTCTCCTCTCGCTCTCTCACTGTTAATGGCCCCCTGCTCTCTCTCGCTCTCTCACTGTTAATGGCCCTGTACTCCTCTCGCTCTCTCACTGTTAATGGCCCTGCCCTCCTCTCGCTCTCTCACTGTTAATGGCACTGCCCTCCTCTCGCTCTCTCACTGTTAATGGCCCTGCCCTCCTCTCGCTCTCTCACTGTTAATGGCCATACCCTCCTCTCGCTCTCTCACTGTTAATGGCCCTGCCCTCCTCTCGCTCTCTCACTGTTAATGGCCCTGCTCTCCTCTCGCTCTCTCACTGTTAATGGCCCTGCCCTCCTCTCGCTCTCTCACTGTTAATGGCCCTGCCCTCCTCTCGCTCTCTCACTGTTAATGGCCCTGCCCTCCTCTCGCTCTCTCACTGTTAATGGCCCTGCCCTCCTCTCGCTCTCTCACTGTTAATGGCCCTGCCCTCCTCTCGCTCTCTCACTGTTAATGGCCCTGCCCTCCTCTCGCTCTCTCACTGTTAATGGCCCTGCTCTCCTCTCGCTCTCTCACTGTTAATGGCCCTGCCCTCCTCTCGCTCTCTCACTGTTAATGGCCCTGCCCTCCTCTCGCTCTCTCACTGTTAATGGCCCTGCCCTCCTCTCGCTCTCTCACTGTTAATGGCCCTGCTCCTCCTCTCGCTCTCTCACTGTTAATGGCCCTGCTCTCCTCTCGCTCTCTCACTGTTAATGGCCCTGCCCTCCTCTCGCTCTCTCACTGTTAATGGCCCTGCCCTCCTCTCGCTCTCTCACTGTTAATGGCCCTGCCCTCCTCTCGCTCTCTCACTGTTAATGGCCCTGCTCTCCTCTCGCTCTCTCACTGTTAATGGCCCTGCCCTCCTCTCGCTCTCTCACTGTTAATGGCCCTGCTCTCCTCTCGCTCTCTCACTGTTAATGGCCCTGCTCTCCTCTAGCTCTCTCACTGTTAATGGACCTGCTCTCCTCTCGCTCTCTCACTGTTAATGGCCCTGCCCTCCTCTCGCTCTCTCACTGTTAATGGCCCTGCCCTCCTCTCGCTCTCTCACTGTTAATGGCCCTGCCCTCCTCTCGCTCTCTCACTGTTAATGGCCCTGCTCTCCTCTCGCTCTCTCACTGTTAATGGCCCTGCTCTCCTCTAGCTCTCTCACTGTTAATGGCACCCGCTGCTTCTCTCGCTCTCTCACTGTTAATGGCCATACCCTCCTCTAGCTCTCTCACTGTTAATGGCCCTGCTCTCCTCTCGCTCTCTCACTGTTAATGGCCCTGCCCTCCTCTCGCTCTCTCACTGTTAATGGCCCTGCTCTCCTCTCGCTCTCTCACTGTTAATGGCCCTGCCCTCCTCTCGCTCTCTCACTGTTAATGGCCCTGCCCTCCTCTCGCTCTCTCACTGTTAATGGCCCTGCCCTCCTCTCGCTCTCTCACTGTTAATGGCCCTGCCCTCCTCTCGCTCTCTCACTGTTAATGGCCCTGCCCTCCTCTCGCTCTCTCACTGTTAATGGCCCTGCCCTCCTCTCGCTCTCTCACTGTTAATGGCCCTGCCTCCTCTCGCTCTCTCACTGTTAATGGCCCTGCTCTCCTCTCGCTCTCTCACTGTTAATGGCCCTGCCCTCCTCTCGCTCTCTCACTGTTAATGGCCCTGCTCTCCTCTCGTTCTCTCACTGTTAATGGCCCTGCCCTCCTCTCGTTCTCTCACTGTTAATGGCCCTGCCCTCCTCTCGCTCTCTCACTGTTAATGGCATGCTCTCCTCTCGCTCTCTCACTGTTAATGGCCCTGCTCTCCTCTCGCTCTCTCACTGTTAATGGCCCTGCCCTCCTCTCGCTCTCTCACTGTTAATGGCCCTGCCCTCCTCTCGCTCTCTCACTGTTAATGGCCCTGCCCTCCTCTCGCTCTCTCACTGTTAATGGCCCTGCCCTCCTCTCGCTCTCTCACTGTTAATGGCCCTGCCCTCCTCTCGCTCTCTCACTGTTAATGGCCCTGCCCTCCTCTCGCTCTCTCACTGTTAATGGCCCTGCCCTCCTCTCGCTCTCTCACTGTTAATGGCCCTGCCCTCCTCTCGCTCTCTCACTGTTAATGGCCCTGCCCTCCTCTCGCTCTCTCACTGTTAATGGCCCTGCCCTCCTCTCGCTCTCTCACTGTTAATGGCCCTGCCCTCCTCTCGCTCTCTCACTGTTAATAGCCCTGCCCTCCTCTCACTCTCTCACTGTTAATGGCCCTGCTCTCCTCTAGCTCTGTCACTGTTAATGGCCCTGCCCTCCTCTCGCTCTCTCACTGTTAATGGCCCTGCTCTCCTCTCGCTCTCTCACTGTTAATGGCCCTGCCCTCCTCTCGCTCTCTCACTGTTAATGGACCCCGCTGCTTCTCTCGCTCTCTCACTGTTAATGGCCCTGCCCTCCTCTAGCTCTCTCACTGTTAATGGCCCTGCCCTCCTCTCGCTCTCTCACTGTTAATGGCCCTGCCCTCCTCTCGCTCTCTCACTGTTAATGGCCCTGCCCTCCTCTCGCTCTCTCACTGTTAATGGCCCTGCCCTCCTCTCGCTCTCTCACTGTTAATGGACCTGCTCTCCTCTCGCTCTCTCACTGTTAATGGCCCTGCCCTCCTCTCGCTCTCTCACTGTTAATGGCCCTGCTCTCCTCTCGCTCTCTCACTGTTAATGGCCCTGCTCTCCTCTCGCTCTCTCACTGTTAATGGCCCTGCTCTCCTCTAGCTCTCTCACTGTTAATGGCCCTGCCCTCCTCTCGCTCTCTCACTGTTAATGGCCCTGCTCTCCTCTCGCTCTCTCACTGTTAATGGCCCTGCCCTCCTCTCGCTCTCTCACTGTTAATGGCCGTGCCCTCCTCTCGCTCTCTCACTCTTAATGGCCCTGCCCTCCTCTCGCTATCTCACTGTTAATGGCCCTGCTCTTCTCTCGCTCTCTCAGTTACTGGCACTGCTCTCCTCTAGCTCTCACTGTTAATGGCACCCGCTGCTTCTCTCACACTCGCACTGTTAATGGCCATACCCTCCTCTAGCTCTCTAACTGTTAATGGCCCTGCTCTCCTCTCGCTCTCTCACTGTTAATGGCCCTGCCCTCCTCTCGCTCTCTCACTGTTAATGGCCCTGCTTTCCTCTCGCTCTCTCACTGTTAATGGCCCTGCTCTCCTCTAGCTCCCTCATTGTTAATGGACCTGCTCTCCTCTCGCTCTCTCACTGTTAATGGCCCTGCCCTCCTCTCGCTCTCTCACTGTTAATGGCCGTGCCCTCCTCTCGCTCTCTCACTGTTAATGGCCCTGCCCTCCTCTCGCTATCTCACTGTTAATGGCCCTGCTCTCCTCTAGCTCTCTCACTGTTACTGGCACTGCTCTCCTCTAGCTCTCACTGTTAATGGCACCCGCTGCTTCTCTCGCTCTCTCACTGTTAATGGCCATACCCTCCTCTAGCTCTCTAACTGTTAATGGCCCTGCTCTCCTCTCGCTCTCTCACTGTTAATGGCCCTGCCCTCCTCTCGCTCTCTCACTGTTAATGGCCCTGCCCTCCTCTCGCTCTCTCACTGTTAATGGCCCTGCCCTCCTCTCGCTCTCTCACTGTTAATGGCCCTGCCCTCCTCTCGCTCTCTCACTGTTAATGGCCCTGCCCTCCTCTCGCTCTCTCACTGTTAATGGCCCTGCCCTCCTCTCGCTCTCTCACTGTTAATGGCCCTGCCCTCCTCTCGCTCTCTCACTGTTAATGGCCCTGCCCTCCTCTCGCTCTCTCACTGTTAATGGCCCTGCCCTCCTTCGCTCTCTCACTGTTAATGGATCTGCTCTCCTCTCGCTCTCTCACTGTTAATGGCCCTGCCCTCCTCTCGCTCTCTCACTGTTAATGGCCGTGCCCTCCTCTCGCTCTCTCACTGTTAATGGCCCTGCTCTCCTACAGCTCCCTCATTGTTAATGGACCTGCCCTCCTCTCGCTCTCTCACTGTTAATGGCTCTGCTCTCCTCTCGCTCTCTCACTGTTAATGGCCCTGCCCTCCTCTCGCTCTCTCACTGTTAATGGCACCCGCTGCTTCTCTCGCTCTCTCACTGTTAATGGCCATATCCTCCTCTAGCTCTCTCACTGTTAATGCCCCTGCTCTCCTCTCGCTCTCTCACTGTTAATGGCCCTGCCCTCCTATCGCTCTCTCACTGTTAATGGCCCTGCTCTCCTCTCGCTCTCTCACTGTTAATGGACCTGCCCTCCTCTCGCTCGCTGACTGTTAATGGCCCTGCCCTCCTCTAGCTCTCACACTGTTAATGGACGCCGCTGCTTCTCTCGCTCTCTCACTGTTAATGGCCATACCCTCCTCTAGCTCTCTCATTGTTAATGGCCCTGCCCTCCTCTCGCTCTCTCACTGTTAATGGCCCTGCTCTCCTCTCGCTCTCTCACTGTTAATGGCCCTGCTCTCCTCTCGCTCTCTCACTGTTAATTGCCCTGCTCTCCTCTAGCTCTGTCACTGCTAATGGCCCTGCCCTCCTCTCGCTCTCTCACTGTTAATGGCCCTGCCCTCCTCTAGCTCTCTCACTGTTAATGGACCCCGCTGCTTCTCTCGCTCTCTCACTGTTAATGGCCATACCCTCCTCTCGCTCTCTCACTGTTAATGGCCCTGCCCTCCTCTCGCTCTCTCACTGTTAATGGCCCTGCCCTCCTCTCACTCTCTCACTGTTAATGGCCCTGCTCTCCTCTCGCTCTCTCACTGTTAATGGCCCTGCTCTCCTCTAGCTCTGTCACTGTTAATGGCCCTGCCCTCCTCTCGCTCTCTCACTGTTAATGGACCCCACTGCTTCTCTCGCTCTCTCACTGTTAAAGGCCATACCCTCCTCTCGCTCTCTCACTGTTAATGGACCCCGCTGCTTCTCTCGCTCTCTCACTGTTAATGGCCATACCCTCCCCTAGCTCTCTCACTGTTAATGGCCATACCCTCCTCTAGCTCTCTCACTGTTAATGGCCCTGCTCTCCTCTAGCTCCCTCATTGTTAATGGCCCTGCTCTCCTCTCCCTCTCTCACTGTTAATGGCCCTGCCCTCATTCGCTCTCTCACTGTTAATGGACCTGCCTCCTCTCGCTCTCTCACTGTTAATGGCCATACCCTCCTCTCGCTCTCTCACTGTTAATGGCCCTGCCCTCCTCTCGCTCTCTCACTGTTAATGGCCCTGCCCTCCTCTCACTCTCTCACTGTTAAATGGCCCTGCTCTCCTCTCGCTCTCTCACTGTTAATGGCCCTGCTCTCCTCTAGCTCTGTCACTGTTAATGGCCCTGCCCTCCTCTCGCTCTCTCACTGTTAATGGACCCCACTGCTTCTCTCGCTCTCTCACTGTTAAAGGCCATACCCTCCTCTCGCTCTCTCACTGTTAATGGACCCCGCTGCTTCTCTCGCTCTCTCACTGTTAATGGCCATACCCTCCTCCAGCTCTCTCACTGTTAATGGCCATACCCTCCTCTAGCTCTCTCACTGTTAATGGCCCTGCTCTCCTCTAGCTCCCTCATTGTTAATGGCCCTGCCCTCCTCTCCCTCTCTCACTGTTAATGGCCCTGCCCTCATTCGCTCTCTCACTGTTAATGGACCTGCCCTCCTCTCGCTCTCTCACTGTTAATGGCCCTGCTCTCCTCTAGCTCCCTCATTGTTAATGGACCTGCCCTCCTCTCGCTCTCTCACTGTTAATGGCCCTGCCCACCTCTCGCTCTCTCATTGTTAATGGCCCTGCCCTCCTCTCTCTCCCTCACTGTTAATGGCCCTGCCTTCCTCTCGCTCTCTCACTGTTAATGGCCCTGCCCTCCTCTCGCTCTCTCATTGTTAATGGACCTGCTCTCCTCTCGCTCTCTCACTGGTAATGGCCGTGCCCTCCTCTCGCTCTCTCACTGTTAATGGCCCTGCCCTCCTCTCGCTCTCTCACTGTTAATGGCCCTGCCCTCCTCTCGCTATCTCACTGTTAATGGCCCTGCTCTTCTCTCGCTCTCTCACTGTTACTGGCACTGCTCTCCTCTAGCTCTCTCACTGTTAATGGCCGTGCCCTCCTCTCGCTCTCTCACTGTTAATGGCCCTGCCCTCCTCTCGCTATCTCACTGTTAATGGCCCTGCTCTCCTCTAGCTCTCTCACTGTTACTGGCACTGCTCTCCTCTAGCTCTCACTGTTAATGGCACCCGCTGCTTCTCTCGCTCTCTCACTGTTAATGGCCATACCCTCCTCTAGCTCTCTAACTGTTAATGGCCCTGCTCTCCTCTCGCTCTCTCACTGTTAATGGCCCTGCCCTCCTCTCGCTCTCTCACTGTTAATGGCCCTGCCCTCCTCTCGCTCTCTCACTGTTAATGGCCCTGCCCTCCTCTCGCTCTCTCACTGTTAATGGCCCTGCCCTCCTCTCGCTCTCTCACTGTTAATGGCCCTGCCCTCCTCTCGCTCTCTCACTGTTAATGGCCCTGCCCTCCTCTCGCTCTCTCACTGTTAATGGCCCTGCCCTCCTCTCGCTCTCTCACTGTTAATGGCCCTGCCCTCCTCTCGCTCTCTCACTGTTAATGGCCCTGCCCTCCTCTCGCTCTCTCACTGTTAATGGCCCTGCCTTCCTCTCGCTCTCTCACTGTTAATGGCCCTGCCCTCCTCTCGCTCTCTCACTGTTAATGGCCCTGCCCTCCTCTCGCTCTCTCACTGTTAATGGCCCTGCCCTCATTCGCTCTCTCACTGTTAATGGATCTGCTCTCCTCTCGCTCTCTCACTGTTAATAGCCCTGCCCTCCTCTCGCTCTCTCACTATTAATGGCCCTGCCCTCCTCTCGCTCTCTCACTGTTAATGGCCCTGCTCTCCTCCAGCTCCGTCATTATTAATGGACCTGCCCTCCTCTCGCTCTCTCACTGTTAATGGCCCTGCTCTCCTCTCGCTCTCTCACTGTTAATGGCCCTGCCCTCCTCTCGCTCTCTCACTGTTAATGGCACCCGCTGCTTCTCTCGCTCTCTCACTGTTAATGGCCATACCCTCCTCTAGCTCTCTCACTGTTAATGGCCATACCCTCCTCTAGCTCTCTCACTGTTAATGGCCCTGCCCTCCTCTTGCTCTCTCACTGTTAATGGCCCTGCTCTCCTCTCGCTCTCTCACTGTTAATGGCCCTGCTTTCCTCTCGCTCTCTCAGTTAATGGCCCTGCTCTCCTCTCGCTCTCTCACTGTTAATGGCCCTGCCCTCCTATCGCTCTCTCACTGTTAATGGCCCTGCCCTCCTCTCGCTCTCTCACTGTTAATGGACCTGCCCTCCTCTCGCTCTCTCACTGTTAAATGGCCCTGCCCTCCTCTCGCTCTCTGACTGTTAATGGCCCTGCCCTCCTCTAGCTCTCTCACTGTTAATGGACGCCGCTGCTTCTCTCGCTCTCTCACTGTTAATGGCCATACCCTCCTCTAGCTCTCTCATTGTTAATGGCCCTGCCCTCCTCTCGCTCTCTCACTGTTAATGGCCCTGCTCTCCTCTCGCTCTCTCACTGTTAAATGGCCCTGCTCTCCTCTCGCTCTCTCACTGTTAATTGCCCTGCTCTCCTCTAGCTCTGTCACTGTTAATGGCCCTGCCCTCCTCTCGCTCTCTCACTGTTAATGGCCCTGCCCTCCTCTAGCTCTCTCACTGTTAATGGACCCCGCTGCTTCTCTCGCTCTCTCACTGTTAATGGCCATACCCTCCTCTCGCTCTCTCACTGTTAATGGCCCTGCCCTCCTCTCGCTCTCTCACTGTTAATGGCCCTGCCCTCCTCTCACTCTCTCACTGTTAAATGGCCCTGCTCTCCTCTCGCTCTCTCACTGTTAATGGCCCTGCTCTCCTCTAGCTCTGTCACTGTTAATGGCCCTGCCCTCCTCTCGCTCGCTCACTGTTAATGGACCCCACTGCTTCTCTCGCTCTCTCACTGTTAAAGGCCATACCCTCCTCTTGCTCTCTCACTGTTAATGGACCCCGCTGCTTCTCTCGCTCTCTCACTGTTAATGGCCATACCCTCCCCTAGCTCTCTCACTGTTAATGGCCATACCCTCCTCTAGCTCTCTCACTGTTAATGGCCCTGCTCTCCTCTAGCTCCCTCATTGTTAATGGCCCTGCTCTCCTCTCCCTCTCTCACTGTTAATGGCCCTGCCCTCATTCGCTCTCTCACTGTTAATGGACCTGCCTCCTCTCGCTCTCTCACTGTTAATGGCCATACCCTCCTCTCGCTCTCTCACTGTTAATGGCCCTGCCCTCCTCTCGCTCTCTCACTGTTAATGGCCCTGCCCTCCTCTCGCTCTCTCACTGTTAATGGCCCTGCCCTCCTCTCACTCTCTCACTGTTAAATGGCCCTGCTCTCCTCTCGCTCTCTCACTGTTAATGGCCCTGCTCTCCTCTAGCTCTGTCACTGTTAATGGCCCTGCCCTCCTCTCGCTCTCTCACTGTTAATGGACCCCACTGCTTCTCTCGCTCTCTCACTGTTAATGGCCATACCCTCCTCTAGCTCTCTCACTGTTAATGGCCATACCCTCCTCTAGCTCTCTCACTGTTAATGGCCCTGCTCTCCTCTAGCTCCCTCATTGTTAATGGCCCTGCCCTCCTCTCCCTCTCTCACTGTTAATGGCCCTGCCCTCATTCGCTCTCTCACTGTTAATGGACCTGCCCTCCTCTCGCTCTCTCACTGTTAATGGCCCTGCTCTCCTCTAGCTCCCTCATTGTTAATGGACCTGCCCTCCTCTCGCTCTCTCACTGTTAATGGCCCTGCCCACCTCTCGCTCTCTCACTGTTAATGGCCCTGCCCTCCTCTCTCTCCCTCACTGTTAATGGCCCTGCCTTCCTCTCGCTCTCTCACTGTTAATGGCCCTGCCCTCCTCTCGCTCTCTCATTGTTAATGGACCTGCTCTCCTCTCGCTCTCTCACTGGTAATGGCCCTGCCCTCCTCTTGCTCTCTCACTGTTAATGGCCCTGCCCTCCTCTCGCTCTCTCACTGTTAATGGCCCTGCCCTCCTCTCGCTATCTCACTGTTAATGGCCCTGCTCTTCTCTCGCTCTCTCACTGTTACTGGCACTGCTCTCCTCTAGCTCTCACTGTTAATGGCACCCGCTGCTTCTCTCACACTCGCACTGTTAATGGCCATACCCTCCTCTAGCTCTCTAACTGTTAATGGCCCTGCTCTCCTCTCGCTCTCTCACTGTTAATGGCCCTGCCCTCCTCTCGCTCTCTCACTGTTAATGGCCCTGCTCTCCTCTCGCTCTCTCACTGTTAATGGCCCTGCTCTCCTCTAGCTCCCTCATTGTTAATGGACCTGCTCTCCTCTCGCTCTCTCACTGTTAATGGCCCTGCCCTCCTCTCGCTCTCTCACTGTTAATGGCCGTGCCCTCCTCTCGCTCTCTCACTGTTAATGGCCCTGCCCTCCTCTCGCTATCTCACTGTTAATGGCCCTGCTCTCCTCTAGCTCTCTCACTGTTACTGGCACTGCTCTCCTCTAGCTCTCACTGTTAATGGCACCCGCTGCTTCTCTCGCTCTCTCACTGTTAATGGCCATACCCTCCTCTAGCTCTCTAACTGTTAATGGCCCTGCTCTCCTCTCGCTCTCTCACTGTTAATGGCCCTGCCCTCCTCTCGCTCTCTCACTGTTAATGGCCCTGCCCTCCTCTCGCTCTCTCACTGTTAATGGCCCTGCCCTCCTCTCGCTCTCTCACTGTTAATGGCCCTGCCCTCCTCTCGCTCTCTCACTGTTAATGGCCCTGCCCTCCTCTCGCTCTCTCACTGTTAATGGCCCTGCCCTCCTCTCGCTCTCTCACTGTTAATGGCCCTGCCCTCCTCTCGCTCTCTCACTGTTAATGGCCCTGCCCTCCTCTCGCTCTCTCACTGTTAATGGCCCTGCCTTCCTCTCGCTCTCTCACTGTTAATGGCCCTGCCCTCCTCTCGCTCTCTCACTGTTAATGGCCCTGCCCTCCTCTCGCTCTCTCACTGTTAATGGCCCTGCCCTCATTCGCTCTCTCACTGTTAATGGATCTGCTCTCCTCTCGCTCTCTCACTGTTAATGGCCCTGCTCTCCTCCAGCTCCCTCATTGTTAATGGACCTGCCCTCCTCTCGCTCTCTCACTGTTAATGGCCCTGCTCTCCTCTCGCTCTCTCACTGTTACTGGCCCTGCCCTCCTCTCGCTCTCTCACTGTTAATGGCACCCGCTGCTTCTCTCGCTCTCTCACTGTTAATGGCCATACCCTCCTCTAGCTCTCTCACTGTTAATGGCCATACCCTCCTCTAGCTCTCTCACTGTTAATGGCCCTGCCCTCCTCTTGCTCTCTCACTGTTAATGGCCCTGCTCTCCTCTCGCTCTCTCACTGTTAATGGCCCTGCTTTCCTCTCGCTCTCTCAGTTAATGGCCCTGCTCTCCTCTCGCTCTCTCACTGTTAATGGCCCTGCCCTCCTATCGCTCTCTCACTGTTAATGGCCCTGCCCTCCTATCGCTCTCTCACTGTTAATGGCCCTGCCCTCCTCTCGCTCTCTCACTGTTAATGGACCTGCCCTCCTCTCGCTCTCTCACTGTTAAATGGCCCTGCCCTCCTCTCGCTCTCTGACTGTTAATGGCCCTGCCCTCCTCTAGCTCTCTCACTGTTAATGGACGCCGCTGCTTCTCTTGCTCTCTCACTGTTCATGGCCATACCCTCCTCTAGCTCTCTCACTGTTACTGGCACTGCTCTCCTCTAGCTCTCACTGTTAATGGCACCCGCTGCTTCTCTCGCTCTCTCACTGTTAATGGCCATACCCTCCTCTAGCTCTCTAACTGTTAATGGCCCTGCCCTCCTCTCGCTCTCTCACTGTTAATGGCCCTGCCCTCATTCGCTCTCTCACTGTTAATGGACCTGCTCTCCTCTCGCTCTCTCACTGTTAATGGCCATACCCTCCTCTCGCTCTCTCACTGTTAATGGCCCTGCTCTCCTCTAGCTCCCTCATTGTTAATGGACCTGCCCTCCTCTCGCTCTCTCACCGTTAATGGCCCTGCTCTCCTCTCGCTCTCTCACTGTCAATGGCCCTGCCCTCCTCTCGTTCTCTCACTGTTAATGGACCTGCTCTCCTCTCGCTCTCTCACTGTTAATGGCCCTGCTCTCCTCTCGCTCTCTCACTGTTAATGGCCCCCGCTGCTTCTCTCGCTCTCTCACTGTTAATGGACCTATCCTCCTCTCGCTCTCTCACTGTTAATGGCCCCCGCTGCTTCTCTAGCTCACTGTTAATGGCCCTGCCCTCCTCTCACTCTCTCACTGTTAAATGGCCCTGCCCTCCTTTCGCTCTCTCACTGTTAATGGCCCCCGCTGCTTCTCTAGCTCACTGTTAATGGCCCTGCCCTCCTCTCACTCTCTCACTGTTAAATGGCCCTTCTCTCCTCTCGCTCTCTCACTGTTAATGGCCCTTCTCTCCTCTCGCTCTCTCACTGTTCATGGCCCTGCCCTCCTCTCGCTCTCTCACTGTTCATGGCCCCCGCTGCTTCTCTCGCTCTCTCACTGTTAATGGCCCTGCTCTCCTCTCGCTCTCTCACTGTTAATGGCCCTGCCCTCCTCTCGCTCTCTCACTGTTAATGGCCCTGCCCTCCTCTCGCTATCTTACTGTTAATGGCCCTGCTCTCCTCTAGCTCTCACTGTTAATGGCACCCGCTGCTTCTCTCGCTCTTTTACTGTTAATGGCCATACCCTCCCCTAGCTCTCTCACTGTTAATGGCCATACCCTCCTCTAGCTCTCTCACTGTTAATGGCACCCGCCGCTTCTCTCGCTCTCTCACTGTTAATGGCCCTGCCCTCCTCTAGCTCTCTCACTGTTACTGGCACTGCTCTCCTCTAGCTCTCACTGTTAATGGCACCCGCTGCTTCTCTCGCTCTCACTGTTAAAGGCCACTCTGCTTCTCACACTCGCTGTTAATGGCAATGCTGCTCCTCTCGCGGTCTCACTGTTAATGGCCGCATTCAATTGATGATGTAGTGACCAACAATATTGTGAAGCAAATCAGTGATTGACTAGTCAGCTTATAAACTGTAATCTGTCTACACTCACCATTGATGAGCTCCTCTTTTAGTTTCTGAAGTTCTTTCCTCATTTCTTCCAAGATATCCTGTTTTAAAAGAAAAAATGCCACCAATGAGAGAAAGGAAAAATCAAGGGAAAATAAGAGCAGCATATTTGCATGCAAAGCCCTCAATCGAGCTGGTACTGTACTCAACAATCCTATGACAGCAAGAGCGAACTTGACAGGAAACAATGTCAGAGACCAACTGAGTGAGAGCGCTCCAGAGTCAGAGCATGAGCTGAGTGTTGAACACAAAGAAATTCAGAAGGGATGTTAATGCTATGGGGGAAGTAGATTGTATCTCAGTCCTTCAGAGGGAAGTTTCTAACAAAGAATTGCACAACTGGAGGCTAGAGGACATGGAGCTTAGAGAGTTCAGCGTGGCACAACAACGCATCAAGAGATACCAGTAGCAAGTCCTCGAAGTAGATCTCAATTGGATAACAGAGCCGGAGTTAAGGAGGCACCAGTGTCAGGGAGAGAGGTTAAAAAAACACCTACAGTGACGTCAGGAAGCTGTATTTTATTTATTTTTCGGGACTGGAGGAAGATTTGGAGTGCAAGTCCCCAGAGGTTGGTGTTGGGTCCCTTGTTCTCCCAGATATATTATGACGTAGACCTTGGTGCACAGGGCATCATTTCAAAATTTGCAGATGATACAAAACTTGGAAGCGCTGTGAACCGTGAAGATAGTGTAGAACTTGAAAAGGATATAAACAGATTAGTGGCATGGGTGGACAAGTGGCAGATGAAATCTAACAGAGAAGTGTGAAGTGACATTTTGGTAGGAAGAATATGGAGATATAATATAAAATGAAGGGTACAAATCTAAAGGGGTGCAAGAGCAGAGGGACCTGAGTGCATATACGCATAAATCATTGAAGGTGGCAGGGCAAGTTGAGAGAGTGGTTAATAAAGCATCCTAAGCTTTATTAATTGGGGTATATAGTATAAAAGTAAGGAAATTATGTTAAACATGTATAGGACATTGGTTTGGTCTCAGTGGAGTATTGCATCAAGTTCTGGGCCCCACACCATAGGAAGGATGTGAAGGTATTAGAGAGGGTGCAGAAAAGAATCACAATAATGGTTCCAGGGGTGAGGAACTTCAGTTACCTCAATAGATTGGAGAGGTTGGGACTACTTTCCTTGAAGAGAAGGTTGAGAGAGATTTGATAGAGGTATTCAAATCATGAGGGGTCTGATCAGAGTTGATAGGAAAAAGCTGTTCCCATTGGTGGAAGGATCGAGAATGAGAGGGTACAGATATAAGGTAATTGGCAGAAGAAGCAATGGAGACATGAGGAAAAACTTTTTCACGCAGCGAGTAGTTAGGATCTGGAGTGCAGTGCCTGAGAGTGTGGTGGAGGTGGATTCAATTGAGGCATTCAAGAAGGAATTGGATTGTTAGCTGAAAAGGAAGAATATGCAGGGCTACAGGGAGGTGGTGGTGGAGTGGCACTTGGTAAAAGCCTTCCAGAGAAAGCAAGCGCAAACACTTATTTCCAATAATTGTATATTGAGGAAGAATGAGTCTGAAGCTAGCCTGTACCTTAAAATAAGGTTATTTCCAAGACAGCTAGGTAAAGTCACAAACTCCCCTAGTTCCTCCCAGACATCCAGAGTGAACTGGTTTATATACTCTTGCAACTGCTGCAGTCCATGTGGTGTAAGTACATTCATAGTGCTGTTTGGGAAGGAGTTCCAGTGACAGTGAAGGAATGGCAATATCGTACCAAGTCAGGATGGTGTGTGTCTTGGGGGGAAACTGGCAGGTAACAGTCATCCCATGTGTCTGCTACCCTCATTCTCCAAGGTAGTATAGGTCACAGGTTTAGGAGGTTCTGGTGGAGGAGGCTTGGCAAGTTGCTGCAGTGCATCCTGTAGATGGTACGCACTGCTGTCACTGTGTGCTGGTGGTGGAGGGAGTGAATGTTGAAGCTGATGGATGGGTTTCCAATTAAGTGGGCTGCTTTGTCCTGGATGGTGCCGAGCTTCTTGAGTGTTGCTGCAACTGCACTCATCCAGGAAAGTGGAGAGTCTTCTATTGTACACCTGTCTTGTGACTTGTATCACAGAATTGTTTCAATTCAGGAGGCCTCAACCCGTTACATCTGTGCTGGCAATCCATAGGATCAATTTACCTATTGCCATTCCCCTGCCTTCTCCCCGTATCCCTGCACATTCTTCCTTTTCAGATAATAATTTAATTCTCTTTTGAATGTCTCAATTGAACCTGTCACCACCACAAACTCAGGCAGTGCATTCCAGGTCCTAATCCTCGCTGCATGAAATTTTTCCTCATGTTGTTATTGCTTCTTTTGCCAATTACCTTATATTTGTGCCTTCTCATTCTCGATCCTTCCACCAATGGGAACATTTTCTCCCAATCTACTCTGTCCAGAGCCCTCATGATTTTTAATACCTCTATCCAATCTCCTCTCAACCTTCTCCAAGGAAAACAGTTCCAACTTCACCAATCTATATACATAACTGAAGTTTTCATCCCTCAAACCATTCCCATCAATCTTCTCTGCACACTCTCTAATGCCTCAGTAACATTAGCTTCATGAGACATTATTCTCAGTTGGGCCTCAAGAGTTTATTACGAGCAAGCTTCTGGCGCCAGTCACAACCGGCTGGCCATGGGATGTTGCGAGGAATGGGACTGACCAGCGAGGACACCTGCACATTACCTCCCAAAAAATTCTGAGAGGTTTTGCAAGTGTGACTGACCACACAGAAACAGCAACATTAATTTCAGGATGGTAGTCAGGCTCTGGGGAGTCAGGAGATGAATCACTTGATGCAGAAGTCTCAGCCTCTGAACTGCTCTTGTAGCCACAGTATTTCCATGGTTATTCCAGTTAAGCTTCTGATTGATAACCCCCAGGATGTTTATGGTAGCGGATTCAGCGATGGTAATGTCACGGGGAAATGGTTAGATTCTTATCTTAGAGATGGTCATTGCCTGGGACTGCTTAAGTATCTGAACAGTTGTGTATGGTACTGAGGACTGTGAAATCAATAACCAACACTCCCACTTCTATGATGGAGGGAAGGCCATTAATGAAGCAGCTGCAGACGGTTAGACCTAGGACACTACCCTGAGGTACTCCTGCCACGATGTTCTGGGGCAAAACTGATTGTGGTTGTTGGAGGCCCATCACCTTCTTTTGTGCTAGGTGTGACTCCAACCAGTACAGAGTTTCCTCCGATTCCCATCAAATTCAATTTCATCAATTCCTTGATGCCACAATTGGTTAATATCAAGGGCAGTCACTATCACCTCAACTATGGGATTCAGCTCTTTTGTCCATGTTTAGGTCTGGAACTGTTTTCCTGGCAGAACCCAAATTGAGCATTGGTGAGTAGATTGTTGCTGAATAAATGCCGCCTAATAGCACTATCAACGATATTTTGGTGGTAACTGAGAATAAATTGATGGAGCAGTAATTGGCTGGACTGAATTTGTCTGGCTTTTGGTGGACAGGGCCTACCTGGGTAATTTTCCACTTTGTTGTATAATCAGTATTCTAACTGTACTGTAATAGCTTGGCTAGAGAGATGATTAATACTGTAGCACAAGTATTCGGCACTTTAGCTGAAATGCTGTCAGGGCCCATAGCCTTTGCTCCATCCACTGTGCACAGCTGCTTCTTGATAGCATCAGTGTAGAATGTATTGAGGGTGCAGAATTCTTAAACTGCATTCAGAACTTTGTTGCCAGCACTCAGCATACCCAGCAAGACAATGAGCGTTCTGGATTTAGTTTTCGGGAATGAAGCTGACAGGTGGAAGCAGAATTATTGAAGAGCATTTTTTTTGGCAGTGATCGTAATTCAGTTAGATTTAATGTTATTGTGGAAAAGAACAAAGATAGTCCCAGAGTAAAAGAGAAAGCTGAGATGTACTTCAGTAAATATGGTTTTAAAAGTCAATTAGTGGCATATCAGTGTGAAGCATTCAAGGAGGAGGTTGATGGAACATCTGAATTCTCATAGGGTGGGACTCTCAAACCTAGAATTCCTTAGAAGTTAAGGAGCACACAGGGTAGGAAAAGGCAAGAAAGGGAAGCTTATGTCAAATACTTGAGCTCAAAACTGAAGAAAGTCTACACAAACATAGAAAGTACAGGGGTGAAATTAAAAAGAAACAGCAAGGGCAGCAAACATTGATATATTGTTGTTTATAGGCCACCAAATAGTAGTGGTAGTGTGGAGCATGGTATTATTAAGGAGATTAGAGAAGCATGTAGCATGGGTGATACAGTGATCATGGGTGACTTAAATCTGCATAAACACTGGGTAAATCTAGTGAGCACTAATGCTGTGCAGGACGAGTTTGAGTATGTTAGGGATGTTTTTCTGGAGCAGTATATTGAGGAACCGACTAGAGAACAGGCTATTTTAGATTTCGTATTATTTAACGAGAAAAGGCGAATAATGATCTTGCTGTATAAGAACTTTTAGGGATGAGTGACCATAATATGATAGAACTTTACGTTATGTTTGAAAGTGAGGTAGTTCAATCTGAAGCCAGGGTGTTTGTTAAATTTGAATAAAGGAAATTTTGAAGGTTTGAGGGCAAATTGGCTGAGGTGGATTGGGACAATACATCAAAAGGTATGACGGTACAAAGGCAATGGATATTGTTGGATAGTGTTTAAAGAATTATTACAGTTTACAGCAATTATACATTCCTCAAGGCACATAAACCCAAAAGGAAAAGTGAGTCAACCATGGCTAGCAAAGGAAGTTAAGAACTGTATAAGATTAAAAAAGGCTTCTCCAGATATGTAAAAAGAAACGTTTGGCTGAGACAAATGTGGGCCCAATACAGGAAGAATCAGGAGAATTTATAATGGGGAATAGAGAAATGGCAGAGAAGCTAAATGATTACTTTGTGTCTGTCTTCACTGAGGAAGATACAAGAAATCTCACTGAATTAGAGATCCAATGGACTAGGGAGAATAAGGAACTAAAGGAAATTAATATGGGTCAGATAGCTGTATTGGAGAAATTAATGGAACTGAAGGTTGTTAAGTCCCTGGGGCCTGATATTCTGCTTCCCAGAGGTAGCTATGGAGACATGGATACATTGGTGATCATCTTCCAAAATTCTATAGATCCTGGAACAGCTCCTGCAGATTGGAAGGTTGCAAGTGTCACCCTACTTTTAAGAAGGGAGGGAGAGAGAAAATAGGGAACTACAGACCTGTTAGCCTTACTTCAGTAGTAGGCAAAGTGCTAAAGTCTATTATAAAGGATGTGATAAATCAACACTTGGATAATAATGATCTGACTGGGCATAGTCAACATGGATTTATAAATGGCAAACCTGTTGGAAGTTTTTTTGAGGATGTTACTAACAGAATTGATAGATGGGAGTCAGTGGCCGTAATGTACTTGGATTTTCAGAAGGCTTTCGATTAACATTAAAGCACACGGGATAGGAAGTAATATAGTAGCATGGATTAAGGATTGGTTAACAGGCAGAAAACAGAGCAGGAATAAATGGGTCATTCTTGCGTTGGCAAGCTGTGACTAGTGGGATATTGCAAGGATCAGTACTTGGGACCCAGCTATTCCCAACATATATCAAAGATTTGGATGTGGGAACCAAATGTAAAATTTCCAAGTTCGCAGATGACACAAAGCTGGTGGGAATGTGTGTTGTGAGGAAGACGCAAAGCAACTTCAAGGGGATTTGGACAGACTTAGTGAGTGAGCAAGAACATGGCAGATGGGATATAAAGGGGAAAATGTAAAGTTACCCACTTTGGTAGGGGGAATAGATGTGCAGGGTATTTCATAAATAGGGAGTGTGTCGATGTACAAAGAGACCTGGATATCCTCGTCAATAAGTCACTGAAGGCAAACATGCAGGTGCAACAAGCAATTAGGAAGGCTAATGGTACGTTAGCCTTTATCGCAAGAGGATTTGAGTACAGGAGTAGTCCAAACCCTTCCAAACCCACGACTACAACCACCTAGAAGGTTAAGGGCAGCAGATAGATGGGAACACCACCACCTGAAAGTTCTCCTCCAAGTCACTCACCATACTGACTTGGAAATACATCACCGTTCCTTCACTGTTGCTGGGTCAAAATCCTGCAATTCCCTCCCTAACAGCACCGTGGTGTAACTACACCACATGGACTGCAGCGGTTCAAGAAGGCAGCTCACCACCACCGTCTCAAGGGCAACTAGGGATGGGCAATAAATGCTGGCCCAGCCAGTGAAGCCCACAACCCATGAATGAATAAAAAAGGCCTTGCTTCAATTGTAGAAAACCTTATTCAGGCTGGAGCATGGTGTGTAGTTTTGGTCCCCTTACCTTAGGAAGAATATTGCTGCCACAGAGGGAGTGCAACGAAGGTTCACCAGGCTTGTTCCTGGGATGGCAGAACTGTTCTATGATGAGCGATTGGGGAAACTGGGCCTGTGTTCTCTAGAGTTTTGGAGCATTAGAGGTAATCTCACTGAAACCTACAAAATACTTGAAGGGATAGACAGGGTGGATGCAGGTAAGCTGTTTCCCTTGGTTGGGGAGTCTTCAAAGTAAGGGGAAATACTTGGCCACTTGGACCTTGTTGAGGTAAAGTTTATCAGAGGGTGGTGAATCTTTGGAATTCTCTATCCCAGAGGGCTGTGGAAGCTCAGTCATTTAATATGTTTAAAGCAGAGTGACAGATTTCTAAATACCAAAGACATAAGGGATATGGGGAGAGTATGGGAAAAAGGCATTGAAGGGGATGATCAGCCATGATCATATTGGATGTTGGAGCAGGCTCATTGGGCTGAATTGCTTACCCCGCTCCTATTTTCCTAAAAAGGAAATTAGGAAAGCAAAGAGAATATTAAATACTGGCAAGTCAAATAAGGGAAAACACAAAGATATTTTATCTATGCATAAAGGGCAAGAGGATAACGAAGGAAAGAGTCAGGCTTATTAGAGAGCAAGAAGGTAACCTGTGTGGACATGGTTCATAATGAATACTTTGCATCTGTCTTCATAAAAGAGGGGGATGAATCAGGCATTGTAATTATGGAGAAGTGTGAAATACTAATTAGATCATAAGACCACAGGACATAGGAGCTGTAGGCCATTCAGCCCATTGAGTCTGCTCTGCCATTCAATGAAATCATGGCTGATCTGATAATCCTCAACTCCACTTTCCTGCCTTTTCTTCAGAACCCTTGATTCCTGTACTGATTGAAAATCTGTCTATCTCAGCCTTGAATATACTTAACTCAGCCTCTACGGTAAACAATTCCAGATTCACTACCCATGAAGAAATTCCTACTCATCTCTGTTTTAATGTGCACCGCCTTACTCTGTGATTGTGTCCTCTGGTCCGAGACTCTCCCACAAGGGGAAATAACCTCTCAGCATCTATCCTGTCCACCCCCCTAAGAATCTTACATGTTTCAATAAGGTCGCCTTCATTCTTCTAAACTCCAATGAGTACAGGCCCAACCAAGTCAACCTTTCCTCATAAGAAAATCCCTCCAACCCCAGGATCAACCTAGTCCTTCTCTGGACTGCTCCAATGCCAGTATATCATGGGGGAGGCAGTGGCATAATGGTATTGTCACCAGACTGGTAATCTAGAAATCCAGGGGTTAACGTCCTGGGGACCTGGGTTCGAATCCCACTATGGCAGATGGTGGAATTTGAATTCAATAAAAATAGTCTAATGATGACAATGAAACCATTGTTGATTGTCATAAAAACCCATCTGGTTCACTAATGTCCTTTAAGGAAGGAAACCTGCCATCCTTACCTGGTCTGGCCAACATGTGACTCCAGACCCACAGCAACGTGGTTGACTCTTAAATGCCCTCTGATCAAGGGCAATTGTTGATGGCCAATAAATGCTGGCCGAGCCAGTGATGCCCAAATATTTAAAAAAAAATTTCCTTACATAAGGGGACCAAAACTGTTCACAGTATTCTAGGTGTAGTCTAACTAGTGCCTTGGATAGTTTTAGCAAGACTTCCTTATTTTTATATACCATTCCCTTTGCAATAAAGGCCAACATTTCATTTGCCTTACCTATACCTGCTGAACTTGTATGCTAGCATTTTGGGATTCATGCACAAGGACCCCCAAATCTGTGTGTGCTTTTTTTTATTCATTCATGGGATGTGAGCATCGCTGGCTAGGCCAGCATTTATTGCCCATCCCCAATTCCACAGATTTACCACTCTGAGTGAAGAAGTTTCTCCTTATCGCATTCCTGAATGGCCTACCCTGTAAGCTGAGACTGTGACACCCCTTGTTCTAGATCCCCTAGCCAGAGGAAACATCATCCCTGCATCCAGTCTGTCCATCCCTGTCAGAATTTTTATATGTTTCAATGAACTCCCCTCTCATTTACCTAAACTCCAGTGAACACAGGCCTAGTCAGCCCAATCTCTCCTCATACAACAATCCTACCGTCCCAGGAATTGGTCTGGTGAGCCTTTGCTGCACTATGCCCTCTATGGCAAGTATATCCTATCTTAGGTAAGGAGATCAAAACTGCAAACAGTACCCCAGGTTGGTCACACCGAGGCCCTGTACAGCTGCAATAAGACATCCTTGCTCCTGTACTCATGTCCTCTCGCAATAGAGACCAATATACCATTTGTCATCTTAACTGCTTGCTGCACCTGCATGCTTGCTTTCAGTGATTGGTGTACAAGGACACCCAGGTCCCTTTATACATCAACATTTCCCAATCTATCACCATTTAAATAATACTCTGCCATTCTGTTTTTCCTACCGAAGTGAATAACTTCGCATCTATCCACATTATACTGCATCTGCCACATACTTGTCCACTCACTCAACCGGTCTTAATTGCCTTGAAATCTCTTAATACCATATTCACCTCTCACATTTCCACCAAGATTCATGTCGGTTCCCTCATCCAAATCATTGATATACATTGTGAATAGCTGGTACCCAAGCACTGATCCTGTGGTACCCCACCAGTCACCACCTGCCACTCTGAAAAAGATCCGTTCATTCCTACTCTGTTTCCTGTCTGTTAACCAATTCTCAATGCATTTAAACATACTTACATCAGAGGCAGCTTTCTTCAGTCTTTCTCCATTTAAATAATATTCAACTCCTCTATTCTTCCTGCCAAAGTGCATAACCTTACATTTTCCAACATTATATTCCATCTGCCACATTTCTGCCCACTCACGTAACCTGTCCATATCCCTCCGTAGACTCATGTCACCCTCACCACTTGCCTTCCCACCTATTTTTGTGTCATCTGCAAACTTGGCGATAGTACATTCACTTCCCTCATCCAAATAATTGTGGCCCCAGCACTGATCCTTGTTGCACTCCCCTAGTTACAGGTTGCCATCCTGAAAATACGCCCCCATCCCAACTCTGTCTTCTAATAGTGAGTCCTCGATCCATGCTAATATACTACCCCAACACCATGGGCTCTTATCTTATTAAGCAGCCTTATTTTTTTTATTCATTCATGGGATGTGGGCTTCGCTGGCTGGGCCAACATTTATTGCCCATCCCTAATTGCCCTTGGGAAGGTGGTGGTGAGCTGCCTTCTTGAACCGCTGCAGTCCATGTGGTGTAGGTACATCCACCGTGCTGTTAGGAGGGGAGTTCCAGAGTTTTGACTCAGTGGCAGTGAAGGAACGGTGATAAATTTCTAAGTCAGGATGGTGAATTACCTGGAGGGCAACCTCCAGGTGGTTGTGTTTCCATCTATCTGCAGGCCTTGTCCTCTAGATGGTAGTGGTCGTGGATTTGGAAGGTGCTGTCTAAGGAGCCTTGTTGAATTCCTGCAATGCATCTTGTAGATGGTTCACACTGCTGCTATTGTGCGTCAGTGGTGGAGGGACTAAATGTTTGGAGGGACTAAATCATCAGCAAACATCCCCACTTCTGACCTTACGATGGAAGGAAGGTCATTGATGAAGCAGCTGAAGATAGTTGGGCCGAGGACACTACCCTGAGGAACTCCTGCAGTGATGTCCTGGAGCTGTGATGACTGACCTTCAACAACCACAACAGTCTTCCTTTGCGCTTTGCTCCAACCAGCGGAGAGTTTTCCCTCTGATTCCTATTGACTCATGTTTTGCTGGGTCTCCTTGATGCCACACTCAGTCAAATGCTGTCTTGATGTCAAAGGCAGTCACTCTCACCTCGGGAGTTCAGCTCTTTTGCCCATGTTTGAACTAAGGCTGTACTGAGGTCAGGAGCTGAGTGGCCCTGGCGGAACCCAACTGGGCATCAGTGAGCAAGTTATTGCTGAGCAAGTGCTGCTTGATAGCATTGTTGATGACCCCTTCCATTACTTTATTGATGATCGAGAGCAGACTGATGGGGCTGTATTTGGCTGGGTTGGATTTGTCTTGTTTTTTGTGTGCAGGACATACCTGGGCAATTTCCCCATAGCCGGGTAGATGCCAGTATTCAAGCTGTACTGAAACAGCTTGGCTAGGGGAGCAGCAAGTTCTGGAACACAAATCTTCAGTAATATTGCTGGAAGATTGTCAGGGCCCACAGCCTTTGAAATATCCAATGCCTTCAGTTGTTTCTTGATATCACGTGGAGTGAATCCAATTGGCTAAAGACTGGCATCTGTGATGCTGGGGACGTCCAGACCAGGCTGAGATGGATCATCCACTCGGCATTTCTGTCTAAAGGTTGTTGCGAATGCCTCATGTTCTGCACTGCTGTGCTGGGTTCCGCCCTCATTGAGGATGGGGATATTTGTGGAACCTCCTCCTCCAGTGAGTTGTTTAATTGTCCACCACCATTCACAATGGATGTGACAGGACTGCAAAGCTTAGTTCTGATCTGTTGGTTGTGGGATCCCTTAGCTCTATCACCTGCTGTGTATGCTGTTTGGCACGCAAGTTGTCCTGTGCTATAGCTTCACCAGGTTGCGCCTCATTTTTAGGTATGCCTGGTGCTGCTCCTGGCATGCTCTCCTGCACTCTGCATTGAGCCAGGGTTGATGCCCTGGCTTGATGGTAATGGCAGAGTGTTGGATATGCTGGGCCATGAGGTTATAGATTGTGTTTGAGTACAATGCCGCTGCTACTGATGGCTCACATCACCTCATGGATGCCCAGTTTTGAGTTGCTAGATCTGTTCGAAATCCATCCCCTTTAGCACGGTAGTAGTGCCACACAACACAATGGAAGGTATCCTCAATGTGAAGGTGGGACTTTGTCTCCGTGATGACTGTGCGGTGGTCACTGCTACTGATACTGCTATGGAAAGATGCATCTGCAACAGGCAGATTGGTGAGGATGAGATCAAGTATGTTTTTCCTTCTTGTTGGTTCCTGCCGCAGACCAAGTCTAGCAGCTATGTCATTTAGGACTCGGCCAGCTCAGTCAGCAGCAGTGCTACTGAGCCACTCTTGGTGATGGACATTGAAGTCCCCCACCCAGAGTACATTCTGTGCCCTTGCCACCCTCAGTGCTTCATCCAAGTGATGTTCAACATGGAGGAGCACTAATTCATCAGCTGAGGGAGGGCAGTACATGGTAATCAGTAGGAGGTTTCCTTGCCCATGTTTGACGTAATGTCATGCGACTTCATGGGGTCCATAGTTGATGCTGAGGACTCCCAGGGCAATTCCCTACTGACTGTATACCACTGTGCCGCCACCTCTGCTAGGCCTGAACTGCCGGTGGGGCAGGAAATACCCAGGGATGGTGATGGTGGTGTCTGGGACATTATCTGTAAGGTATGATTCCGTGAGGATGACTATGTCAGGCTGTCACCTGACTAGTCTGTAAAACAGCTCTCCCAATTTTGGCACTAGCCCCCAGATGTTAGTAAGGAGGACTTTGCAGGGTCGACAGAGCTAAGATTGCTGTTGTCGTTTCCGGTGCCTAGGTCGATGCTGGGTGGTCCGTCTGGTTTCATTTCTTTTTTGTTACAACTAAGTGGCTTGCTATGCCACTTAAGAGGGCATTTAAGAGTCAACCATATTGCTGTGGGTCTGGAGTCACATGTAGGCCAGGCCAGGCAAGGATGGCAGATTTCCTTCCCTAAAGGACATTAGTGAACCAGATGGGTTGTTACAACAATTGACAATGGTTCTATGGTCATCATTAGACTTTTAATTCCAGATTTTTATTGAATTCAAATTCCACCATCTGCGGTGGCGGGATTCGAACCCGGGTCTCCAGAGCATTACCCTGGGTCTCTGGATTACTGGTCCTTTATTGCCCTTGAGAAGGTGATGGTGAGCTGCCTTCTTGAACTCACAGTGCTGTTCGGCTGGAACTCCCTTTCTAACAGCACTCTGGGTGTACCTTCACCAAATGAACTGCAGTGGTTCAAGAAGGCAGCTCACCACTACCTTCACAAAGGCAGTTAGGGATGGGCAATAAATGCTGGCCTAGCCAATGAAGCCCACATCCTGTGAAAGAATAAAAAAAAAATCTATCCTGCTTGTTACCACCTCAAAGAATTCTAAAAGATTTGTCAGGCATGATTTCCCCTTCATGAAGCCATGCTGAATCTGCGTGATTAGATTATGCATTTCTAAATGCTCTGCTATTACATTTTCCCAATGACAGATGTTAAGCTAACTGGCCTATTGTTACCTGTTATTTGTCTCCTTCCCTTTTTGAATAAGGGGGTTATATTGGCAGTTTTCCAATCCCCTGGGACTTTTCCAGAATCTAAGGACTCGTGAAGATTACTACCACTGCATCCACTATCTCTGTAGCCACTTCCTTTGATATCCTAGGATGCAACACATCAGGTCCAGGTGACTTAGAGGCCTTTAGCCCCATTAGTTTCCCTGGTACTTTTTCTCTAGTGAAGGTTATTGTATTTATTTCCTCCCCGCCTTTTGCCCCATGATTATTTAGTATTTTTGCTATGCTATTGGTGTCTTCTACCATGAAGACTGATGCAAAGTACTTATTCAATTCTTCTGCCATTTCCTGGTTCCCATTATTATTTCCTCAGCCTCATTCTCTAAGGGGCCTATATTGGCTTGGCCTCTCTTCCTTTTTATATATTTAAATAAGCCCTTACTGTCCGTTTTTATATTACTTGTAAGTTTACCCTCAAAGTTCATTTTCTCCCTCTATTATTTTTTTGGTCATCTTCTGTTGGTTTTTAAACCTTTCCCAATCCTCTGGCTTACCAATAATCTTTGCCACATTGTATGCTTTTTCTTTCACTTTGATACTATCCTTAACTTCCTTGGTTAACCATGGTTGGTTTACCCCGTTCCTACAATCCTTCTTCCTCACTGGGATATATCTTTGTTGAGTCATGAACTATTTTCTTAAACGTCTGCCATTGTTCATCATATTGATTCCACATTTTTCGATCCAAGATCATTTCTTGCTATCGTATTTATTCTACCTCGTACTAACAAAACCACCCTGCCACCCTTTCCTTCCTGCCTGTCCTTTAGAAAAGTCACATACCCCTGAACATTTAGTTCCCAGCTTTGATCTCCTTGTAACTATGTCTCCGTAATGGTTATAAAATCATACCCAATAATCTCAATTTGTGCCATTAATTCATTTATTTTGTTCTGAATATTACGTGCATTTAAGTATTTAAGCATTTATGGGATAAACATAGTTAGGGAGAAAATATTCTGAGTTTAGTATCATTGTAAGTGGATAAATTACTAGGCCTGGATGAAATGTATCCAAGTCTTTTAAGAGAAGCAAGGGAGATGATAGTCGAGGCTCTGACTATTATTTCCAATTCTCTCTGGCTGCAGGGGGCATGCCACAGGACTGTTAATGTTATCCCATTGTTTTAAATGGGAGAACAGGGTCGATTGAGTAGTTATAAGCGAGTCAGCCTAACCTCAATTGTGGGCAAATTAATATATAAAGTTCTGGGAACTATATTAATCATCCTTTACAAAAGTACGGCTTAATTAAGGAAAGACAGCAAGGATTTGTTAAAGACAGGTAGCATCAGACCAACTTAATTGAATTTTTTGAGGTGGTAACAAGGATGGTCGATGAGGGTAGCATGCTTAATGAATTTTAGCAGTGTTTTTGACAAGGCCTCATATGCCAGGCTGGTCAGAAAAATCCAAAATTGACACAGTGGCAGGAAGGAAAGAGTGTTTTTGTGAATGGAAGGCTGTTTCTAGTGTTTTATATGTTCTATAGTGTTCTACAGAGTTTAATACTAATTTCCTGATCTCTTGTGCTATATATATCAATAATTTAGACTTAAATGTTGGTACATGATTAAGAAGTTTGCAGATGATACAAAAATTGGCCATGTGCTTAATAGCGAAGCATAGAACATTAATGGATTGATAATGTGGGCAGAGAAGTGGCAAATGGAATTCAATCTGGAGAAGTGTGAATATATTTGGGGAGGGCTAACAAGGCAATACAATACAAATGGCAAGATACTGAAGCGTAGGGGAGCAGAAGAACCTTGGAGTGCATTCCACAGATTTTTGAAGGTGGCAGGATATGGAGATAAGATGATTAAGGCAGCATACAGGATACTTTCCTTTATTAGCCAAGGAATAGAACAGAAGAGCAGGGAGGTTAGACTGGAACTGTATGAAATAGTCAGCTGGAGTATTCTGTTACTGCATCACAGAAATACGCAATTGCATGGGAGAGGTTAGAGGAGATTTATGAGAATGTTGCTAGGACTGGAGCATTTTAGCTTTGAGGAAAGATTGGACAGGCTGGGGTTGTTTTCTTTGGAATGAAAAAGGTTGAGTGAAGACATAATCGAGGATCATAATATTATGAAGGTTCTAGATAATGGATAGAAATCACCTGTTTCCATTAGCAGTGAGGTCAAAAATCAGATTTAAGTTAATTGGTAGAAGAATTAGAGGAGAACTGAGGAGAACTTTTTTCACCCAGAATGTGATGGGGATCTGTAACTCTCTGCCTGAAAGGGCGATAGAGGTAGAAGCCCTCATTACATTTAAAAAGCAATTGAATATGCATTTGAAGTGGCATAACCTACAACGTTACAGGCCAAGAACTGCAAATTGGAATTAGGCTGGACAGCTTTTTTCCAGCCAGCACCGACATGATGGGCCAAATGACATCATCCCTCTGTGAATTTCTAGGAGTTTATCTACTCAAACCAGGTCAACGTAGCGCTGTACTCTAGAAATTCCATTCCATTAATTACATATACTCAAGCAATGTGGTTGGCTCTTAACTGCCCTCTGAAACAGCCTAGCAAACCAATCAATTGTATCAAAACCGCTGCAGGAAAGCCAGGCCACGAAGCATTGACCTAGGCATTGGAACTGACAAAGGTGCACCCTGTTTAGTTGACCCTGTAAAGTTCTCCTCGCAAACATCTAAGGAAGTGCCAAAATTAGTCAAACAATAGCCTGACACAATCATACGCAATCATACCTCACAGATTGTGTCTCAGACACCACCATACGTCCTATTCCACCGGCAGGACTGACCCATCAGAGATGACAGCAGTGCTATACAGTTGGGAGGGAGTGGCCCTGGCAGTCCTCAACATTGACTCCAGACCCCAGGAAGTCTCATGGTATTGTCAAAAATGGACAAGGTAACCAACCTCCTGCTGATTACTACCTATCTCAGCTGATGAATCAGCACTCCTCCATGTTGAACACCACTGGGGAGAAAGGTTAACAAGGGCACACGAAGTATTCTGGATGGGAAGCTTAATAACCATTACCTAGAGCAGCTCAGTAGCACAACTACTAACCAAGTTGACTGAGGGACAACTTCCCTTTTGGGCCTGTACCTGTAGCAGATAGTGAGAGAACCAGAAAGAGGGAATCTCCTCATCTGGATGCATCTGCTCATGATGGTAGGAGTGGCACCGCACAGACTTTGTGGAAACAAAGTCCTGTCTTCATGTTTCTATGTATCTTCATTGTATTGGGTAGCACTACCACCCTCCTATATGAGACAGGCTCAGAACAGCTCAACACTGAGCATTCATGAGGCAGCTGAATTGTATTCAACCACAATTTGTAATTCAATAGCCTAGCATATCCCTCACTCTGCCATTATTTGCATGCCAAACAGCAAAATTAGCATGCGACAGACAGAGCTAAGCAACCCCACAACCAACAGATCAGATCTAAGCTCTGCAGTCCTGCCAAATCCAGTCATAAATGGTGGTGGACAACTAAGTAACTTACAGGAGTGGGCTCCATAAAAACCCCCATCTTCGCTGATGGGGGAGCCCAGCACACCAGTGCAAAGGACAAAGCTGAAGCATTTGTAACAATTTTCAGCCAGAAGTGCGATTGAATGAGCCATCTCAGCCTCCTCCTGAAGTCCCAGCTACACAGATGCCAGTCTTCAGATACTTCAATTCACTCCATGTGATATCAAGGAACAGCTGAAGGCACTGGATATTGCAAAGGCTATGCGCTTTGACAGCATTCCAGCAATAGTACTGAAGACTTGTGCTCCAGAACTAATTGCGCCCTTAGCCAAACTGTTCCAGTATAGCTACAACACTAACATATACCCAGCAATGTGGAAAACTGCCCAGGTATCTCCTGTCCTCAAAAAACAGGACAACCCAGTAATTATCACCCCATTAGCCTACTCTCGATCATTAGTAAAGTGATGTTGACGGTGCTATCAATCAGCACTTATCCAGCAATAACCTGCTTACTGAAGCTCAGTTTGGGTTCCACCAGAGCCATTCAGCTCCTGACCTCATTACAGCCTTAATCCAAACCTGAACAAGAGCTGAACTCAAGAGTTGAGGTGAGAATGGCTGCCCTAGACATCAAGGCAGCATTTGACCCAGGGCGGCATTAAAGTACCCTAGCAAAACTGGAGTCAATGGGAAATTCTCCACTGGGTGGAGTCATACCTAGCACAAAGGAAGATGGTTGTGATTGTTGGAGGTCAAACATCTCCGTCCTAGGACATCACTGCAAGAGTTTCTCAAGGTAATGACCTAGGCCCAACCATCTTCAGCTGCTTCATCAATGACATTCCCCCCATGATAAGTTCAGAAGTGGGGATGTTCACACAACGTTCAATGCCATTCATGACTCCTCAGATACTGAACCAATGCAAGACCTGGACAACATTCAGGCTTGGGCTGATGAGTGGAGAGTAACATTTGTGCCACACAAGTGCCAGGCAATGACCATCTCCAACAAGAGAGAATCCGACCGACCATCTCCCCATGACATTCAATGGCATTACCATCGCTGAATCCCCCACTATCAACATGAAGGTTACCATTGACCAGAAACAGAGCTAGACTAGCTATATAAATATTGTGGCTACAAGGCTGGGAATTCGGTGGAGAGTCACTTCCTGACTCCTTAATGCCTGTCCACCTTCTACGAGATGTACTGCAGCAACTCACAAAGGCTGCTTCGACAGCACCTTTCAAACCTGTGACCTCTACCACCCAGAAGGACCAAACAGCAGATGCATGGGAATACCACCACTTGCAAGTTCCCCTCCAAGACACATAGCATCCTGACTTGAAAATATATTACCATTCCTACACTGTCACTGGGTCAAAACTCCCTTGCTAACAGCACTGTGGGTGTACCAACACCACATGGACTGCAGAGGTTCAAGGTGGCAGCTCACCATCACCTTCTCAAAGGCAATTAGGGATGGGCAATAAATGCTGGCCCAGCCAGTGATGCCCACATCCTGCGAAATAATTTTTAAAAAGCCATTAAGCCAGAGGAATAATTAATTCAATGAGGAGAGCAGGGGACTCCAGCAGCCCTGAGCTGCTCGTATTCCCTCAGCAAAACCTCTTTCCTTCCTCTACCTATATCATTGGTACCTACGTGGACCACGACAACTGGATCTTTCCCCTCCAACTCCAAGTTCCTCTGCAGCCCAGATGAGATATTCTTAAATAAAAACAAAAAAACTGTGGATGCTGGAAATCCAAAACAAAAACAGAATTACCTGGAAAAACTCAGCAGGTCTGGAAGCATCGGCAGAGAAGAAAAGAGTCGACGTTTCGAGTCCTCATGACCCTTCGACAGAACTTGAGTTCGAGTCCAAGAAAGAGTTGAAATATAAGCTGGTTTAAGGTGTGGGGGGGGGGGGGAGAGAGAGAGAGAGAGAGAGAGAAGTGGAGGGGGTTGGTGTGGTTGTAGGGACAAACAAGCAGTGATAGAAGCAGATCATCAAAAGATGTCACAAACAACAGAACAAAAGAACACATAGGTGTTAAAGTTGGTGATATTATCTAAATGAATGTGCTAATTAAGAATGGATGGTAGGGCACTCAAGGTATGGCTCTAGTGGGGCTGGGGAGAGAATAAAAGATTTAAAAATATTTAAAAATAATGGAAATAGGTGCGAAAAGAGAAATCTATATAATTTATTGGAAAAAACTAAAAGGAAGGGGGAAACAGAAAGGGGGTGGGGATGGAGGAGGGAGCTCAAGACCTAAAGTTGTTGAATTCAATATTCAGTCCGGAAGGCTGTAAAGTGCCTAGTCGGAAGATGAGGTGTTGTTCCTCCAGTTTGCGTTGGGCTTCACTGGAACAATGCAGCAAGCCAAGGACAGACATGTGGGCAAGAGAGCAGGGTGGAGTGTTAAAATGGCAAGCGACAGAGAGGTTTGGGTCATTCTTGCGGACAGACTGCAAGTGTTCTGCAAAGCGGTTGCCCAGTTTACGTTTGGTCTCTCCAATGTAGAGGAGACCACATTGGGAGCAACGAATGCAGTAGACTAAGTTGGGGGAAATGCAAGTGAAATGCTGCTTCACTTGAAAGGAGTGTTTGGGCTCTTGGACGGTGAGGACAGAGGAAGTGAAGGGGCAGGTGTTGCATCTTTTGCGTGGGCATGGGGTGGTGCCATAGGAGGGGGTTGAGGAGTAGGGGGTGATGGAGTAGTGGACGAGGGTGTCCCGGAGGGAGCGATCCCTACGGAATGCCGACAGCGGGGGGTGAAGGGAAGATTTGTTTGGTTGTGGCATCATGCTGGAGTTGGCGGAAATGGCGGAGGATGATCCTTTGAATGCGGAGGCTGGTAGGGTGATAAGTGAGGACAAGGGGGACCCTATCATGTTTCTGGGAGGGAGGAGAAGGCGTGAGGGCAGATGCGTGGGAGATGGGCCGGACACGGTTGAGGGCCCTGTCAACGACCGTGGGTGGAAAACCTCGGTTAAGGAAGAAGGAGGACATGTCAGAGGAACTGTTTTTGAAGGTAGCATCATCAGAACAGACAGGGCCCTCAACCGTGTCCGGCCCATCTCCCGCACATCCGCCCTCATGCCTTCTCCTCCCTCCCAGAAACATGATAGGGTCCCCCTTGTCCTCACTTATCACCCTACCAGCCTCCGCATTCAAAGGATCATCCTCCGCCATTTCCGCCAAATCCAGCATGATGCCACCACCAAACACATCTTCCCTTCACCCCCCCCCTCCCATCGGCATTCTGTAGGGATCGCTCCCTCCGGGACACCCTGGTCCACTCCTCCATCACCCCCTACTCCTCAACCCCCTCTTATGGCACCACCCCATGCCCACGCAAAAGATGCAACACCTGCCCCTTCACTTCCTCTCTCCTCACCGTCCAAGGGCTCAAACACTCCTTTCAAGTGAAGCAGCATTTCACTTGCATTTCCCCCAACTTAGTCTACTAAGTTGCATTCGTTGCTCCCAATGCGGTCTCCTCTACATTGGAGAGACCAAACGTAAACTGGGCGACCGCTTTGCAGAACACCTGCGGTCTGTCCACAAGAATGACCCAAACCTCCCTGTCACTTGCCATTTTAACACTCCACCCTGCTCTCTTGCCCACACGTCTGTCCTTGGCTTGCTGCATTGTTCCAGTGAAGCCCAACGCAAACTGGAGGAACAGCACCTCATCTTCCGACTAGGCACTTTACAGCCTTCCGGACTGAATATTGAATTCAACAACTTTAGGTCTTGACCTCCCTCCTCCATCCCCTTTCTGTTTCCCCCTTCCTTTTGTTTTTTTCCAATAAATTATATAGATTTCTCTTTTCCCACCTATTTCCATTATTTTTAAATATTTTTAAATCTTTTATGCTCTCCCCACCCCCACCTGAGCTATACCTTGAGTGCCCTACCATCCATTCTTAATTAGCACATTCGTTTAGATAATATCACCAACTTTAACACCTATATGTTCTTTTGCCCTGTAGTTTATGACATCTTTTGATGATCTGCTTCTATCACTGCTTGTTTTTCCCTACAACCACACCAACCCCCTCCACTTCTCTCTCTCTCTCTCCCCACCCCCCCTACACCTTAAACCAGCTTATATTTCAACTCTTTCTTGGACTCGAACTCAAGTTCTGTCGAATGGTCATGAGGACTTGAAACGTCAACTCTTTTCTTCTCTGCCGATGCTGCCAGACCTTCTGAGTTTTTCCAGGTAATTCTGTTTGTGTTTGAGATATTTTTAACCCTGGCACCAGGTGGCCTACACAGCCTTTGGGACTCTCGATCCTGGCTACAGAGAACAGTGCCTATTCCTCAAACTATACTATTCCCGATTACAACTACATTTCTCTTTTCTCCTTGGGCCCCAACTATTTACAACCTATGTTAATGACTTGGATTCAGGGGTAGAAGGTATTATAGCTAAGTTTGCAGATGACACCAAAATAGGTGGGAAAGTAAGTTGCAAGGAAGAAATAAGAAATTTACAAATGGATATGGACAGGTTAGGTGAATGGGCCAAAATTTGGTAGATGGAATTTAATGTGGATAAGTGAGAGCTTATCCATTTTGGTCGGAAGAATAAAAAGACGACTTATTATTTAAATGGAGAGAAACTTCACAATGCTTCAGTGCAGAGGGATCTGGGTGTCCTAGTGCATGAATCGCTGAAAGCTAGTATGCAGGTACAGCAGGTAATAAGGAAGGCAAATTGAATTTTGGCATTTATTGCTAAAGGAATAGAGTATAAAAATAGGGGAGTGTTGTTGCAACTGTCCAAGGCATTGGTAAGACTGCACCTGGAGTACTGTGCAGTTTTGGTCCCCTTACTTGAGGAAGGATGTAGTTGCAGGGCTTGTCTTATGCGGAGAGATTGAGCAGTTTAGGTCTACACTCGCTAGAGTCTAGAAGGATGAGAGGAGATCTAATTGAGGTTTATAGATGTTAAAGGGGATAGACAAAGTAGATGTGGAGCAGATGTTTCCCTTTGTGGGGCATTCTTGAATGAGAGGCCATCATTCTAGGCTAAGGGGTAGTAGACTTAAATCAGAGATGAGGAGGAATTACTTTTCTCAAAGGGTTATGAATCTGTGGAATTCATTACCTCAGAGTGCAGTGGATGCCGGGACGCTGAATAAATTTTAAAGAGGAGATAGACAGATTTTTAATTAGTAATGGGTTGAAAGGTTATGGGGAGAGGACGGGAAATTGGAGTTGAGGCCAAAATGAGATCAGCCATGATCGTAATGAATGGCGGGGCAGGCTCGAGGGGCTGAATTGCCTACTCGTGCTCCTAGTTCTTCTGTTATGTTCTTATTTGGGAAAAGAAAAACCATCCAACACACCTGTTTCAATCTGTCATAATCCAGGATTTCTGTCTGCACACCATTGGCATTGGGTGGACCACTTGATGTAGATTTGCTTCTGAAAAGAAGAAAACAGAGTTATACTGGAGTATGGCTGAGGGAAACCCAAGATGCTTTGCTTTTGACCTCATTTACAATCAACAAGATTCCCCTTGAGGAATTAGTGGTCAAAAAGCATTAAGGTGTCAGAGCTGCATCTTTCATTTACCTTGGCCATCAGATGCCATTTTAAATTTATATTGTGAATGTAACAAATCATCTACAAGTTTCTTGTTAAAATAGGAAAATTTTTACTTTAAAAATGGAACAACAGCAAAGCTTCCACTTGTGAGCTCCAGTAACAATATCTAAGGACAAAACTGCATTATCCTTGGGGTCAGTCAGAAACCTTGAAATGCCAGTATTTATGCTAGATTATATAAATCAAGTCATTTTGGTTCTCATATTGACAGTGCTGGCTGTGTCACACTCTAAGCCCTTTGCTGGTATTGTATAATTCAATGTTTTACTGGCTGTTTGCAAACACAAACCCTTTATCTCTTCAGCAATAGGTTTTGTATACCGATCACATTAACTGAACTTGGGAAGTACGTCCCAAGCGTCACCTCTGATTCATAATGCATGCCATCAAGATGACTGCATGTCACTTCTTTGCTATTTTTGCACTAAGTCTATGTTTTCAGAGGGGCTCACAATTCTAAGGGCTGCAGAAATCTGGAAATGTTCCAGAAATCCAACAGAATATTTGCAGGTAGAAGCATTTTATTAATTAGATAGGTGGCACTCAATTTTCCCAATCACAAACAGGAAGTATAGTAAATGAAATGTAAACTGAACCTGTGGTCAGAACAAATCTGGAATAATTTATTCAGTTTTGGTCATAAACACACACAAGTGCTATTCCAGACATGGAGTTTGAAAGCTGATCCTGGCATTGGGGATTGGAGAAAATCTCCCGAAAGGAGATTACTGAGGGGGTTTTATACAGAATGAATGAATGGATTTATAGAAAGCTTTATGTTCATTACAATTGTACCAAAGCAACTCAGTAACAACAAATTACGATAAGCCTATGCCCTGTTATCTAGATAAACCTAAAAGTATAGAAGATAATAAACAGTAAATCCATGCTATATCATAAAGATAAAAGAGAGCGAAAAGCAAATTAGGACTGCTCCGATAGTAGTTCCTGAATAAATAACCCCTCAAACCTATTCCACCATTCAATTAGATCATGTTCATCTGTACCTCAGCTTCATTTATCCACCATTGCTCCATTATTATATGATGCCCTTAACTAAAAAAGTTTATCATTTTCAAAATTTCAGTTGACCTCCAGCCTTTTAAGGAAGAATTCCAGATTTGCACTTTGAAAAAATGCTTCCTAATTTTACTCCTGAACTGCCTAGCTGTAATTTTATTATGTCTTCTCGTTCTGCAATCCCCCACCAGAGCAAATAGTTTCCCAGTACATACTCTAGTAGATTTCTTTATCATTTTAAATACATTGATTTAATTGAGACAATATTCCAATTTGTCCTTTTTTAGATCTGAAATGGTTGGCCTCTCTCACTTCCCAACATTTAACTAACCTGCAGTAGTTTTGCCCACTTAATCTGTCTACATCGCTTTGTAACTATCTGTTCCAATGTACACAACTTATTGTACCTTCTAACTTAGTATCATTTAAAATCTTGGATATACAACTCTCTATTCTATTACCCAAGTCATTAATACCTATGGTTAAAATGCGAGGCTCCAGTACAGATCCCAGGGGAACACCATTTGAGATATCCCGTGAATGAGAGAATATTTCCTTTATCCCTATTGTCTCTTACCTCCCAACAATTAGTGACCCATATCACAAAGTTACTTCTCAGTCTGTGCATTTTCATTTTTTTTAAAAAAAAGGATCTCTTGTGCAGTGCCTTACCAGGTCATTCTGTAAGCCCAGATAGACTACACGGGCACAATTCCTGAACCGAGAGTATTCTGGAAAATTAGGGCCGACGCATCTTAAATTTCCTCACCAAAGTCAAATCCTAGGGGTTTATTTATCCTAAACCCCATAATTTCCTTATTACCATTTCTATTAAACTAACTAAATTCCTCTGCTTTTAGGTTTTCCTGTATTGTGAGTAATTTGTCCTCTTCCTCCACTGTGGAAACAGATAAGGGTACTTCCATTTGTGTAATAAAAATAAAAAATGCTGGAAATGCTCAACAGGTCAGGCAATATCTGTGGATAGAAACAGAGTTATTTCCTGCTGAGTATTTCCAACATTTTTTGTTTCAATTTCAGATTTCCGGCATCCACAGTATTTTGCTTTCATACTTCCATTTGTGTGTCAGCTGTGGCTCAGGTGGTAGTACACTTGCTTCTGAATTAGAAGGTTCGGGTTTAAGTTCCACTCCAGAGCTAGAGCACAAAATTCAAAACTGACACTTTAGTGCAGTACTGAGGGAGCACAGCACTGTTGGAAGTGTCACCTTTTGGATGAGATGTTAAACTGAGCCCCCTTCTGCCTGTTTGGGTGGATGTGAAAGATCCCATGGTACTATTCAAAGAAGAGCAGGGGAGTTATCCCCAGCGTCCTGGCCAATATTTATCTCTCAATTAACATTACACAAAAAGAAATCAAATAATCTGGTCATTATCTCATTGCTGTTTGTGGCAGTTTGTTGCTGCATTTCCCACATTGCAACAGTGACCACATTTCAACAAGTTCTTCATTGATTGTAAAGCGCTTTGAGACATCTGGTGGTTGTGAAATGTGCTATAGAAATGTTAAGTTTCTTTTATTTCCTGATTATCCATTATTAACTCATCTCTATCTGTCTTTAATGGGCCAAATACATGTATCAAGTCAAATCAACAAATCCCACTTCCTCAATTTACTGAGTCCCATCTTTGCTTTTTATTTATTGATACTGGCCTATCTTCATCAATCTTGTAAACTCCCATATCTTAATTGCTAAGGAAGTCTTCAAACAAGACAAACTTACTATATCATGTCTGCCCTTCATATTCTAACTCTAATAATCCCAAATTGAGTAGAAATTTGAACAGCACCCTACATCTGTGAAGGTTCTATGAACACTTTGAAGCAGAATTTTAAAAGGGTGACGATCTTTTTCTCAAGTCAAGTCTCCAAATACTCGGCCAGACCCAAACTTTTTATTTATTTATTTTATAAAGTATTGCTCCTCCAAGCTTTGATTTCTTTTTGTTTTGTGATCTTCCTTCTCAATGTATTCCTTTGTGTTCAAATACAAACTCACTACATGGTCAACTAATCAAATTCTCATACGAACATACAAATTAGGAGCAGCAGCAAGCCATTCGGCCCCTTGAGCCTGCTCCACATTCAATAAGATCAGGGCTGATTTGATTGTAATCTTAACTTCAGATTCCCACCTACCCCTGATAAACTTTCACCACCTTATCAAGAATCAATCTGGCTCTGGCTTAAAAATATTCAATGACTCTGCTTCCACTGTCTTTTAAAGAAGAGGGTTGCAAAGACACTCTACCCTCAGAAAAAAAAACATTCTCATCACCTCTGTCTTAAATGGGCAAACCCTTATTTTTAAACAGTGACTCCTAGTTCTAAATTCTCCCACAGGAGGAAACATCCTTTCCACATCCACCCTGTCAAGACCCCATATGATCTTAAAGGTTTCAATCAAGTCGCATCTTAATCCTCTAAACTCCAGCGGACACAAGTCTAGCCTGTCCAACCCTTTCTCATAAGACAGCCCTTCCATTCCAGGTTCTAGTCTAGCAAACTTTCTCTAAACTGCTTCCAATGCATTTACATCCTTCCTTAAATAAGCAGGCCAATACTGTACACAGTACTCCAAATGTGGTCTCACTAATGTCTTGTATAACTGAAGCATTACCTCCCTACTTTTGTATTTAATTCCCTTCACAATAAATTAGAACATTCTTAGCTTTCCTAATTACTTGCTGTAGCTGCATACTAGCCATTTGTGGTTCATGCACTAGGACACCCAGATCCCTTTGCATCTCAGAACTCTGCAATCTCTCATCGTTTAGATAATATGCTTCATTTATATTCTTCCTGCCAAAATGGACAATTTCACATTTTGCCACATTACACTCCAATTGCCAGATCTTTGCCCACTCACCTAACCTATCTATATCTCTTTGTAGCCCCCTTATGTCCTCTTCACATCTTACTTTCCTAACTAACTTGGTTTCATCAGCAAATTTAGCAACCATACTGCCGGTCCCTTCATCCAAGTCATTTGTATAAACTGTAAAAAGTTGAGGACCCAGCACTGTTCTCTGTCACGTGCCATTCTTGCCTACCAGAAAATGACCCATTTATGCCTTCTGTTTCTTGTTAGCTAGTCAATCTTCTATCAATGCAAACATATTACCCCCATACCATGAGCATTCATCTTCTGCAATAAACTTTGATGTGACACCTTATCAAATACCTTCTGGAAATCTAAGTCCAGTACAACCACCAGTTCCATTTTATCCAAAGCACATGTTACTTCTTCAAAGGACTCCAATAAATTGGTTAAACATGATTTCCCTTTCACAAAACCATGTTAACTCTGCCTGATTACCTTGAATTTATCTAAGTGTTCTGCAATCATGTCTTCTAGCTCCCAACATTTTTCACATGGCAAATGTTAAAATAACTGACCTGTAATTTACTGCTTTCTTTCTCCCTTTCTGAATAAAGGAGTTACATTTGATATTTTCCAATCTAATGGAACCTTCTCCAAATCGAGGGATTTTTGGAAAATTAAAACCAATGCATCACAGACTCCTGCATAGTCATACATATGAGGAGCTAGGTACCAAATTAAGAAGCAGAATCTCAAAGGTAATCATCTCTGGACTATTACCTGAATTGATAGGAGATAAGAATAAGGGATGAACGTGTGGCTCAAAGATTGGTGTGGGAAAAGTAAGTTCCGATTCGTGGGCACTGGCACCAGTACTGGGAAATGTAGGGGCTGTACCGTTAGGATGGTCTACACCTGAACCATGCTGGGGTGAGTGTTCTTGCGAATCCCATAATTAGGGAAGTAGAAGGGGTTTTAAGCTAAGTTGTGGAGGACAGGGGTCAAATGTGGGAGGATGTGGTAAGTTAAAGAGAAGAGAGGAGGTATGAAGTTGGGAAATGATAACAGACCATGACAAGAATAGTGAGTGCAAGACTAAGAAAAAAACCAATAGATAAGGTTAGAGATTACAAAAAAGATAAAAGACTCTGTATCTGAATGCATGCAAAACAAAACAGATGAACTAATAGCGCAAATAATTATGATCCAATAGCCATTACAGAGATATGGCTACAGGATGGGATAGGTTGAGACCTGAGACCTGAACATTGAAGGGTATGTGACTTTAAGGAGGGATAGGAAACATAGGAAAAATTGGATGGTGGCTGCGTTAATCAAAGACAACATTAATACAATAGAGAGGATAGCCTAAGTGCAGGAAATCAGGGTATAGAAGCAGTTTGGATAGAGATGAGGAATAATAAAGGCAAGAAATCGCTTGTGAGAGTGGTTTACAGGCACCCTAACAGTAATCACATAATAGGACAGGGTATCAAAGAAGCAATAGTAGGAACTTCTCAGAAAGTTACGGCGCTTATCATGCGGGATTTTAATCTACATATAGATTGGAACAAACTGATGGGCAAAGGTAGCATAGATAACGAATTCATAGAATATGTTCATAAAGGAGGCGATGGCATAGTCGTATTGTCGCTGGACAAGTAACCCAGAGACCCAGGGTAATGCTCTGGGGACCCGGGTTTGAATCCTGCCATGGCAGATGGGGGAATCTGAATTCAATAAAAATCTGGAATTAAAAGTCTAGTGATGAACATGAAATCACTGTAACAACCATCTGGTGCCCTTACCTGGTCTGGCCTACACATGACTCCAGACCAACAGCAATGTGGTGACTCTTAAATGCCCTCTGAAATGGCCTAGAAAACCACTCAGTTGCAACAAACTGCTACAAAGTCACAAAAAAGGAATGAAACTGAATGGACCATCCGGCATTGACCTAGACACCAGAAACGACAACGGCAATCGCAGCCCTGTCAATCCTGAAAAGTCCTCCTCACGGAATCATACCTTACAGATAATGTCCCAGACACTACCATCACCTTCCCTGTCCCACCAGCAGGATAGGCACAGTGGAGGTGGTGGCACAGTCGTAAGCAGTAGGGACGGAGTTGCCCTGGGAGTCCTCAACATTGACTCCGGACTCTATGAAGTCTCAAGACATCAGGTCAAACATGGGCAAGGAAGCCTTCTGCTGATTACCAAGTACCACCCTCCCCCAGGTGATGAATCTATGTTGAACACCACTTGGAAGAAGCACTGAGTGTGACAAGGCACAGAATGTACTTTGGGTGGGGACTTCAATGGCTCAATAGCACCACTACTGACTGAGCTGGCCAAGTCCTAAATGACATAGTTGCTGGTCTGGTTCTGTGGCAAGTGGTGAGGGAACCAATAAGAGGGAAAAACATACTTGGTCTCATCCTCACCAACCTGCCTGCCGCAGGGGCATCTGTCCATGACAGTACTGGTAGGTGTAACCACCGCACACAGTCGTTGTGGAGGTGAAGTCCTGCCTTCACATTGAGGATACCCTCTATCACGTTGTGTGGCTATCCCACAACCAACAGATCAGATTTAAGCTCTGCTGTCTTGCCACATTCAGTCGTAAATGGTGGTGGACAATTAAACAACTCACTGGAGGAGGAGGCTCCACAAACATCCCCATCCTCAATAATGGAGGAGCCCAGGACATCAGTGCAAAAGATAAGGCTGACCATTTGCTACAATCTTCAGCCAGATGTGCCAAGTGGATGATTCATCCATAGATGCCAGTCTTCAGCCAATTCAATTCACTCCACGTGCTATCAAGAAACAGCTGAAGGCACTGGATACTGCAAAAGCTATGGGCCCTGACAACATTCCAGCAATAGTACTGAAGACTTGTGCTCCAGAACCTGCTGGACCCCTGGCCAAGCTGTTCCAGTAAAGCGGCAACACTGGCATCTACCTGGCTGTGTGGAAAATTGCCCAGGTATGTCCCGTACACAAAAAAAAAGGACAAATACAACCCGGCCAATTAACGCCCCATCAGTCTATTCTCAATCATTAGTAATGGAAGGGGTCATCAACAGTGCTATCAAGGAGCACTTGCTTAGTAATAACCTGCTCGCTGACGCCCAGTTTGGTTTCTGCCAGGGCCACTCAGCTTCTGACCTCATTACAGCCTTGGTTCAAACATGGATAAAGCAGCAAAACTCCCTGAGGTGAGGTGAGAGTGACTGCCCTTGACATCAAGACAGCATTTGACCGGAAGTGGCATCAAGGAGCCCTAGCAAAACTGGAGTCAATGGGCAACAGCGGGAAAGCGACTGGTTGGAGTCATACCTAACACAAAGGAAGATGGTTGTGGTTGTTGGAGGTCAGTCATCTCAGCTCCATGACATCATTGCAGGAGTTCCTCAGGGTAGTGCCCTCAGCCCAACCATCTTCAGCTGCTTCACCAATGACCTTCCTTCCATCATTAGGTCAGAAGTGGGGCTGATGATTGCACAATGTTCAGCACCATTTGTGACTCCTCAGATATTGAAGCAGTCCATGTCCAAATGCAGCAAGACCAGGCTTGGGCTGACAAGTGGTGAGTAACATTTGTGCCGCACCTGCCTGGGTGAGTGCAACACCGACAACTCTTAAGAAGCTTGACACCATGCAGGACAAAGCAACCCACTTGATTGGCACCACATCCACAAACATTCACTCCCTCCACCAGCGATGCACAGTAGCAGCAGTGTGTGTTACTCACAATAAGAGGTTGTGGTGGAAGAATTAATCCAGGCTGGTCTCTTGGTTAAAGCTGGTTTATTTCCAAGACAACTCATCAGTGCTACTAACTTCCTAGTAGCTTCCACACAAAGTGTTCCAGCTGCACCTTTTTATTCTATTCAGTTGGGATAATTAATGCCCATCATTTGTTTAACTAGCAACTGGTTTTAACAAGATGATTGCCATATTAACAGTGTGTACCATCTACAAGATGCGCTAAAGGAATTCACCAAGGCTCCTTCGAGGGTGCCTTCCAAGCCCACGACCACTAGCACCTAGAAGGATAATGGCAGCAGATAGATGAGAACACCACCACCTGGAAGTTCCCCTCCAAGTCACTCACTACCCTGACTTGGAAATATATCGCCGTTCCTTCACTGTCGCTGGGTCAAAATCCTGGAACTCCCTCCCAAACAGCACCGTGGGTGTACCTATACCACAAGGACTGCAGCAGTTCAAGAAGGCAGCTCACCACCACCTTCTCAAGGGCAACCAGGGATGGGCAAGAAATGCCGGCCCAGCCAGAGAAGCCCACATCCCGCAGATGAATAAATAAAAAATAGGAACAGGAGTAGACCATTCAGCCCCTCAAGCCTGCTCTGCCATTCAATAAGATCATGGCTGACCTTCTTGTGTTTTGAATTCCACGTTCCCATCCAGCCCCAATAACCTTTGATTTCCTTGTCTATCAAGAATCTATCTACCTCTGCCTTAAAAATATTCAATGACCCCACATACACCGTCTTCTGAGGCAGAGAATTCCAAAGTTGCACAACCCTCAGAGAAATGACCCTGCCTCCACCGCCATCTGAGGCACAGAGCTCCAAAGTTGCACAGCCCTCAGAGAAAAAGTTTTTCCTCATCTGTGTCCTAAAAGGCCGACCCCTAACTATAAGACAGTGCCCCCTAGTTCTGGGCTCACCAACAAGAGGAAACATCCTTTCCACCTCCACCTTGGCAAGGCCGATCAGGATCTTGTACACATCAATCAAACCACCCCTCACTCATCTAAATTCCAGTGGAAACAAACCAAGTCTGTCCAACCTTTCCTCACAAGACAACCTGGATTCGTATCCCGGCAGATGGTGGAATTTGAATTCAATAAAAACCTGGAATTAGAAGTCTAATGATTTCCATGAAACCATTGTCGATTGTTGCAAAGTACCATCTGATTCACTAATGTCCGTTGGGGAAGGAAATCTGCTGTCCTTACCTGGTCTGGCCTACATGTGACACCAGACACTCAGCAATGTGGTTGACTCTTAAATGCCCTCTGAAATGCCCGAGCAAGCCACTCAGTTTTATCAAACCTCTACAAGGTCTCAAAGAAGAAATGAAACCGGACATCGTCCTAGGCACCGGAAAAGACAATGGCAAACTCAGCCCTGTCGACCCTGCAAAGTCCCTCTTACTAACATGTGGCGGCTAGTGCCAAGATTGGGAGAGCTGTCTCACGGACCAGTCAAGCAACAGCCTGACATAGTCATCTTCACGTACTCATAATGTATCATTACAGACCATGACCCAGACATCACCATCCGCGTCCCCGGCTATGTCCTGTACCATCGGCAGGACAGACCCAGCAGAGATGGCTGCACAGTGGTATACAGTCGAGAGGGAGTTGTCCTGGGAGTCCTCACATTGACTCCAGGCCCATGAAGTCTCATGGCATCACGTCAAACATGGGCAAGGAAACCTCCTGCTGATTACCATGTACGTACCCTGTCAGCTGCTGAATCAGTGCTCCACCATGTAGAAGAAAGCACTGAGGGTGGCAAGTGTGCAGAATTTACTTTGTGGGGGCAGGGGGGTGGACTTCAATGTCCATCACCAAGAGTGGCTCGGTGGCACCACTACTGGCTGAGCTGGCCAAGTCCTAAAGGACATAGCTGGGTTTGCAGCAGGTGGTGAGGGAACCAACAAGAGGGAAAAACATACTTAACCTCATCCTCACCAAGGTGCATCTGTTCATGTCAGTATTGGTAGGAGTGACCTCCACATAGTCCTTGTGGAGACAAAGTCCCACCTTCATATTGAGGATACCCCCCATTATGTTGTGTGGTGCTACCACCGTGCTAAATGGGATAGATTTTGAACAGATCTAGCAAATGAAGACTGGCATCCACGAGGTGCTGTGGGCCATCAGCAGCAGCAGAATTGTACTCAAACACAATCTGTTAGCTCATGGCCCTGCATATCTCCCACTCTACCATTACCATCAAGCCAGGGAGATCAACCCAGGTTCAATGAAAAGTGCAGGAGGGCATGCCAGGAGAAGCACCAGGCATACCTAAAAATGAGGTGTCAACCTGGTGAAGCTATAACACAGGTCTAATTGCGTGCCAAACAGCATAAGCAGGAAGCGATAGACAGAGCTAAGCAATCCCACACCCAACAGATCAGACCTAAGCTCTGCAGTCCTGCAACATCCAGTTGTAAATGGTGGTGGACAATTAAACAACTCACTGGGAGGTGGGAGCTCCAGAAATATCCCCATCCTCAATACATCATCAGTGCAAAAGATAAGGCTGAAGCAATTACTACACTCTTCAGCTAGAAGTGCCGAGTGGATGATCCATCTCGGCCTCCTCTGGAGGTCGCCAGCATCACAGATGACAGTCTCCTGCCAATTCGACTCACTCCACATGATATCAAGAAACGGCTGAAGGCACTGAATACTGCAAAGGCTATGGGTCTTGACATATTCCGGCAATAGTATGAAGAGTTGTACTCCAGAACTTGCTGCGCTGCTAGCCAAGCTGTTCCTGTACAGCTACAACATTGGCATCAACTCAGCTATGTGGAAAATTGCCCAGGTATGTCCTGTACGCAAAATGCAGGACAAATCCAACCTGGCCAATTACTGTCTCTTCAGTCTACTCTTGATCATCAGTAAAGTAATGGAAGGAGTAATCAACAGTGCTATCACGCAGCAATAATCTGCTCACTGATGCCCAGTTTGGGTTCCGCCAGGGCCACTCAGCTCCTGACTTCATTACAGCCCTGGTTCAAACATGGACAAAAGAGCTGAACTCCCGAGTTGAGGTGTGAGTCACTGCCCCTGACATCAAGGCAGCATTTGACCGAATATGGCATCAAGGAGCCCTAGCAAAACTGGTGTCAATGGGAATCGGGGAAAACTCTCAGCTGGTTGGAGTCATACCTAGCACAAAGGAAAATGGTTGTGATTGATGGAGATAAGCCATCTAAGCTCCAGGACATCACTGCAGGAGTTCCTCAGGGTAGTGTTCTCAGCCCAACTATCTTCTGCTGCTTCATCAATGACCTTCCCTCCATCGTAAAGTCAGAAGTGGGTATGTTCGCTGATGATTACACAATGTTCAGCACTATTCGCGACTCCTCAGGTACTGAAGCAGTCCCTGTCCAAATGCAGCAAGACCTGGACAATATCCAGGCTTGGGCTGACAAGTGGAAGTAACATTCACGCCACACAAGTGCTGGGCAATGACTATCTCCAATAAGACAGAATCTAACGGGTCAGAGTCTAGGAATCCTGTGACAAGTCACTCACCACCTGACTCCCCAAAGGCTGTCCACCATCTACAAGGCACAAGTCAGGAGTGTGATGGAATACTTCCCACTTGCCTGGACGAGTGCAGCTCCCACAACACTCAGGAAGCTTGACACCATCCAGGATAAAGTAGCCTACTTGACTGGCACCACATCCACAAACATTCACTTCCTCCATCACCGACACACAGTAGCAGCAGTTTATACCATCTGCAAGATGCACTGCAGGAATTCACCAAGGCTCCTTAGACAGCACCTTCCAAATCCATGACCACCATCATCTAGAAGGATAAGGGCTGCAGATAGATGGGAACACCACCACCTGGAAGTTCCCCTCCAAGTCACTCACTATCCTGACTTGACATCTAGGCAGCATTTGACCGAGCATATCGCTGATCCTTCACTGTCGCTGGGTCAAAATCCTGGAACGCCTTTCATAACAGCACTAGGTGTACCGACACCACATGGACTGCAGCGGTTCCAGAAGGCAGCTCACCACCACCTTCTCAAGGCCAACCAGGGATGGGCAATAAATGCTGGCCCAGGCAGCAAAGCCCACATCCTGTGAATGAATAATAAAAACCCCACTCATTCCAGATATCAATATAGTAAACCCTCGCTGAACCACCTCCAATGCATTTACATCCTTCCTTAAATAAGGAAGCCAAAACTGTACACAGCATTCGAGGTGCAGTCTAACAATGCCCTGTGTAACTGAGCATAACTTTGGCTGTAAAGAGCGAGACTTCAGTGAGCAGAGCGGGGCTGTAAAGAACAAGACTTCAGTGAGCAGAGCGAGGCTGTAAAGAACAAGACTTCAGTGAGCAGAGTGGGGCTGTAAAGAGCTAGGCTTCAGTGAGCAGAGCGGGGCTTAAATTTAAGGAAACAGTCTTTTAATTAAAAACAAACAAAAAGTATGGCAAGGGAGCTCAATCTTAGGGGATGAAGCCGGGCAAGTGGTAGAAGTGTCAGTGGGGGAGCATTTTGGAGACAGTGACCAAAACTCTGTAAGATTTAAGGTAGTTATGGAAAAGGACAAAGATAGACTGCAAATAAAGGTCCTGAATTGGGGAAGGCCGATTTCAATATGATAAGACAGGATCTGGCCCAAGTGGACTGGGAGCAGCTACATCAGACCAGTGGGAGTCATTCAAAAAGGAAATAATGGGAGTTCAGGGCCAACATGTGAAGGTAGGACCAACAAGTCCAGGGAGCCCTGGATGTCAAGGGATATAGAGGATTGGATAAGGAAAAAAAAGGTGGCTTACGGCAGATACAAAGGAATGAAAACAGCGGAAGCACTAGAGGAGTATAGAAAGTGTAGGGGGTACTTAAAGAAGTAATTAGGAGAGCAAAGAAAAGGCATGAAAAAACACTGGCGGGCAAGATAAAGGAAAATCTCAAGGCATTTTATAAATATATTAAGGGCAAGAGTATGACCAGGGAAAGAGTAGGGCCTATAAGGGACCAAAGTAGCAATCTGTGCGTGGAGCTGGAGGATGTAGGTGAGGTTTTCAATGATTACTTTTCATCTGTGTTCACTATAGACAAGGACGATGTAGGTGTAGAAATTAGGGAGGGAGACTTTAATATACTTGAACAAATTAGCATTGAAAGGGAGGAGGCATTAGCGGTTTTAGTGGGCTTAAAAGTGGATAAATTCCCGGGTCCAAATGAGATGTATCCCAGGCTGCTATGTGAGGCGAGGGAGGAGATTGCAGGGGCTGTGACACTAATTTTCAAATTCTCTCTGGCCACAGGAGAAGTGCAAGAGGTCAGGAGGACAGCAAATGTGGTACCATTATTCAAGAAGGGTAGTATGGATAAACCAGGTAATTACAAGCCAATGAGTCTAACATCAGTGATAGGGAAACTATTGGAAAAAATTCTCAGGGACAGGATTAATCTCCACTTGGAGAGGCAGGAATTAATCAGGAATAGTCAGCAAGGCTTTGTCAGGGGGAAGATCATGTCTAACAAATTTGATTGAATTATTCGAGGAGGTGAAGCATTGTGTAGATGAGGGTAATGCAGTAAATGTTGTCTACATTGACTTCAGGAAGGCTTTGACAAGGTCCCACATGGGAGAATGGTCAAAAAGGGAACAGCCCATGGGATCCAGGGCAATTTGGCAAACTGAATCCAAAATTGGCTTAGTGGCAGGAAGCAGAGGGTGATGGTTGAAGGTTGTTTTTGCAATTGGAAGCCTGTGACGGGAGCTGTACTGCAGGGATTGGTGCTAGGACCCTTGCTGTTTGCGGTGTACATTAATGATTTAGGTGTGAATATAGGAGGTACGATCAGTAAGTTCACAGATGACATGAAAATTGGTGGTGTTGTAAATAGTGAGGAGGAAAGCCTTGATTACAGGATGATATAGATGGGCTGGTAAGATGGGCAGAGCAGTGGCAAATGGAATTTAATCCTGCGAAATGTAAGGTGATCCATTTTGGGAGGACTAACACGGCAAGGGAATGCACAATGAATGGTAGGACCCTAGGAAGTACAGAGGATCAGGGGGACATTGGAATACATGTCCATAGATCCCTGAAGGCAGCAGCACAGGTAGATAAGGTGGTTAAGAAGGCGTATGGGATACTTGCTTTTATTAGCTGAGGCACAGAATATAAGGGTAGGTGGTTATTTTGGAGCTGTATAAAACGCTAGTTCGGCCACAAGCTGGAGTACTGTGTGCAGTTCTGGTCTCCACACTATAGGAAGGATGTGATTGCGCTGGAGAGGGTGCAGAGGAAATTCACCAGGATGTTGCCTGGGCTGGAGTGTTTCAGCTATGAAGAGAGACTGTATAGGCTAGGGTGGACCTGATAGAGATATACAAAATTATGAGGGGCATAGATATGGGAGATAGGAAGAAACTTTTCCCCTTAGTGGAGGTGTCAATAACTAGGGGGCATTGATTTAAGGTAATGGGCAGGAGGCTGAGGAAACATTTTTTCACCCAGAGGGCGGTTGGAATCTGGAACAGACTGCCTGAGAGGGTGGTAAAGGCAGGAACCCTCACAACAGTTAAGAAGTATTTAGATGAGCACTTGAAATGCCATAGCATACAGGGCTACGGGCCAAGTGCTGGAAAATGGGATTAGAATAGATAGGTGGCTGGTACGGACATGATGGGCTGAAGGGCCTGTTTCTGTGCTATATGTCTCTATGACTCATAAATCCTTACTTTTATGTTCAATCCTTCTTGTAATAAAGGGTAGCATTCCATTAGCCTTTTAATTACTTGCTGTACCTGTATACTAACTTTTTGTGACTCATGTACTAGAACACCTCGATCCCTCTACATCTCAGAATTATGCAGCTGTTCTCCATTTAAATAATACTCTGCTCTTTTGTTCTTCCTGCCAAAGCAAACAACTTCACATTTTCCCAATTAAACTCCATTTGCCAGATCTTTGCACACACTCAACCTATCTATATCTGTTTGCAACCTCCTCATGTACTCTTCGCAACATACTTTCCTACCTATCTTTATGTAATTTGAAAATTTAGCGACCATGTCTTCACTCCCCTCATCTAAGTCACTGATGTAAATCGTAAAAAGTTGAGACCCCAGCATGGACCTCTGTGGAACTCCACTCGTCACATCCAACCAATCCAAAAAAGACCCATTTATGCATACTCTCTGCTTTCTGCTAATCTTCTATCCATGCTAATATGTTACCTCTTACACCATGCACTTTTATTTTCTGTAATAACTTTTGATGTGGCACCTTATCAAGCGCCTTCTGGAAATCCAAGTACAGTAAACTTAAATAAGGGCAATTACAAGGGCATGAAAGCAGAGCTAGCAAAAGTGTACTGGCAATTTAGTTTAAGGGATGGGTCAACAGAATCCAATAGCAGACATTTAAGGAGATATTTCACACTACACAGAATAGATACATTCCAACAAGGGGGAAAAATTCCAAGGGGAGGATCTGTAGTTAACTAAAAAAGTTAGTTAACATTAAACTTAAAGAAAAAGCATATAATTGTGCAAAGATAGCAGGTCAGAAGATGGGACAGAATATAGTAAACAGCAAAGAATGACTAAAAGGTTAATAAGGAGTGAAATTTAAAGTAGTAGAGAGATAGCTAGAAATACAAAGACAGACAGTAAGAGTTTCTATTGATATTTTATAAAGTCTTAAAGTGAGTATTGGTCCTATAGAAAGTAAGTCTGGGAATTAATAATGGAAAATAAGGAGATGGCAGATGAATTTAATAGGTACTTTGCATCGGTCTTCATTATAGAGGATACAAGTAACATCCCAGAAACAGCTATAAATCAGGAATTGGAAGGGACAGAGGAACTCACAAAAGTTACAATTATCAGGGAAGTGGTACTGAGCAAATTGTTGGGCTGCGGGTTGACAAGTCCCCGGGTCCTGCTGGACTTCATCCTAGGATCTCAAAAGAAGTGAAATAGTTGATGCATTGGTTTTAATTTTCCAAAATGCACTAGATTCAGGGAAGGTTCCATTAGATTGGAAAATAGTTAACATGACTCCTTTATCGAAAAAGGGAGATAGACAGAAAGCAAGAAACTTTAGGCCAGTGAGCTTAACATCTGTCACAGAGATGTTAGAAGCTATTATTAAAGACGTTATAACAGGACACTTAGATAAATTCAAGATAATCAGACAGAGTCAACATGGTTTTGTGAAAAGGAAATCATTTATTGGAGTTCTTTGAAGTAGTAACAGGTGCTGTGGATAAAGGAATGTGCAATACGTGAATTTTCAGATGGCATTTGATAAGGTGCCTCATCAAAGGTTAATGCAGAAAATAAATGCTCATGGTGTAGGAGGTTAACATATTGGCATGGATAGAAGATTGGCGAGCTAACAGGAAACAGAGTAGGCAGAAAAGACTTAAGGTTGGCAGGATGTGACGAGTGGTGTGCCACAGGGATCAGTGCTGGGACCTTAACTCATTACAATTTATATAAATGAATTGGATAAGGGGACCGATAGTATGGTTGCTAAATTTCCTGATGACACAAAGTAGGTAGGAAAGTAAGTTGTGAAGACGATGTAAGGAGGCTACAAAAGGATACAGATAGGTTAGTTGAGTAGGCAAAGATTTGGCCAATGGAGTATAATGTAAGAAATGTGAAGTTGTCCATTTTGGCAGGACAAATAAAAATAAAGAGGCGTATTATCTAAATGGTGAGAGATTGCAGAGCTCAGAGATGCAGAGGGACCCAGGTTTGCATGAATCGCAAAATGTTAGTATGCAAGTTCAGTAAGTAATTAGCAAAGCTAATATATGTTATCATTTATTGCAAGGGGAATTGAATACAAGAGTAGGGAGGTTATGCATCAATTATACAGGGCATTGGTGAGACTACATCTGGAGTACTGTGTACAGTATTAGTCTCCTTATTTAAGGAAAGATGTAAATGCATTAGAAGCAGTTCAGAGAAGGTTTACTAGATTAACACCTGGAATGGCCTTGTTATCTTATGAGGAAAGGTTGGACAGGTTAGGCTTGTATCCCCAGGAGTTTAGAAGAGTAAGAGGTGACTTCATTGAAACATACAAGATCCTGAAAGGACTTGACAGGATGAATGTGGAAAGGATATTTCCCCTTGTGGGAGAATCTAGAACTCAAAGTCACTTTCAAAATAAGGGGTCACCCACTGAGGATTTTTTTTCTGAGTGCTGTGAGACTTTGGAATTCTCTTCCTCAAAAGGTGGTTGTGGTAGAGTCCTTAAATATCTTTAAAGCAGAGGTAGATAGATTCTTGATAAGCAAGGAGGTGAAAGGTTATCGGGGTAGGCAAGAATACGAGGTTAAAATCAGATCGGCCATGACCTCATTGAATGGCGGAGCAGGCTTGAGGGGCCAAGTGACCTACTCCTGCTCCTAATTCATATGTTTGTATGTCTACTATGGCCTGCTCTTTGGTTGGCTCCAGAACATGCTGTTCCAAGAAACTATCCCCAAAATATTCTTTGAATTCCTCATCTAGGCTGCCTTTGCCCATCTGATTTTCCCAACCTGTATGTAGATGAAAATTCCTCATGATTATCGTCATACATTTGTGTCAAACTTCCATTATTTCTTCCTTCATATTCCTTCATATTCCGTCCTACCATGTGGGTACTGTTCGGGGGCCTGTACACTTTAACAATCTTTTAATTCTTTTACAGTACTTCAAAACTGTGGAACTCCTCGCCTTCATTCTTCCTTTCTTCCTACAATTGAAAGGCTTTTAAAGCCCAAACTTCATTATATTGCAGTTTGAGGCAGGGCAATACAATGCAGCTGTTTTGTTGCTGGATTCCACAATAAGCACAGTAGGTTACAAGATAGCACTGCAAACAAACATTGGTTCCACACAGGACTTGCTGCTGTTTTTGGGCACTCTGAGTGAAACAGGATTGAGGCAACTGAGATAGAATTAATATTGCTGCACCAATATTCCACACAAACTTTGAAAGTTTTGACACGCATGCAGAGGTCCAAGAAAAGCATTTATCAATGACATGTGGATTTCAGATTGCAGCTACATCCTCACTGTACAGGGCACCTGTACCTGCAACAATTAATACTGATACTCAATAGCTAAGTGAATCTTATTTCACATGTTTTGGGAAGGAGTTGGGGAAGTAATTGTTGAAAAATCTGAGTTGAACCTGAAAATTAGTTAGCTGCCCAAAATTCTCTCTCTTGTGCAACTCAAAGACCTCTCGTCATATGTTAACAATGCTTCCTGTGACTGCTCATTTACATAGGTTATACCTTTTTCATCTTGAGCAACATGGGAATTTTTAAAGACATAAATTGAAGTCTTAAAAGTTTAATCTGCTATTTGGGATACTCAAGTCACAAAAAACTTAAGTTAAGGGAGAAAAACCTGTAGTGGGAAACCTTAACAGTGTAAGTATTTATGCTCACCTGTACGCCCATCATAAGACATGAAGGAAACCATTGTTCACTAGAAAACTAGGGCAGAAAAAGGAAATTCTTGGACCCTCCACCCAAATAAATATCACACTTAGCATGCAGATTAATACACACATCCCACAATCCCATGCACTGTGGGGCTCTGACCCCTACTGGTCATTTCTAGTTAGGTATACTGATTTTTAAAATTATTTTTGAAAACAGACTCAACAGGCCAGCTGGTACCTGTTTAGTGTGTCATAGAGCTTGTTGTCAGAGATCAGTTGATTTCTCCACGGAGAATCTCGTCTATGAGAAAGAAGAGGAAGCTTGAAAAAAAATTCTCAATGTTGTGGGTGTAGCAATGGAATCAGCATCAACCCAAATATCGTAGCCTCTCAAAGTTACACCAGCGATAATTGAGGGCTGGGTGCTCTTAGCCCCTTGAAGAGTTGCAAGCATCGTGAGTGCAGAAACTAAAATCTCCAGCTTTATATTTTACTTATATAGTACTGGTTTCATGTCTGCATTTCAAAAGTGTTTGTTTTTGTACATAAAACATCAAAAGGTAAATACAAAAATTCAAATGCTCATAAAATAGCTTACTTCTGATATTCAGCCCAAAATAAAGCACTACTGGGACAGAAGATCACCTGACATTTTACAGGCTGCGGTGACACGTTGCTGCCAATACACATCCATGGAACAATACTGAGCACCTGTGCTAAAGCTTCTAAATCCAAGCTTATTTCCCAGTTACATAGCTGTGCAGTTATACTAAGAGCAGTGGCAATTAGGAGGCAGTTACTGACTATTTATTTAAGAAATCAGATAGTTTAAACATAAATATAATCCTTCATAGGTATTTTCCAAACATGAAGGTCACTGTTATGAGCACAGCTGGATTTTGAGGGCAGGTTAGCAGAGTTAAGTAATCCCACAAATATAGGGTCAGATCTAAGCTCTGCAGTCCTACCACATCCAGCCATCAATGGTGGTGGACAATTAAACAACTCACTGGAGGAGGTGGCTCCACAAATATACCCATCCTCAGTGTTGGGAGAGCCCAGCACATCAGTGCAAAAGATAAGGCTGAAGCATTTGCTACAATCTTCAGCTACAAGTGCCGAGTGGATGATCCATCTCAGCCTCCTCCGGAGGTCCCCAGCATCACAGATGTCAATCATCAGCCAATTCGATTCACTCCACATGATATCAAGAAACAGCTGAAGGCATTGGATGCTGCAAAGGCTATGGGCCCTGACAACATTCAGCAACTGGACTGAAGACTTGTGCTCCAGAACTTGCCCCGCCCCTAGCCAAGCTGTTCCAGTACTACACCAGATGCTACAACACTGGTATCTACCCGGCTATGTGGAAACTTGCCCAGATATGTCCTGTATACAAAAAACAGGACAAATCCAACCCGGCTAATTACCGTCCCATCATCATCGTCTACTCTCCATCATCAGTAAAGTAATGGAAGGGGTCATCAACAGTGCTATCAAGCAGCACTTGCTTAGCAATAACCTGCTTACTAACACCCAGTTTGGGTTCCACCAGGGACACTCAGCTCATGACCTCATCACAGCCTTCATTCAAACATTGACAAAAGAGCTGAACTCTCGAGGTGAGGTGAGAGTGACTGTCCTTTTGACTGAGTGTGGCATCAAGGAGCCTGAGCAAAACTGGAGTCAATGGGAATCAGGGTGAAAACACTCCATTGGTTAAAGTCATACCTAGCACAAAGGAAGATGGTTGTGGTTGTTGGAGGTCAGTCATCACAGCTCCAGGACATTACTGCAGGAGTTCCTCAGGGTAATGTCCTTTGGCTGCTTCATCAATGACCTTCCTTTTATCATAAGGTCAGAAGTGGGAATGTTCGCTGATGATAACATTCGCGCCACACAAGTATCATGCAATGACCATCTCCGACAAGACAGAATCCAACCATCAACCCTTGAAGTTCAGTGGCATCACCACCATTGAATCCCCCACTATCAATATCCTGGGGGCTTACCATTGACCAGGAACTGAACTGGACTAGCCATATAAGTACTGTGGCTACAAGAGCAGGTCAGAGGTTAGGAATCCTGCGAATCACCTCCTCACTCCCCAAACTGTCCACCATCTACAAGGCACAAATCAGGACTGTGATGGAATACTCCCCACATGCCTGGGTGTGTGCAGCTCCCACAACACTCAAGAAGCTTGACATTATCCAGGACAAAGTATTCCACTTGATTGGCATCACATCCACAAACATTTATTTCCTCCACCACCAATGTACAGTAGCTGCAGTGTGTATCATCTACAAGATACACTGCAGGAATTAACCAAGGCTCCTTAGACAGCATCAACCAAACCCATGACCACTATCATCTAGAAGGACAAGGGCAGCAGAAAGATGGGAATACCACCACTAGGAAGTTCCCCTCCAACTCACTCACCATCCTGACTTGGAAATATATCACTGTTCCTTCACTGTCTCTGGGTCAAAATCCTGGAACTCCCTTCCAAACAGTCCCTACACCAGGTGGACTGCAGTGGTTCAAGGAGGCAGCACACCACCACCTTCTCAAGGGCAACTAGAGATGAGCAATAAATGCTGACCCAGCCAGCAAAGCCCACATCCCATGAATGAATAAAACAAAAGTGTGATATAAGAATATATCCTGCTGATTCTGGGGTAGGATCTAATAGTTTCACATCATCAGAAAACCTCTGGTTAACAGAGTATTTGCCACAAGATACTTCCTCCATACTAAAGGATCTGAATTTTTAATCTGTGCACATCTTTTCCTTGCAACAGTATTCATGTATTATATTATCTGCAGAAAATAGTGTGGACTTAACACAAACAATTATTTTGAAGATTGTAACAACCACTATTATTGATACCAAATAAATATTAGGAAACATGAAACCAAGGCGGTGTAAGGCTGGTGTGTTGGTGATTCAAAATGGATTGAACAATACTCAGCTTCGTCACATTTTCTGGATGAAATGTTAAATTGAGGCCCCATCCACCATTTCAGGTGGACTTAAAAGATCCCATGGCAGTATTTTGAAGAGGAGCAGGGAAGTTCTTTCCAGTTTCCGAGCTAATATTTATCTCTTAATCGTCATCACTCAAAGCAGGTCACCTGGTCCTTAGTACAAAGTTGTTTGTGGGGGCTTGTTGTGTGCAAATTGGCTTACATGTTCCCTACACTACAACAGTGACTACTACACCTCAAAAGTACTGTATTTGCTGAAAAGCAATTTGGGACATTCTGAGCTGTATAAATGCAAGATTTTCTTTGCCTTTTTGTTCAAGAAACCAGGCAAGTAAACTGAAAATCAGAAATTTGTTTCTAAGTTCCTTTTTCTGTCAATGTCGCTCATATTCTGCAGAAGGCAGAGACTATAAACCCAAATCCCTGGTCAGTATCGTCACCTTGGGGTTCAGAAAGAGGGTCCTAGCCATGAAATCCAAAATTAAAGAGTTAGAAAATGAAAGGATAACCTTTTAACTCCCTGCCTTATCAGATGATGTAAAAGATAAATATTAACACTTGAAGAGCAGAGAAGTTCCTCTGTAAGATGTCTATAATCACCACTAAAAATGGAAAAGAAAATACGAATGCACAGCCAAGAGAAAAGGGTGTAATCTAACTAAATGTATCTCTTCCTGCCATGCTGCTTGGAGGCGGCCATACTCTGCAGGATTCTGGGTCGATGCTTGTGTACTCCCTCAGAGCTGCACCAAAAAGTCAGCTAGAGATTGTGTGTTCAGTCCTGCGGTAGGGCTTGAACCCACAACCTCTGATTCAAAGAAGGCAATGCCACCACTGAGCCAAGCTGATATTATAAAAAAGCAGGCAAATAGTATCACCTGAACTCTTCTAAAAGTATTTGAATACATGCTTTGGTCAGCTGGGTACAAAAGGACAATAATGTAAAATTTCTAAGTGTTGTTTACAGTGGAACAAACTATTTTTATTTATTTTTTTAATTTATTGCTCCTTCCCTACAAGCATCCTACAACAAAATGAGGAGCAACTCTCAGGTCACTCATCAACCAAGAAGGCTTTTCTGGGATTTATTCTACCTCCATGTACCTTTCTCCCTGGCAACCAGTCTCCCATCAGATACTTATCATCTGAGGACACATTCATATCCTCCTTCAGAATGCAAAACATGTTCATAATTAATACACCATCATATTATGGCCTACCTGCATCGTATGTTGTTTTAAAGCTGTATGATCTTACCTGGATATTACTGGGGATTTGTTGCCATTTACAGTGCTTGATCTTTCCCAAGGCTTTCTAGTCGTCTCTGAAAATAAGTATTTCCATATTTATTTTTAAAAAATGACTTTGTTAATCAAAGCAATTTCCAACATGTGTTCCACAATGAGAAAAGATACCTTCCTGGGGCTTGGAGAGGGGGCAATCTAATCAAGAAGGAAGAAAGATTCAGAAGCTGAATCGTGGATATGCAGGAGTGATTTACAGCTGGAATCTAAGTAGGAGGTTCAGATGATAGCAATCCAAGATCCTCCATTCCATAACAAAAACAAAAATACCTGGAAAAACTCAGCAGGTCTGACAGCATCTGCGGAGAGGAACACAGTTAATGTTTCGAGTCCGCATGACTCTTCAACAGAAATTTTGTTTTTGTTTTGGATTTCCAGCATCCGCAGTTTTTTGCTTTTATCGTCCATTCCATGACAGCCTGTAACTCTCCATTTTATTATAGGCTTCCATATTATTACTTTGCAAGCTTTTAATTCTGTTCAGCCACATTCTTACAATTAATACATCAGGATCTGCTCTCTAGAATAAAGCTACAGAGATGGTCACTCCTTTCCAAAGCCTCTCAGGTTCACAAACAACATAAAATTCATTGCTCTTTTGCCATTCAAGCAGCCAATGTGTATTCAATGGCTGCTGGAGCAAATGAAAGGCCAGCTCATACTGCAAACAGACCACTACAACTGGAGAAAAGACCAGTTTCGGTGGGTACATTGCCTCCTGCATTTCCTTACATAACAGCACGTGCACTTCAAAGTAATCTATTGGTTATGAAGTACCTGGAAGTCTGTGCAATTCTCTCCCCAGAAAACAGTGGAGGCTGGGTCATTGAATTTATTCAAGGCTGAGTTAGATATATTTTTGATAGATAAGGGAGTCAAGGATTATGGGGGGGCAGGCAGAAAGGTGGAGTTGTGACCACAACCAGGTAACCCATGATCTTACAGAAGGGCGGAGCAGGCTCAAAGGCCTATTCCTGCTCTTAAGTCCTAAGCTCCTAACCTGAGCATGCAATAAAATATCACGTTGTTGTTGTGTATATGAGAGGACAAGTGCTGCTGAGCTGAAAATTGATGAAGTTCTGGTGAAAAATGTGTCAAATCAATACTCTCTGCAGAGGGAAAGAAAGTGAGTACATCCTCATTTATGTATCAGATACATCCCATGACAGTGTCAGTTTGGAGTCTTGCTGATAACTTACTGCATTACTCTTCCAGGAATATGGCGCGTTCAGGTAGTGGTAATCAGCAGGAGACTTCCTTGTGTTTGACCTGATACCATGAGACTTCATGACCGTTATTAATGAGACTACAATTTTATTCCAGATTTATTAATTGAATTTAAATCTATCCAGCTACTGTGATGATTGACTTGTATGTTGTGAAAGGCTTTAGTTCATAAATTGGCTTGATGCAACAAATGTTTGAGGAAAATCTGAGGTCTGATTCTGCAGAAAAGAAAATGGACTTTGTAAAGCTGATTTAAGTCTCTATGACCACTTTTAGTTTTATCCTTAAAATACTTTAACCCCTCCATGAGAAATTAAAGAATAATCTACAATAAGCGCCAAATGTACTAAATAATTAGAACACAAGAAATAGGAGCAGGAGTAGACCACATGGCCAGTCGAGCCTGTTCCACCATTCAATACGATCATGGCTGATCTTGGGTTTCAATACCACTTCCCACCTCCTCCCCATATCCCTCAATTCCCTGAGAAACCAAAAAGCTGTTATCCCAGCCTTAAATGTATTCAACGATGGAGCATCCACAATCCCACATTGAGAATTCCAAATATTCACAACCCTTTGAGTGAAGTAATTTCTCCTCATCTCAGTCCTAAATGATTGGGCCCTTATTCTGAGACCGTGCTCCCATGTTTTAGATTCCCCAACCAGCAGAAATAATCCATCAGCGTCCACCCCAGCAAGCCTTCAGAATCTTGTCTGTTTCAAGAGATCACCTCTCAATCTTTCAAACTCCAGAGAATATAAACCCAATTTACTCATCCCAGGGCCAATTTAGTGAACCTTTGCTATACTGCCACCAATGCAAGTGTATCCTTTTTCAAATGTGGAGGCTAAAACTGCACACAGCGCTCCACAGATGTGGTCTTGCCGACAATTGTAGCAGGGCTTCTTTATTCCTGTACTCCAATCCATTTGCAATGAATGCCAACATGTCATTTGCTTTCCTAATTGCTTGCTGTACTTGCATGCTAACCTACTGCATTCCTTGTACATGTATACATATGTTACATATACATTAGGAGGAGTGGGGCAATTGGCCCCTCAAGCCTGCTCTACGTTTCAATAAGATCATGGCTGATCTGATTGTGGCCTCAACTCCACATTCCCGCCAACCATCAGTAACCTTTGACACCCTTGTTAGTCAAGAATCTACCTACCTTGGCCTCAAAAATATTCAATGACCTGCCTCCACCGCTTTCTGGGGAAGAGCATTCCAAAGACACTCAGCCTCAGAGAAAAAAACTTTTCCTCATCTCCGTCTTAAATGGGAAATTCTTTATTTTTAAGCTGTGTCCCCAAGTACTAATCTCTTCCATAAGGGGAGACATCCTTTCAGCATCCACCCTGTGAAATCCCCTCAGGATTTTACATGTTTCAATAAGATTGCCTTCTACTAAACTCCAATGGATACAGGCCCAGCCTGTTCAACCTTTTCTCCCTCATCCCAGGTATCAGTCGCATGAACATTATCTGAACTACTTCTAATGCATTTATATCCTTTCTTAAATTAGGAGACCAAAACTGTACACAGTGCTTCAGAAGTGGTCTCACCAACGCGCTGTACAACTGTAGCAAAGTATCCCTACTTTTGTATGCCATTTGCCTTGCAATAAACAACAACATTCCATTCACCTTCCTAATCACTTGCTGCACCTGCATACTAACTTTTTGTGATTCATGTACCAGGACACCCAGGTCCCTCTACATCTAAGAGTTCTGCAATCTCTCTCCATTTAAATAATATGATGCTTTTCTATTCTTCCTGCCAAAGTGGACAAGTTCACATTTTTCCACATTATACTCCATCTACCAAATTTTTGCCTGCTTATTTAACTTGTCTATATTTCTTTGCAGGTTCCTTTATGTCGTCTTCACAACTTACTATCCTACCATATTTAGCAACCATACATTTAGTCCCTTTGTCCAAGTCTTTGAGATAAATTGTAAATAGTTGAGCCCCAGTACTGATCCCTTTTATTAATCTGAAAATGACTCATTTTGCCTACTCGCTGTTTCCTATTAGCTAACCAATCCTCTATCCCTGCCAAAATGTTACCCCCTAGACCATGAACTCTCATTTTGCATAGTAACTTTTGTTGTGGCACCTTGTCAAATGCCTTCTGGAAATCTAAGTACAGCACATTCACAGGTTCCTCTTTATCCACTTGCTTGTCACTTCCTCAAAGAACTCCAATAATTTAGTCAAACATAATTTCCCTTTCACAAAATTATGTTGATTCCATTTTCTAAGTACTCCATCAAAACTTCAATAGTAGATTACAGCATTTTCCCAGGACAAATGTTAAGCTAACTGGCCTGTAGTTTCCTGCTTTCTGTCTCCCTCCTTTCTTGAATAGAAAAGTCACATTTGCTATTTTCCAAGTTGATGGGATCTTTCCAGAATGTAGGGAACTTTTGAAAATTAAAACCAATGGCATGGCATTGGAGGCTAGCTAGAGCCTATGGAACAACGACCCAGTACAAGACAGTACGAGCACACACAAAATAATGTCTAAAAAAACTCAAAAGGAGAGAAAGAAAGGAAATGGAAGCAAGCATTTGAATGAGTCTTTTTTTCCCCAAGGTGGCAATAATACAAGACTCTACTATCTCAAAGCAGCAAGAAAACACTGCCTCTGTTAAGCTTGTGCAATTGGTTAGGAACTGTTTTCATTGAATAGCTGTAATTTCACCTGTAACAACTGGAGCAGAATTGTTAAGTATGGAGAATGTGTGTGTTGTGCAAAAGGTAGCTTTGAGGGGTTTCTTCTTCCCTCACGCTCAAATATCCTCCTCTCATCTGAAGCTGAATGGGAGGAACAGATTTGCTTGTGATGTCCTCCAGAGTTAAGTAACTGTCATTATCTGGGCTCATGCACAAAGAAAGCACTGACTTGTGCTGAGCTGTTGTTCCATAGGCTCCAGCTACCCTCCAATGCCATGCCACTTTTATCTGTGAAACTAAAGCAGTTGTATGTTTCCAGCTCACTGAAGGAGTCATTGCTGAATCTAGCTCTGAGGAATGAGGTGGGCCAAGTGGCTCAAATGTCAATTGGGAAACTTATACCGAATAGTCGTTTGGTAGTACAGAATTCGAGTATTGCTGAAAAAAGAGACATGTCTAAACATTTCGTCTTGCTCTCATTAGGACACTCGCAAGAAAACCAATATAACGCGAAAATTTATACTGTATGTGGAGAGAGTGCTGATTGGTTGGCAAGTCGCATTGCCATGTAGAATGCACCATTGATGGTGACTGACAGTTAACTGCCGAGCATTGTTTGAAATTTAAACCGGGCAGCTTGGCCTTGATTGGTCAAGACGTTGCCTTGAGGAATGAGTCAGCGAATGGCTGTCACTCAAGTAAAGGAGGACACTTTGGGACCAAAAAAGGGATTTACACACAAGGAGGCAGAGGGCATGGCTGAGATACTAAATGAGCACATTGCATCTATCTTTACTAACAAATGGGCTGCCAAAGTCAGTGAAAGAGGCAATAATTGAGACACTGGATGGGCTAAAAATTGTTAAAGAGGTATGTAAAAAGAAAAAGATTAGTGAAGACAAATGTAGGTCCCTTTCAGTCCGAAACAGGAGAATTTATAATAGAGAACAAGGAAATAGCAAAGCAATTAAACAACTACTTTAGTTATGTCTTCACGGAGAAAGGCACAAATAACTTCCCAGAAATGCTAGGGAACTGAAGGTCGAGTCAGGAGGAATTGAAGGAAATTATTAATACCACAACAGTAATGCTGGAGAAATTAGTGGGACTGAAAGCCGATAAAACCCCAGAGCCTAATAATCTACATCCCAGGGTACTAAAGGTGACGGCCATCGTAACAGTGTTGGTTGTCATCTTCCAAAATTCTATAGATTCTCGAACAGTCCCAGCAGATTGGAGGGTGGCAATTGTAACCCCACTAATTAAAAAAGTAGGGGGGTAGAAAACAGGCAATTATAGACCCGTTAGCCTTACATCAGTAGCAGGGTAAATGCTAGAGTCTATGATAAAGGATGTGATAACAGGACACTTAGAAAATATCAACGGGATTTGACAAAGTCAACATGGATTTATGAAAGGGAAATCATGTCTGACAAATCGACTAGATTTTTTTTGAGGGTGTAACTAGCAGAATAGATCAGGGAGAACCAGTGGAGGTAGTGTATTTGGATTTTCAGAAAGCTTTTGATAAAGCCCCACATGAGAGGTCAGTGTGTAAAATTAAAACACATGGTACTGGGGATAATATATTGGCATGCACTGAAAATTAGTTAGCAGACAGGAAACAAAGGGTAGGAATAAATGGGTCTTTTTCATTTATGGTGGTGACTAGTGGGGTACCACAGGATCAGTGCTTGGGTCCTAGCTATTCACAATATATTAATGATTTAGATGAGGGAACTTGAAACTTGGTGGAAATGTGAGAGGTGAATAGGGTGTCGAGAGGCTTCAAGGCGATTAAGATAGGTTGAGTGAATGGGCAACTACATGACAGATGCAATATAATGTGGATAAGTGTGAAGTTATTTACTTTGCTGGGAAAAACAGAATGGCAGAGTATTATTTAAATGGTGACAGATTGGGAAATGTTGATGTATAAAAGGACCTGGGTGTCCTTGTACAATAATCACAATGCAAGCATGCAGATGCAGCAAGCAGTTAAGGTGGCAAATGGTATGTTGGCCTTCACTGTGAGAGGACTTCTCGAGTACAGAAGCAAGGATGTCTTACTGCAGCTGTACAGGGCCTCTGAGAGACCACACCTAGAGTACTGATTGTAGTTTTGGTCTCCTTACCTAAGAAAGGATATAATTGCAATATAGGAAGTGCAGCGAAGGCTCACAAGACCGATTCCTGGGATGGCAGGATTGTCGTATGAGGAGAGATTGGGCTGACTAGGCCTGTATTCACTGCAGTTTAGAAGAATAAGAGGGGATCTCATGAAAAATATAAAATTCTGACAGACTGGATGCAGCAATGATGTTTTCTCTTGCCGGGGGATCTAGAACAAGGGGTTACAATCTTGGGATACGAGATATGCCATTTAGGACTGCGATGAGGAGAAACTTCTTCATTCAGAGAGTGGTGAACCTGTGGAATTCCCTATTGGGGAGGCAATGGGGTAGTGGTATTGTCACTGGACTAGTAATCCAGAGACCCAGGGGAATGCTCTGGGGGCCTTGGTTCGAATTCGACGACGGCAGATGGTGGAATTTGAATTCAATAAAAATCTGGAATTAAAAGTCTAATGATGACAACGAAACCACTGTCAATTGTTCTAAGAACCCACCTGGTTCACTAATGTCCTTTAGGAAAGGAAATCTGCCGTCCTTACCTGGTCTGGACTACATGTGACTCCAGACCCACAGCAATGTGGTTGACTCTTAAAATGCCCTCAGCAAGCCACTCAGTTGTATCAAACCTCCACAGAGTTACTCAGTCCTGTCTACCCTCCTTACTAACATGTGGGGGTTAGTGCGAAAATTGGGAGAGCTGTCTCACAGACTAGTCAAGTAACAGCCGGACATAGTCATCCTCACGGAATCATATCTTACAGATATCATCCCAGACACTACCATCCCCAAGCCTGGGTATGTTCTGTTCCACCAGCAGGACGTACCCAGCAGAGCACAGCGATATACAATTGTGAGGGAGTTGCCCTGCAAGTCCTCAACATTGGCTCCGGACCCCATTAAGTCTCATGGCATCATGTCAACCATGAGGTCAACAGGAAAGCTCCTGCTGATTACCACGTACTACCCTCTCTCAGCTGATGAATCAGTATTTCTCCATGCTGAATACCACCTTGAGGGTGGCAAGGGCGCAGAACGTAGTCTGAGTGTGGGACTTCAATATCCATCTCCAAGAGTGGATCGGTAGCACCATTACTGACCGAGCTGGTCAAGTCCTAAAGGACATAGCTGATAGACTGGGTTGGTGGCAGGTAGTGAGGTAACCAACAAGAGGGAAAAAGCTCATCCTCACCAATCTGCCTGCCGCAGATGCATATGTCCATGACAATATCGGTAGGAATGACCACCGCACAGTCTTTGTGGGGACAAAGACCCGCCTTTACATTGAAGATACCTTCCATCGTATTGTGTGGCACTATCACCGTGCTAAGTGGATAGATTTCGAACAGATCTAGCAACTCAAGACTGGACATCCAGGAGGCTGTGTGAGCCATCAGAAGCAGTAGAATTGTACTCGAATACAATCTGTAACCTCATGGCCTGGTATATCCTCCACTCTACCATTACCATCAATCCTGGTTTAAGAGTGCAAGGGGGCATGCCAGGAGCAGCACCAGGCATACCCAAAAACGTCAACCTGCTGATGCTATAACACAGGGCTACCTGCGTGCCAAACAGCATAAACAGCAAGTGATAGACAGGGCCAAGCAATCCCAAACCAATGGATCAGATCTAAGTTCTGCAGTCCTACCATATCCAGCCATGAATGGTGGTGGACAATTAAACAACTCACTGGAGGAGGAGGCTCCAGAAATATCCCCATCCTCAATAATGGAGGAGCCCATCAATCAGTGCAAAAGATAAGGCTGAAGCATTTGCTACAATCTTCAGCCAGAAATGCTGAGTGGATGATCCATCGCGGCCTCCTGCAGGGGGTTCACAGCATCACCTGTGGATACTGCAAAGGCTATGGGCACTGACAATATTCTGGCAATAGTCCTGAAGACTTGTGCTCCAGAACTAGCCTGCTGCATCCCTAGCCAAGCTATTTCATTAGAGTTGCAACACTGTCATCTACACAGCTATGTGGAAAACTGCTCAGGTATGTTCTGTACACAAAAAAATCAGGACATATCCAATTACTACCTACCTACATATCCAATTACAGTCTATTCTCAATCATCAGTAAAGTAATGGAAGGGGTCATCAATTGTGCTATCAAGTGGTACTTGCTTAGCAATAGCCTGCTCACTGACACCTAGTTTGGGTTCTGCCAGGGCCACTCAGCTCCTGACTCAATACAGCCTTCGTTCAAATATGGACAAAAGAGCTGAACTCCCAAGGTGAGAGTGACTGCCCTTGACATCAAGGCCGCATTTGACCGAGCATGGCACCAAGAATTCCGAGCAAAACTGGAATTGATGGGAATCAGGTGGAAAACTCCACTGGTTAGAGTCATGCCCAGCACAAAGGAAGATGGTTGTGGTTAATGGAGGTCAGTCTCTCAGATTCAGGACATTACTGCAGGAGTTCCTCAGGGTAGTGTCCTCGGCCTAATCATCTTCAGCAACTTCATCAATAACTTTCCTTTCATCATAAGGTCAGAAGTGGGGATGTTCACTGATAATTGCACAATGTTCAGCACCATTTGCAACTCCTCAGATAATGAAGCTGTCCAACAGGGCATTGGTGAGACCACACCTTGAATACTAAGTGAAGCTTTGGTCTCCTTATTTAAGGAAAGATGTAAATGCACTGGAGGTGGTTCAAAGGAGGTTTACCAGATTGATACCTAGAATGAATGGGCTGTCTTATGAGGAAAGATTGGACAGACTGGACTTGATTCCACTGGGGCTTAGAAGTGCGAGGGGTGATTTGATTGAAATATACAAGATTGTGTACGGCCTTGAAAAGGTAGGCATCAAAAGGATGTTTCCTCTTGTGGGTGAGTCCAGCACTAGGGGGCACTGTTTTAAAATTAGGGGTCGCCATTTTAGGACAGAGATGAGAATTTTTTTCTTTGAGGGCTGTGCGACTTTGGAATTCTCTGCTTCAGAAGGTGATGAAGGTGGGGGTCACTGAATATTTTTAAGGCAGAGGTAGATAGATTCTTGTTAGGTGAGGGAATCAAAGGTTATCAGGGTTAGGTGAGAATGTGGGAATCGAAACACAAGATCAGACATGATCCTATTGAATGGTGGACCAGGCTTGAGGGGCCGAATGGTATACTCCTGTTCCTATTTCGTTTGTTCTTAAGTCCAAATGCAGCCAGACCTGGACAATATCCAGGCTTGGGCTGACAAGTGGCAAGTAACATTCATGCCACACAAGTGCCGGCAATGACCATCTCCAACAAGAGAGAATCTAACCATTGCCCCTTGACATTCCATGGCATTACCATCACTGAATCCTCCACTATCAACATCCCGGGGGTTACCATTGACCAGAAACCGAACTGGACTAGTCATATAAATACTGTGGCTACAAGAGCAGGTTAGAGGCTTGAAATCCTCTGACGAGTAACCCACCTCCTGACTCCCCAAAGCCTGTCCGCTATCTACAAGGCACAAGTGAGGAGAGTGTTCCAAAATCCTGGAACACCCTCCCTAACAGCACTGTGGGTGTACCTCCACCACATGGACTGCAGCAGTGCAAGAAAACAGCTCACCACCGCCTTCTCAAAGCAACTAGGCATGGGCAATAAATGCTAGCCCAACCAGCAAAGCCCACATCCCATGAGTGAATAAAAGAAAAACCACAGAAGGCTGCGAAGGCCAAGTCACTGAATATATTTAAGAAGGAAATAGGTCTCTGGACTCTAAAGGTGTCAAGGGGTATGGGGAGAGAGCGGGAGTATGGCTTTAAGATAGAGGACAAGCCATGATCATGTTGAATGGCGGCGAAGGGTAGAAGGGCTGAGTGACACGCTCCTGCTCCTATTTTCTATGTCTATGTCTAAGGCTGGCTACATTTGAAGTTTATCAATCACCAGGATCAAATGGAATGCATCCTAGGATCCAGAGAGAAGGGAGGAAATTGCAGAGGCACTAGTCATACTCTTTCAATTCTCCTGAAATACAGGGGTGGTGCTGAAGAACTGGAAAATTGCAAATGTCATCCCCCTATTCAAAAAAGGTGCAAGGATAAACCCAGCAATTGCAGGCCAGTTAGTTTATTCGAAAAACTTTTACAGATGATATTCTGGGACAAAATTACAGTCACTTGGGCAAGTATGGCTTAAATAAAGATGGCCAGCTCATATTTATTTATAAAAACAAAAAAACTGCGGATGCTGGAAATCCAAAACAAAAACAGAATTACCTGGAAAAACTCAGCAGGTCTGGCAGCATCGGCGGAGAAGAAAAGAGTTGACGTTTCGAGTCCTCATGACCCTTCGACAGAACTTGAGTTCGAGTCCAGGAAAGAGCTGAAATATAAGTTGGTTTAAGGTGTGTGTGTGGGGGGCGGAGAGATAGAGAGACAGAGAGGTGGAGGGGGTTGGTGTGGTTGTAGCGACAAACAAGCAGTGATAGAAGCAGATCATCAAAAGATGTCAACAACAATAGTACAATAGAACACATAGGTGTTAAAGACCAAACGTAAACTGGGCGACCGCTTTGCAGAACACCTGCGGTCTGTCCGCAAGAATGACCCAAACCTCCCTGTCGCTTGCCATTTTAACACTCCACCCTGCTCTCTTGCCCACATGTCTGTCCTTGGCTTGCTGCATTGTTCCAGTGAAGCCCAACGCAAACTGGAGGAACAACACCTCATCTTCCGACTAGGGACTTTACAGCCTTCCGGACTGAATATTGAATTCAACAACTTTAGGTCGTGAGTCCCCTCCCCCATCCCCACCCCCTTTCTGTTTCCCCCTTCCTTTTTTTTTCCCAATAAATTATAAAGATTTTCCTTTTCCCACCTATTTCCATTATATAAAATAAAAAAAAACCCACTAGAGCTATACCTTGAGTGCCCTACCATCCATTCTTAATTAGCACATTCGTTTAGATAATATCACCAACTTTAACTTTAACACCTATGTGTTCTATTGTACTATTGTCGTTGACATCTTTTGATGATCTGCTTCTATCACTGCTTGTTTGTCGCTACAACCACACCAACCCCCTCCACCTCTCTGTCTCTCTATCTCTCCGCCCCCCACACACACACCTTAAACCAGCTTATATTTCAGCTCTTTCCTGGACTCGAACTCAAGTTCTGTCGAAGGGTCATGAGGACTCGAAACGTCAACTCTTTTCTTCTCCGCCGATGCTGCCAGACCTGCTGAGTTTTTCCAGGTAATTCTGTTTTTGTTTCATATTTATTTAAATGTTTAACTAACTTAACAGGGAGGGTTGATGAAATAATGCCGCAAAGTTAAAGCCCATCGAATAAATGAACAGTGGCTGCATGGGTATGAAGTTCAAATTTTGTGAAACTCAAATACTTCCAAATATAAAATCTTTCATGTCTTTATAATGTATTTGCTTTCAGGTCAATAAAATACAATATCCCCACTTCTTGTTTACCTATGGAACTCCTGCAAGATGCAAATATGTTTCATGTTACCTCTGAATTTCCTTTAATACTCAAACTCTCCACTTATCTAAAAATGTAAATTTTAGATCTAACCTATTTACTAGTACCTCAAACCTAACGCCTCTAACCTTTTCATGTTTTAAACACCTCAGACCAACTTGTTTCCTATTAATCTCTGCCCAGCTTAATTAAATCATACACACAGACACAGCCTCTTTCACAGAATAACGCAATATTCCCCAAAAATATTTTTAAAAAACATCCATTTCTCATAGTACATAGGTACAGTCAGTGATTAGGAAGGCAAATGGAATGTTGTCATTTATTGTAAGGGAATGGAATATACAAGTAGGGATGTTTTACTGCGGCTGTACAAGGCATTGGTGAGACTAAATCTGGAATACTGTGTATAGCTTTGGTCTCTTATTTGAAAAAACATATATTTGCATTAGAAGCAGTACAGAGAAGGTTCACTCAACTTACTCCTGGGATGAAGGACTTATAATATGAAGAAAGGTTGAACAGTTTGGGCCTATACCCATTGGAGTTTAGAAGAATGAGAGGTGATCTTATCATATCTTGTATAAGATCCTGAGGAAACTTGAGTAGATACTGGGAATGTATGTTGGAAACATGTGGAGGACCTTTACTAGAACTAGGGGACATAATTTAAGAATAAGAATTTAAGAATAAGAGATCTCCTTCTTAAGATGGAGATGAGGAGAGGATTGTTAGTACGTGAAATTCTCTTTCCCAGTGAGCAGTACAGGCTGGGTCATTGAATTTATTCAAGGCAGAGTTAAGACAGATTTTTGATAGACAAGGTAGTCAAGGGTTATGGGGAGGGGCAGACAGGAAAGTGGAATTGAGACCACAGCCAGATCAGACATCATCTTATTGAATGGTGAAGAAGGCTCAAAGGGCTGAATGGCCTACTCCTGCTCCTAAGTCATATGTTCCTGTGTAGATTTCAAAAGGATATGCTGGTGGAATGGGCAGAGAGTGGCAAATGAAATTTAATGCAGAGAAGTGTGAAGCGGTTCATTTTGATAGGAAGTATGAACAGTGTAAAGAAAATATTTTTTTCCAATATTATTGTGGTAGACTGTGAAGCAGGCTTTTGGGGGCTGTCTGCATGTATTGTGTGTGTGTGTGTGTGTGTGTGTGTGTGTGTGAGTGAGAGACAGAGACACTAATTTAATTAAACTGAAGACAATCAGGCAAGGTTTAAATCATCAAAAGGATTAGGTGTAAAAGCAGGCATTTTGAAGTGGAGATGGACAGGATGGGATCCCAGTAGGTACAGCCTGAATAGGAACTTGCATTAGGAGGTAAATGAGGAATGGATTTTTAGCTGTTGAATTTCAAAGAGAAAAAGGAAGTTTTACAACTGGTGAAGATCATAAATAAATAAAGCAAAGTTATTAAGTTTATTTTTCTCAAAACTGCTGGCCATAATGACATCATGAAAGATTTTTAGATTCTGGAAAAGGTAATTTTCAAAAGAAGGTTAAGAACAATCGGTTTAAAAAGATAAAAAGGGAGAAAATATATTTATGGAAAGATTGAAAGCTGTATGAAGTGAGTGGCCATGTGAGATCTTGAAGAGTGGGCTATGTGAAGACAGACTGTGAAAAGCAGCCTCTAGCAACCACAGAAAAGCTTGCTTGTTTCAGAAAGCAAGGTTTTGTTACAAGCCTTGGATTTCCATTGTCAAGGAAGAAAGAAACTTGTGCCATACCTCCCCTATAGCAACAGTGGATGCCTTGCATTAATATTACTGGATGTTTTCTAGCTTAAGAATCTATAGGGACTGTTGTCAGTAAAATTGTGTTTATTTGCAAGTCTAGCTAAGTAGAAATCTTTTGGGAAATGTTACAAGACTAAATTGAATGTGTAACTATAATCTTGTGTGTTTAAGTTTTCTATTTTTTGTTAATAAATGTTTTAATTTAATATTTAAAATTTCCAAAAGGTGTAGTGGAATCTTTACTTCTGACTTCAGTACATATGCCTTCTCATAATAAAATACAAATGCAAATCGTTGTGATAGCTTGGCCAAGTTTCCCCATGGGATTTGGTCAACCCAGCAATTACCACCTGTCATATCATAACAGGATATGCAATATAAAATAAAAGACATGTTTCTAAAGGGGGTGCAGGAACAGAAAGACCTGGTGGTATATGTGCACAAATCAGTGAGGGTTGCAGGGCAAGCTGACAAAGTGGTTAAAAAGGCTGCTGAGATACTAGACTTTATAAATAGAGGCATAGAGTACAAAAGAATGGAAGTTATCTGATACGGTCTCAGCTAGAGTATAGTGTTTAATTCTGGGCACTGCACATTGGGATGGATGTGAAGGCTTGAGAGAGGGTGGAGAAAATATTTAGAAGAATGGCTCATGGATGAGGGACTTCAGTTATGTGGACATATGGGAGAAGGTGGGATTGTCAGCTTATAGAAGAGAACATGGCGAGGAAATTTGATTGAAGTGTTCAAAATCATGGGGTGTCGAGATGGAGTTAATGAGAGAAACTATTTCCATTGGAAGAAGATTTGAGAACTAAGGCGATTAACAAAAGTAGTCACAGCGACATGAGGGAAAAATTGTTTATGCAGCAAATGGTAGGCTTTGGAATGCATGACAGCAGTGTGTACCATCTGAAAGACACTGCAGCAACTGACCAAGGCTCCTCCAACAGAACTTTTCAAACCCACAACCTGTACCACCTTGAAGGACAAGGGTAGCAAACGCATGGAAACGCCACCACTACCTGAAAAGTTCCCCTCCAAGCAACACACTATCCTGACTTGGAACTACATTGCCATTCCTTCACTGTCGCTGGATCAAAATCCTGGAACTTTCTTCCTAACAGTACTGTAGATATACCTGCACCACAAAAACTGCAGCGGTTCAAGAAAGTGGCTCACCATCACCTTCTCAAGGGCAACTAGGGACAGGCATCAGATGCTGGCCTAGCCAGTAATGCCCACATCCCGTGAAAGAATAAAAAAATAAAAAAAAATTCATTCATGGGACGTGGGTGTCGCTGGCTAGGCCAGCACTTATTGCCCATCCCTAATTGCCCATGTTCAGAGGGCATGTAAGCATCAACACATTGCTATGGGTCTGGAGTCATATGTAGGCCAGACCACATAAGGATGGCAGATTTCCTTCCCTTAAGCTGCCATGGGCAAGAAACTCAAACAGAAACCCACTGACGTGCTGGGTGTCAGTTTTAACACCTCATCAAAGTATCCCACAGAAAAAGGTCAGCAGCTGTTTGAGACACAGAGAAAAGCTACAGCTGTGGGGAAGCAGGTGGACTGTTTTTGTGTTAACAACCAAGCAGGATGATGTGGGAGCTCAGTTTCTATTCAGAAGAAAGGGAACAGGCAGGGTTTTTGGAGATTCAAGCACCAGGAAGTCACTGAGGCATGCCTTGCTGCAAATAATCAGATTCAGAAAACTTGAATAAAGAGTGGAATGAATGTTGAACGACACTGGAAGTTTTGACCTGGCATGGCTGGAAGCAGTGATCCTGCTTGTGCATTGGGAGTTACTGTGGGACGGCTCCTGTAATATTACATATCTGCCAGAAGCGCGCACGTGGCGAAAGTATTTCTTAAGCTACATTTTGGTTGCGTTAGTCAACGTGAAACTACCTTTTCTTTAGTGTATTAGTTGCCTGCTAAATAATGTTTGATCTATGTTGATTTTAGTTAGCTTGTTACAGCACAAGTCTTAAAATGTGAAATCCTGTCCTTCAGTTCTTTCAGTCGGTGAATGAAATTCATCTTCAACAGCAGATAAACTGATACAAGCATGGAAACGGGCAATATTTTGGAGGTGGAAGTACTCTTCGGATGGAGCGTACATGAGGTCAAGTGTTCTCTTATGATATATCTGATTTGCAGAACCAGTAACTTAGAACTCATTCCATTGACTTTGCAGAGAATTTGTTGGAATTTAAAACAATGGTCTCAGTAATTGAGCAATTATTCAATGGAAGGACACTACTATTATGAAACCTTGGAAAACAAAAAAACTACCCTCCTGGACTGAAGGTTAATAAATGTGTGCTTCACACCTACCTGATGTGTTTGATGCAGTTGGGCCCTTCATACTAGAAGATTCAGATTCTTCCTGATGAAAGCAAATCATTCAAAGGTAAAACACTCATAATGATTACATGGTTATCAAGCAGATTCAATTTAGCAGGGTATACAATGACAATGGAAATAGAAAGTGTTTAAACAGTTTGAATTGTGATTAATATGTTCAGGTTAGAGAGGATACACAGAACTGTGGAGTGACAAACTCTAACTTACAGCCTTTGGCTGGGGTACTTTCTTACAAAGCAGTTAAAATCAGCTGATTGTCATTGATTCAACTGAGTCAGAGGCTACTAACACAGGCCTCGGGTACGGCAGTTGCATATTTGATAATCACGGCTTCTTTCTGAACATATTGGGGGAAAGAGAGGAAGAAGGGAGAATTATATGTTACAATAAAGTGAATGGTTGGAAACCTGAATCCAGCAGCATAGGCCTCTACTTACATTTTTCTCCTCTTTTGGGTCTGGCTCAGGAACTGAACCCTTTTCAGCAATCCTTCTCCTGAGGGAAAGAAAGAAATAATTCCATCATCCAAATTCTACACACACAAAGAAAAACAGTGAGAGTGTGAAATGAGGTGTGCAGAACAAGGAGCCATCTGAGCAGGTGAGAGCAAGAGAGAGAGTGTCCAATTGAGGGAAGAAAACTGGTCACAACTCTGGGGAAAATTCCCTGATTTTCTTTCAATAGTGCCATGGTATCTTATGTCATTCTAAACAAGGACACACTTGAAATGATTCATCTGTCAGATGGCACCATTGATAAGGCAGCAATCCTGACTGCACAGACATGACAGCCTAAATTGTGTGCTCAAGTTTGGCATGGAGCTCCACTAGCGTCCTGCCCACTGAGCCAAGCTGATACTAAGGATATTGAGGTACTCATTCATACAGAGAAGGAAGTCTCTGTTTAAGCATTAACTTGTGCGAATTTGCTGACCTCATCTAGGCAGCAGTTAAGAATTCAAGAAATAAGAGGAGAAAAACATACGCTTCTTTGAGCCTGCACCACTATTCAATAAGTTCATCGTTGAATTTTTACATATTCTACCATGCTGCATCAAATCCTTGAATCCCTTAGTGCTCAAAAATCTAGCGCTCTCATACTTGAATATGTGGCAAATTCTGAACTTTGTGGGGATATTCTTTTAAATCAAAGTGAAACAAAAGAGAATTCTGGAAAGGGGATATAATTAGATTTCCTGTCTGTGACATTATTTTTGAGAAGTTAGACTCTAGCTGAGTGGGGATAAAAGATGGCTAATAAAAACTAATTTAGGGGTGTTGTATTTTAGCTTGTTGTGCTGCAGCAGGACACAGTCACAGAACTTCTGGTGTGTGTTTAGGAGCAAGCAGAACTCGCCACAAAAATGTCAGTTTTCGGTTTGGCAGTAAGAGAACTCCTGGAGCTCTTCGGGAGGCAATATACAGATGAGTGACAAGGGTCAGAAACACGAAAGCAGTGTGAATAGCTCAGGCATGCTAAAGAACTGAATATTTTTTATCAGAGGTGACCAGACCATAAACTAGGGTGTTGTTGGTTGGTCAGCTGAAAAGGAACTATGCAATCAGGACTGTCACTGTTAAGGTAATTGATATCAGCAGAGAAAAAGTATTGGAGAGACTTAAGGTACTAAAATCCAACAAGTCTTTGGGGCCTGATGGCCCACACCTTAGGGTTCTAAAACAAATGGGTGGAGAGATAATGGTTGCGCCAGCTATGATTTTCTAAAAATTCATTAGATTTCAGGTTGGCCCCTGATTGGAAGTTGTAAATGTAACATCACTTTTCAAGGAAGGAGGGAGAGAGAAAACAGAACTACAGGCCACCTGGCCTAACTTTAGTTCTTGGGAAAAAGCTGGATTTTTAAAATTCATTCATGGCATGTGGGCTTCACTGGCTAGGCCAGCATTTATTGCACAGCCCTAATTGCCCTTGAGAAGCAGTGGTGAGCTGCCTTCTTGAACAGCAGCAATCCATGTACTGTGAGTACACCCACAGTGTTGTTCACAAGGGAGTTCTAGGATCTTGACCGAGCAACAGTGAAGGAATGGCGATATAGTTCCAAGTCAGGATGACGAGTGTCTGCTGCCCTTGTCCATGCAGATGGTAGCAGTTGCGGGTTTGAAAGGTGCTGTCTAAGGAGACTGGTGAATTCCTGCAGTGCATCTGACAGATGGAATACAATGCTGCCACTGTGCATCAGTGGTGGTGTGAATGTTGTGCATGGCGTGCCAATCGAGCAGGCTATGACCTGGATGATGTCAAGCTTCTTGAGTGTTGCTGGAGCTGCACTCAGTCAGGTAAGTGGAGAGTATTCCATCACACTCCTGACTTGTGCTTGTAGATGGAGGACAAGTTTTGGGGAGTCAGGAGGGGAGTTACTCGTCGCAGGATTCCTAGCCTCTGACCTGCTCTTGTAGCCACAGTATTTATATGGCTAGTCCAGTTCAGTTTCTGGTCAATGGTTAACCCCCAGGATGTTTTTAGTGGGGGATTCAGCAATGGTAATGCCACCAAATGTCAAGGGGAGATGGTTAGATTCTCTCTTGTTTGTGATGGTCATGGCCTGGCACTTGTGTGGCACAAATGTTACTTGCCACTGGTCAGCCCAAGCCTGGATATTGTCCAGGCCTTGCAGCATTTGGACATGGACTGCTTCAGTATCTGAGAGTCGTGAATGGTGCTGAACGTTGTGCAATGATCAGTGAACATCCCCACTTCTGACCTTAGGTCATTGATGAAGCAGTTGAAGATGACTAGGCCTAGGACACTACCCTGAGGGACTCCTGCAATGATGTCTGAGAACTGAGGTGACGGATCTCCATCAACCACAACCATCTTCCTTTATGCTAGGTATGACTCCAACCAACAGAGAGCTTCCCATCTGATTCCCATTGTCTCCAGTTTTGCTAGGGCTCCCTGATACCACACTCAGTCAAATGCAGTGTTGATGTCAAGGGCAGTCACTCTCACCTTACCTTGGGAGTTCAGCTCTTTTGTCTATGTTTGAACCAAGGCTGTAATGAGGTCAGGAGCTGAGCCACCCTGGTGCAACTCAAACTGAGTGTCAGTAAGCAGGTTATTGCGAAACATGTACCACTTGATAGCACTGTTGATGACCCCTCCATCACTCTACTGATGATATTGAATAGATTGATAGGGGCAGTAATTGGCCGGAATGGATTTGTCCTGTTTTTTGTGGACGGGACATACCTGTGCAATTTTCCATAATACCGGGTAGATGCCAGTGCTGTAGCTATATGGAACAGCCTGGCTGGGAGCGCGGCAAGTCCTGGAGCACAAATCCTCAATATTATTGCCGGAATATTGTCAGACCTCATAGCCTTTGCCGTGTACAGTGCCTTCAGCCGTTTCTTGATATCGTGCAGTGAATCGAATTGGCTGAAGAGCGGCATCTGTGAGGGACCTCTGGAGAAGGCCGAAATGGATCATCCACTTGGCACGTCTAGCTGAAGACTGTTGCAAACGCTTCAGCCTTATCTTTTGCACTGATGTGCTGGGTTCCCCCATCATTGAGGATGGGGATATTTGTGGAGCCTCCTCCTCCTCCTCCAGTGAGTTGTTTAATTGTCCAACACCATTTACGACTGGATGTAGCAGGACTGCAGAGCCTAGATCTGATCCGTTGGTTGTGGAATCACTTGGCTCTGTCTATTCTATGCTGCTTATATTGTTTGGCATGCAAGTATTCCTGTGTTGTAGCTTCATCTTTAGGTATGTCTGGTGTTGCTCCTGGCACAGCCTCCTGCACTCTTCATTGAACCAGGGTTGATCCTCTGGCTTGGTGGTAATGGTAGAGTTGGCTAGGCCATGAGGTCACGGATTGTGGTTGAATACTATTCTACTGCTATTGATGGCCACAGCGCATCATGGTTGCCCAGTCTTGAGTTGCTAGATCTGTTTGAAATCTATCCCATTTAGCACAGTGGTAGTGCCACACATCATGATGGAGGGTATCCCCAATATGAAGACAAGATTGTGATGTGGTCACTCCTACCAATACTGTCATGGCCAGTTGCATCTGCGGCAGGCAGGTTGGTGAGGACGAGGTCAAGTATGTTTTTCCCTCTTGTTGGTTCCTCATCACCTGCCGTAGAGCCAGTCTAGCAGTTATGTCCTTTAGGACTTGGCCAGCTCAATCTGTGGTGGTGCTACCGAGCCACTCTTGGTGATGGGCATTGAAGTCCCCCAACCAGAGCACATCTGTGCCCTTGCCACCCTCAGTGTTTCCTCCAAATGGCGTTCAACATGAAGTACTGATTCCTCAGCTGAGGGGGCAACAGTACGTGATAATCAGCAGGAGGTTTCCTTGCCCATGTTTGATCTGGTGCCATGAGACTTCATGGGGTCAGAAGTCAATGTTGAGGACTCCCAGGGCAGCTCCCTCCCTCCTGTATACCATTGTGCCACCACCGCTGCAAGGTCTGTCCTGCCAGTGGGACAGGACATACCCAGGGACGGCGGTGGTGGTGTCTGGGACGTTATCTCTAACATATGATCCTCAGAGTATGACTATATCAGACTATTGCTTGACTAGTCTGTGAGCCAGCTCTACCAGTTTTGGCACAAGCCCCCAGATGTTAGCAAGGAGGACTTTGCAGTGTGTGTGCAGTGTGTAGACCCTTAGCAACATGTGTCCTTGCTGAGATGAGGTGCTTACTGGAGGAGGGCGTCCTGGCATCAGACGTTAGAAGGTGCTGCCTCTTCAGGCGTTGTTCCAGCATCACAATGACACCCTACAAGAGCCAGGAGCTGTCAGTTGATCCTTAGTGGTCTCGTAGATGTATGCCCCTTAAGGAGATTCATCAGAAGCAATGGAATCATGGACTCTACTTTGTCTAAAGCAACCATGTGTGCTTCCTGCTCAAAACCTTTATTGCCTGCTAGAAATGACCATTTGGAATTAGCATCTGTGGACTCTGTGAGTGCTTAGGTGAGGAACGCACAGCGCTGCATCCCTAGTTTGTTATGAGAACCTTGACCCGCAAGACACACAACTACAGGGTAACAGACGTACAAGGTTGGACGTTCAAGTACCAGGACAATAATATGGCTGAATGGGGCCAAGCTTCATCACCTTGAAGTGACAGGTGCCTCACTTACTAGTGAGCTTAGCAGATGTCCACTCAAAGTTGAAAACACAGTTGGCTGGCAGCAGCGCACACGAGCTCTGAGTATGGGCTCATGGCATGAAAACCCTGCTAAGAGACAGGGAGCACCCGGAGTTGCACAATATATGACTCTCCTCCATGTGTGAATGCATCTCTCTTTGTACACTGTACTTTCACCTTTCAAGAATGCAGACGAGATAGAAGAACACCTCTGCCTCACAGTCAAGAATAAACTTGTCATGACCCTGCAAAACATGTGAACGAGATTCGTTCCACATACACACTTAACATTAAGGTCGAGACATCACTGATGTCAAGAATGACATGCAAAAGGGTCACAGACTGTGGTGATATGGACCAAGGTGTGTACCTGAGTTACTGCAACACAGCTCATCATAACAAGGAGGCATACACAAGAAATGTGCAACGGGTGCGACTCTATTTAGTGGCGAACATTACAAACATGTTGTGAACACCCATGCCACCGTTGTGCTCCTATTATTTTCTTGATTCCCTAATCTTACTGCTACGTCTGGATGCAACCCAACAACCACAGTGGAGGTGGAGCAGTAGAGGTAGAGGCAGCCTGCTGACTGCTGTGCTCTGTCGTCTGTGATGACTTTGGCTGGCACCCGCTGGAGGGCCCCCACCTGTTTTGGGTCTGCTGCGTGGGGTAGGTGCACCCTCCTCGGCCTGTGGAGCTGGAGGTGATGGGGGTCACATTTCAACGAGAAAGAAAAATTCCAAGGGGAGTGCCCACCATTCGTGGTTAACTAATAAAGTTAAAAGACAGTATCAAACTTGAAGAAAAAGCATACAATCTTGCAAAGATGGGTGGCAGGTCAGAAGATTAGAAAGAATATAAAGAACAGCAAAGAATGACAAAAAGATTAATAAGGAAGGAAAATTAGAATATAAGAGAAAGCTAGCTTGTAATATAAAGACGGATAGCAAGAGTTTCTATAGATATTTAAATAAGAAGAGTTAAAGTGAGCATTGGTCCTGTAGAAAGTGCTTCTGTGGAATTGATAACGGAAAGTAGGGAGATGACAGATGAATTAAACAGGTATTTTGCTTCGGTCTTCATTACAGAGGACACCTGGAAATAGCTATAAATCAGGAAATGGAAGGGAGGGAGGAACTCAGGAAAATTGCAATTAACAGGGAAGCGGTATTCAGCAAATAGTTGGGGCTGCGGGCTGACAAATCCCCAGGTCTGGATGGATGTCACCCTAAGGTCTTGAAAGAAGTGGCTAGTGGGATAGATTAATTTTCCAAAATTCCATAGATTCGGGGAAGGTTCCATTAGATTGGAAAATAGTAAATGTAATGGAAAATAGTAAACGTAATTCCTTTATTCAAAAGGGGAGACAGAAAGCAGGAAACTATAGGCCAGTTAGCCTAACATCTGTCACAGGGAAAATGTTAGAAGCTATCATTGAAGATGTTACAGCAGGGCACTTGGAAAAATTCAAGGCAATCAAGCAGAGTCAACATGGTTTTGTGAAAGGGAAATCATGTTGAACCAATTTATTGGAGTTCTTTGAAGTAGTCACATGTGCTGTGAATAAAGGAGAACCGGGGGACACACTGTACTTAGATTTCCAGAAGGCATTTGATAAAGTGCCACATCAAAGGTTATTGAGAAAAATAAAAGCTCATGGCGTTGGGGGTAACATACTGGCATAGGTAAAAGATTGACTAACTAACAGGAAGCAGCGAGTTGGCATAAATAGGTCCTTTTCTGGTTGGCAGGATGTGACAAATGGTATCAGTTGCCACAGAGATCAGTGCTGTGGCCTCAACTTTACACAATTTACATAAATGGCTTGGATGAGGGGATTGACGGAATGGTTGCTAAATTTGCTTATGAAATAAAGATAGGTAGGAAAGTAAGGAGGCTATAAAGGGACATAGGCAGGTTAAGTGAGTGAGAAAAGATCTGGCAAATGGAATATAATGTGAGCAAATGTGAAATTGTCCATTTTGGAAGAATAAAAAAGCATATTATCTAAATGGTGAGAGATTGCAGAGCTCCGAGAGTCCTAGGGCATGAATCACAAAAGGCTAGTATTCAGGTACAGCAAGTAATTAGGAAGCTAATGCAATGTTATCATTTATCGTGAGGGAAATTGATTATAAAAGTAGGAAGGTTATGCTTCAGTTGTACAGAGCACTGGTGAGACCTCTTCTGGAGGCTAGGAATCCTGCGACGAGTAACTCACCTCCTGACTCCTCAAAGCCTGTCCACAGCCTACAAGGCACAAGTCACGAGTGTGTGGGAATACTCCCCACTTGCCTGGTTAAGTGCAGCTCCAACAACACACAAGAAGCTTGACACTGTCCAGGACAAAGCAGTCTTCTTGCTTGGACCACATCCACAAACATTCACTCCCTCCACCACCGACGCACAGTAGCAGCTGTGTGTACCATCTACAAGAATTCACCAAGGCTCCATGGACAGCACCTTCCAAACCCATGACCACTACTATCTAGAAGGACAAGGGCAGCAGATAGATGGGAACATGACTACCTGCTCCTGGAACTCCTTTTTCTAACAGCACTGTGGGTGCACCAACACCATATGGACTGCAGTGGTTGAAGAAGGTAGCTCACCACCACCTTCTCCAGGACAGCTAGGGATGGGCAATAAATGCTGGCCCAGTCAGCAAAGCCCACATCCCGTGAATGAATAAAAAAGCTCCTACAGTCACCTGAGTGGGTGGCCCCGGGCCCAGCTACTGGTCCTCCTCTCTGCGGGTGCCTGAGGGCCACTGGCTGTCTCCTCCAGCGGAAGGGGCAGCTGGAGCGAGATCAAGGTTCCCCTCACTCCTCTCACATTGACATTGATGGACGCCATCAATGCCTGCACGGATGAAATGCGCTCCAGCAGCAATGCAAGATTGATGTCCTGGACTGAGGACTCCATAGCGGCAGCCAACTTACCAGTGTTGACCTCAGTGCGTTGGCATGACAGCACGATCAACTCAGACTGGAGGCAGATGGACTCTTCAATCGCCCATTGGAATCTGAGGAATTCGGCTGACATCCCTTCCTGATATTCATGTGCTTGTCTTTGCAGCTCCAGCAACTGATTTAGGACTGAATCCCGAGGCTCGTCATCTGACATGGACTAAGATGAATTGTGGCCTCCAGCAGCCCTCTAAGTGTGAGCAGCCCCTGGGGTGTCCTTGCCTCCACCCGCTGTAGACCAGATTGTGCGTTGTGCTCACCAGATTGTGACCGTGAGCTTGCTTTAGATCGAGTGTTAGGAACTAGACATAGTTTTAAATAAGTTATATTTGTATTTGTGGATGTTAGGAATGAGTTTTAGCTTAAGTTTAAGTTTGATTTGTGTTTCTGCATTGGGATATTTAGAAAGGGGGGAGTTTGAGTTTTAGATTCATTTTACATGTTAGTGGTAGGGAAACTATTGGAGAAAGTTCTGAAGGAGAGTATCTATCTCCACTTGGAGAGGCATGTTTGATCAGGGATAGTCAGCATGGCTTTGTCAGAGTGAGGTCATGCCTAACAAATTTGATTGAGTTTTTCTGAGGTGGTGACCAGGTGTGTAGATGAGGGTGGTGCAGTTGATGTAGTTTATATGGATTTCAGCAAAGCCTTTGACAAGGTCCCACATAGGAGACTTATAAAGGAGGCAAATGCACATGGGATACATGGTAATTTGATAAGGTGGATTCAAAATTGGCTTAGTTGTAGGAGACAGAGGGTGATGACAGAAGGATGCTTTAGTGACTAGAAGCCAGTGTCCAGTGGCATACCACAGGGATCTATGCTGGGTCCCCTATTATTTGTCATTTATGTGAACGACATAGATGACTATGTGGGGGGTAGGATTAGTAAGTTTGCAGATGGCACAAAGATTGGCCGGGCGGTTAACAGTGAGGTTGAGTGTCTTGGGCTACAGGAAGATATAGACGGGATGGTCAAATGGGCAGATAAGTGGCAAATGGAATTTAACCCTGAAAAGTGTGAGGTGATACACTCTGGAAGGAGTAATTTGACAAGGAAGTATTCAATGAACAGCATGACACGAGGAAGTTCTGAGGAACAAAGGGACCTTGGCGTGTGTGTCCATAGATCTCTGAAGGCAGAGGGGCACTTTTGTGGGGTGGTGAAAAAGGCAAATGGGACACTTGCCTTTATCAATCGAGGAACAGATTACAAAAGTAGGGAGGTGATGTTGGAGTTCTATAGAACCTTGGGGAGGCCACAGCTGGAGTACCGTGTGCAGTTCTGGTCGCCACATTATAGGAATGATGTGATTGCACTGGAGGGGGTGCAGAGGAGATTCACCAGGATGTTGCCTGGGATGAAACATTTAAGTTATGAAGAGAGGTTGAATAGACTTGGGTTGTTTTCATTGGAGCAGAGAAGACTGAGGGGCGACCTGATCGAGGTGTACAAGATTATGAGGGGCATGGACAGGGTGCAACTGTTCCCCTTAGTTGAAGGGTCAGTCATGAGGTGACATAAGTTCAAGTTGAGGGGCAGGAGGTTTAGGGGGGATGTGAGGAAAAACATTTTTATCCAGAAGGTGGTAACGGTCTGGAATGCACTGCCTGGGAGGGTGGTGGAGGTGGGCTGCCTCACATCCTTTAAAAAGTACCTGGATGAGCACTTGGCACGTCATAACATTCAAGGCTATGGGCCAAGTGCTGGTAAATGGGATTAGGTAGGTAGGTCAGGTGTTTCTCACATGTTGGTGCAGACTCGATGGGCTGAAGGGCCTCTTCTGCATTGTGATTCTGTGTGAAAAGGTGCTTGCATTTTAATGAGGTCTATAACTCTTGAAGGGGAACTAAAACAAACACAAGGTAGAAAAAACTGTGCTGCTGCCTTGCAACATGGGACCAGAGAGAGGGACCCACAGACAGAGAAACTGAAAGTAGTTGGTGATTATGCTCTAAAGTGGAGGAAGCAGTTTAAGTCTCTCGACAGCTGGGCATACTAGCAGATTCCTGAGGGAAATAAGTCTATGAATCTTAGATGAGTGACTCTAAAGTAACAGTGAATGTCAATTGAGTCTGGATCTCAAGGGAGATACCAAATTGTCAGCAGTCTACTGGGAGAAGGAACTGCAGGAAGCAGGTTTTAAAGGAAAAAGAGAAAAGTCCAAAGAAGCCATTTAAGTCAAAGGACAAGGACAGGAATCTGGAACAAGACCCTGTTCAGTGTAAGTGAAAGCAAGAGGCAGAGAGGAAGGCTCCAAGCTTAAAGGGAAAAAGCTGCAGGATGCAGATTTAAAGCAAAATAGGCATGCGAGAAGCCTTAACATCCAAGGAGCATGGGCATGTGAAGCAATGGTGTTCTGTTGGCATGGCCAAGTATATGAGAGTGCATGGAAGGAAGCTATCCTGGGGAGACGAACATCGGAAGGAGTGTTCGAAACCCTGGAGGAGGACCCTTGTGGAAGGCATCTAAGAGAAAGCGTCACTTGGGAGAAGATTCCAAAGCAGGGTCTTCAAGAGTGGAGATTGGAAACCCTTGGGAGAAGGGCGGAGTTCAGTGAGACCGGTTGGCTCACTGTGAGAGAATCGTCTTTTGGGGTGGGGGGTGGGGGAGGGGTAGTTGAGGAGGAGCAGTTGAGGAGAGATCCATAACATCTGTTTCGGGTGGCATCAGTCACGTGGTTTGAGAGAGCAGTGTCTGACCACAGGTCACCAAATGGTTTACATGGACTGTGTACTTACTAGAAATATTAGAGTATAAGACAGAATTTGTAACTTGTGTCATCCTTACGAATCAGTATGCACGGGAGAAGGAGTATTGTAATATAGTTCATCGTTTCTTATTTAATAAATGTTTTATTCTTGTGTTAAAAGTTCATCAGCTGACTCCTGTGATCCTGTTCAGTAGTCATTCTGCACATTTCTAAAAAAATAGTTAGGGTCTCTCGAGTTGGGTTCCACCCTGGGATCCGGCTTATCTAGTAGTAATATCAGCTAGGGCCATGCCACTAGGTCCCACCGAATTATGAGTCTCTGTGCTACTGGAGGGTGTTGGTGGGTGCTGTGATGGGTCTTGGGGTCTTCGAGGCTGCTGTGTTCTGGCTCCTCATCCGAAGTATCCTCGGGGCTGGAACTGAGGGCCTGGCTGGCTGAGGGTGTTGGGTGCTTGGCAGAGGTGCCTATGAAAGAAAGTAGAGATAATTAGTGCATGGCAGCCGAGTAGAGAACAGGAGATTGCACTCAAGAGTAGCGTGGACTGATGGATGATCTGGAGTTGGATACTCATGTAGGTGTTTGCCGTCAACCTCACCGTTGCTGCAGGCACAGTCCACGTCCACTCCAGCCATCTCGTTGGCTCTGTTCCCGAACTCCGTTAGGACCCTGAGTTCCAGTATTCCAGCCACGGTCTGGGACCTATGCCCACGATTGTGCATGATCTTCTCCTGCATTAAGTCAGATGGGGAGAATGTGAGCAAGACACGTGCCAGGGCAGATGAGAATGATGCCTGGCATGTGAGTGGTGCCCTGGGATGACGAGAGGAGATGAAAGTGTGTGTGTGTGTGTGTGTGTGTGAGAGACAGAGAGAGAGAGAGAGTGGTGATGTTCATTCAACTGACAGTAAGTAAGATCCCTGTGAATGCCTGATGGGTGTTTGAGTTGAGTCTGATGAGATGATTTGACTTACCCTGGTGGCACAAAAGAGAAATTCATCCTCTTTCCACACTGGGTGGCTGACCTCTCCTGTGCAGTATTGACCATCGCTATCACTGCCTCCCGAGCCTTTGTGGTAAGGTCGGTGGCCCTCCTGTGGCCAGAGCTGGGGTAGAGGACATGGCGACGGGAACCCACAGTGTCCAAAAGGCGTTCCAGTGAGACATCACTGAACTTTGGTGCTGCCAACTTCTTGGCTTTTGGGTCTATGTCTTGATTGAAGCAGTCCTGGGCTGTAGACATTGAGAACAATGCATGTGGCTGTAGTTTAAATATGGTGCCCCAAGTAAGAAAGAGATGAAGTCATGGCGTAGTGGGTGAATCAGAGGCCGCCTACAAGCAAAACAGTGTGTTTGGTGTTTCCCATTCTCACATAATTAATGAGATAGGAAGCTGACAACACGGCGTGAAAACCCGCCATTGAGGCTGGCAGGAAAAACACCAATTTTTATGCCCACTAGTACACTTAGTGAATTCAGGGAAAATCCCACCCTTATTCCTAAAACCCTTCCTTCCCCACCTGCCAAACCCGGCAGAGTCTCAGGCTCCACTGCTGCCTCCTCCCCATGGGCCTGCCAAACCCCACAGAGTCTTGGGCTCTGCTCCATTCCCACCTGTACTTGCTGAACCCCGCAGAGTTTGGGCTCCATTCCATCTGCCAATCACCTGCCACCTCCCCCCACCCGACCAAAACTTGTGGCATCCCCAAGCAGTAAGTAGATGAGTGACAGCAGCCAGGTCCAGGCTTGCGTAAGGCAGCTCCTGGGGTCCTGCTCCCAGCCTTGTTACTGGCAGAGATTTTCCAGGCTGAAATTCTCTTCTTCTGGCTTTGGCTGCATCGGAAGCTGAAGTCAGAAAAAAAATTAAGAGGGCATAATTCATTGTCCATATTGACAGAAATTTCTCATGGGGTCTACTATCTAAGATGGAGATGAAGAAGAATTTCTTCTCTCAAAGGGTTATCAGTGTTTGGAATTCTCTTCCCTCAATGAATATATTCAAGGTTGATTTAGACAGATTATTGAGAGACAAGGGAAGTCAAGGGTTATGGGGGACCAGCAGGAGACTGGAGTTAAGGCCACAGTCAGATCATCCATGATTTCACTGCATGGCAGAGCAGGCTCATGGGGCTGAATGGCCTATTCCTGCACCTATATTGTATGATATTATGAATGTTATGATTAGTTAGCAACTCAATTACCATTACAAATTCACTGGAGTTTGGTTTTTTGTCTAGCAATTCCCAAGAGATGTGTACCAGGCCTGCTAAAAAGTCCTGATCAAAGATTTAGTTCTAAATTACTGAAGCAATGATTTGTGTACATTATTTATCTTCTAAACTGCAGACAGGATTACCCATCCATGACGAATGGAGATTTTTTATTTATGGAGAGTGTTGTTTGGTATTTCAAACGTTCACAGCTAAACCAGATTTCTCACTTCTAAAACTCGTTATATTCCATCTTAAACTCTGATTATACTCAACAACCCATCATGTTAGTTGCACTTGATCCTGATTGATTAGATAATGATAACATCAATTGTCTTTCAACGATTAAAGAAAAATACAGGGGGGAGTTCCAGACAACCAGAAGCATGGTCATTAATGTCCGCTGATGATTGCACCATGTTCAGCATCATTCGGGCTTGGCCTAAATAGCCAAGTGGTTATGGTACTGGGTTTGTAACCCGAAGATCAAGAGTTCAAATCTCACAATGGCAAACTATGAAACAATGTAACTTCATCTGAAACAGATGGAAACAGGTTTACTCAAAAGAGTATCAAGAGTTCAAATCTCACAATGGCAAAACAATGTACCTTCATCTGAAACAGATGGAAATGGGTTTGTACTCGAAAGAGTTTCAGCATCATTCGTTAGCTTGGCCTGAATAGCCAAGTGGTTATGGTACTGGGCTTGCAACCCCAAGATCAAGAGTTCAAATCTCACAATGGCAAACTATGAAACAATGTAACTTCATCTGAAACAGATGGAAACAGGTTTACTCAAAAGAGTATCAAGAGTTCAAATCTCACAATGGCAAAACTATGAAACAATCTAACTTCATCTGAAACAGATGGAAATGGGTTTGTACTCGAAAGAGGTTTCAGCATCATTCGTGACTCCTCAGATACTGAAGCAGTCCATGTCCAAATGCAGCGAGACCTGGACAATATCCGGGTTTGGGCTGACAAGTGGCAAGTAACATACATGCTGCACAAATGTCAGGCACTGACCATCTCCAACAAGAGAGAATCCAACCATTGCCCCTTGATATTCAATGGTATTACCATCACTGAATGCCCTATCAACATTCTGAGGTTACCACTGACCAGAAACTGAACTGGACTAGCCATATAAATACTATGGCTACAAGAGCAGGCCAGAGGGTAGGAATCCTGCGACAGGTAACTCACCTCCTGACTCCCCAAAGCCTGTCCACCATCTACAAAGCACAAGTCAGGAGTGTGATGGAATACTCCTCACTTGCCTGGATGAGTACAGCTCCCAAAACATTCAAGAAGCTGGACACTGTCCAGGACAAAGCAGCCCACTTGATTGGCACCACATCCACAAACATTCACTCCCTCCACCACCGACGCACAGTAGCAACAGAGTATACCATCTACAAGACGTACTGCAGAAATTCACCAAGTTTCCTTCAACAGCACTTTCCAAACCCACGACCACTACCATCTGGAGGAATAAGGGCAGCAGATGGATGGGAATCCCCTCCAAGTCACTCACCATCCTGACTTGGAAATATATCACCATTCCTTCACTGTCGCTGGGTCAAAATCCTGGAACTCCCTGCCTAACAGCAGTATGGGTGTACCTACACCACATAGACTGCAGCAGTTCAAGAAGGCAGCTCACCATCACCTTCTCAATAGCAACTAGGGATAGGCAATAAATGCTGACCCAGCTGGCTAAGTCCACATCCCGTGAATGAATAAAAGAAAGAGTGCAGATATCTAGGAGGGTTGCAGGAGATTGCAGATAGGGAGCAGCAAGGCCATGGAAGAATTTTAAAACAAGGATGAGAATTTTTCTCTCTCTTGCTGTGTTATGAAAGTATACTAATTTTCATAATATTTTTCTGTTTTGCTGTAAAGTAGGTTTATGGATGTGAGTGTAGATGGTTCTGTGAGATTTAATTACATTTGTAGTCAGGTAGTCTGCAAGCTTGAAATTATCAGAAGAAGCTAGATGTAGAAGTGTACATGAAATGCTAATGAGTAAACATGCTCTCTTAGCATGTAAGGTGTGAAGGAAATTTTCATTTTTTGATTAGTCTGTTTACAACTAGCCAGATAGGAAGTGTGTTTATTTTTCCCAAAGTTTACTGACAATATTAGCAACATGAAAGTTTTTATATGATATGAAAGGTACAGTTCCAAAGACATATGGAACGATGGAATTTACGTATTAAAGAGGGAGAAACATACGTAATGGAGAATGAAAGGCTATGTTGGGGAGGCCATGTAAGATCTAACAGGAGTGTGTGAAATAGCCTCGAAGAAGCCTCCAGCCATTTGTGCATAAGTCTGTGCGTCCAGTAACTAGAGTTGGAGAAAGCCATTTGGGGTTCCACTGTCAAGTGGGCACTGTGCTAACTTGCTGACTTCTTTTTAAATCTAAAATCGATTTTGGACTGTTGCCTTAAAAGGGGTTTATAATGGGGAGTCAAGTTAATTGGGAATTTTAGGATTTGCTGGAGTACTAAGTAATTATAGTCTTACGTATGTGCTTGAAATCCTTTATTTTGTAAATAAATATTTCAATTTAATTTTTAAAATCTCTAAAGGTCATAGTATATTCATTACTTCTGAATTCAGTGCACACATCTCGTAATAAATAAAATAAAATTACTAAACCGTTGTGTAATGTGACCAAGTTTCCCTTGTGGATTTGGTCCACCTGGCACATATCATCTGCCATGTCATAACATACTGTAAGCAAATTTGTGACCAACTGTGGTCACAAATCATCCATATTTAAATAGCAAAAGTGGAGCCAGTATTAAACTCAGTACAAAAGCTCCAAAAACCATTACCCCAACATTTTGTTTTTATCCATGCTGCTACAGTTCCTTTTATATCACAGGTCTGAATTTTCAGTAACAAGCTTCACAAGGCACTTTAACAAACACCTTCAAAATCCATGTAGACAACATTGTCTGCAACCCGTTTAGCTCAGTTAGGCACTTCCCCAAAATTTGTCATAGGGTCACATGCCTCATGCTGGTTGTCCTGGTTTAGCCCATGCATTTCTAATGCTCACCAATTTTACCACAATTTTGGATTTTGGGTAGAATTGATTTGATGCCTGAAATGAATTGGCAGTGAATTCAGAGCATACTGACTTGACTGATGCACTAAAAGAAAGTGAATCAATTCTTGATTGAACAGGTAAAGGGATAAAGGTCAGGTACAATGAATAAGAAAAAATATAGGCAAACCCAGTCCTGAATGACTGAATGAACCTGATCTACTAGATGTCTTTTCTGACTCTCAGGCCGTTTATATTTATCATTAGTCACCCCAACTATTTGTCAAAACTCACCTCCTGGCCAGCAGGGCACTCATTTCTTCCATCAGACCAGTACCTCCTATAGAAATTGGGGCTCCATTACCCCGTGAAGACTCAGATTTAGAAGAAGTGGGGACTGAACTAATGCTGCCCATTGCAGAACTTGAAGCTTCATCAGTCTGTAGAACAAATAAAAAAATCATAGTGGCCATTTACATAAAATAAGGAACCACAGCCATATTGTTACAATTGTGAGCTTTAAAAGGCCATTGTGTTTTAGGACTATATCTTTCAGTTTATAAAATCATAGTTTGGGACTGTATCTTTAAAGCTAGGTTAAATGAAAGGGGTCATGTAACTTATGCTGGCATCTATCATATATTAAACTGGGTGTCTAATTGTTGAAGATCAGATGGAAGACTCAAGATTGCTTTATTGAAAGGGAGGTGCCAAATATTTATACCTGGGGACAATGACAGCTGTTTCTAAGTCCACAAATGAGAAGATCCTAAGTCTCCTAAGACTTAGAAAAGTGTTACTGGTATCAGGTTGTAAACAGATGTGCTGGAACTTGTCCTTTTTTTTCCTAAGGTGAAAAGTAGGGGTGATCAGAGATAGCTGATTAACATTTCTACTTGGATACAAGGCTAATGTGTTTCTTGTTGCTAGGGAGAAGGGGCTACAGGTAATCATTTTGAGGTCAGGTTACAGGCTTCCCTAAATCCAGAATTATCACAGACAGAAGAGTTGCCGTTTTGGGTCTTAGCTGGGGAGGGCAAAAGATTCATGTTAGCCAGGCCTGCACCATAAGCAGAGAAAATGCTCAGTTTAAAGACCAAGTATGTGAGGAGTTAAAACAAGGCTGGAGGATTCACCTAGCTGGAGCTAGAGGGAGAATCCACAAGAAAACTCTCAGAGTGGAAGGTGGTATTGGAAAAGGAAATTAACAGAAGTAAATTTCTGAGAGCTGCAAATTACTTCAGATTGGTTCCCGGAGAATTGCATATCTAATTAAGAGTATGGGTAACGTACTAAATTTGGGGTTTTTGTTTGTCATTAAAAGTAGAAAGGGGCACATTCTGTTTACCACCTTAAATTATAAGTTGCACACAGAAAGAAAATACTGTTTAGTCAATAGTGTTCTTTTTGTTTAGTCATTTGATACAGCAAACGTTTTAAAATGTGAAAAGTTGTCATGTGTCCTTTCAGCTAATAACTGGAAGTTTGCATTTCTCTTTAAATAGAGAACAGTTTTTACAGAGATGGTAACAATATCCATTGTGAGCCAAGATGTCAGCAGCCTTTTCTTACACTATTTGCTCCAACTGCTAAAAACCAAGCTGTCAAGTCTTCCCTCTGTCAACAAAGCCACTGAAGATTTTAGAGGCCAGCAGCTTTCCAGTACCTGACACATGCCCACCTTTGATTCTGAACCTGGAGAGTGAGTGTCAGCAAGAATTCACATGAATTCTCCTTTAAGACAAAATCTCCAACAAATAAAAGGGATTTCCATTTATATAGCACCCATTATGACATCAGGGTACACCAATGTGCTTTACATCCAATGAAATACTTTTTGAAGTCTAGCCATTGCTGTAATGTAGGAAGCATGACACCCAGTGTGCCTATAGCAAGGGCCCACAAACAGCAGTGCTATACATGACCAGATAACTAACATAATTTTTTAAAATAATTAAGGATTTTAGTCGTTAGTATTGGCTAAGACACTGGGAAGAACTCCCCTATTCGCATTCAAATGGCGTTGTGGGTTCCTTTACATGCCAAGTGTTCAGATGGGACCTCAGTTTCCCGTCTCAGCTGTCTGACAGTGCAACACTCCTTTAGTACCGTACTGCAGTGTTAGCCTGGATTACTTGCTCAAATCTAGGTATGGGACTTGAACCCGAGACCTTCTGACATGGAGGTGAGAGTGCTACAAGTAAGCCAAAGCTGACCTCTTGAAGTGATGCTCAAAGTTTAACTTAGACCTTTACATTTTTTTGAATGCTGAGATGCTCATTTGCTGAACAGCATCCAGAGAAGATTACGATAGATTAATTCTGATGAATGGTCATCACATCTGAAATGTTAACTCTGTTCCTCTCCACAAATGCTGTCCGATATGCTGAGTATTTCTAGCATTTTGTTTTTATTTCAGATTTCTAGTATCTGCAGTATTTTGCTCATGTATTGCTGCCTATACCAGTTAGTAGGTTTAAGTTGCAAAGTTAACCCTACATGACTTGTACTTACACGTCCCACTTTTCTGAGTTTAGCTCCAGCCAATGCAGCTGCCAATCCAGTCAGCGGACGATCATCTTCAGTCATGGATGATGAAAAACCTGAGGAGGGAAGAGGTGGGGCAGGAGGGGGAGGTGGAACAGGAGGTAAGGCTTGCCCTGGAAGGAGAGGTGGTGGTCCAGGTGGAGGAGGGGGTCCTGACACTGGCAGTGGAGGTGCAGGTGGTGGACCTGGTGGCAACGGTGGACCTGATGCTGGTTGCTGTGATGGTCCAGGAGGAAGAGGGGGTGCAGGTGGAGGGAGCGGTGGTCCTTGGATACCGTCGTTTGCTGGGCCAATACCTGTGATTAGAAAAAAATGATCAGGTCAAAACCCGATACAAAATTACTTTTGAGATTGTATGTTTTTTGTGAAAAAAGACTAAAGAAAAATAACGATCATAGCTGTAATCTTTAAGTTAAGAACTTTATTCACTCATAAAACCGACTCTGTACTATACACATTGGGACTGAGGAGCAAATAGTTGCCTTGGGCCCAAAACTAAAATGGGATTTTTGTAAGACAGCCCACCTTCACCAGAGAATACTGGTCTCAGATAACTATAGTACAAACAGTTGGCGTGACTGCTGAAAGTGCAGCTGTCAGAAGTACCTGGGCAGCTAAACAAAAGAATTTGTGCCATTCTGGTTCCAGGGGAGTGAGAGACTGTACGAACATACAAATTAGGAGGAGTAGGTCATTTGGCCCCTTGAGCCTGCTCTGCCATTCAATAAGATCATGGCTGATCTGATTGTGGCCTCAAATCCACTTTCCTTTCTTGCCCCTATGCCCTTTGACTCCTTTGTTAGTCAAGAATCTATCTACTTCTGCCTTAGAAAATATTCAATGACCCTGCCTCCACTGCGTTCCAGAGAAGAGAGTTCCAAAGACTCGAGGCTCTGAGAAAAAAATTTCTTCTCATCACCATCTTATTTTTAAACAGTGTCCCCTAGTTCTAGTTTCTCCCACAAGGGGAAATATCCTTTCAGCATCCAACCTGTCAAATCCACTCAAGATCTTATATGTTTCAATAAAATTGCCTCTCATTATTCTAAACTGCAATGGACACAGTCCCAACCTGTCTAACCTTTCCTCATATGACAACCCACTCATTCCTGGGATCAGTCGAATGAACCTTCTCTAAAATGCTTCAAATGTAATTATGTCCTTTCTTAAATAAGGAGATTAAATATATGTACAGTGTACATTTTTGGTACAGCAACATGGGTTTCTTTTGATGAAGGCATATTTGCACAATGGTGAGAAAACAATAAAAATCTAAATTTTTCAAAGGAAACCCTGAAGCTTGCTTTGTCGGCTTGGGCCGTTTCACTGCCCCACAACAAAAAGACATTAAAGGTCAGTGCAGATGTCCTGCAGCCTGCCTCCTAACCAGCACAACGACAATGACTTCCACGAAAAACAAATGCAGAATGAAAAAGCAGCTCAATCTCTATGCAATAAGGTGTTCCAAACAACAACTTTTTGACAGTCTTAGTCATAAAGTCATAGAGGTCGACAGCACAGAAAAAGGCCTTTCGGCCCATCGAGTCTGCACCGGTCATACAAGTACCAAACTACTCTAATCCCATTTTCCAGCACTAGGCCCATAGCCTTGTATGCCATGGCATCACAAGTGCACATCTAAATATTTCTTAAATGTTATGAGGGTTTCTGCCTCTGCCACCCTTTCAGGCAGTGAGTTCCAGATTCCCACCACTCTCTGGGTGAAAAAATTCTTCCTCACATCCCCTCTAAACCTCCTGTCCCTTACCTTAAATCTTTGCCCCCTGGTTACTGATCCTTCCACAAGTGGGAAAAGTTATTTCCTGTCTACCCTATCTATGCCCCTCAATTTTATACACCTCAATCATATCCCCCCTCAATCTCCTCTGTCCCAAGGAAAATAACCCCAATCTATCCAATCTCTCCTCATAACTAAAACTCTCCAGCCCAGGCAACATCCTGGTAAATCTCCTCTGCATAGTCTCTAGTGCAATCACATCCTTCCTATAATGCAGATTCCAGAACTGCACGCGATACCCTAGCTGTGGCCTAACCAGCGTTTTATACAGTGCCAGCATAATCTCCTTGCTCTTGCCTTGGCTAATAAAGGCAAGTATGCTATATACCTTCTTAACCACTTTATCTACCTGTCTTGCTACCTTAAGGGACCGGTGGACATGCACACCAAGGTCCCTCTGATCCTCGGTACTTCCCATGGTCCTACCATTCATTGTGTATTTCCGTGCCTTGTTTGTCCTGCCCAAGTGCATTACCTCACACTTATCCGGATTAAATTCCTTTTATCACTGATCAGCCCAACTGACCAGCTTGTTCTATCCTCCTGCAATCTAAGGCCAGCCTCCTCATTATTTGCCATCCCACCAATTTTCATGTCATCCACGAACTAACTGATCAACCCGCCTACATTCAAGTCTAAATCATTTATATATACTACAATCGGCAAGGGACCGAACACTGATCCCTGTGGAACCCCAATAGACACAGACATTCAGTCACAAAAACACCCCTCGATCATCACCCTTTGCTTCCTGCCACGCAGCCAATTCTGGATCCATTTTGCCAAATTGCCTTGGATCTAAGTTTCTCAAGAACTATAGCCCAAATATGCCTTGCTAAATTCACCTCCATCAACTTTGACACTGGGATAATCCCAGAAGTCTGGTGCCATCAGGAAGTCTCTGCCATCCTAAAATTACAAAAACCAGCAAAAAATAACAAAGGCTAACTAACGCCCCCATCACCTTTCTGTCTATGATCTCCAACTTGATCGAACTGTTCATCCTTAACTAGACAAAGCCGGTTTTAGAAGCTGCCTCCCAAATGAGCAGGCAGGCTTCATAGAAGGCAGAAAGTACACTGACAAGGTCCTTGTATCCACTATCAACATTAAGCCATAGTTCCAGAATCACAGAATTGTTTGAGCACTGGAGCACATTCAGCCCATCATGTCTGTGCCTGCTACAGTAGGAGCAATTTACCTAATGCCACACCCCACCTTCTCCCCATAACCCTGCAACTATTCAGAGAACAATGCAATTCCTTCTTGAATGCATCAACTGAATCTACCTCCACCATACTTTCAGGCAGTGTATTCCAGATCTTAACTACTCAAACTGTGTGAAAATGTTTTCCCTCATAGGAACTAGGAGCAGGAGTAGGCCATGTGGCCCTTTGAGCCTGCTCCGCCATTCAATATGGCTGATCGTCTATCTCAACGTCATATTCCCACTTTCTCTTCATCCCCTTGATGCCCCTAATATCCAAAAATGCATCAATTTCTTTCTTGACTATAATCAGTGATTCGGCCTTGCAGCTTTCTGTGGGAGAGAATTCCATAGGTTGACCACCCTTTGAGTGAAGAAATGTTTCCTCATCTCAGTCTTAAATGACCTGCCCTGTATTCTGAGACTGTGGCTCCTGGTTCTCGACTCCCCAACTAGGGGGAAACATCCTCCCTGCATCCAGTCTGTCTAGCCCTGTCAGACTGTTAAAAGTTTCAATCAGATCCCCTCTCATTCTTCTAAACTCTAGTGAATACAGGCCCAGTCGAACCAATCTCTCCTCATACGACATTTCTGCCATCCCCGCTTTCAGCCTAGTGAACCTCCGCTATACTCCCTCTATGGCAAGTTTAGCTTTCCTTAGGTAGGGAGACCAAAACTGCACGCAATGCTCCAGGTCTGGTCTCACCAGAGCCCTGTATAACTGCAGTTAAGACATCCCTACTCCTGAACTCAAATTCTCTTGCAATGAAGGCCAACAAACCATTTGCCTTCCTAATTGCTTGCTGAACCTGCCTATTTACTTTCATTGACTGATGTACAGGGATACCCAGGTCCCTTTGTACATCCACATTTCCCAATATAACATCATTTAAACAATACTCTGCCTTTCTGTTCTTCACATCAAAGCGTATAACTTCACATTTATCCACGTTATACTGCATCTGCCATGTGTTTGCCCACACGCACAAATTGTCTAAATTGCCCTGAAGCCTCCTTGCATCCTCCTCACAACCGCGTCCAGTTTTGTGTCATCAGCAAACTTAGAAATGTTGCATTTGGTTCCTTCATCCAAGTCATTTATATATATCATGAATAACTGGGGCCCAAGCACTGATCTCAGTGGTACACCACTAGTCACTGCCTGCCCCAGAAAAAGACCCATTTATTCCCGCTCTCTGTTTCCAGTTTGTCAACCAATTCTCAATCCATATTATCTCCAATCCCATGTGCTTTAATTTTGCCCATTAGCCTCCTATGTGAGACCTTATCAAAAGCCTTCTTGAGATCCAAAGACACCACATCCACTCGTTCTCCTTTATCTATTCTACTAGTTACATCCTCAAAAAACTTCAGTAGATTCATTAAGCATGATTTCCCTTTATAAACCCATGCTGACTTTGTCTAATCCTGTTGATGCTTTCCAAGTGTTCTATTGCCATGTCTTTTATAATAGACTCTAGCATTTTCCCCACTACTGATGTTAGGCTGACTGGTCTATAATTCTCTGCTTTTTCTCTCCCTCATTTTTTAAATAGTAGGGTTACATTTGCCACCCTCCAATCTGTAGGAACTGCACCAGAGTCTATAGCATTTTGGAAGATGACCACCAATGCATCCAATATTTCCAGGGCCACTTCCTTTAGTACTCTGGGGTGTAGATTATCAGGCCATGGGGATTTTTCAGCCTTTAATCACATTAATTTCTCTTGCACCATTTTTTTTTATACTAATACTGATTTTCTTCAGTTCATCCCTTTCACTAGATCCTTGGTTCCCTAACATTTCTGGGAAATTATTTGTGTCCTTTTTTGTGAAGACAGAACCAAAATATGTGTTCAATTCTTCTGCCATTTCTTTGTTCCCCATTATAATTTCCCCCGTTTCTGTCTTTGCTAATCTTTTCCTCTTCACATATTTATAGAAGCTTTTAGTGTCGGTTTTTATGTTCCTTGCAAGTTCACTCTTATACTCCATTTTCCCCTTCTTGATCAATCTTTTTGTCCACTTTTGCTGAATTCTAAACTGCTCCCAATCCTCAGGCTTGCTGCTTTTTCTGGCAATTTTACATGTCTCCTCTTTGAACAAAGAAAAGTACAACACAGGAACAGGCCCTTTGGCCCTCCAAGCCTGCGCCGATCATATTGCCGGTCAACTAAAACATTTTGCACTTCCGGGGTCCGTATCCCTCTATTCCCATCCTATTCATGTATTTGTCAAGCTGCCTCTTAAACACCACTATCGTACCTGCTTCCTCCTCTGGCAGCGAATTCCAGACACTCACTACCCTCTGCATAAAAAACTTACCCCGCTCATCTCCTCTATAGTTTTCTCCTCTCACCTTAAATCTATGTCCCCTAGTAATTGACTCTTCCACCCTGGGAAAAAGCTTCTGACTATCTACTCTGTCCATGCCACTCATAATTTTGTAAACTTCTATCAAGGCACCCCTCAATCTCCGTCGCTCTAGTGAGAAGAATCCGAGTTTCTCCAACCTCTCCTCATAGCTAATAACCTCCAGACCAGGCAGCATTCTGGTAAACCTCCTCTGCACCCCCTCCAATGCCTCCATATTCCTCTGGTAATGCGGTGACCAGAATTGCATGCAATATTCCAAGTGTGGCCTAACCAAGGTTCTATACAGCTGCAGCATGACTTCCCAGCTTTTATACTCAATACCCCTGCCATGAAGGCAAGCATGCCATATGCCTTCCTGACTACCTTATCCACCTTGCGTTGCCACTTTGTGACCTGTGGACCTGTACACCCAGATCCCTCTGCCATCAATGCACTTAAGGGCTCTGCCATTTACTATATAATTCCTGCCTGTATTAGACCTTCCAAAATGCATTACCTCGCACTTGTCCGGATTAAACGCCATATGCCATTTCTCTGCCCAAGTCTCCAACCGATCTATATCCTGTTGTATCCTTTGACAATCCTCTTCACTATCTGCAACTCCTCCAAACTTAGTGTTAACTGCAAACTTACTAATTAGCCCAGTTACATTTTCCTCCAAATCATTCATGTATACTACAAACTGCAAAGGTCCCAGCACTGATCCCTGCGGAACACCACTAGTCACAGCTCTCCATTCAGAAAAGCACCCTTCCACTGCTACCCTCTGTCTTCTATGACCAAGCCAATTCTGCATCCATTTTGCCAGCTCACCTCTGATCCGGTGTGACTTTACCTTCTGTACCAGTCTGCCATGAGGGACCATGTCAAAGGCCTTACTGAAATCCATGTATATAACATCCACTGCCCTTCCATCGTCGATCATCTTTGTCACTTCCTCGAAAAACTCGATCAAGTTAGTAAGACACGACCTCCCCTTCACAAAACCATGCTGCCTCTCACTAATATGCCCATTTGCTTCCAAATGATAGTAAATCCTGTCACAAAGAATCTTCTCCAATAATTTCCCTACCACTGACGTAAGGCTCACGGACCTGTAATTTCCTGGATTATCCCTGCAACATTGGCCATTCTCCAATCCTCTGGGACCTCACCCGTAGCCAGTGAGGATAAAAAGATTTCTGTCAAGGCCCCAGCAATCTCCTCCCTTGCCTCCCTCAGTACTCTGGGGTAGATCCCATCTGGCCCTGGGGACTTGTCCACCTTAATATTCTTAATATTTGGATCTAATACTATCTCTAATTTCTTTTTTAAGCCATGGTTGAGCCACCTTTCCTGTTTTACTTTGGCGTCAGACAGGAATGAATAATTGTTGTAATTCATGCATATGTTCCTTAAATATTAGCCATTGCCTTATCCACTGTCAACCCTTATAGTGAGGTTCCCCAATCCATCATTCCCAACTCGTACCCTCGTCGTTCCTTTTATTTAGATTCAGGACCCTAGTTTCGGATTCAACTTCGTCACTCTCCATCCTAATGAACAATTCTATCGTTTTATGGTCACTCTTCCCCAAGGAACCCCACACAACAAGATTGTTAACTAATCCTTTCTCATTGCACAATACCCAGTCTAGGATAGCCTGCTCTCTAGTTGGTTCCTCAACGTATTGTCTAAAAAAATCATGTACACACTCCAGGAAATCCTCCTCCACAGTATTATTGCTAGTTTGGGTTTGTCTAATCTATATGTAGATTAAATTCACCCATGGTTAAAGCTGTACCCTTATTACATGCGTCTCTGCTTAATGCCTTCCCTTACATCTCCATTACTGTTTGGGGGCCTATAGACAACCCCCACCAATGTTTTCTGCTCTTGACGTTTCTTATCTCAAACAGATTCCACATCATGATTTTCCAAGCCAATATCCTTCCTCACTATTGCATTGATTTCCTCCTTTACTAACAATACTACCCCACTTCCTTTCCCTATTTGTCTGTCCCTCCTAAATACTGGATATCCCTGGATGTTCAGTTCCCATCCTTGGTCACGCTGCAACCATGTCTTTGTAATTGCAACTATATGATAACTGTTTATATCTATTTGCGCTGTTAATCCATCTACCTCACTGCAAATGCTCCGCACATTAAGATACAATGCCTTTAGACTTGCCTTTTTAACCATGTTAGTCATCTTAGCTTTATTTTGCACTATGACCCCGTTTGTTTCTCGCCCTTGTTTTTTCTACCTTCAAGTTTTGCTTCTTACTTTTCTGTCTTGTTTCTATTCTTGTTTCCCCCTCCTCTGTCTGCCTCAGGTTCCCATCCCTCTGCCATTCTAGTTAAAATTCTCCCCAAACACACTAGCAAACACTACCACGCAGCACCACCCGCAGCCACCCCCCCCACCCCCCCCATCCTTTTTTTTTTTAACTGTTACATTGGTACCAATATGTACCATGACTGCTGGCTGTTCACTCTCCCCCTTCAGAAAGCTCTGCAGCTTCTCCAGGACATCCTTCTCCCTGGCACCAGGGAGGCAATATACAATCCTGGAGTCTCTTTTGCAGCTGCAGAAATGCCTGCCTGTTCCCCCCTTATTATTGAATCCCATATCACTATAGCCCTGCCACTCTTCTTCCTCCTGTCTTGTGTAGCAGAGCCACCCATGGTGCCATGGACTTGGCTCCTGCTGCTTTCCCTTGAGATGTCATCTGCCCCAACATTATCCAAAACGGTATGTCTGTTAGAAAGGGGGATGGCCACAGGGGACTCATGTACTACCTGCCTTCTTCTACTCTGCCTGCTGGTCACCCATCCCCTTTCTGCTTGTTCAGTCTCACTAAACGTGCTGTCCACGATAATCTCAGCATCACGGAAGCTCCATAGTGAATCTACCCACAGCTCCAGATCCAAAATATGGTGAGCCAGTAGTTGCAGCTGGACACACTTCCTGCACACATGGTCGCCAGGGACAAGAAATGTCCATGACTTCCCACATAGCACAGGAGAAGCATATCACGGGTGTGAGCTCTGCTGCCATGACTTCCCTTTAGATTAAGCTTGTTAGTTACTCCTTTTAAAGAATACTAATTATGCTAGGGGCCTTATTCCACTCCAAACACTCCCACTACAGTCCAATGTCCTCACCTTATTTTGTTTAAGCTAATGGACTGCAGTTTAATTAGTAGAAAAACAAGTACTCACCTGACCCTACTCACCAATCAGCTGCCTCGCTTGTGACGTGTCACTTTTTGAATCGTGACATCCTCGCCCCGCTTTCAGCCCAGAGTCCAGCTCCCGCTCTTTTTAAATCTCCACTCTGACTCTCAGCTCCCGCTCCTTTTAAATCTCAGCTCTCTCAACTCCTCTTTTTAAATCTCCACTCTAACTTTTAGCTCCCACTCCTTTTAAATCTTACCAAGGCCACTGCTCCTCTCCTCATGTCACCATTTCTTATTTTGCCAATTACCTTGTGGAGTTGTGGGGAGATGGTAGCATAGTGGTAATGCCACTGCACCAGTAATTCAGAGGTCCAGGCTAATGCTCTGGGGACATGGATTCAAATTCCACAATGGCAGCTGGTGGAATATTGATCTAGACTCAGTAATGGAGACCATGAAATTATCATTGATTGGTGTAAAAACAAATCTGGTTCACTAATGTCCTTTTCTGGTCCGGTCTACACACGACTCCAGACCCACAGTAATGTGGGTGACTCTTAACTGCACTCTGAAATGACCTAACAAGCCACTTAGTTCAAGGGCAATTAGTAATGGGCAACAAATTATGGCTTTGCCAGTGATGCCCACATCCCAATCAGCTGCCTCACCTGCGAGGTGTCACTTTTTGAATCGTGACATCCTCGCGCCGCTTTCAGTGAAAGAATAAATAAAAAAATCTGTGACCTCTTGTTCTCATCCTTCCACCAATGGAAAAAGGTCTCACTATTCCTCTCTATCCAGACCTCTCATGATTTTGGACACCTCTATCAAATCTTCTCAACCTTCTCTTCTCCAAACATCTCTAATCTATCTACGTAAGAAGTTGTTTTTTTTAAATTATTTTTTCTCTGGGTGGGCCAACATTTATTGCCCATCCCAAACTGCCCTTGTGAAGGTGGTGAGCCAACTTCACTGCAGGCCATGTGGTGTAGGTGCACCCACAGTGCTGTTAGGAAGGGGGATCCAGGATTTTGACCCAGCGACAGTGAAGGAACAGCTATATAGTTCCAAGTCAGGACGGTGTGTGGCTTTGAGGGGAACTCGCAGTTGTGTTCCCATGTATCTGCTGCCCTTGTCCTTCGAGGCGGTAAAAAAAAAAGTCATGGCTTTGGAAAGTGCTGTCAAAGGAGCCTTGGTTAGTTGCTCCAGTGCATCTTGTAATGTGACTCATCAGACTCTCATTTAAATGCTCGAGGGTTTTTAGGGAGCTCTTTAATATCCAGAAATCTCTCTTGAATATGCTTAATGACTGAGTCGCCACAACCCTCTGGGATAGAGAATTCCAAAGGTTCACCACCCTCTGAGTGAAGAAAATCCTACTCATCTCAGTCCTAAATGGCTTGTTCCTTATTCTGAGGCTGTCCCCCCGGTTCTGGAATCCCCTCCATCAGGGGAATCATCCTTCCTGCATCTATACTGGCGAGCCCTGTATGAATTTTGTATGATTCAATGAGATCACCTCTCAGTCTTCTAAACTCTTGAGTACACAGGCCCAGTTTTCTCAGTCTCTCCTCATAGGACAATCCTGCCATATCCCAAAGATCAGCCTGGTGAACCTTCATTGCACTCTCTCTATGAAAAGTATATCCTTCTTTCAGTAACAAGACCAAAACCGTACACAATACTCCAGGTTTGATCTCGCTAAGGCTCGATGCAATTGCAACAAAAATCCTCTTGAAATAAAAGTCAGCATACCATTTGCCTTTCTATTTGCTTGCTGAACCTGCATGTTGGCTTTCAGTGACTTATGAACAAGGACACTTTTGGTCCCTTTGGACATCAACACTTCCCAATCTCTCTCCATTTAAGAAATACTCTGCATTTCTGTTTTTCTTACCAAAGTGGATAACTTCACATTTTTCCACATTATATTCCATCTACCATGTTCATGACCACTCACTTAGCCTATCTAAATTCCCTTGAAGCCTCTTTCTTTCCTCTTCACAACTCCCATTCCCACCTGGTTTTGTCCTAACCAAACTCGGAAATATTACATTTGGTCCGCACATTGAAATCACTGATATAGATTGAGTATATATAGTAGCTGGGGCCCAAGCACTAATCCTCGCGGTACCAGTCTAGTCACAGCCTGCCAACCTGAGAATAACCTGCTTATTCCTAATCTGTTTTCTGTCGGTCAATCAATTGTCAATCCGTGCCAGTATATTACCTTAATTTAATGAGTTCTCATTTTGCTTACTAATCTCTTATGTGAGACTTTATCAAAAGCCTTCTGAAAATTTAAATACACCACATCCACTGTTTCCCTCATTTTTTCTGCTAGTAACATCCTCAAAAAAACTCTTAACAGGTTGTCAAACATGATTTCCTTTTCATAAATTCATGTTGCTTCTGCCCAATCCTACCATTATTTTCCAAGGTATCCAATTATTACATCATTTATAACAGATTTTAGCATTTCTCCTACTGCTGATGTCAGGCTAATATTATGTGATATGGCAGGTGGTAATTGCCAAGCTGACCAAATCCCAAAGGGAAACTTGGTCAAGCTGTCACAATGATCTGCAGTTTGTATTTTTATTATGAGAAGGTATGTGCAATGAAGTCAGAAGTAAAGATCCCACTACCACTTTTGGAGATTTTAAATATTAAAACATTAACAAAAGAAAGCAAACACACAAGATTACAGTTACATTTTCAAAAAGATTTCTACTTAGCTAGACACCCCTTTCCAGGCAACAGTCCCTATAGATTCTTAATCTATAAGAAATCCAGTAATATTTCTGCAAGGCACCCAGTGTTGCTATAGAGAGGTGTTTTACAGGGGCTTCTCTCTTCCTCTCACCCAACAATGGAAATCCAAAGTTTGTAACAAAATCTTGCTTTCTGGAACAAACACTTCTCTGGAGTGCTAGAGGGTGCTTACTTCCCAGGCCTGTCCTCACACAGCACACTCTTCAAGATATCACATGGCCACACCACCCATTCAGCTTTCAATCTTTCCTTAAAGGTATTTTCTCTCTTTCATCTTTAAACCCACTGTTCTTAATTTTTTTTGGAAGTTACCTTTCCCAGAATATAAAATTCATTCTTGTCTTTATGGCCACTGCTTTCAGGATAAATCAACTTAATAACTGCTTTATTCATTCATGATCTCTGCCAGTCCATGGCAGAGTATGTCCGCAGTTCGTGAATAGTAGTGGTACTGAAAAGCTGGCACTTTCACCGATAAAACTGAATGCATTACAGGTAACTACTCAAATGTACATCTGACTGTGAACAGTTGTCATATTCTTTGTTCTGAGTCTTTGATCTACTGTTGCTCTCACTTGCCTAAATGACCCTTGTGCTCTGATAAAGGCTTTACTTAGTTATAAAACTCGTCTTCTCTGTCCACCAGCATGCTTCATATCTGGCCTCCGCATCCAGGGCCCAAGTGCAGAGGATATAGCGCAGGAAATGAGGAAGATAAATAACCATATTCCAGAAAAAGAATCAGAATTTGAACAGGAAGCCGCATTCCATGGATATTTAATACATTTTCATTTTGTAGATAGTGTTTATTTTAGCTGTGCTTGATTTTGTAAATAATGTGTTAATTTCAATTGAGATTTGCATTGTTTAATTTCTGTTTTTACAATAAAAGTTTGATTCAGCTACTGTCTCTTTCAGTTTCTTGATCAACAGTTTAGTTACAATTCTGCACATCATTCCTGTGTACTTAAGGCCTACTTCATTTGGGGTGGTCTTCTGGGAGATTAAGAATTCATACACTTATGTAGCAGTTATGTTGACGTAATTCAATTTTCCCCAATAAGATTGAAATAGCCAGTGTCTTCACTGGATTTTCATAATCACACACAGCTATGAGGTGGCTGTTCTAAGACAGCAGATGGTAAATGCTGAGCTGTTCAAATCCCTGAGGGAAACTTGAAACAACTGTCACAACTAATTTTTAATTTGTATGTTTCAAGATATGGGCTTTGAATTCAGCAATAACAAGACCACCGAGTCTTGAAGTTTTTTTTATAAAACTAAATTAAATATTTATTAATGAAAGAAAAGCTTGTAAGCACATAGATATATCTACAAATTACCACTGCAATAATTTTTAAATCCACTAGTTAATCTGATTCCCAGTTACACTTTCATTCAGGCAACAGTAAGTCACATTTTTAAAAGACCCACACAAAGAAACATGATACCCTGAACAAGTCGAATTCAAAGTGAGTTTTCTTAACTTCAGTCCTTTGACAGCAGCAGTTTGAAGCATTGATGCTAAAGGATTTTTAAACATTGAATCTTAGACACAGCCTTACACACAGCCTTCACTCCTTTATACATATTTTCCTCCTTGACTGCAAATTCCCATTTTTTCTCTATGTCTTTAGACGTTATCTTTCTGATAATAAAAATCTCTCATAGCAATAAGTTTTACCAGTAATCTTTGGGAAAAATAAACGCACTCTTTCTAAATTTCATCTGGCTAGGTGACACATTTCACTCCCTCTTTTGAAAACAATCTAGTCTGTTTATTTAAAAATGCAAATGTTCCCTTGACACCTATGTTTTGAAACTTCCCCATATTTACCTAATTAACATTTCAGACCTAACTTATCTTCTTGTATCAAAGCATGCAGACTAGCTGCCTCTAATTCAATTAAGTCTCGAACACATGTAGACACATAGACATATCCCACTATTACTCTTATTTTACAATTAATTCCAATAACATTATGAGAATTATAATATCTTCTTGACAGTGGCGAAGCACAAAATTTCACCATGTAGTGGGGTCACTAACATTAATATTATGACTCATAAGGCTCAACTGGAAGCCAAACTAGGATTACTGCCTCCAACCTCTCATTGGGAAGAACGAGAGGTGATCTCATTGAAACCTACCAAATACTTAAAGGAATCGACAGGGTAGATGCAGGTAAGATGTTTCCCCTAGCTGGGGAGTCTAGAACCAAGGGGCATTATTTCAAAATAAGGGGGAAACCACTTAGGACCGAGGTGAAAAGAAATTTCTTTACTCAGAGGGTTGTGAATCTTTGGAATTCTCTACAACGAAGGGCCATAGAAGCTCAGTCATTGAGTATGTTTAAGGTCAAGATTGATAGATTTCTGATTAACAATAACGTAAAGGGTTATGGGGGTAGTGTAGGTAAAAGGCATTGAAGTGTTCGATCAGCCATGATCGTACTGAATGGAGCAGCAGGCTTGACGGGCTGAATGGCCTTCTCCTGTTTCTATGTTCCTATTTCGCATAACCACGAGCAACCGATGAGCTGTGGCAATCAGTGCTAACAGCCTTTCGTCCTCCTCGATGGAGGACGGGCACCCACTGGCCAGGATCAACTGGTTTTCAACCAGCTGAGGACAACTGCCTGCTAACCAGAATTAATCGGCCTCCAATCTGCCAGAAGCAGCTGCATACTAACCAGGGATCAACTGGTTTTCAACCAGCTTGGGTCAACCAATCGCTGCCCAGGACCAACTGGCTTTTCAAGAGTCCCAAAATACAGTTGTTAATCGGTCCGGTAACGATGTTTTCATTTTGGGAGTCCCTTGGTTCTCTAGTATTCTTGGGAGGTTTTTTTTTTGTATCTTCCTCCATGAAGACAGACACAAAGTTTAGTATCTCTGCCATTTCCTTATTCCCCATTAGAAAGTCTCCTGTCTCTGCCTAGTGGGTCCATATTTGCCTATGCTAATCTTTTTACATATCTCTAGAAGCTTTTACAGTCCGTTTTTATGTTTCGCGCTAGTTTACTTTCATATTCTATATTCTCTTTCTTTACAAATTTCTTGGTCCTCCTTTGCTGAAATTTAAAATTCTCCCAATCCTCAGAATTACTACTCTTTTTTGGCAACTTTATAAGCCTTTTTCTTTGATATAATACAATCTTTAACTCATCATGTTAGCCATGGTTGGGTTTTTGTGCCTCAAAGGAATCTAAATTTATTGTAAATCATGTATTAATTATTTAAATGCTAGATTGCCTGTTTACTGTCAGACCTTTTAGTGCAGTTTCCCAATCTGCCACAGCTAATTTGTCACTCATACCTTCGCAGTTTTCTTTGTTTAGATTTAAGACACTATTTCAATCCAAAACTACATCATTTTCAATTTTATTATAAAATTCTATCATAATATGGTCACTCTTCCTTAGAGGCTCCTTTACAATTAGATAATTAATTAGCCCTTTTTCATTGCACAATACTAGATCTAAAAGTCCATACCTCTAGTTGGTTTCTCAACATACTGTTCAAGAAAACCATCTCGTATACATTCGAGGAATTCGTCCCCCACAGCGTTATTGCTAATTAGATTTACCCAGTGTATATGTAGATTGAAGCCCTCCATAATTTCTGAGAGCATTGCTGAAAAAAGACATGTTGTCAAAGCTTATCATCTTACACTCATCAGGACAATTCGTGAGAATACAAAATGTAAAGGGAATAACAAAGAATAACAATTTATACTCCAAAAGAGAGTGCTGCTTGGTTGGAAAGTGGGCTCTGATTGGTAGAGGCACTGACATGGAGAATGCACCAGTTAACTGATGACTGACAGTTAACCACCAAGCTTTGGTTAAATTCAAACCAGACAGGTTGACTCTGATTGGTCAAGGAGAATGAACCAGACAATGGCTGTCACCTATTTTGTTTAGTTGAAACAGGCGCAAGGTGTGTACACATTTTTCTGTCTGCTAAAAAACAGGGCCCATGTATTAATATAAATATAGCTTCCAGCATGCATAAATGCGCCACACTGCGCGGCCAGCTGATAATCTTGTTTTTGTTGCCAGCACAATTCTTAGCACACTCAGGATTGTTTGGCAAATGTTGTCCAATCGCGGAATCACAGCAAATGTTGGACACTGTGTTTTCAGTTTGGCAAGCACGGGCTGTTTGGGTCTGGTTGGTACGTTGCCTGTTCTGTTGCAAACAGCCAAAGGGACATGATATTTGATACGATCTGTCAGTCTATGGGACATGTGGCCTACATATCTAGCAGCACACTGGCACTGAAATTCATATACCACATTATTCATTTGTGTGCTGGAAGGAAGTCTTTTTGGCTTGACAGCAGCATCCTGTTAGTGGAGAATAACCACTCGTATTACTACTGCATAGTAGCAATGCGAAACAGCCAGCTTTACCTGTTCCTCAAATTTTTGAGATACCTTACACTTCCAGGGTAATCTGAGGTAGGACTGAAAGTGACTGCCTTAGACCCATTCATGAGTTTGCATGAAACAGAGCAAGCTATAATCTGATCAGCTTAGCCACGATCTCACAGAATAGCTTTGATGCACCATATTTCAGCATCAAGCTTGCACAGTGAGCAAATGGCTCAGGCCCTATTTACTAGGTTGTTGATAAGGCCAATCTTACAGCGTGTGGAACTGTAGGAATCCCAACACGTGTATTGGCCAGTGAAGGTATACTTGCGGTAGAAGCTAGGTGCATTCTCCACAGCAATGCCTCTATCAGAGACCACTTGCCAACGAATCAACACTTTCTTCTTAACAAGTATAAATTGTGTTATGACCACAGCGGGTGTTAATTGCTGTGCAAACCAAATCCCAGAGCGAAACTGAGATCGTGGGGCATATCCTTTTTTTTTAATATTCTGAAAAAGAGAAAACAACATACTGATCTCAGCAGGAGGTCCAGTAACACTTTTGGGATTTTAGAAGTTAAAAGTAAAGGTTTTATTAACAAGAGTAAAAGAAAACTTAAGCACACAAGATTAGTTACACAGGTAAAACTTAATCTTATAACACATTCCCCCTTCAAAAAGACTCCACAAATCCACAAGTAAACACTGCCAGGCAACACTCGCTTACAGATATTTCACTGCAAAAATCCAGTAATAAGGAAAACTGCAGTTGCTTTAATAGAGGCATATTGCATGAACTCTCATCTCTCTTCCAATCTGCTGTGGAATCCAAACTTCAGAATAATACTGTTTGTTGCAGCCCAAGACTTTTCTGGCTTGCCTGGATGGCTGGTTCAAACAGCATCCTCTCCCAGCCCAGAGCTAACAGCTCCCAACTCAACAGCTCTAGCTGCTACCTCAACAAATCAAACAGCAACTCTAAAATACCTTTTCGTCCCCCTTCATCTCACGTTCCATTGTTCTCACAGCACTTTGAAACTTAAATCCTTCCAAAATATAAAATCTTCCATGTCTCTCTTTTGTCTTTGGTTTCAATAAAAGATAATATCTCCCCTTCTATTTACTTATGGAAGTCCTACAAGATGCAAACATGTTTCATGGCATCTCTGACTCCTCTTTGATATTCAAACAAACTCTCAACTTATCTAAAAATGAAAATATTAGATTTAACCTATTTACTTGTACCTCAAACCTAACACCTCTATCTTTTTCATGCTTTCAACCTCCCCGACAACTTGTCTCCAATTAATCTCTGCCGAGCATAATTAAATTACGCGTACACACACACACACACACTTTTCCACAGAACAGCACAATATTCTCCAAATATATTTTTAAAAATCCATTTCTCACACCTCCTTCCTTAGCAAAAAATGAATCATCATAATTCCAAAAGGATTGTTTCATTTTTCAACTGATTTCTTATTCCTTAATACATTTAGCTATGCAAACAGAACTATTACACTATAGGGTACATGCATTAACCGTGAAAATCTATACAAGTCTTTTGTGAAAATAGAGTTCATTCCAGTCCATTCTCCATTTGTGAATATACAAGTTAATTTGAATTTTAAATTCTTGACCACGCATCTGCATCAAAGTTTCTCGTCCAGCCACATGTATAATTTGCAAATTGAACTGTTGCAACAATAAACTCAACCAAAACAGTCTGGCATTTCTGTCCCGAAACTTTTCCAGAAACTTCAAAGGATCGGTCTCTGAAGAATTGTTTGCAACATATACTTCAAAATGCTGCAAACCTAACACCAAACTTAAAGTCTCTTTCTCTATAGTTGAATATTTCTTCTGGTGTACATTCAACTTGCGTGAGAAATACCTACCAGATTCTCAATTCCTAGTTCATCTTTTTGCAGCAACACAACATCAACATCCAGGTCAAAAACAGAATTACCTGGAAAAACTCAGCAGGTCTGGCAGCATCGGCGGAGAAGAAAAGAGTTGACGTTTCGAGTCCTCATGACCCTTCTCGAAACGTCAACTCTTTTCTTCTCCGCCGATGCTGCCAGACCTGCTGAGTTTTTCCAGGTAATTCTGTTTTTGTTTTGGATTTCCAGCATCCGCAGTTTTTTGTTTTTATCAACATCCAGGTCACTGGCAACAATAGCCAACTTAAATTGCTTTATGTAATCAGGTGCTGACAGAACAGGTGCAGTTGTTAGTACAGCTTTCAAGCTGTCAAATACATTCTGACACTCTTGTATCATTGGAATCTCCTGTTCTTTTGAACAATCCAGTCAGTGGAGCAACTACACTGCTGAAATTTGGCACGAATTTCCAATAAAATCCACTCATGCCTAGAAATCTCAAAACTTCTCATTTTGTTGTAGGCACTTGGAATTCCACAATAGCTTTTACTTTTACATCTCGTGGGGCCACTTGACCATGTCCAACAGTGTGGTCTAAATATGTAACTTGTGCTTTTGCAAATTCACTTTCAGCCAAATTGGCTCCCTGTAGTCGATCAAACAGTTCCTTTAAATGTTGTAAATGTTCCTCCCACATTTGACTGAATACTATTAAGTCATCAGTATAAACAGCACAACTGCTCAGTCCCTCAGTCACTTTATTTGTTAGTCTCTGAAATGTTGCTGGTGTGTTTTTTATACCAAAGGGCATTACTTTGCATTGATATAGGCCATCCGGCATCACAAAAGCTGATATCTCTTTTGCCCTTTCCGATAAGGGTACTTGCCAATATCCTCGCAGCAAGTGAATCTTTATGATAAATGTTGACAATGTTGAATACGACATGAATCTGCTTTTACTACTGCATTCACTTTTCAGTAATCGATACATCGTCTTTGTGATCCATCTAGTTTTGGCACCGTTACAATGGGTGAACTACAATTACTGTGACTGGGCTCTATAATGTCACTTTGAAGCATAAATTCAAATTTCTTTTTAGCACTTGAGCTAATTTTATTGGATTTAATCTATATGGGTGCTGTCTTATTGAATCTGAATTCCCCACATCAATATCATGTATAGTTAGATGTTTTCCCCAGTTTATTTCCACAAATTGCTTTGTGTGCCTGCAGTAGCTCTTCAAATCACTCTGGCACTTTTCTGGAAAGTAATCTAACATTAAAGCTAGATTCTTAAATACCTCCTCATTGTTCAATTTAATCAGTTTAAGAATCTTTAATTTCTACCCCCCTTACTTACAACTACGAGTACCACCACCTGTTTATTCTCGCTGTCAAAGTATTTTTTGAGCATATTTAAATGGCTCACTCGCTGATTCTTCCTTCCATCTGGGATTTTTCCTACATAGTTTACCTCAATCAGTCTCTTTTCAATCTAGTAAGGTCCACTAAACCTTGCCTTCAACAGTTCATCTGACACTGGCAACAATACTAACACTTGTTTCCCCCGCCACAAAACTATCAGCCTTTGCCCTTTTGTTCGCATTTGCCTTCATTACTTGTTGAGATAATTTAAAATGTTTCTCAGCTAGTTCACACGCCTCACTTAATCTCTCTCTAAACTTTGCCACATAATCCAGGGGAGTTGCTTCAGAATTTTGGTTGACTAATTCTTCCTGAATCAGTTTGATTGTTCCCCTTCCTTCATGACCATAAATTAACTCAAGAAGACTGAACTCTGTTGGCTCATTAGGGGTGTTCCTACTAACAAACAACAAGAATGGAATTCCTCGATTCCAATCATGTGGATAATCTTGACAATATGCTCTAATCATAGTCTTTGAAGTCTGAGGCCACCTCAGGAAGGTCACCTTTCTATTGCATCTTGTGATTCAGGGTGATAGGCTGACGACATAAATTGCTTTAGTCCTTGGCTGTTCATTACTTTTTTTAAATAGCTGGAACCCTGATCCAACTGTATTTCTTTTGGTAATCCATACCTTGTAAAGAATTTAGTTAACTCCTCTACAATCACCTTTTCTGTAATTTTCCTTAAAAATATTGCTTCTGGAAATCGTGTCGACATATCCATGATTGTCAATGAGTACTGATTCCTACTTTTAATCTTTGGGAGGGGTCTTACACAATCAATTAGGACTCTGTTAAAAGATTCCTCAAATGCTGGAATTGGAATTGAAGGTGCAGGCTTAATCATTGTTTGAGGTTTTCCTATCACCTGACATATGTGACAGGCCAATGTAGTCCAGACCAATAGAAATATTTTTATATCTTAGCTTGAGTTTTCCTAATTCCCGAATGTCCAGCCACTGGAATTTCATGAGCCACTCTCAAAATTGCATTCTGGTACCCAGATGGTATCACTACTTGGTGCACTCTCTGCCGGAATATGAGGAGGTCTCCATTTCCTCATGAACACTTTGCTCTTAATGTAATAACACTCTGGAATGTATTCTGCTTCTGTTTCAGAATAAGCTGTCTGATACAACTGCTTCAAGTCTGAATCCTTCTGCTGCAACTCCAGTAACTTCACTGAACTAAACACCTTAACCTCATTAATCTTCTCCTCCCGAATAATCTTTTTCAAGATTGATCCAGCCAACTGAATTTCAACATCCATCCCTGTCCTTTAGATTCTTCCTCTTCCTGTTTAAACTTGTGCGTTTGTGATCTCTTTACCACACAATCTGGAAAGAACCCAGGATGCTCTTTCTGTAAAACCTCTGTTGATTGTGTTTCAACAGGCTGCACTACTACAGTAGGCATAGGCAATCTTTGCGATCCAACTATCTCATTCCTTGAATAAATTCAACCCCAACAATCACCTCTCCTGCTTTCAAATCACTTAACATTTATCTTACACAATGCAATAGGTTTGACTTCACCTTGATCAATATTTTGTCCAGCAATAACCCTTCTGGACAACAGATCACACTATCACATAACATTAAGGACTGGCTAGCCCCAGGATCCCTTAAAATTTTGACATTCTTTCCTGCTCACCCCCGTACACATTAATATATTTTCCCTTTGCATATAAAATCTTTAAACATATCTGCAAACTGCCCTTCAGAACTCCCTTGGCTAAATTATGAACACATTCCCAATGATTCTGCCTGTTCCACCGTACAAAAACCACTGGTTTATCTTGCCTTTGGAACTCAGGGTGCACAGTGCTCTTACTTACAGAACTCTTCTGAGTTCCTACTACTGTGACCAGTTTCCCGTTTAACCTCCAACAGCTTGTTCTCGCATGTCTAGCCTTATTACAATGGTAATATATAAGACCATAAGGCATAGGAGCAGAAGTAGGCCATTTGGCCCATCGAGTCTGCTCCACCATTCAATGAGATCATGGCTGATATGATAATCCTCAACTCCACTTTCCTGCCTTTTGCCCATAACCCTTGATTCCCTTACTGATTAAAAATCTGTATAAGATCAAAAGGTGTGGGAGCAGAAGTATATCAGTTTCCTTCTTTCAACTCTACTTTCCACTTTTAATAGATTGGTGTCCTTCAGCTTGATCCTTATTAATAACATTTTACCATAACTAGGTTTTCTAAATCTCCAACTTCCTTACTGATTTCCATATGAGCCTTTTCCTACACACGACTGTTTGTGTGAAATATCATATGCATCGGCTAAAACAGTAGTTTCCCTTAACTTTTTGCTTTGTCTTTCGTCTAAATACGTCTTAAGTTTACTCATAGGGTCATAGAGGTCTACAGCACAGAAAAAGGCCCTTCAGTCCATCGAGTCTGTGCTGGTCAAACAAGTACCTAACTACTCTAATCCCATTTTCCAGCACTAGACCCATAGCCTTGTATGCCATGGCATCACAAGTGCACATCCAAATACCTCTCAAATGTTATGAGGGTTTCTGCCTCTACCACCATTTCAGGCAGTGAGTTCCAGATTCCCACCACCCTCTGGTGGGAATTCTTCCTCACATCCCTTCTAAACCTCCTGTCCCTTACCTTAAATCTATGGCCCCTAGTTATTATCCCTCCACTAAGGGGAAAAGTTCCTTCCTGTCTATCATAATTTTATACACCTCAATCATGGCCCCCTCAATCTCCTCTGCTCCAGGGAAAATAACCTGTCTATCCAATCTCTCCTCATAACTAAAACTCTCCAGCCCAGGCAACATACTGGTAAATCTCCTCTGCACTCTCTCTAGTGCAATCACATCCTTCCTATAATGGGGATTCCAGAGCTGCACGCAATACTCTAGCTGTGACCTAACCAGCATTTTATACAGTTCCAGCATAGCCTCCCTGCTCTTATATTCTATGCCTCGGCTAATAAAGGCAAGTACCCCATATGCCTTCTTAACCACCTTATCTACCTGTCCTGCTACCTTAAGGGACCGGCGGACATGCACTCTGATCCTCGGTACTTCCCAGGGTTCTACCGTTCATCGTGTATTCCTGTGCCTTGTTTATCCTGCCCAAGTGCATCAACTCACACTTATCCAGATTAAATTCCATTTGCCATTGTCTAGCCCGTCGATATCCTCCTGTAATCTAAGGCTATCCTCCTCACTAGTTACCACCCCACCAATTTTCGTGGCATCCACAAACTCACTGATCAATCCTCCTACGTTCAATTCTAAATCATTTATATATACCACAAACAGCAAGGGACCCAACACCGATCCCTGTGGAACCCCAGTGGACACAGGCATCCAGTCACAAAAACAGCCCTCGACCATCACCATCTGCTTCCTGCCACTCAGCCAATTCTGGATCCAATTTGCCAAATTGCCTTGGACCCCTTGGGCTCTTACCTTCGTTATCAGTCTCCCATGCAGGAATTCATCAAAAGCCTTGCTGAAGTCCAAGTAGACGACGTCAAATGCAATGAAATGCAATAGACTACTGGAATGCTATTTCTAAATTCTTCCATAATCTTATATTTTCAAAAGTCTTGTCTAATTTTGATGACCTGAACCACTGATCTCAGGTAATTTCTTTTTCTCTTGCAAACTCTACAAGTGTCTGATAGGGTCTTTTGCTTAAAGTTCTAAACTTTAACTGATAAGCTTCAGGAACAAGCTCATAACCATTCAATATTGCCTTCTTTACCATCTCTTAATTTGCAGGCTGTTCCTCTCATAAGATTGCTGTACCTGAAGAAACACTTTGTAACATGATAGCCCAAACATCTCTTGGCCAATTCAATTTCATAGCTATCTTATCAAATGAGGTAAAATACCTTTCAACTCCACCCTCTAAATTTAGGCACTAACTAAAGATTTTTAGTTAAATCAAATTTGTCAAAGGAATCAACAGTCACCATCTGAATCATCATCTCTCCTTTCTTCCTTTATTCTGTTTCACTTTAGGCAGTTCATTTGTCTGGCTTCTTTTTCTCTCTGAAGCTCTTTATTCTTTTGCCTTTCTCTTTTCTCAATTGCTAACTTCTGTCTTTGAAGTTCAAGTTCAAACTTTCGCATTTCTATCTCATGTAACCTTTTCTTTCTCTTTTCCTGCTCTTCCCTTTCCCAATGAAGCTTTCATATTTCTCTTTCTTTTAATATGTCTTATTCTTTTTCCAGTTTTGTCATTTCTCTTTCTCCTTTCTTTCAATTCAAGCTTTTGCCTTTCTCTATCTCTTTCTATATCAAGCTGCTTCATTTGCAACTGAAGTCTTGCTACCTCCAGCTGTGACACAATAGTTTCAGGTATCCCTTCCTCCAACTTTAAATGCTGGGTAAGCACTTGAACCATATCAGCCTTATGAAATTCCACTTTTGTCTCTACCTGCACTTCATTTGCTAATTTTTTCAACTGAGTTTTAGTCAGAGATTTCAAATACTCCACAGTTACATTTTCCACTTCCAACAAAGTTGTAGCAATTGCCAAAGCCATTTTGCAGGCTAACCACTTTAAAACTCAACACAAAACTCCTGAGTTCAACGGTCTTCATGTACTCATTTCCCTTGGATTCACAACCTCCAACCCAGTCAAGTAATTTTAATAATGCTGTAAAAGGCACTCAAATTTGTTATGACCACAGTTGGTGCTCGTTGCTGCGCGAACCAAATCCCAGAGAGAAACTTGGCTTATGAGCCATACCCTTTTTTTGTATTCTGAAAACGAGAAAACAAAGTACTGATCTCAGTAGTTGGAGGTTCAGTAACACTTTGGGTATTTTAAAAATTAAAAGTTTTATTGGCAAAAGAAAACTTAAGCACACAAGATTACAGTTACACAAGTAAACTTAGTCTTACAACACAATGCCACCAAAAAGAATCGCCACTTGGTCAGACCCACAAGTAAATACCTTCCAGGCAACGCTCCCTTACAGATATTTCACTGTAAAAATCCAGTAATACTGCCCGAGGCAAACTATTGTAGTTTTAATACAGCCATCCATACAACCTCTCATCTCTCTTCCAATCTGCTGTGGAATCCAAACTTCAGAATAAAACTGTTTGTTGCAGCCCAAGACTTTTCTGGCTTGACTGGATGGCTGGTTCAAACAGCATCCTCTCCCAGCCCAGAGCTAAAGCTCCCAACTCAACAGCTCAAACAGCTCTAGTTGCTGGCTCAGCAAATCAAACAGCAACTCTAAAATACCCTTTTCCCCCTTTCATCTCAGGTGCCATTGCTCTCACACCTCTTTGAAACTCAAATCCTTCCAAAATATAAAACCTTACATGTCCCTATTTTGTCTTTGTTTTCAGGTCAATAACATATAATAACCCCCTTCTATTTACCTATGGAATTCTGCAAGATGCAAACATGTTTCATGTTATCTCTGACTCCCCTTTGACATTCAAACCAATTCTCAACTTATCTAAAAATTAAATGTTAGATCTATCCTATTTCCTTGTACCTCAAATCCAATACTTCTATCCTTTTCATGTTTTAAACCTCCCCAGGCAACTTGTCTCCTATTAACCTCTACCCAACTTAATTAAATCATACACACATACTTTTCCACAGAATAACACAATATTCCACAAAAATATTGAAAAACAATCATCCATTTCTCACATTTGTTATTCCCTTTGCATTTGGTATTCTTCCGATTTGTCCCAGTGAACGCAAGACAAAAAAGCTTTGATAATGTGTGCCATTTTTGAGCAATACTCAAGTTCCATACGACCAAATGACTACATGATTACTGTTTTACCCTTGTTATATCCACCTCCAACTTCCTGATTTATATGGTGCATTATATTACCACCACTGTTTGGGGCCTATAAACAACTCCTACCAATGTTTGCCACCTCTTGATGTTTTTAACTCCACCCAGCCTGATTTTACATCTTGATCTTCCAATCTAAGATACTCTCTCAATAATGTACTGATCTCATATTTTATTAACAGCGCTATCCCACATCCATTCTAAATGTTGAATACCCTGGAACATTCAGTTCCAGCCCTGGTCACCCTGCAGCCATGTCTCCATAATGACAATTATTAATACCTAAATGAGCAACTATCAGCTTGTGTCCAACTTGGTGACAAGTATCCTGACACAGCAGTTGGTAAAGGCTGAGTTGCTTAAATCCCAGAGGGAAAACTTGAACAACTGTCATAACCTCCACTTCCAATTGGTATGTTTGAGATGTAGCTCTGAATTCAGGAATAAAACCGCCAAGCCTCAAGGATTTTAATATAAAACTAAATTAAACATTTATTAATTTAACAACAAATTAAACACATACATGTTTTCAAATTACTACCAGAATAACTTTTAAACAAATCCCCAAATTAATCACTCCCAGGTAAATCTTCACCAAGGCAACGATAGCCCCTAGATTTTAAACAGACACCAAGCAAAGCACATTTACAAATTACAAATTCAAAATGAGGTCCCTTGCAATTTAGTTCTTTTACAGACACTGTTGTAGGGATTACAGGCTTGTTAGATCTTACATGCCTCTGCCCTATTCACACAAAACCTTTCAGTTCATCCTTGACCGGGATGGTCTGAGGGCTCTCCACTTCTTTCTCGAACAGAGGCCCAGACAATCTCCATCCACCACTACTCTCCTCCGTCTGGCTGAACTTGTTCTCTCACTGAACAACTTCTCCTTAAGCTCGTCTCACTTCCTCCAAATAAAAGGTGTGGCTATGGGTACCCGCATGGGCCCCAGTTATGCCTGTCTCTTTATGGGGTATGTGCAACATTCCTTGTTCCAGTCCCACTCAGGCCCCATCCCACAACTCTTTCTCCAGTACATCGACTGCTTCGGTGCCACTTCATGCTCTCGTCTGGACCTGGAAAAATTTATTAATTTTGCTTCCAATTTCCACCCCTCCATTATTTTCACATGGTCCATCTCTGACACTTCCCTTCCCTTCCTTGACCTCTCTGTCTCAATTTCTGGTGATAGACTGTCCACCAATACTCATTACAAACCTAACGACCTCCACAGCTACCTCGACCACAGTTCCTCTCACTCCGCTTCCTGTAAGGACTCCATCCAATTCTCTCAGTTCCTTCGCCTCTGTCGCATCTGTTCTGATGATGCCAATTTCAAAAACAGTTCCTTTGACATGTCTTCCTTCTTCCTTAACCGAGGTTTTCCACCCACGGTGGTTGACAGGGCCCTCAACTGTGTCCGGCCCATCTCCCGCGCATCCGCCCTCACACCTTCCTCTCCCTCCCAGAACCATGATAGGGTCCTTGTCCTCACTCATCACCTCACCATCCTCCGCATTCAAAGGATCATCCTCCGTCATTTCTGCCAACTCCAGCATGATGCCACCACCAAACACATCTTCCCTTCACCCGCACCCTCCCCCACCCCCACCCCCCCAGAAGCATTCCGCAGGGATCATTCCCTCCGGGACACCCTGGTCCACTCCTCCATCACCCCCTACACCTCAACCCCTTTCCACTGCACCTTTCCATGCAACTGCAGAAGATGCGACACCTGCCCCTTTACTTCTCCCCTCCTCACCATCCAAAGGCCCAAACACTCCTTTCAAGTGAAGCAGCACTTCACTTGCACTTCCCTTAATTTAGTCTACTGCATTTGCTGCTCCCAATGTGGTCTCTTCTACACTGGAGAGACCAAACGCAGACTGGGTGACCGCTTTGTGGAACATCTTTGGTCTGTCTGCAAGCATGACCCAGACCTCCCTGTTGATTGCCGTTTCAACACACCACCCTGCTCTCATGCCCACATGTCCGTCCTTGGCTTGCTGCAATGTTCCAGTGAAGCTCAACGCAAACTGGAGTTACAGCACCTCATCTTCCAGCTAGGCACTTTACAGCCTTCTGGACTTAACATTGAGTTCAACAACTTCAGATCATGAACTCTCTCCTCCATCTCCAAACCCTTTCTGATCCCCCTTTTTCCAACAATTTATAATTTAAAAAAAATATATATTTTTCTCTTCCCACCTATTTCCATTATTTTAAATATATTTCCATGCATTGTTTTAGCTCTACCTTTTAGCCTATTTCGATCCCTTCCCCCCACCCCACCAGGGCTGTCTGTTGCTTGCTCGTCCTGCTTTCTACCCCTAATGTATAAGCATATTCCTTAGCTAATATCACCACCATCAATACCCCTTTGTCCTTTTGTCTATGACATCTTTGGCAATCTCTTCCTTGCCTCCACCTATCATTTACCCTCTATTCAGCTCTACCTGTCCCACCCCCCTCAACCAGCTTATATTTCACCTCATATCTATATTTCTTAGTTCTGATGAAGCCATACGGACTCAAAACATAATTGTATTCCCCTCCGCAGATGCTGTCAGACCTGCTGAGTTTTTCCAGCTATTTTTGTTTTTGTTTCAGATTTCCAGCATCCACAGTGTTTTGCTTTTATCCTTTCAGTTAATTCCTAGCTTTCCCTTTGAATGTAAATTTTCCATTGTGTTATTAGGTCTTTTTAATTTTACCTCTCCTAACAATAATCCTTTCATTGCACCAATTTTATTAGTAATATAAACACATTGGTGTTGGTGTCTCACAGCTAGGTGCAAGATTTTACCCATTCTTTTGAATGGTTTATTCAACAAATGCAAATGTACTCTTTACCTTATATCCTTACGTTTATTTAATTAACATCTCAAACTACTGTCCATCAAAGCACCCAGACTAGCTAGTTTTAATCCAATTAAGCCACACACAGACACACACATAGGCACCGACCCTAACACAAGTCCAAGTTAAAAATAATTGCCAATAACATTACAGACATTAATATCTCTTCATGACACAAGAGTAGCCGTACACTGATGCTGAATTACAGCAAGACATGATAGCCCAACAGGCACCTTCGATGGCGTAGATATCTTTGATAAATATCTGTTATAATGGTTTGCCACGAGTTTGGTGCTCGGCCTTTTTCAACATCTCCTTCATGGTGAGATAGGTGTAATCAGAAAAAGGCAAGTTGAGGATTGACATCAGGCACTTATTCACATTATAGTTTTAATAGCTAGAATGGTTTGTCTTAGAGGATAATGGAGGCAAAAGGTCTGGAATCATTCAGGAAACAGTTAGGTTGGATCTGTAGCTTTCTGTGGAAGGGTGAGGTAGATGGCCAAATGATCACTTCCATCTGCACTTCATGATCTTATAAGAACAGCGACTCCAAGATTTGGATTTATTCTCAATGCCCTTTTTCAAAGTAGACTATGATTCCAGGTCACTAATGGTTATTTGATTCTGATATAATCTGATTCACTTGGAAAGTGAGAGCAGAGCTTTTTGACATCACTATCAGTGAGTTACATTTTACCTCTGGTGATTATTCCTATTTGACTGCAGTGATTAGGAATTGAAATCCTCACAGCTTTGAGGACTGAACTGATTTTATGTCAGTAGAGTGAATCTGGAGATTTCCTTGAATATCCTGATGTGACATGAGAAAACAGGAACAATATTCACTGGAGCATTAAAGGGTTAATGGGGCATTTAAGGGAATTGCACAATATTTTCTAAGTGTTTGAGGGGGGTAAACATTGTAAGGTTTCTGCCTTTATTGTTACAGATGCATCTATCCATGACAATGATGATAGCAGTGGCCACTGTACAGTCCTTGTGGAAACAAATTCCCCTCTTCACCCTCCACTGTGTTTTGTGTCACTTCCATCGTTCAAATAGGGATACATTCAAAATAGATCTAGCAGATCAAAACTGGGCATCCATGAGGTGCTGTGGGCCATCAGCAGCAGCAGAATTGCATTCCACCATAATCTGTAATCTCACAGGCTGGCATATCCCTTACTCTACCATTACCATCATTCAAGGGATTAACCCTGATTCATAAGAACTGTAAGGCAGTTTGCTAGGAGCATCCCCAGGCATACCTAAACATCAGTCTTAACCAGGTGAAGCTAAACTGTGCAAGCAATGTGCTAGACAGAGCTAAATGATCCCACAACAGATCAAAGCTTTGCAGTCCTGCCACACCTAGTTGTGAATGGCAGTGGACAATTAAATAACTATCAGGAGACTCAAGGAACATCCCCACCCTCAAAAAAGGCAGAGCCCAGGATGTCAGTGCAGAAGACAAAACTATCACATTTGCAGCCAACTAGAAGTACTGAATGGATGATCCACCTCAGCCTCCTCATGAGGTCGCCATCATCATATATATAAGCCTTCAGCTAATTCGATTTATGGTTAAGCACACTGGGTATAGCAAAGATTATGGGCCCTGGCAAAATCTCAGCTGTAGTGCTGAAGACTTGTGCTTCAGATCCAGCCACACCCTAACCATGATGCAACAATACTCTGGGCATACCTATCCCACATGGACTGCAGTGGGTCAAGCCACTGCCTTTTCAAGGGCTATTATGGATGGGCAATAAATGCTGGCTCTGCCAGTGATGTTCACAACCCATGAACGAATACAAAAAAATGAGGGAAGATGATGAGAATCTTGGTCAAAGAGGTAGGTTTTAAGAAGAGTCCTAAAGGAGCAAAGAAAGGTAGACAAGGTTTAGGGGTGGAATTCCAAAGATTAGGGTCCAAGTAGCTGAAGGAATGCCCACCAATGGAGCAATTAAAATCCAGAGGCCAGAATTAGATGAGTGCAGATATCTGGAAAGGTTGCAGGGCTTGAGGAGATTACAGGGATTGGGAGATATGAGGCCATGGAGGTATTTGAAAACAAACATGTGAATTTTAAAACTGATGCTTTGCTTAACTGGGAGTCAATGCAGTTCAGTGAGCACAGGGACAATGGTGAATGCAACTTCGTGCAAGTTAGAACATAGGCAACAGAGTTTTGGATGACTTCAAACTTTATGGAAGGTAGAATGTGGGAGGCTGGGAGGAGTGTGTTGGAATGTTCAAGTATAAGATAGGGAAACGTTAGGTTTGGTAGAAAGACCAGAAAATCAGAACATTTTTAGATGTTGAGAAACTTTTAAATATTGATGTTTCAGATAGATTTGGGTCTCTAAGCACAAAAAGTTAACATGCAGAATATAGCAAACAATTAGGAAGGCAAATGGCATATTGGTCTTTATTGCAAGGGGATTGGAGTACAAGAATACAGAATTTTTGGATAATTATACAGGGCTTTGGTGAGACTATACCTGGAGTACTGCATACAGCTTTGGCCTCCTTATCAAAGGAAATATATATCTGCCTTGCAAGTAGTACAACAGGCTCCTTGGATAAGAGGCTTGTTCTATGACAATCGATTGGGTCTATAGTCACTGGGTTTCAGAACGAGAAGTGATCTCATTGAAACTACAAGCTTCTGAGGGGTCTTGATAGGGTCAAAGCAGAGAGGTTGTTTCCCCTGGGTGGAGAGTCTAGAACACAGGGGCATAGTTTGAGGATAAGGGGCTGCTTATTTATAGCTAAGATGAGGAGGAATTCCTTCACTCAGAGTTGTGAATCTTTGGAATTCCCCAGAGGGCTGTGGATGTTCAGTCCATGAGTGTATTTAAGGCTTAGAAAGATGTTTGGGCTTTCGGGAAATTAAGGGATAAGGGAATCTGGTGGGAAAGTGGAATTGAGGTCAAAGATTAGCTATGATCTTCCTGAATGATGGAGCAGGCTCAAGGGGCTGTATGGCCTACACGTATTTCTTATGTTCTTACACTGTTAAGCCTAAAGGTAACAAAGGTCAGCAGTAGAGGTGGAGTCGGTGATATTGCAGATATGGAAATAAGCGGTATTAGCACTGGTGTGGATACTTAATTGATCTCAAGATGAGTGACAGCAAGGTTCACAATTTCAGATAGTTGCCAATGAGGGGATAGGGTTGGTAACTAGAGAATGGAGTTTGTAGAAGGACCAAAGACAATGGCTTTTTCTTTCCAATATTGAATTGGAGAAATTTCTGCTTATTCAGTACAAGATGTCAGAGTAGCAGTCTGATAATTTATATATAGTGGATGGTTCGAGAAAGATAGTGGTGAGGTAAAGCTGGGTAGTGTCAGTGTATGCAGAAGGAGGCCATTCAGCCCACTGTGCCTGTGCCAGCTCTGTACAAGAGCTAAAGTTCCACTATTCGATGCTTTCCTCATTGTCCTGCAATTTCTTTCCATTTTGAAAGTCACAATGGAATCTGCCTCAACCACCTCACCCTTTGGCAGTGCATTCCAGACTGTAACAATTCACTGCATAAAAAAGGTTTTCCTCATTTTGGTTTTTTTGCCAGTCACTTTAAATCTATCCTCGAGTTCTTGGTACTTTGCCAAATGGAAACAGTTTCTCTTCGTCTGTTCTGTCCAGACCCCTCATGATTTTGAACGCCTCCATCAAATCTCCTCTAAACCTTCTCTAATCAGTAGAGTTTCTTCAATCTATCCACATAACTGAAGTCCCTCATCCCTGGGCCCATTCTTGTAAACCTTTTCTACACCCATGGCATCCTTCCTAAAGCGAGGTGCCCAGAACTGGACACTTTACTTCAGTTGAGATCGAATGAGTTTTTTTGTATAAATTCAATCATGACGCCCTTACTTTTGTACTCTACGCTTATATTTATTACTAGATCCCATATGCCTTTTTAAACGCTTTCTCAACCTGCCCTGCCGGTTTGTGCATGTATACTTCGAAGTGAACTTGAGAGTATCCAAAACTCTGCTGCCCGTGTCTTAACTAGCACCAAGTTTCTCTCTCCTATCACCATTGTGCTTGCAGTCAAACAACTTCTTGGCTTCGTAATTCTCATCCAAGTATTTGAAAGCCTCCATGGCCTCACTACTCCCTAATTGCCATCAGCCCACAACAATTCTGAGATATCTGCATTCTTCTAATTCCAGCCTCTTGTGCAGCCCCAATTTAAATTATTCCACCATTAGTGGCCATGCCTTCAGTTGCCCAGCTCCCAAGCTCTGGAATACTCTCCCTGCGCCTCCACTTGGCTTTCCTCCTTTAAGACAGTAATTAAAACCTATCTTTTTGACCAAGCTTTTGTTAATCTGGCTTCATATCTCCTACATGGCTTAGTGTTATACTTTTGTTTTATGATGCTCCTGTGAAGTGCCTTGGGACTCCCCATTACGTTGAAAATGTGAGATAAACATAAGTTTGGTGGAGAAATGCACCTGGTAATTACCAGGCTGTAGTTAAAGCTCAGAAACAAGTAGACTAGCATGCAGTCAAACATTTGATTGATATTGCAGATTGCTACTCTATCCATGTTTAGTGCCAAGTCTATTAAGATTCTTAAGTTTCCTTCAGCTTCATGCTTGGTTGTTAAGTAGTACGACGTCACGTACCTTTCCTTCTGATGTGCAATACCTCAGCCTTGTCTGCATTAAATTTTATCTGCTATTGTTCTTTCCAGATGGCAACCACCTAAAGAGTTGCAATATGTGATTTGCAAGCACCTCACCCATATCTTGAACAACTAGTGGGAGGAGTTGGCTTCATGAACAATCAATCTTCACTGATAGCGGGGTTCATCACATCCGTGCATTAGTAAGGCTTACACATTTACAACCATCTGCAGTCAGAAAGGGCGATCCATCTTGACCTTTTCTGGAGGTCCTGGCCATTATTAATGCCAGTACTTAGCCAGTTTGATCTACTCAAAAAATATTTAAAAATGGCTGAGCACACTGAACACAGCAAAGGCTATGGACCCTGATAACATCCCAGCTGTATTGCTAACGACTTGTGCACCAGAACTAGCAGCGCCTCGAGCAAGCTGGTCCAGTACAGCTTCAACACTGGCATCTACCCAACAAAATGGAAAGGTTCCTGGCTAAGTTCTGTCCACAAAAGGTAGGACAAATCCAATGTGGCCTATCAGACTACTCTCAATCATCAGCAAGGTGATGAAAGATGTCATTGATAGTGCTATAAAGCATCACAAATAACCTGCTCACCAATGCTCTGTTTTGGTTCCCCAAGAATCACTCAGCTCCAGACCTCATCAGAGTCTTTGTTTGAAGATGGAGAAAATAACTGAATTTCAATGGTGAAGTGAAAATGACTGCATTACACTGAATGTGGCAAGAAGAAATCCTAGAAAAATTGGGAATCGGGGAAAAACTATTAACCTGTTGAAGTCATGGCTAGCACAAAGCAAGTTGATTGTGGTTGTTGGAGGTCAATCACTTCACAGGATGTGAGCGTTGCTAGCAAGGCCAGCACTTGTTGCTCATCCTTAATTGTGGTTGACACTTAAAATGCCCTCTGAACAAGGACAATTAGGGATAGGCAATAAACACTGACCTAGCAGCAATGGCCACATCCCATGAACGAATATAAAAAAAAATTGGCCTTGAGAAGGCGGTAATGAGCTGCCTGCTTGAAACGGATACCCACAGTGCTGTTTGGAAGGGGATCTCAGCAACAGTATAGTTCCAAGTTAGGAATGTGTGGCTTGGAGGAAACCTGCAATTGGGTGTGGTTCCCATACTTCAACTGTCCTTGACCTTCTAGATGCTATAGGTTGCAGGTTTGGAAGGTGCTGTTGAAGCAGTCTCGGTGAGTTGCTACAGGTACATCTTTTACATGGTACACACTGCTATCACTGTGCGTTCGTGGCGAAGGGTGTGAATGTGGAAGGTGGTGGATGGAGTGCCGATCAAGAGGGCTGCTTTGTCCTAGATTATTTTGAGCTTCATGAGTATTGTTGGAGCTGCACTCATCCAGCCAAGTGGAGGGTATTCCGTCACACTCCTGACTTGTACCTTGTAGATGGCAGATAAGCTTTGGGTAATCAGGTGAATTACTCGGAAAATTCTCAGCCTCTGACCTCCTCTGGTAGGCACAGCATTTATATGGCTAGTCCAGTTCAGTTTCTGGTCAATGGTAGCAAACAGGATGCTGATAATGGGGGATTTAGTGATGGTAATGCCATTGAATGTCATGGGGAGATGGTTAGATTCTCTCTTGCTGGAGATGGTCATTGCCTGGCACTCGTGGATCATGAATATTACCTGTCACTTATCAGCCCTACCCTGAATGTTGTTCAGGTCTTGTTCAATATGGACATGGACTGCTTCAATATCTGAGGAGTTGTGAACGGTACTTAACACTGCAATCATCAGCGAGCACTCCACCAACATAAAAGTCAGAAGTGGGGAAGGTCATTTAAGAAACAGCTGAAGATAGTTGGGCCCAAGAACACTACCCTGAGGAACTCCTGCAGTGATGTGCTGGGCCTGAGATGGTTGGCCTCCAACCACCACAAGCATATTCCTTGATGCTTGGTATGACTCCTTCCAGTGGAAAGTTTTACCGTGTTTCCCACTGACTTCAATTTTGCTGGGGCACCTTGATGCCACACTCAAATGCTGCCTTGATGTCAAGGGCAGTCAGTCACTCCTCATTTCTGGAATTCAGTTCTTTTTTCACGTATGGTCAAAAGCTTGTAATGAGGTCAAGAGCTGAGTAGCCCTGAATGGCAATATCCAAACTGAGCATCAGTGAGCAGGTTATTGTTGTCTCAGTGCTGCTTTATAGCACTGTCGGTGACACTTTCCATCACTTTGCTTCTGATTGAAAGTAGATTGATAGTATTTGGCCGAATTAGATTTGTCCTGCTTTTTGTGGACAGGACATACCTGGGAAATTTTCCAAATTGTCAGAGAGATCGCAGTGTTGTAACTGTTCTGGAACAGCTAAGGCACAGCTAGTTCATGAGAGGAAGTCTTCAATACTACTAATGCGATATTGTTAGGGCCCATAGCCTTTGCCGTATCTAGTGCCTTTAGCCATTCTCGAGATCACATGGAGTGAATCAAACTGGCTGAAGATTAGCAGCTATAATGCTCGGGGCCTCAGGTGGAGGCTAAGATGAATCATCCGCTCTGCATTCTGGTTGATGGTTGTAAATTCTTCAGCCTTGTCTTTTGCACTGATGTGCTGGGCTCCCCCATCACTAAGGGCAGAGAAATTCGTGGAGCCTCCACCTCTGGTTGGTTGTTTAATTGTCCACCACCATTCATGACTCAATGAAGCAGGACTACAGAGCTTTGATCCGATCTGTTGGTTGTGATATCACTTAACTCTATCCACTGCTTGATGCTTCTGCTGTTAGTAGCTTCACCAGGTTGGGACCTCATTTTTTGGTGAATCTGGTGCTGCTCCTGGAATGCTCTCCTGCACTCCTCATTGAATCAGGGTTGATGCCCTGTCTTGATGCCAATGGTAGAGAGAGGGAAATGCTGGGCCATTAGGTTACAGGACAAAAACAGAATTACCTGGACAAACTCAGCAGGTCTGGCAGCATCGGCGGAGAAGAAAAGAGTTGACGTTTCGAGTCCTCATGACCCTTAGGTTACAGGTCCTGGTGGAGTACCTATTCTGCTGCTGCTGATGGCCTACAGTAGTTCGCAGATGCCCAGTTTTGAGTTGCTACATGTGTTCTGAATCTATCCCATTTAGCACAGTGGATGTCATACATGATGGACTGGATCCTCAGTGTGAAGTTGGGACTTTATCTTCACAAGGGCTGTGCAGTGGTCACTTCTATCAGTACTGCCACTGACAGATGCATCTGTGACAGGTAGGTTGGTGAGGGCAAGGTCAAGTAGATTTTTCCCTCTTGTTGGTTCCCTCACCACTTGCTGCAGGCCCAGTTTAGCTGATATGCCCTCCAGAGTTCCACCAGCTCGACTTGTAGCAGTGCTAACGAGCTACTCTTGGTCCTGGGCATTGAAGACCAGCTTGAAGGACTACTGATTCATCAGCTGAGGGAAGGCGGTAAGTAATAATCAACAGGAGGTTTGCTTGCCAATGTTTGACCTGATGCCATGAGACTTCATGGGGTCTTGAGTCAATGTTGAGGATTCCTAGGCAACTCCCTCATGACTGTGTACTGCTGTGCAACCGCTTCTGCTGGGTCTGTCCTATTGGATTGGGTGATGGTAGAAGGATGTTTCTGTGACAGGAAGTCTGTTTCCAGTGGAGTTTCACAGGGCTCAGTGCTGGGACCCTTGATATTTGTGGTGTACATAAATGATTTGGACTTAAACGTAGGGGGTATGACCAAGAAGTTTGCGATGACACGAAAATTGATAAGGTGGTAAATAGTGAGGATAGCCATAAACTGTAGGAGGATATCAATGAACTGGTCAGGTGGGCAGAGTAGTGGCAAATGGAATTCAATCCGGAAAAGTGAGGGGTAATGCACTTACATAGAAACATCGAAAATAGGAGCAGGAGTAGGCCATTCAAGCCTGCTCCGCCATTCATTATGATCATGGCTGATCATCCAACTCAATAAGCTGCTCCCGCTTTCTCTCCATACCTTTGATCTCTTTCGCCCCAAGAGCTATATCTAACTCCTTCTTGAAAACACATAGTGTTTTGGCTTCAACTACTTTCTATGATAGCGAATTCCACAGGCTCTCCTCTTTCTGGGTGAAGAAATTTATCCTCATCTCAGTCCTAAATGGTCTACCCCATATTGTCAGACTGTGACCCCTGGTTCTGGACAGCCCCACCATCGGGAACATCCTTCCTGCATCTACCCTGATTAGTCCTGTTAGAATTTCCTAGGTTTCTATGAAATCCCCCCTCATTCTTCTGAACTCCAGCAAATATAATCCTAACTGACTCAATCTCTCCTCATATGTCAGTCCCACCATCCCAGGAATCAGTCTGGTAAACCTTCGCTGCACTCCCTCTATAGCAATAATATCCTTCCTCAGACAAGGAGACCAAAACTGCACACAATATTCCAGGTGTGGTCTCACCAAGGCCCTGTATAATTGCAGCAAGACAACCCTGTTCCTGTACTCTAATCCTCTCACAATGAAGGCCAACATACCATTTGCCTTCTTTACCGCCTGCTGCATCTGCATGCTTACCTTCTGCGACTGGTGTACAAGGACACCCAGGTCTCATTGTACATTCCCCTTTCTCAATTTATAGCCAGATAATAATCTGCTTCCCTGTTTTTGCTATCAAAGTGGATAACCTCACATTTATTCACATTATATTGCATCTGCCATGCATTTGCCCACTCACTCAGCTTGTCCAAACCACACTGAAGCATCTCTGCATCCTCCTCACAACTCACCCTCCCACCCAGCTTTGTGTCATCTGCAAATTTGGAGATATACATTTAGCTCCCTCATGTAAATCATTAATATATATTATGAATAGCTGGGATCCCAGCACCAATCCCTGCCGTACCCCATTAGTCACTGTCTGCCATTCGGAAAAAGACCCGCTTATTCCTACTCTTTGTTTCCTGTCTGCCAACCAGTTTTCTATCTATCTCAATACACTGCCAACATGCTTTAATTTTACAAGCTAATCTCTTATGTGGGACTTTGTCGAAAGTCTTCTGAAAAACCAAATAAACCACATCCACTGGCTCCCCGTCATCGACTCTACTAGTTACATCCTCGAAAAATTCCAGTAGATTTGTCAAGCATGGTTTCCCTTTCGTAAATCCATGCAGACTCTGTCCGATTCTGCCACTATTTTCCAAGTGCTCAGCTATTAAATCTTTTATAATGGACTCTAGAATTTTCCCCACAACCGACGTCAGGCTGACTGGTCTATAATTCCCTGATTTCTCTTTATCTCCCTTTTTAAATAGTGGGGTTACATTAGCTACCCTCCAATCTGTAGGAACTGTTCCAGAGCCTATAGAATCTCGGAAGATGAACACCAATACAACCACTACTTCTAGGCTTCCTTAAGTACTCTGGAATGTAGATTATTAGGCCATGGGGATTTATCGGCCTTCAATCCCATCAATTTCCCCAACACCATTTCCCTACTGATATTGATTTCTTTCAGTTCCTCCCTCTCATTAAACCCTGTGTTCCCCAATATTTCTGGTATGTTATTTGTGTCCTCCTTTGTGAAGACAGAACTAAAGTATGTATTTAGTTGGTCAGCCATTTCTTTCTTCCCCATTATAAATTCCCCTGTTTCTGACTGTAAGGGACCTACATTTGTCTGCACTTTTTCTCTTCACATACCTGTAAAAACTGACTGTAAATTTCTATGTTCCCTGCAAGCTTATTCTCATACTCTATTTTCCCCTTCTTAATCAATCCCTTGGTCCTCCTTTGCTGAATTCTAAACTGCTCCCAATCCTCAGGTCTGTTGTTTTTTCTGGCCAATTTGCAATTTGTATGCCTCTTCCTTGGATCTAATACTATCTCTAATTTCCCTTGTAAGCCATGGTTTGGCCACCTTTCCTGTTTTACATGATTGAGGTGTATAAAATTATGAGTGGTATAGATAGGGTAGACAGGAAGGAACTTTTCCCCTTGGCGGAGAGATCAATAACCAGGGGGCATAGATTTAAGGTAAGGGGCAGGAGGTTTAGAGGGGATGTGAGGAAGAATTTTTTCACTCAGAGGGTGGTGGGAATCTGGAACTCACTGCCTGAAAGGGTGGAAGAGGCAGAAACTCTCATAACACTTAAGTAGTATTTGGATGTGCACTTGCGATGCCATGGCATACCAAGACTATGGGCCTAGTGCTGGAAAATGGGATTAGAATAGTTAGGTACTTGTTTGACTGGTACAGACTCGATGGGCTGAAGGGCCTTTTTTGTGCTGTAGACCTTTATGATTCTATAAGTGTGCATATGACAGATGTCAGGATTATAAATACAAGAAAGAAGAAGTGAGCCTATACAAGGGGGAAGACAGTGTTGTAATGGTAATGCTACTGGGGGCACAGGTTCAAATCGCACCACGGCATCTGATGGGACTTAAATTCGATTAATAAAATCTGGAACTGAAAGCTCATCTCAGCAATGGTGACCATGAAACCACTGTTGATTGTCGTAAAAACCCACCTGGTTCACTAATGGCCTTTAAGAAAGGAAATCTGCCATCCTTAACTGGTCTGGCCTACATGTGACTCCAGACCTGCAGCAAATGGTTGACTCTTAAATGAGCTCTGAAATAGCCAAGTAAGCTGGGATAGTAATAATGTAAAGGGCAAGAGGGCAGTTCGACAGCAAATAGAGATGGGCAACAAATGTTGGCTACCAGTGACACTCATATCCCATGAAAAAAACACACAAAAAAATGCGTGAAGAAATCATTGGCAGCATAGCGGTGGAGAAAGTGGTTAAAGAAGGCGCTACAGGATCCTAGGCTTCATTAAGTGGACCACATAGTTCAAAAACAAGGAAGTGATGAACCCTTATGAAATGCTGGTGTGGCTTCGACTAGAGCATTGCATTGCACTTTAGGAAGGATGTGAAAGCTTTAGAGTGTGTGCAGAAAAGAGTTCCAAGGATGAAGGACTTCAGCTATGGAAAGGATTTTAATCTGAAGCCATCTGCCCTCTCAAAGGGTTGTTATGGATCCCAAGGTACTGTTATCATGGAGCATGGAAATGCTTCCCATCTTCTGGTCAACATTTAGCCTTCAACCAGCAGCACAAAAGCATCTGAATCAAAAACAGAAAATGCTGGAAAACTCAGCAGGTTTAGCAGCATCTGTGTAGAGAGAAACAGAGTTAAAGTTTTGAGTCCATATGGTCCTTCTTTATACAGACTCGAAACGCTAACTCTGTTTCTTTCTCCACAGATGCTGCGAGACCTGTTGGGTTTTTCGAACATTTTCTGTTTTTTGTTTCAGATTTCCAGCATTCACAGTATCTTGCTTTTATCTTAGCACAAAAACATCTATTCATTTATCCCATTTGTGAGACCTCTATCCAAACAACGCTGTAAAATTACTTAACTGGCTGTGAAAACCGAGGCTGTAAAAGTTGCATAATTGGTCACAATAGCAAGGGTACTAGAAATCAGAAAACTCTATGGACTGCTTTGTTGAATCTTTTTCATAATTCAGGATGACCTTCAAGTGTCATGGATCATCACATGCAAGATACATGAAAAAAGCCCCATTGCATAGTTGTGAAACATCAAGCAATGTTTTGCAACTTTCAAGGCACAGAATGAAAATTCAGCTTATTTGAAGTCTGGGAACTATCTTTTTCCACAGGTGTTACCAAAGACAATTTCCATTCAACATCAAAAAAGCAATGGTAACCATTCTTCGGCATACCCATATAACATACAATTCCTGTCTATAGTTTCGACTTAAATATTTACTTAATATCATGTGGTTTGAATGCAGTACTACAAAGGTGCATGATTCTTCATTGTTTTTTGTTTTGTCAGTTTTGTCCCCTCTTCTTTACTCCTGGCCTGCTGGAGGAGAGTTCAGGATGTGTGAGACTCACCAGTATATCAGCCAAGTGGCCATTCTTCACGTGGAAGCCTATATAGTGATTTCCAGTATAGTATTTATCATAGCCTCTCAACATGCCTTGTGCACATTCCAGCAATCAGGAGGAACTGATTCTCCCCTCACTTCCACAAAGATATTGAGGGAAACTTATAACACCCTTACAGTTCAGTGAGTATCAGTAAACTTAGCACAGATGGAAATATAACTCAGGGTCTTTACCAAGTAGATAATGTTCAATTAATGCTGAAATAAAACTTAAATTGGTGCAATTTATTTAGCCCACCTGTCAGCAAAAATACATGCATTTTTATAACACCTTTCATGACCACCAGATGTCCCAATGCACTCCACATCATTAACAGTGCATATTTCATCAAACCATAAAAAAGCCAAAATATTGTTTAGCAGAAAACGTGAGTCACATAACTAATATTTGGGTTACACTGAAGCAATTTTTTTTCACCCTAAAACTGTTAAGATTGTAGCAGAGAGAAAGCCTTACCCTGTAGAATTGTAGGTTCAGCCAGCTGAGGGGGTGCCTGGGTGATTGGCTCAGGAGCCGAGGAGTCTCCCAGCCGAGAGTGAGAGTTCTCAGAGGCAGGCAGCTTGGGGGAGGTAGGAGTGACTGCAGAGGGAGGAGGTGGCACAGGAGGCTGAGACACAGGGACAATGGTGTTTGATAATGCAGGAGTGGTGTGAGAGGATGTCACTGAGAGTGGCAAATGAGATGGAGGACGAGGAGGCGGAGGAGGCGGAGGTGGTGGGGGTGCAGCTTGGACAGGATTTGGGGCTTGTTGGGGTAAAATATCTGGTGGACCATTAAAGCCAGTAGGTGATGGCGGTCTCTGAATTTGGATGGGAGTTGGGACAGGAAGAACTGCTCGAGGACCTGTGGCTTTGGCAGGTGGACTGCTTATAACCACAGGTGGGGAAGGTGGAAGAGGAGAAAAATTAGTGGCAGACCAGACCACTGGTTTGGGGACTGAGGGAAGAGATGGAGGAGCACTGATGGGAGATGGCGGTCCAGGGGTTCTGTGGACAGGGCGGGGGACAGTTGCATAATGGGGTAAGACAGGATGGAAGGCAGAACCAAGTGAAGTAGCAAAGCGAGATGCTGAGTGACGTAAAGGTGGGGTTGGAGGAGTGGAATTAGATGAAGCTAATGATGCATACTCCGAGACAGAATCAGATGAGGAAGGAGTGAATGATGAGACAGGGGCAGCAGACACAGCTTTTGTGTAAGGTGGGGGAGGGATTGATGGGGGCTGACAGCTACTGTATTCAGGAGGTGGTGTGTTGTATTCGAAAGATGAGGCTGGAAATGAAATGGAAGCAGCACAAAATGGAGACAAGAGGAGAGAGAAAGAAGAGAAAAAAACGTGGCTAACATAGCAACAAAGTCAGTCGTGAAAGAAAACCATGTTTTAAAAAACTGCAGTTTGCCTCATAGGACTGTCTTGGTAAACCAACAGAAATATTAGTTCGCTGCAACCTACTTCACAACAGCCTTAACAAAAGGTGTTGGACAAAATAAAACCAATCTGCGTAAATAAGAATCAAAATCTTCAGCTCTGTTGGGCGACCACACAGCTGGTTCCGGATATTCCCATTTCACAAATTGTAGCACAGCAATAATTTAAACTGAATCAAAAAAGTCCAGGCTTCAACTGGTTGATTTTGTTCAATAATGAGGAGCTAGCATTTTCTCCACACATGTACAGCATTGTCTAAGTGCTGGCTCCTTCTGTTTTGGATTTGTTAAAGAGGAACCACTATAGATTTGATCAAATTTCACAACAGGCACTGGAGTACAAAAGCTTCGATCAGAGATTCTCTGAACAGATCAATTCTTTGCTGCGTTTTCATAGCTTTATATTGGAAAACTTTACTTAATCCTCACTTTTCTTTAAAAAAAAGCAGTCTCTCCTCATTCAATTCTTGGTCTACACCCAGATGGCTGATCTAAGCCAGAAAGGCAATAATGGGCCTTAAAGACTTAGGGTGGAGAAGGAAATCGGCCAGGACTCCATTCCTGATCAGTAACCAGTGATGACAGGGAGTTAGGGGAGATGGTGGCATAGTGGTATTTTCACTGGACTAGTATTCCAGGCAACCAGAGTAATGCTCTGGGCAAAAATAAAAATACCTGGAAAAACTCAGCAAGTCTGGCAGCATCTGCAGAGAGGAACACAGTTAACGTTTTGAGTCCATATGACTCTTCAACAGAACTAAGTAATAATAGAAGAGAGGTGAAATATAAGCTGGTTTGCGGGGGCGGGGGGGGGGGGAGGGAGGAGAAAGAGAGACAAGTAGAGCTGGATAGAGGGCCAGTGATAGGTGGAGATAGCCAAAAGATGTCATAGACAAAAGGACAAAGAGGTGTTAAAAGCGGTGATATTATTAACTGTGTTCCTCTCCGCAGATGCTGCCAGACCAGCTGAGTTTCTCCAGGTATTTTTATTTTTGTTTGGGATTTCCAGCATCTGCAGCTTTTTGCTTTTTTTTAATGCTTTGGGGACCTGGGTTTGAATCCCACATGGCAGAAGATGAAATTTGAATTCAATAAAAATCTGGAATTAAAAGTCTCATAATAACCATGAAACTATTGCCAATTGTCGTAAAAAAAACCCATCTGGTTCACTGATGTCCTTTAGGGAAGGAAATCTGCTATCCTTACCTGGTCTGACTCTTAAATGCCCTCTGAACAAGGGCTATAAGGGGTGGGCAATAAATGCTGGCCTAGCCATGAAAGAATTTTTAAAAACTCCCTATTGGAAAGTGCATGCTTGTGTGGGCATCAGGTGAGAACAGGCCCAGACATTTGCTGTCTTCCTCTCCTGAGGTACAAACTTTCAGTTCCAATTCCACAAACATGAGTAATCCTTGAGTATCTCACCCAAAGTAGCCATTCTTCATACATAAGCTGAGGTACTGGTCATCAGCGTTATTATAACTACGGGTACCGGACCCCAAATCCAGGAAGCTCGGGACCGGATGTGGAGTATGGGGATTTTATGGATTTTGGGTCCTAGATAAAATGAAGTATGAAAAAAAATAGAAGGATTTTATTCAAATTGCCACCCAGGGCGCCAGCTTCAAATGTGGCCATTTTGAGTCCTTCTGGATTTTGGGACACTGGATAAGGGGTCTGGTACCTGTGAACTTAATCCGGTCACATCAACATTCACTCGAGCACTTTCCAACAGGGGTCACTGATGAGTTATCAGGAGCAGGAGCACTGGCTGATTTTTCACTTCCACTCAGGCCAAACGTAGTTTCCCTTTGGAGGTCAGCAGACTAGGGGGCAAGGCAAGCACTTAGTGGGTCTTTCTGGTGTGACGTAACATCAACCTGTGTTTTTACTCAGTTTATTATAATGAGAAAAAAATTGGGCCACAAGTCAATTTCAGTCTTCAGAAATGTTAATCAAGTGGAATTTTCTGCTTCCATTCTTTTGGTTACTCTTGGATGGGATGTGGGCGTCACTGGCAAGGCCTGCATTTGTTGACAATTCCTAATTGCCCTTGAGCTGAGTGGCTTGCCACATAAGGCTAGAGTCAACCACATTATTGTGGATCTGGAATCAAATGTAGGCCAGGTCAGGTAAGGACAGCAGATTTCCTTCCTTGAAGGACATTAGTGAGCTAGATGGGTATTTGTGACAACCGACAATGGTTTCATGGTCACCATTACTGAGACTAACTTTACAATTCCAGATTACTAACTGAATTTAAATTTCACCAGCTGCTGCAGTGAGATTTGAACCCTTGACCCCAAAACATTAGCTTGGACCTTTAATAGTGTTTGAACAAGTAATTTTTTGGATTTTTTACAGCAGCAAAGGTTGTAGTAAACAGCTGTTTCCTTCATGATTCAAGGTTATAAATCCCCCTCCCTTTATGGCTAGTCCTGTGAGGCAAACCACAGTTAAATACACAATTCAGAAGACAAATCAATATTAGCCAAGGGTAATCATCATCCATTCAGTGAGACAATGAATCAGCATCTCTCTAAACAAAAAGCAAACTTTTAACACAGCTACAGTATCCCTTCCAGGGATTCACAGATGCAGAAACCCACACCCAATGCCACAGCTTCAAATTGTTCCTCAATTTTTACTGTTTTGAATTTCAAGCTTGCTAGTCAACTTCCCAACCAGACGTACCTACCTCTACAGCAAACAGTCTCTCATTGTACATGTGGAAATCATATTTTCTGACAATTTATGTTTCTGCTAAAATCGTGTCAGTTTTCTCTCACATGCCCTCTGACAAGCCTCATTCTTTAATTGAAAGAACAAGCACGCAATGGCACTTGAATCTGCTGAGAGGTGCGTGTAGATGACTGGATCCTGAAACCATGGCTCTTCATTATTTGCTCAATTACCCCAACTGGCATCTCTTGTTACTGCATCAGGAGCTATTGGAAGTCAGGTATAGGAAAAGTTACTTTATCTTTACCTACATTGCCAAATAATGGTCCCAAACACAATTTCATTAAACATATTTTTGATTGTACTGTATTCCGCTGTCTATATTGTAACCTTCATGTACCAAAAGACAGGTTGTTGAACTCTCAAATGAAGATTACCCAATTTTATAACATGATTTGTATCTGAACAGCCTTCACAAAGCAGAGATTTGAACCATCCTGACAATACAAGTGCAAAATTGCAGTAATACAACATCAAGAATGACTTGCCATACAGCCCAATGCAGATTCAAATCCAGGTTAACAATGTAATGCGCTAGTGAGGGATATAATGGTTTAGATGGTGCGTTGAGATTAACGGTGAGGCTTTCAGTATTATGGAGTAAATTGGATTGCAACTTCCAGGGTTCACAAGTGAGAAGTTCAACATATGAATCTGGAAGTTATTGCCTCAGTTATCCTGCTCGTCCACAGGTTGCGCTATAACATTCCTCACTATTAGATTTGTCATTAAAATCCATGCGCGAAGTTGCTGTACTTACCCACCAAATACTATTAAACATCCCAAACACAGTAAGGGCCAATGTATTCAGGTGTAAGTAAATTTTTAAAGGCACAAGAAGTCAAAATTACTTTCAAACATCCTCTGGCTCTGAAAAGTTAATTTTACACGCATGGAGTCTCATTCCTTCATAAGTTAATTCACATTGGACCTTTAAGAAATTAAAATCCCTTTACTTTTTTCACATTTTGTCTCCTATTTGTTCTAGCCTCTTTTGAAGTTCTCACATTTCATTCACTCACACTCCAGGCATTCTGCTCATCTCAGCTTTCTTTCCTTCTCTATTTTGCTTGATTTTACCACAAATTAAATATCTTATGTGTCATTGAGAGTTCTTCAATCTAGTTAAAGAGCATTGCTGTTGCATGCCCTATTCAGATATACCCAGGGTGACCAACTTTCGCGGAGAAAACGAAGGGGGCCTCTGGCATGTGGGAGCTGGGAGAGGCCGCAAACAGAAACAGAGTGGGTACTACACATGCACGCAATTTAAAAGCCCAAATTATGGGAAAAACAGTGTTCCAAATGCATGCACCTGGAATGTGGGACAGTGGGCTCGATTATGGGGCAATCCCATAAAACAAGTGATGGTTGGTCACCTTGGTTATGCCACAGATGCCCTGTAGAGGGCACCATGCTGAAAATGATCTAATAACACAAGTTGCTGCTCAAAAGCTCACAAAAAGTCTGTGGACAGCAGCCAGCATGATGAACCACGAGCGCTGTTCCTTCGCTGCTGACTGCAAAACCCAGCCTTTAGCTTAAATACAGGCCAGTACTGAACTGGTTCACTATCCAGTCCCCGAGCTTATATAGCTGCAAATCAAATATTAAGCTTTGCATCACTGACCCAAATTAAAATAACCCTTTTTAATCACAATGAAATGAACAAACCTGTGTGGAATATGTTGTGGAGAGCAGGCCAATAAAAAGGGATACTGTAGCTTCAAATCTGATCATTTTACTGTGACTAGCACATAACTTGCATTTACCTCTACTTGTCACTTACCAGCAGATGACATCCTTCGTTCCAACTCCCACTCCAGCTGCTCTCTCTCGAGCTGTTCTTGTCGTTCCCTTTCTTGTCGTTCCAGTTCCTCTCGTTCTTGCCTTTCACGTTCTTGTCTTTCTTGCTCCATACGCTCATGTTTTTCTCTCTCCTGCTTTTCACGTTCCACCTGTTCTTGTTCAAGCCTCTCTCTTTCCAATCTCTCACGTTCCATCCTCTCACGCTCCAGGCGTTCTCTTTCCAATTCCTTCTGGCGTTGCTGCTCTTGCAGTTGCCTGGAACACACAGGAAGGCACAGTGGATGTTATGTCAAGACAGAGTTACAAACCACAAATTGTAACACAACTTTCAGTACGAAATGTATGGATTGCACTGGTCACTTTGTTCTCTTTATAAAGAACAAGACATTCTCTCTCTCTTTACACCAAAATGACAAATGGTTGCCTACAATGCCTTCCTCTCCTATTATGAACTCTGTACCCTTGCACATGCACCAATGGCTTCTGGCTCAGTCAAACATATGAAGCCCTTCTCACTAACATCTGGGGACTGTTACCAAAATTGGGATAGCTATTCAAGAAACAACATAATTTTATACTCTCAGAATTATAGCTGTCGGCCAATGCCCCAGGCTTCCCCATTATCCCGCCATTCTCCCACCAGCAGGACAGATCCACTTAAATGGAAGCACAGTGATATTTAGCTGTGGAGAAAAGGCTCCTTAAAGTCCTCAACATTGACATCATGTAGTCTCATGAATTCAAGTTAAACACAGACCAAAAACATCTTGGTTACCAACTATTGCCCTTCCTTAGCTACTAAGTCAGTACTTCTCGATGTTTAACACCACTTGGAGAAAATGCTAAGGGTGGTAAGGGCAAAGGTTGCACTTTGGTTAGGGAACTTCAATAATCATCATCAAAAGTGGCTTGACAGTACCATCACTGACCAAGTTCTGAAGAACATAACTGCAAGACTGGGTTTGCTGCAGGTGCTGAGAAGATCAACACAAGGGAATAAGCTCCTTGATATTGCTCTCACCAGTCTGTCTGCTGCATGTGTCCATCCATGAAAACCGGGGAAGTCCATGTGGAGCTGCAGTCCCATCTTTAAAATCCACCATTTCATGTGCCACACCACTGTGCTAAGTGGGGTTGACTAACTGCAGGTCTAACAGTTAAAATGTGGGCATCCATGCAGCACTTTGAGCCATCAGCAACAAAATAATTGCATACGATCACAATCTGTGACCTCACACTCTTGGCATATCCCTCACTCCTTCATCACCATCACACCAAACAATGCAGAATGTATAAGAACCTAAGAAATAGGTTGGGGGGGGTGGTGTGGAGGGCATATGGCCCCACTCCTCGCCAGCTCCCTCCACCCCACCACCTTGCTATATCTCTCCATCCCAACTCTTCACCCACTCCCTCCAGCCCCTTGACACTTCCCTTTACCCCACTAGCTCCTTCCACCCCACCACGTCCACTCCTCCCCTCCATCTCCTGGCTGTGTCCTCCATCCCACCCCCTTGACGGATCCCTCCACCCTACCCCCTTTACGAGTTACTCCATCCCATCCCCTCATTGCTTCATGCACCCGACTTCCTCGCCGGCCGCTCCCTCCGCCCTACCTCCTGACCAGGTTCCTCCACCCTTCAGAAAGTTGTAATGACCTGCCTTCTTGAAGTGCTGCAGTCTTTGGAGTGCAGGTACACCCACAGTGGTCGGGGCACCCAGAGTGTTTGGTCGGGATTTCCAGGATTTTGACTCAACCACAATGAAGAACTAGCATTATATCCCAAATCAGGATGGTGTCTGGCTTGGAGTGGAACCCGGTGGTAACATTCTGATCCCATATGTCTGGTGCCCTTCTTCTTCTAGATGGTAGAGGTCATAGATTTGGAAGGTAATGTTGAAGAAACCTGGGCAAATTGGTGCAGTGCATCTTCTACATGGTACACAGTGCAGCCACATTGCGACAGTGGTGGAGGGAGTGAAGCTATGTGGTAGAGAATGAGGTACAATCAAACAGGCTGCGTTGTCCTAGATGGCGTTGAGCTTCTTGAATGTTGTTACAAGCTGCACTCATCCAGGCAAATGGAGAGTATTCCAACACAGAAACATAGGGCAGAATATTTAGGTTGGTGTGCAGGTGTGCGCCCGACCCAATTGGACCTGATGATCATATCGGGCGAGTATCCCGACATCATCCCGCGCTTGCGCAATATTTCGGTCGATGGGCTCATGCTTAAGTTGGAAGCGCGCCCGCCAGCAGTTAAGGTCATTAAAATTGTAATTGTCTCCGATTTTTCATGGTCCATCCAATCTTACGGTTGGCGTACGGGTGAATCGGCCAGGCGGACTTTACATTTTTCATGAAACCTCATCCAAGGGCAGGATGAGATTTCCATTATTAAATGAAAAAAATAAAAATCTATGTGCAGCAATTTTATCGTGTATATGTTCAGGTGATGCATGGACATTTTTCTCATGATTTAAGAACATTTATTTATTGGTTTTAAAGGCTTCAGTTCCCTGAGACAGCTCTCTGCCTTCAGGGAGCTTTCATTCAGTGGTCGTCTGCAACTATGTCAGCAACTTTTGTACCACATCAGGTAAATGGTGCCTTGATGTCAAGGGTAGCCACTTTTACCTCAACTCTGGAATGTAGCTCCTTTGCCTATGTTTAGATGAGGCCTGGAGCTGAGTGATCCTGCCAGAACCTAGAGTGAGTACTGATGAGGAGCTCATTGGTGACCAAGTGTCACGGGATAGCACTGCTGAATATACCTTTCATCACTTTGCTGATGATCTAGAGTAGACCGATGGAGTGGAAATTGCCTGCATTAGATTACTCCTGCTTTTCAAGGACTGGACATACACCTGGGCAATTTTCAACATTGTCAGGTAGATGCCAGTTTTCTAGCTGAACTGGAACAGCTTGGCTAGGGCATGGCTAGTTCTGGGGCACAAGTCTTCAGCACCACAGCTAGGGCGCAGAACCTTTGCTGTAACCAGTGCCTTCAGCTGATTCTTGATATCACATGGGAAAGTGATGGCGTAGTGGTATTGTCGCTGGGCTAGGAATCCAGAGACCTAGGATAATGTTCTGGGAACACGAGTTCGAATCCCACCATGGTGGGACCCAGCAGAGGTGGTGGAACAGTGGTATGCAGTCAGGAGAAAGTTGCCCTAGACATTCTCAAAATCGACTCCAGACTCCATGAAATCTCATGGTATCAGGTCAAAGATGGGCAATGAAGAGTGCAGGAGGGCATGCCCATCCTCAATGATGGAGAAGCCCCGCACGTCACCGCAAAAGATAAGGCTGAAGCACTTGCAACAATCTTCAGTCAGAAATGCCAACTGGATGATCCATCTCGGCCTCCTCCAGAGGTCCCCAGCCACAGGTGGTCTTCAGCCAATTCGATTCACTCCACGTGATAACAAGAAACGGCTGACAATATTCCAGCAATACTGAAGACTTGCACCCCAGGACTTGCTCTGCCCCTAGCCAAGCTGTTCAAGTATAGCTACCACATTGCTATCTACCCAGCAATGTGTAAAATTTGCCAGGTGTGTCCTGTAAACAGGGTCAACAGGGCTATCAAGCAGCTGAGCAATAATCTGCTCACTGACACTCAGATTGGGTTCTGCCAGGGCCACTTAGCTCCTAACCTCATTACAGCCTTGGTTCAGACCAAGAGCTGAACTCCAGAGGTGAGCTGACAGTGACTGCTCTTGAAATCAAGGCAGCATTTGACCGAATGTGGTATCAAGGAGCCCTATCAAAATTGGATTCAATAGAAATCAGAGAAAACTCTGCTGGTTGGAGTCCCACATAGCAAAAAGGAAGATGGTTGTTCGAGATCAGTCATCTCAACTCCAGGAAATCATTGCAGGAGTTACTCAGGGTAGTATCCTAGGCCCAACCACCTTCAGCTGATTTATCACTGACCTTCCCTCGATCATAATGTCAGAAGTGGGGATGTTTGCTGACGATTGCACAATGTAAGCACCATTCACAGCTCCTCAGGTACTGAAGCAGTCCACGTCCAAATACAGCAAGACCTGGACAACAACCAGGCTTGGGCTGACAAATGACAAGTTAACATTTGCGCCACAAATGCCAAGCAATGGCCATCTCCAATTCGAGAGAATCTATCTATCTATCTATCGCACCTTGACATTCAATGGAATTACTATCACTGAATCCCCCACTATGAACATCTTGGGGGTTACCATTGACCAGAAACTGAACTGGACTAGCCACATAAATACTGTGGGGCTACAGGAGCAGGTCAGAAGCTAGGAATCCTGCGGCAAGTAAATCACCTCCTGACACCTAAAGCTTGTCCACAATCTACAAGGCATAAGTCAGGAGTGTGATGGAATACTCTCTACTAGCCTGGATGAGTGCAGCTTTAACAACATTCAAGAAGCTTGACACTGTCCAGGACAAAGCAGTCTGCTTGATTGGCACCCCATTACTCACAAATATTCACTCCCACCACTGTCAACACACAGGCCAGAAATTTGCCCCCATCGGGGGTGGGGGAGGTTGTAACCCGAACGGCACCCCCGATTGGGGACGCACCGCCATTTTGCGTGGGCGGGCCAATTAAGGCCCGCCCAGCGTGACGCTCACCCAGAAGCACTGAGCACTCCCTGTGCAGGCGGGGGCAGGGGGAGAGATTCCCTGCGCTCTTTCATGCATGCATATGAAAGAACGCAGAGATCTCCCTGAGGCACGAAGGTGCCTCCGGGAGATTTGTTTCAGTGCTAAGGTTTTAAATAAAGGTTAACACTTTTAAAACATGTCCCCTCATGTGACATTATCACATGAGCTGGGACATGTCCAAGAATAAATGTATAAATTGTTATTAGATTTTAAAACACTTCATGAAACCTCATCCCACCCATGGAGGAGATTTCATGAAAAATGCGAAGGCTGCCTGGGCTCTTTGCCTGCCCGCCAACCTTAAGGTTGGACGGACAGCTGATTAAATTGAATTAATTAGGTTTTAAATGGCCTTAATAGGCCTTTGACAGTTTGGCGGGTGCACAGCCGGTCTAAATGATGTGCGGTGATGTCGGGGCGCCTGCTCAACGTCACTGCATGTCATTTTATGTGTTGGTGAGCGGGCCCCGCCCTTGCTTGCTGATGGGAAAATTCTTCCCACAGTACCAGCAGTGTGTACCATCTATAATAAGCACTTCAGAAACTCATCAAGGCTCCTTAGGCAACACCTTCCAAACCCATGACCACCACCACCTAGAAGGACAAGAGCAGCAGATACATGGGAACACCACC